>NC_051318.1:74291450-74916450 GCF_015220235.1 Choloepus didactylus
GATGATTAAGATATAAATCTTGCTTTTGGAGAAATTAAAGATAGAAAACCTAGTGGCAAGCTCTGCTCTGCTGGTTTATAAATCATCTATTCAAATGCAAAATGGAAAACAAGCTTAGGAATTATTTAATAAAATCATGGACCTGTAGAATTTGTGGAAGTGTGTAGTGGCAAAGGTGTTAGGCAGTTATTGGCTCAATGAAACGCAATATGGCTGATGGTGGAAATGAGCCTTTAATGATTATCGCTGTGCTTACCTGCAAGCTCCTCAACACTATGGGCAATGTTACCAGATAAATGTCAACAAGCAGTCATTCCCATTCCACAAGGGCTAGATGGTGAACCTTGTTCCATTTCTAGTTTGACATTCCTGGTTGCGGTTTTCTTCCTTTTCCTTGAACCTTGAGAGTCTGTTACCTAAGAATTCATTTTAGCAGTAATTGAAATACCATAGTTATTGCTATTTATTGACTGATCAGATCATTACTTAACCCTGCTATTGCTTCTTTTTTTTTTTTTTTTTTGCACTCAAATTGGAGCTTCAAATTTGCATTTAAACTATGACTTTCCAAATCACATTGTATATTAGTTTTCAGAAATCACTAGACCCTGAAGTATCAAATTTGGTAGAAAAATGTATGTGGCATTATCCTACCCATTTAGGATATATAGGGCATATATTCCTATATTTAGCCAACTTGAATACCTACATAATTATCTCTCTTAATAAATTCTTTATTACAGAATGACTGATCAAGCCAATAAATATATTATGAAGAAGTCATGAGATTTATTTTCTACAGACCTTTCTTAGAAATGCCCCTATACCAACCAAGGAGAGGGACACTTTCCCAGGTACAACAATTCATAGTTGTAGCTCCAGGGCCTGAGTTGCCAGTATCTCCAGACAGAAAGCTATGGCTCGTTTAACTCTACATGCACTTGACTGACCTTCCCCCTCCTATCCCCAAATAATAATAATAAATTAAAAGAGAAAGAAATCTGTTGTTAACCAGAAAATTGAATGACCTGAGTTATGTCTGGGGCTACCTTCAATTTTACCCTAGACACTGTTGGAAGACTTATTAAGGAGCCATCTATTTAGGGCAGGACTGCTTCAGATGAATTTATCTTAAGTCTCTGAACCAGAGTATTCTGTCTATGCTGCACCTGCTCTTACCTTTCTGCTTTCAGCTAGCCCTGATACCAACAGTGATCTTTACAGTAATGTTTGCTGACTCTTTCTACCTGTCCTGGCTCAGATTACTGCTTAGAATTGATTTGTGTAACCTCCGCAGGTCTGGTTATGCTGTCTCACACTGATTCCCTGTCACACACTTCTTGCTTCCTATTAGACCCTAGTACAATGCCAGTGCTTATTTTTAGCAGACATCTCATGTTCTTTATGTATGGATTACCTACAGACTGTTTTTCTCACCTTGCCCTCTTGTAACTGATATCATCAGTTAAAAGACAGACAAACTGAGTATAAATTGAAGCAAGAGTTTTCATGAGGTTCTCTGAACTCATCTATACTAATCTGATGGAAACTGAATCTATTGACCTTCAAGTGTAAGATACATGTCTTGGGTCTCCTTTTCTTAAAAACTAAATCTGCTTTCAGTTTATAAATCTATACTGCCCTAGAATTATTTTCATCAAAAATATAAGATCATTTTAGTAGACTAATTGAAATGTTGAAAACTTTATTAGGAATCATCATTTGATAATGTTCACACAGTGGTTTACAATCTTTCTGTGGAAAAAAAATTCCATTTTATTTCAGATTATACTTTGAAGAAATATTTCAGTAACAAGAGTAGCAAAGCTATCATTGATCCAAAGAGCCTAATTGCTCATTTCCATGCTTTCTGTTAATTTTTTAGGGTATTTTAGTCAGAGTGTGGCTAAATGTTCCTACAAGTTAGCCTTGCTAAGCATATTTTAGACAAATTTTAAATCTCAGATGTTCTCCTTTTGCCTTTAAATATATTTTCTGATTTTAATTTTCATCTCTGTTTCATTATTCCTGAAAGCTTTGGAAACTTGTTAGAATGGAAAATCAATTAAGTACATTTGGTTGACTAAATCTGCTTTTTTTTTTTTTCCTTCTTTTTTTGGTGGTTAAAACGTATTCTTCACTCTAAATGGAATGAAATACTGTAATGGAGTAAAGCATAATGTTTAAATGCAAATCATGAGAAGATAAAAGTTTCATTTCTAGAATCCTAAATTTTAAAAGGCACAGGGACTGCAACTTCTCTTAGATACTTTTTAAAGTAACAAAATCATTAATTAAAAGCTTTGAACATTAAATATCAATGTCTCATGCTGAAATTTTATTTTCTTTCCAGAAATACTTAGAGATCTTTTATACTTCTTTGCCAAGTAGCTTAATTAAAATATATGCTAACTATTAGGAAATTCATCAATCAATCAGTAACCATACACAACGACCAGAAGTATTAGGATACAAGTTCAAATACATGTTTTGTAAATCTTGGAAAATTAGTAAACCCAAAGGGAACAAATATTTTTCTCTCATCTTGTTCCTTAGGACCAACTGGGACTCAGAAAAGTATTTTACAGTTGCAAAAGTATTTTCAATTTATCTTACTTTTTACCCACACATGTAGACATCAATAGCCTGGCAAAAAAGGTCAGCTAGTAGGTGTTTAGGCAGGAAGTGTGGTCATAGATGTTGAAGTTATATACTTAGATGTTTTTTTCCTTGAACAAACTAGGCTGACACTATTCACATTAGGGGAAAATATATTTTGGTTTTGCTCAATGACTATGTGTAAGCAGTCTGACTTCCTGTGGATGCAGCCCATTATCCCTTGGTTTAGGGCTAGAAAATAATTCAGAATACCTGTTGAATGGATAAAATTATTCTTTCTTTTACCTACAGGAAAAGAAAAAAAAAGCTGTCTCTTAAAGAATAACAATTGAAACCCTGCTTTTTAATGAAGAATTATACCTCACCCTTCTTTGATTATAATATAATCAATATTTGCTTAATATCTTATTGTTATCTCTATACATTGTTATATATATTATTTTATTTAAGCTTATTAACTTTTTCTTCAATGTTTAGATGAGGAAATTCAGGCATAGATAGGTTTATTAACAAAAGGGTTTTAATTTACTTCCATTTCTCAGTTGTAATTCACATCAAAAATCATATAGATAACACTGTGCCTGACACCAAAAAAGAGGCAGAATAGATGTTTAATAAGTTTTCTTTGCTGAGCTTCCTTCAAAAAATAAAGTCTTAAATGTGGTCATCTGGTTTTTGGTAGTGCACCATACTGCTTCAAAATTTCTTCTTTACCACTTAAAATCACCTACTGAGTAATTTGACTTTAATATTGAAAAAAAAAAAATGATCACAAATAACAAGTCCACAACAGAATACAACATTCCATATTTTCATTTCCCAAGCATAATTATTTTCCTAAGAATCCCTCTGTCATCTGATTACAGTATCATCTGCCTAGTAAAAAAAACCCCCATAAATCGAGAAGTATTTTTATTTTCCCTTCCTCTCACTCATTTTATAAAGCAATCAATCTTCATGCTGATTTTACTTCTGGCATACCTATTTCTCCTTTACTCTCAATCTTCCTTGCATGTATTTACTTCAAGATACTATAAAGTCACCTAAAATGTCGCAGAGCCACCACATTGACTTTCCAGCTCTCTCTTGGACCACCTCATTTCCTTCATGTTTCTGCACAAGTTAGCATTTAAGACTCAGATTTTACTCTGTCATTTTCTTTCTGCTTCAAAGCCTTCAGAGCACTCACGACCCTCCGTGGTATGAGCTCTGCCTTCGCTTCCGGGTGAATTCTTCCTCTGACTAAAATCTCTCCTCTCTCCAAAACCCAGTCTTCTAGCTAATTCCAAATTATCCATCAATATTCATCTTAAGTTGTGTTTTCTGGATATTTCTGTACCAATTTCCCCAAATTTCTCTTCTTTCCAAAAAAAAAAAAAAAAAAAAAAAAAAAAATTCTTTCCTTTCTCTCCTTTCCCAAAGTATACCATAACCCTTAACTGAATTATTTTTACAGTGATTAGTTTCTGTGTTGGAATCACCTAATTAAACAACTAGAAAGAAGTGAACCTGCATAGTTTCTGGTATAGAGTAACAAAATATAGTATTTCACAGGTTTACTAAATAATCTTTTTTTTATTTTAGGTTTTATAGAATTTATCAGAAGCTAAGGTCTACATTGTTAAAATAACAATGTAAAGTTAGATATAGATGTATATAGATAGATGCATATATAAACATACAAGTATAGGAATGGATGTGATTTGAGCTTGGGCTTGGATATGGAAATATATAGAGAGAGACATACACATCGACATAGATGATACAGATATATAGATTTAAATATGGATATAGATATAAATATATATACATTAAGTAAAGCTTATACTCTAGGGTAAAATTATTGTTTTTGGATTTCTATGGAAACCAATCATAGGAGAGAAAATTAACCTCAAGTCAAAATGAGGTCCTTACTTAATATCTACCAGTATTTATAAGTACATCTATAGCTCGACTACCAAATCAAGGTCTTGATTCTTAAAGACTAACTTTGATAATTGATCAGATTATTAGCATAAATTCACAAGTCAGTGATTCTCCATTTTCAGTTCAATTGAACACTTTAAAAATTGAGTAAGAGAATTTTCAGAGTCTGCAATTTCTTCTAACTCTCACAGTGTACTTTTGTTAAGGGTACAGATTTCCAAGTGTTTGTCTTCAGTCTAAAACATTAATAAGTTCATTCAACAAAATTGGTTTAATGCCTTGGAGAATATTAGAAATATTTTTGTTGCTATTTAATTTACTTGAACATTTCTTCTAAATGTTTTCTCCTAAGGAATTCCTTAATAGGAAAGAGTCTAAAACAGGCTTTTAAAGCATAACTCAATATGCTTATTGGCACAGTTTTGAATGATCGTTAATTTCTGAATTGGTGACAAATACTTCTGTTTTATGTGCTCTAGAATTTCTTCAATTGCTGATGATATGATGGGAGAACACAGATGTGCCTAAATATTAATAATAAGAGTCACTGCATATTCAGAGTGTATGTGCATAATTTGGTAGAGCTTAATTGCAATATGGAATATATAACCATTTGTTTATCTATGAAAACCAAATAATACCTATTCAGAGAAGCATTTCATTAGCTTGCCTGGCAGTGCTCTTGGAAAGAATCAGTGCCAGATGTGGACACAAAGGAGAGAAGCAGAAATTAAATGATCCAAATTCTTGGCTACTGTAAACTCTTCATTTGAGCCTAAAGATATCTGCTGCTGTGCTTTTAATTTTTAATATGTACATTTTCTCACCCTCCATATACACTGTCACACCAGAAAAATTGCATTTGTCCCAAATACTGTGTCCTGAAAAATATATTAGTATATTTAGATAATGTCTTTCAGGTGAAATAATATTATAAGCATTCATGCGATGAGATAATGTGCAGGGAACTTTACATCATGATATTTATATTTCAATTTGTATTGTTCCTCTTCATTTTAGATTATACATTCTAAAGTTTTCAAGGAAAAACCTAGGTGTGCAAACCTGTTGTTATTTGGATTGTTATAATTTCTCCTGACATTCCTCAGTGATACTTGTTTTGGCTTAACCATAAAAAAAGGAAATCTATTCATTCAACAAAATTGGTTTAATTTCTTGTATAAAAGTTTTTAAACTCTCTGTTGAATGGAAGGAATATAAGGATACGTATATATCAAATTATAAGCATATCTATCCATTTGCTTCCTCTTAGTCACTATTTTAAACCAAATATAAACAAAATAACAAATTTCACGAGTTAGTCAAGTATATTTTCCCAAGATTTCTATTGCAAACCTTACTAGTTTCTGAAGTCATGGTATTAGATAATGGTAAATTCAGTGAATTGTCCTATCCAACTCTTGAAAAGGCCCCTAGCAGTTGCGCATAACCCACAGCTGAAATCTAGCAAGAAATGGGTTCCTCAGTCCTCCAACTGCAGAATACTAAATTCTGCCAGCAACCGGAATGAGTCTTCATTTAAAAGCCATGTCTTTCTGAAAAGATGTGGCCTTGGAAGTGCATAAGCAAAGTAAGCAATGCAAAACACCGGACTTCTGAGCTACCAAACTGTGAGATAATAGATAGGTCTTGTTTTAAGCCAATAAATTTGTGGTAAATTGTAAAAGAAGCAATAGAAAACAAATACTGTTGTTCCTTACCTAAATCTCCCTTCTAATTTCCTTCTTTTATCTTGCAAATTGCAATGACGGTTAAACTCAACATTTAGGCATTCTCCTCACCTGTATGTAGCAGCTGACTATGGCTGAAGAAAATCACGCATCTAAGCTGACTGAACTCACTTCACATTCCTCTTCACCAACCTCGGCATTGCCGAAATATTCTATTACACTATCCTAGCAAATTCAACTTCCATCTCTCAGAGATCTACATTTTACAATTTCCCTTCCTCCTCAAATATTTATATCACACATCCTTCCTCATTCTTTATTAAGGTTGTTGATTCTAATTTCACTTAAAATAAATTAGAATTGTGAAATGATTTTTTAAAAAGTATTTCACTTCCAAGTCTACCATCTCCCCCATAGGTCTACTCATCCATTTGATTTTCTTTCTCTTACAAACCACCCCTGTTCTGACCGTAGGCTAATAGCTTCGCTTGTGCAGTTATCATGCCCCTGTTGTCTACTCACTGACTTCAATCCTGACACCATCCCTTAATTTTCCTACACCATCAAGTATTTGATGTCCTTTTGATCTTTTCCAACAGCATTCAGACCTTCTAGAATATTTCCCATCTTAAACAAAACATTCCTTGATTTTCTACCTCCTGACAATATCAAATTCTCTTCTTCACCTTTATAGAAATGTCCTCATAAGGTTGTTTATACTAATTACTTGACTTCCTTCCTTCCTTGCTTTCCATAACTCCTGACTCCACTCCAGAAACCTTCATGTATACACTCCACTGAAACCACTCTTGTCAAGTTCACGAAAGAATCCAGCGCATAAAATCCAAAGGTCATAGAAAAGACATCATCTTAATCAACTTCTCAGCAGCATTTGAAACAGGTAATCACTGTACTCTTCTAAAGACATGTCCTTCACCTATGCTCTAGAATATATTTCCCTTGTTTATTTGCATTTCATTGGGCATTTATTCTAAGCATCCTTCATTGCATCTTTCTTTTATATCTTATTTCAAACTGTTAAAATGCCCGAAAACTTGGTTGAAGAATTTCTTCTGTTTCATTATGTGTTATAATCCTCATCAGTTGAAAAGTGGTGTGTACTGATGTAGTACATTGGTTCTGGATCCAAACTGTCTTGATTAGGATGCGAGTTTGAGAACTTATTAGCAGTGACATGGGGCAGAATATTTAATCTCTCTTTCTAAAATGAAGATAGTAACAGTGTCAGCTTCTTAGACTTGTGTGAATCAAATGAATGAAATTATTTAAAATTGCCCTTGACATGTAGTAAGAACCTAGTGCATGTTAGCTATTATTATTTTGTATTCTTTTCCGGTTCTAAAACTCTATTCACCATCAATATGGTGATGGTGCCACAGTTTATATCCCCAGTATGAATCTCACCCTTGGCTTCCAATCTCACATCACTAATTGATTTAGTAGGTATCTTAACACTGAGCATCTCTAAAACAGAACTCCTATAGCTTCTACTCCAAAAATATCCACTCTTCTCTAAATATTTCCCATATTACTAACTGACATCAGCTTCCATCTACTTGTGCAGGCAAAAAAATCTAATTACCTTTGTGAAGGATAATCTATTTCATTGGATTTCTATTTTAGGCCACTAAAGTGACTGGCTGCTTCTAGAAGGCATAAAAATAAACTCAGCTTCTTTAAAAATCACGTCTCCTTCTGCCTATATCCATGAAATAGATAAAATCACAACTGCCCCCCCCCCACTGATTGAAATTTCATATTATAAAGGCAACAGGGAAGACAATAGAGATACAATTTTTTCTCTTCTTTCCAGAAAGGAAGATGTGAAGATAAGGAATTAAAGAGAAAATAACATTCATAACCAATTATCTCAACAGCCTTCAACAGCCAGACCAGTTAAAATAGAGATTGGGAAAAATGTGTATTATTGATCATATTACTTTTTGGAAGTTCTGCTTCATTTGGTCCATGACAAAATTTTCCACAGAGCACTTGGCTGACATTCACATGTTTCAAGACTAAACTTTTCCCTGATGAAGATAAGACATCCATTTGGCAGTCAGTATCCCCTCCCCATCTGTTTCTGCCTTTTCCAGCTGCTTCCCTTATGGTCCATGGATTGGGAAGACTCGTGAGGGTCTAATTCAGCTGAAAATGGGAGTAAAATCTACTCGCTAGGCATTCTGTTTCTATTACATCATGAGTTTAAATTCCTGATTGGAAACCTATGGAATTAGTCCAATTCTCTAGTGATCATTAGACCTCCATGGCTGTTGATATTAGATGTGATTTGTGTAGTGGAATTTCAGTGATTCTGTGGAAATCTGAGGTTTCTTAAAACCACTCAGTTTTGTTTCCTTTCAAAAAAGGATTAAAAAATGCAGCACGCACTATCGAATATGTACTATGAGGAAGAAAGACATTTATCAATATAGTATATTTACCCAAATATTCATGTATTGTACACAGATATCCAATGAATTATCAAACACTACTGAAAGGGTTGAGGGAGATGTTATTCACACCTTTATACATTTAATCAGATCAATTTTCTAACAGTGTCAGAGGAACTGGGGACTTTGTGTTAGCAATAAGATGGATAATTAATATGGGAGTATGAAACATTTGAGGGGAGATGTGATTTGTTTGCAACTTTGGATGACATTGAATTTCCAGAGTACCTTACTGCCTATTTAGGCATGAGGGATTGGGGAGACTAGGATAGTAGAGGGGCAAAAGAAGAGAATTGGAGAGAGGACACATTTAATTATTCTAATATTTCCCCTAGTAGTGTTTTGAGGAATTGTCTCATCCCAACAGAATTCTCATTAAGTTATTCTCCAAACTTGGCCCTTCATTTTGCCCTTCTGAACTACTGAATTATTCAGGGAAAATCATAAAAGATATAAAAAGCAGCCAAATTGCCCATGTATGATGGGCAACATTAATAACAAAACCAGTAATATAAGCCTAAAAAAATTACCCAGAGAAACACCATATAATATATCCAGGTTATGTGGTATGTCAAGCATAGTTATTACAAGCACATATGTAGCCCAGGAGCTAACATGCAGAACTTTATCAAAATGTCACAGGATTCCAAGTTCTCTCACTGTTCTCACAAATGGCTTAAGTCACAAAATTAGAAAAGCTTTTCTCACTAGCATTTCCTAATATAACTTGTCTCCTGAAAGAATTATCACATCAATTCAGGAACATCTGAATGTGGATGAGAACTAGGGTGGCAGAAGTCCTGAGATGAGGGGAGAGGAGGAAAATGGCAACTATGAAGTAGGGATACCTCACTCTACATGGCCTAGACACTCACTTCACAATATTTCTTAGACAGCCCTCACAACTGAAAATGGAACCTGAGACATACTAAGACATTTTGGGATATCTCTGCACTATTACTTTGGAGACTTCTTGTCTTGGTTTGCCAGGACTGCTGTAAAAAAGTACTGAAGACTTGTTGGCTTAAACAACAGAAACGTGTTCTCTCATAGCTCTAGAGGCTGAAAGTCTGAAATCCAGGTGCCAACGGGGCCATGCTTCCTCTTAAATGGGAGAATATATCCCATAGATCTCTCTTGGCAACTTCTGGGAGGGTGTCCACCAGCACTCGCTGACATTCCTTGGTACCTGACAGCACACCTCAATCTCAACCTAAGTCATGCAGTCAGCACTCTCTTGCGTGCAAGCACTCTCTCTTACTGACTGCATCCTGATTTCTGCTTAAAAGGATACCTAATTCATGTTGGATTAGGGCCACACCCTAATCCAGTTTGTCCTCATGTTAAGGAATAACAGGTTCAAATATTCTATTTCCAAATGGAATCACATTCATGGGACTAGGGGTTAGAATTTGAACATATCTTTTAGGGGACACAATTCAATCAATGACATCTCTCTATATACTGTATCAAAAATAAATACACTTTACCTTTAAATATATGAGTTGAAATGTAGTTGCCTTTTTTTTTACATAACGTTGCATGTTGTGAACATGACTGACATTAATTAGTTAATTTTTCTGCGTCCGGGTCTCAAAAACTTTCAGGTGTTCCAGAAAAGCTTACAGGGTTTCACCCTGCAGTGTTTACTGTTGAAACTGATTGTCTATGAATGGGAAAATGGGTTTATTCTGAACTGCTTAGGGGAGATTTTTGAATAAAATTCCAGCCAATAACCATATGTTTGTTAAATGATTTTAGTCAACTCTCATTTGTTAAAAATTATATTGTTTCTTTTTTTTTACTTACACCTAATTATCTACATGTATGGGTTTCCTTTCCCTTCTTTACTCACAATACATCTGAAGCTGTTGACATTAGAACTGATCTAAGAATAAGGCAGGGGCAATTACACAGAGATGAGTGTGTGAGTCAATGAGTAAGTGGTTCAATTATCTTGCAAATTATGTAGTCATTATACCTCAAAATGTTTCTTTGCAGCCTATCAGTTCTCTTTAAATGTCTTTTCTTATAATCCTGATACTGTTCTTTTGTTGGCATTAAAAGGGATTAATCAAGCTTCAGGAATAATTAAAAAAAAATACATTCCAAGGTGGATAGAGGTAATAAAACTTTCCAGATGAGCCAGGATTTGACCACAGTATATCATTCAGCAACAACGTATGGGCAACCAAAAATGACACTTGGATCACAGTCTCCCTGTGAGATTATATGGTCATTTTATTTTAAAATACGAGTTCAAGCATGTTTCATTTCATTTCTTACCTATGTAGCCTATCAAAAGAAAAATATACATGAACAATTTTTTCTTACTCTTTTCATTCATTTTTACTCCTGTCACAGAAATAAAAAAAAAAAAAGACCTACAATAAACCTATGTTAATCCAATATAAGAAGATACAAAACAATATAGTTCATGAATGGCATAAAGCAGTGCTTTCAAACCTTTCTCAAGTTGTACACACAATTAGAACGGTGTTGTTTGAGAACATTTTGGGGCAAATAAAGACATTGCTGAGCCAACTAGCCATTAGTTCATCTGCCCCTAGGCTGAAGGATATTGATTTATCTGCACACTTGTAGCATATCCAAGTTGAGCCTCAGTGCACTGAATGGGGGGTTTGGCAGAAGGTATGGCAAAGAATCATGCAAACTTGCATAAGGCCTCTACATTCAAATAATGCATTTTAAAAACACACTACTTTATAGCACTTAGTTGATGAATTCATGTATCTAAGTAAAATCAATGATAAAAAAACAACCAAATAAACATCATTTGCCTAAGAACTGTAACTCCTGTTAGAAGAGTATATTAATTATGCAACGAAGTACTTTACCCAAGGTCTGGGTTTTCCAATCAAACCTTTTATTTCTTCCATGAAATAATTTATTTATAGCTGCTACATATGATTCAGAAATGAAAACTGTGTATGTCTAATTTAATGTGCATAGACTAGGGATCTTGTTAAAATAGGTCTGGGGTGGGACCTGTCATTCTGCATTTTCAAAAGTTCTTAAGCGATGCTGATGCTGCTGTTTTTGCTGCTGACCCCACTTTGTGCAGCAGAAAACTAAAGCATTTTATTCATGTATTTCAAAGATATAAAAGTATTTCTTGTAAAATTTCAACAGTAAGTGTGCAATAAGAATAGATGTAAATAAACACATGATACGTTTTAAATCTTCTCCAATGTAGTTAGAAAACTCTGTAAAATAATAAACATGTCTATTCTATATATACAATGCTACTGGGTATTCATTCAAAAAGCTATTTTAATATCCCCTAAAATTTTTCTAGCTTGAAAAAATTATCAAAGAACAAATATTTCTTATCTTTTTATACTACTTTCATGCTAGTTTGTGAGAGTTGTTGATGGGCATTTTTTTTCTAATGAGTAACCACAAAGGATTAATTTGATAGGAATAGAATGACTTATTTTAAAATTATATTTAGAATTTCCCCAGAGAAACAAAGCAATAATTCATGCTCCTCTGAAATAGTGCAGCAGCTTAAAAAACATAAAATCTTACAGATTTGATATTTTAGTAATATAATTGAATAAGTCTAGTGATATTGAGATAAGACTATCTTTGATAATTCTTTGAATGAAATCATTCCACATACTGTACATAATGCATGAAAACCATGTGCAATGCATTACCACACACATATTCCTGTCTGCATTTGTGAATATTTTAAGATAGTCTGTACATATTATTACTCAACCACTTCTCTATTTTGATTTTGGTATATGTTGCTCTGATACATGCTGTACTAGTGTGTTGTACAGTATTGTCACGGAGGAGGTCATGATCAGAGAAATAGAAATTTGCAGGCAGAATGGTAATTTCCAGCTCTTGATTATATGTATACCAAAGATAGTCATGTTTTGTTTTCCTAATAAGTTATAATTTGCTAATAGAGCAAAGCCTAAGAGTGGGCTGTATCCTCAAGTAATACTAAACATTTATGTATCTTGATACAGAAGGAGTTGAGGTATAGAGAAGTTAAAAGATTTTGCCTATTGTTATAGCAAAGCCAGAGTTTCAATGTAATTTTATTCACTAACAGTACAATACTCTTTTCTATATATCAAATATATGTTTGCAATTCAGAACACAAGAAACCCTTCCTAGTAATACATATTGGAGACCGATATAGTAATGCCCCCACCCCCAACCTTGAGAATAACTAAAGAGAATAAGCACATAATGAATGACAAAAGACTGAATGTCTCCCTGAGTGAAAGCATATATAGAGAAAGAATGTGAACTGAGAACAAATAGCCAGCAGAGGAAACACATAGAAGGTAAAGCATTCACAGAGTTGGCTGTGGGTGAATGTACAGTCTACCTTTGCCCAAGAAGACAAACACAAAATCTCAGGTTCATGGTCAATGATTCACTTTAAGAATGCAGGTATTTTCTCTGTCGTGGAAGAAGGCTTTGTCATATGAAGATACTCACCTCCTTTCTTTGGATTTCTGCTAAACAAGCAATAATCTGAATATCCATTTAGTTTTTGAGGTATGGTGACTCTGGAGAGGGGTGCCCTAAAAAGTAATTGGCAGTATTGAGCAAGAGGAGACTAACATTTTCCATGTGTATAGACAAAATCAAGTTTCTTTATCTGTAAGTTCAGGGTTATGTATTAGAACATTTTAATCTGTTTTATATTTCTTTCTGATTGCTCTTCTTCATTCTCATCCTTTTAAATCTTAAAACTATCATTTAAATTTGCAAGTTATGGTAAATATAGTCATTTTCTGAGAAAATATGACAAAAATAAATTCCAAACCAAGAAATGAAAGACTGTGAGGTATTTAAGATGAGTATATTATGTTAGAACTGTAAACATAATATATTTTCACATTTATAATATTTAAATATATTAAAATATGTAAAACATATTTTCAAACCATAATTTATGCTTATTGTTATAATATAATGGCGAGCTATATACATATACATATATACACATACACACATATATTTTTTGTTTGTGCTTTTTTCTGTTTTCAACTTTAGTCTCTCCCCTAATTGAATGTTCAGATGGTCCTAACATAATAATTGTGAGAAACCACTAATGCTCAAGTGAAGTTTAAACCACAGAACTAACTAATCACTTATTTAGAAATTAATGAGAGTAGCACAGAGAACTGAGCTGATAATTTAGTTGTGCCCTTTTCCCAATATTCCTGTTAGTGTATCTTCCTCATTCTATCATCAGTGCAAGCGGAGGAAGAAAATCGCTAGCCAGGAACATGGAGTAACATAAAGTCTGTACTTGAAGGTGAGTGGGATGGTACACAACAAATGCAGGTGATCTGGTGGGTCTCTGGGAGATCCTTGCCCCATAGTTTAGGTATAGACCTAGAGGGCTAGGTGATTACAACCAAGGTAGATAGTGCTTAGAAATAGTAGCTCCTGGGAAAGAATTATAGGGTGTTATTTGTGAGGCAGAGTTGTTGGGTTCAGGGAATACTCAACTTGTAGGATCATGCCAGGGGCCCTCTGTTCTGAGGCCCTTTCCCTTTCTAAATTCACCAGGAACTGCATAAACCAGGAGTTCAACTTGAGCCTCTCTTTTCATTTTGCTAGGCTAGAAGCTAATATCTCAGAGGACTTTAGCTCACAAAGAAAACTAAACATCCAAGCATCTCAACTTATAAATAAAAAATAATAATAATTAAAAAATAAACCAGAACAATCTGTGCCACATGAAACACATTAATGGACCAGATCAAATAAAATTTACAATCAAGGTATTAAATAGTCTTAAAGAGATCAGGGTAGGTATGAAAATGTAGAGCAGTGTTTTAGTTTCTCAGCTGCTAAAACAAATACCATACAATGGGTTGGGTTAACAACAGGAATTTATTGGATTATGGTTTCAAGATGCTAAAAGGCTTGCTTCCTCCTCCTGATTAGTATTCTCTGGCTGCTTACCATCTTTGGTTCTTGGTTTTTTGGTCACATGGCAATGCACATGGTGGCAGCTTCTTTCTCTTCCAGCTTCTGTTGACTTCCAGATTCTTGCTGCTCCCTGGCTTCTCCTCCTGTGTCTAATTTCCTCTGCTTATAAGGACTTCAGCCATATTGGATTAAGGCCCGCCCTTGTTCAGTTTGGGCACAACTTAACTAATAACAACTTCAAAAGACCTATTAAAAACTGGTTCACTGCCGCAGGAGCAAAGGTTGGGACCTGAACATGCCTTTTGTGGGGGACATGATTCAATCCCCAATAAGCAGTAAAAAAGATTCACAAGATAAAAATTGAGCTGAAATACTGGGTATGATAAATGCAATTCATGCAATAAAAATTGACAGCATGAAGAGCACAGGGACAATTAGGCACAAAGAGAGAAAATGTAATAAAAATACTGGATATGAAATGTAGAAGTAGAAACATCAGAATCTGTCTAAGTCTTTCTCAGTAGAGAGTGATAGGTAAGTCGGGGACATATCTAAAGTTACAATGACAGAATTTCACAGAATTAGAGAAAATGTGAGTTTAGATTTTAAATTATAGTCAAGTACAAAGCAAGAAAGATCAGAAATATCTTTACATGTTCTCAATTATTTGAAATTTAAAAACTTAAAATGACAAATAAGTAACAAAAAACTTACAGAAAATTACTTAAAAAATATACAGGAAATATTTTGACACAAGGATTTTTAGCAGTGACCCTGTGTAAAAACAAATAAATAGAATGATATCAAATTTTTGAAGGAAAATATCTTGGGATTTATGTCTGTGCTGGTTTGAATGTATTATGTCCCCCCAAATGCCATTATCTTTGATGTAATCTTGTGTGGGCAGACATATCAGTGTTAATTAGATTGTAATTCTTTGAGTGATTCCATGGAAATACGCCCCACCCAACTGTAGGTGATGACTCTGATGAGATAATTTCCATAGAGGCGTGGGCCCATCCATTCAGGGTGGGCCTTGATCAGTGGAGCCATATAAATGAGCTGACAAACAGAAGGAACTCAGTGCAGCTGTGAGTGACATTTTGAAGAGGAGCTACAGCCAAGAGGGACACTTTGAAGAAAGCACAGGAGCTGCAGATGAGAGACAAATTTGGATGGCCGATGAAAGTAGACTCTTGCTCCGGAGAAGCTGAGAGAGGACAAATATCCCAAGTGCAACTAAGAGGGACATTTTTGAGGAACTGCAGCCTAGAGAGGAACGTCCTGGGAGAAAGCCATTTTGAAAACAGAACTTTGGAACAGACGCCAGCCACGTGCCTTCCCAGCTAACAGAGGTTTTCCGGACACCATTGGCCATCGTCCAGTGAAGGTACCCGATTGCTGATGTGTTACCTTGGACACTTCATGGCCTTAAGTGTAATCAAACAAACCCCCTTTTATAAAAGCCAATCCATCTCTGGTGTTTTGCATTCTGGCAGCGTTAACAAACTAGAACAATGTCCAACTAATTTGTTTTATAAATATGATGAAGAAAATAAAATTGCCAGGGAAACTAGATTTTCTAAGTAATAGCAGCAAAACACTGCATTTAAATTGTTTTCTTGGAAGATGTACCCTACCAAAAGTATAAGTAAATCACATGAACTGCATGAGATAAAAAAAGTAGAGTTTTTCTTTTTATAAATAAAGAAAACTAAAGTAGTATATCCGTAAGAATCTAGAATCAAATCTATATTAATACCAGCATGTAATGTGTGATTGGAGCTCAGAGACACCAGAAATAAGTTAGAAAAACTCTTGCTTCATTTATGGAGATAACAAAAATTTTGAAAGCTTAAGAAATTGGATAGGAAATATTAAATATATGTGAGTCCAAGACAAACAAGACATGTAAAACTGGAATGAGTAACCATAAAACCATTTTAAAATTATGAAACTGAAGAAAGAAGGAAAAAATAAAAGAGAAATTATTAACAATAGAAATGGGATAAAATGGTTAAAATCTTTATAAATGTAATAATAATCATGGTAAAGATAAATTAATAAAAGCTGAGGTTCTCAAATTGTTTTGAAATGCACACACACATCACATACATTCATACATAGACACACAAGTACACACAGGAAACATCCAGAAATATATTATCTAAAAGAGTCTTTCAATGAAAATTGATTTTGAAAATAAAGGGATGAGAAATTATGTAAATGAAATAGGAACTAAAAAAGAGAGATGGGATTGAATTTCCCATTACCAGACACAATATTTCTTATTATGAAATCATCCTAAGGGATAATAATGGATTTATAGGCTGATAAAAGGAACAGTTATAAGACTATATTTACATAAAGATACTATAGCCTAACTATGGCTATGATTTTGTTGAAATTAATGAATAATCCTACCTACAATGGATAAAGCAATAGTTGGTATTTTGGAATAATCCTTTATATACAAGATTTTTGGCACCTCTATGAAAAATACTACCTTGATTTTGAATCATCTGAGAAGCTACCCTTAGGAAAAATGAGAACACCTAGAAGAAAAGTGCCATTTGAATATCATTTTCTCCTCATTCTGATAAGGTTGATAATAAAGTCCTGAATAAATGAAGTAAAGTGGAGATGATGGCATGGAAATTCAAGGATAGAGAAACATTTATTATTTAGTATCACAATTTATTAATTTATCAAATAATTATTGAATTCCTGCCAAGTGTAAAGGAAACTGCAAGGTTCTATTCATTTAACATTATGTTTAATGTTATAATGTAAAGTGAGGTTGTCAAGAGAAGGCATTACAGTGTAGTAAGACTTATACAAGGTTAGATTTGAATAGAAAAAGAAGAAAATAGGGCATTTTGAGGAAAGGAGAAGTGTGAGCAAGGAAACAGCACAAGAACATAGCAATAAGAGTTCACTCAATATTAAACTCCTAGGGTCACCTCTTTGAATAAACACATGAATAGTTTTTTTAAAAAACATGTATTCCTTGAAAATGAAAAAGATACATTGGCATATAGCTAAAATGTGAGTACCCTTATCTCTCAGTATGTATAGTCAAATACCTGCATATAACAGAAATCACTGCATTTCGAGATCAAGCACTTTTTGAATAGGGTGATAATATATGCTATCATATTGGTTAAAAATTGCAATTGATTTCCGTTAACCAGCTTCATAAACCTCTTGGTCATCTGGGCCATCCACTTAAAGTTATACTCAGTGGAGATGATTTACTCATTTCAGATAACATGATTCAAGTTAATGAATTAACATATTTAATTATTGCCTTATCTATGTTTGTCATATTCACACTTAAATATTGATCAGTGATTTTAAGTCTTACCAAAGAATGGATCCCAGATAACAGAAATCTAGGAACCAGTGAGGGCAAATGAGAAACTTTATGAGCCAGAATACCTTTGTTTCTAGTATGTGACCCTGCCCTCTTGGTAACAGATCATGTACTCTATCATAAAGCAAGAATATGAATAAACAAATTGGTGCCTGGACAGAGGGGTGCTTGTAAAAATATCATTTTATGAAGCTGAGCTCCATTCTGAACATTTTGAAATAAATTTAGAGTCAAAGAATAAGTACTGCAATATGAGTTCAAATGACCATCATTTAAAAATTATGTTTGTTCCATAAATGCAAACTTTGTTTCCTTGTTTGATACTGTTAATATGGTTGTTTCTGTGAAAATCACCTAACTAAAATTAATGAGGTCATAGTTCATTCTCTAAATAGCTATAGTCATGAATCAAATACTCTAATAAGAGTATACCAATGAAATGGGCTTAAAAGAAAATTCAGTTGAATAGAAGCATCAAAAGCAAATGAAGAAACAAACAACAATAATTAAAAGAAACCTCTTCTTATGCAAAGGTTCATTCATATGGTGAGACTGGATGTGGAATAAAGGACTCATTAGATGTCTTCAATATATATATTTTTTTCATTACCTGCCAGGCTCATCTGAGAAATACCTCACGCTGAAGGGGATTGGCAATAATGTTGATATAACATGATGTTACATGTAGGCTCCTGACTCAAGCTGGAGATTACATATATTTTTCTTCTAAAGACATGAAAATGAGATTTATATACTGTAATTAATTTCTGCTGGTATTTGTACTGAGATCACATAAACTCATGAATTCATAGGTGGATATTAATGGCTATGTCCCATGTTGAAAAAGAAAATTTCAAGCTTCTGAGAGAGAGAATGTGATAAAAATAGAATGCTGAATAGCAAAAGGAACCAAGTCCAGAAGTCATGCTAAGGAGAGAAATTAATTGAGAGAGAGGCTCTCTAGGATTTCCGCTGAAGGGCTGACAGAAAGTCTGGGCACATTTCCATTACTCAGTTTTCTCAAAAAGTATGTTCAAAGTTTTAATAAAGTCCCATGTTTTGCTAAAGTTAAAGAGCTCTCGTTTCTTGCAAGCAACCAACCAACCTTGTCATCTAATCAAAAGAAGAGATATTCAATAGCCCTTGGAATTGCTAAGTAGAATGGAGTTTTGACAGTGTGTCCATTTCCATTAGATTAAGGTGCATTGGTGCTTTACAGACCTTTTTGTTTTATTCTTAACATTTCTTTTTGTTTATTTGCTTTTTAAGTAGAGAATAAATTGGCTTCGGGTAATTTTCCTAATAAAAAGCATCACCAGTCTTGCGTTCCTGGAGAAAACTAGGACTTGGAGGAATTTACAGACAGTAAATTTTACTGGTGGTGGGGAAGGGGTATGGATGAGGCGCTGTAGCCTGGAAGCTGAGAGAACAAGTTCCAGAGCTGGGTTGTCAGAATGGAAATCTTGCTCTATTTTTCACTAGGTTTGTCATATTGAGCAAATCACCCTCTCTTTTGTTTAGCTTTCTCATCTGTAAAATATGGATAAAATAGAACCTAACTTATATGGCTCTAATGAGGGTTAAATGCAAAGTAAGCAGAAGAGTATCTGGTAGATAATAATGCTTAATAAATATATTGTAACTGCCTATCCAGTAGAAGGGGAAAAACAGAGTGACTTAGAAGAGGAGACTGTGGGCAGCCAGAGACGGATAAAGGGCTCCATTCCTTTAGGGAAAGGGGAGAATTCAAACGTAATGATGGCTTGAAAGAAGACGGAGTAATATCAAAAAACAAAAGGCATTCTTCTCAGAATTCATGAACAGCAATCTATTAAACCATTTTTATGGACATCTTGAATTAATTGTGAAAAGAAATAGAATACACAGAGAACAGATACCATATTGCATTTTATTTTCAATGTGAACTCAGCATGACTCTTTGTCTCTAGTACATTGTTGCTTCAAATGAGTTACAGGTTTCAGGCAGCAAAAGTTTGAGTGAAAAACAGGTATTAGAGGATAAATAGACTGTGGGGAAAGAAAGCATTATTAAGGTATTGTACTTTACCTCCCCACATCAAACCTATTGCACATGACGTCAGCTCTACCTTCAAAATACATTCAGGGTTTGACTTCTCCCACCTGCACTTCCATTACTCAGCCCTTGTCTTTACCCGGCTTATTGCAGAAGCCTCCCAACTGCTCATTCTGCTGGTACTTTTGCTCCCTTGTCATTTATTTTCCCCAGAGTAGCAGAAATGATTCTTACAAACCTAATAATTCCGTGCCACCTCTCTGCCTTGGACTCTCCAAGGGTTTCCCATCTCACCTAGAACATAAGCCAGATTCCTTAATACAGGCTGAAAGGCCACCGTGCTCCTTCTCTCACCTCATTTCTTGCCCCTGTCCTCTTGCCCTCTCCATGGCAGCTTCCCTGGCCTCTGCTATTCTTCAAATACACTGTGCAAACACATCTGAGGCATAGAACTTACCCTCTAAAATACTGATACTTCTAGATCCCACATGTTGAGAGGGTTTCCTCATTGAGAAAGAAACTTCCTGCCAATTATATCTAAAATTTCAACTATCACAATCTCTTTATCATATCTGATTTTTTTCTTTGCAAAATATTACCCCTTATGTTAAATAGTAGAACATTTGTTCATTGTCTATTGCTCCTCACTAGATTTTAAGAATCATGACAGTGGTGGCTTTGTCTGTTTTTCACTGCTTTATTCTCGTCCTTGGTATAGAAGAGAAAATTATAAAGTCTCTGGTGAATGAACGAACGTTGTACATGTTGTTAGATGAGCATCTTCTCCCTCAACCTCCCCCAACTTGTGAAATGATCGACACTTATATCTTTGCATGGTTCACCAAAAAATAATTTTAGAAAGAATGTACGTTCCTCCCACATTGTTTTTCATTTAAATATAATCACTGAAGAGACCCTGTGGTTTCCTGGACTCAGATATGTCTGGTGAACAAAATCTGTTATAGGAACTTCAGGATAGTTTAAGACTGCATTTCATGAAATCACTAATTCAAAAGATTTGCCAAAACTTCTTTTGATTTCAGTGTGATAACAGCCACAAGATTTCTTCCAGAGGAGGAAATATTTTGATAGGCAAAGATATTGGTTATTCTTACTTATTTTCCTGAGCTCATGGAAAACTATGGCATTTCACATGCCTAAACTGAAACACAAATGTGCTGATCAAATATATACATCATTTTCTTTTCAGTAAGTGCTTCATTAGGGTACAGTTTATCGGACCAGTCATTTAGTACCAGCTATAAGCTAAGGAGAGGCAATTAGAGAATTTTAAACCAGATAAACCAGTGTATTCAAGTGCTTGTGGGTGTAAGCATGCATGTGTATGTGTGTGTGTGAGTGTGTGTGTTGGTTTATGTATGTTGTTAGAAAATAAAGGAGAAATTGTAGGAGCTCAGAGGAGGACAATGAGAATAGAAAGGACAATTGATCAAGTGGAATGATTATAATGTGGAAAATTTTATTTAAAAAGTATTTGGTGTATGAATCAAATTGCTGTTTTTGCGTCTTCCTCATTAATTAAAAATTGGTGTAGCAAGATAGGTTGCAGATAGCAGTAAAACTTAACAAAAATGGCTGTAATGTTTAGTCCTACCTCCCTCCACCCTGTACAATTATTCTGCTTAAGCTCTTTCAGCTAAAAAAAGTATGATTTCTAATGTACTTCTCTGTAAAGAAATGTGCAATTCACAAGCCCATTTTTAAATTTATTTTAAATGAAGTTTTGAGGGATATAAAACTATTTATACAATTGTCATTATCATTTCCATAAATGTCTGTGTAGATCTCAGTTTGATTTATTGTAAGAGAAGTTTGCTTCTTTTTATGAACTGTGGCATATAATTTTTAGATTTGAGGCAGTGCTTCCTGATTTATGGTGGCGTTAATAACATTGACTCTGTGAAAATCACCATTCCCTCTTGGCTGGGCACTACCCTTGGGAGGACAGGTCACGGCTATCTAACAGCAGCTTCCACAGCTGTTCATGCCGACGCGGATTTGAGTGTTATTTCCTTGACAGAGGTCACAGGAAAGCAGTAGAAGATAATTTTATGAGGCATCTGCTATATTTGTGGTTATACTCATTCTTCAGACTGACCTACAGACTTTAGTTTCTGCAAGAAAATAACGTTAAACCCAGACACAAGAGCTTACAAATAGAAAGCTGTAACAAATGAACTTTCATGGGAGTGGAATGTTATCTTCAACTGAAAAAATCAATATAGTTAAAACCAATAAAATGTTGCTTTCAATGGGAGCTTAAATAAAGGTCAAAATAGATACATTTAACTTGAAAAGCTTAAGGTATAACAAACAAACAAAAAAATCCAGCTAGAGTATACTATATACAAGTACAAAACAGTTAATGCTTAAGGTTATCTATAAAGTTTAGCTATAGAGTCTCTCTTTCTTCATTTTCATTTTTTTCATAAACTAGAGCAAGTAAAACATGATTGCAATAAAAATTTAGTTGGCTAATTTTAAATATTGCTATCAAAGTTTGGTTTTAGTTAAGTAAAACCTGATTGCAAATATAATTTGCTATAAATAAATTAAAAGCCTCAAAGGATTAGATCTCTATTGAGCTTTCTGACACCTCTCCTAAAGCTTATTCTTTGGTACCTAAAAGGCTTTTACAAATAATACCAGATGGTTATTAACTTTGATGATGCCTTTTCATTATCGGTGTGACATAAATATTATATGCCTCAATTTCTTCATCCATAAAATGAATATTAAAACAGAATAATTCTGTGAAGATTAAATAATAAAATGCATATAAAATCACCTGTGGTGGTACCTGGTAATGATCAGATATTTAGTAAATACATACATCAGACCTCCTTCATAAGTTTAACTAACAAAAACAATATCTGACTCAATTCTAAAGAGATTTCCAAGAAACCAAAGTAGTGATTTTTGCCATCTATGAGCAAATGGCCTATTTTACTGCCATTGATTTTTTTTATTAATCATTCATTCATTTATTTAGCAAATGTATTTTTTTTATTACTCATTCATTCATTTATTTAGCAAATAAAAATATTTTTTTCCTTATATTTGTATAGTGTAAAGAAATCATACATTAAAGAGATTTAACTGTCTGGAAGCCGGTGGGGAGGTGGGGAAAGAAAGGTTTACAATATGACATCTGAGTAGGGCTTGAAAGGTAAAGAGGATTTTGCATGAGTAGGAGGGACACAAAGCACAGAAGAACATGTGTTGGGTAGAAGCTACCTGGAACTGCTTACTGTATTTGGGAAACTGGAAGTCCCTCAATATTGCTCATTGAAGAAGAGTAAGACAAGTGTGCATAGATCATATCCTGCTTTGTATGTTAAAAAATTAGAATTTTATGCCAAAACTAAAGACAAACCATTGAAGTATTTTAGATATACTAGTTATATGGTGTAAAAATAATAATTCCATAACACAGCTAAATAATTAGAACTTAACCAAACCTTTATTCCACCAAAGTATATCCTCCTCTCTACTGGCAGAGATAATGTATTTCCTAAAAGGTGTGTTTACCATTCATTTGCTTTGCACAAAGATTAATTATGTATATAATCTTAAATTATATTTTCATTATATTTAGTTTTTGAATTTTATATAAATGGTGTCATAGTATTTATATTTTTAAAACTTACAGTTTTCACTCAACACTACTTTTGTGAAATTTCACCATGGTAATATATAAAAGACCTTCGGCAAAAATTAAAAATTCTTACAGTATTAATGATAGGGTAAATTGTTACAGCCACTTTGGAAAATAATTTGTAATTACCTAAAGATTTGAAGGTGTACATACACAATTGTTCAACTAATCCACTCCTAGATATATACTTTGGCAAAACTCTTGCACACATTACTAAGAGTATAAAACATATATGAAGATATTTACAACAACAGTCTTATTAAAAAGCTGGAAATTAACCAAATGACCATTGATTTACAGGATAAAAGATAAGTAAATTTTAGTATTTTCTTCAATGAAATAATGTACAGCAGTCAAAATTACAGAACCAAAAAAACTAGGAAAAATATTTAGATGACTTGATTTATTGGAGGAGTGAGTTAAGAAACAGATTGAAGCAAAATGTGATACATATTCCCATAAGAGGAATGATGCTAATAATGTATAATACAAATAGAAAAGGAGGAATCAGTTTCTCAGGGAGTATGATGCATATCAAATGCTACTTTCCTGTTGTTCACTGAAAACTATGTTCAAAAGTGAAACATCGTTAGTAAATTTGAGACTTCAATATCCTCTTGGACAAACATAGAACACATGAGAGAAGTTTTAGGAAGTGAGGATTCCATCAATTAAGAAATATCTTCAACATGATGTCATCAACATGGCTATGTAAGATATCCCCTGGGAAGTTCCCTCAGAATCAACTAATAAAAGGACAGATTCCACTTGTTTGAAACTCTGTATGATACAGACTGAAGAATGATTCCACAAATGAAGAATCAAAGAAAAGAAAAAAAATTAAAAATCAGATAGGAGATACACATCATGGAGCCACCATTCTGGACCCCTCCTACTCACTAGGTCCTGCACAACTTAAAAGTCACAATGAGACCACATGGCCTGGGTCCCTCCTGCCATGGATGCAGACTATAGAGTAACTTACAGCAGCAAGTTAGAACCCTATGCATATACAGGCAGAGGGACCCAAAGCTGCAGAGACCCAGCCTGGAACACAAGCAGCTGTGGAATGCCAGATACAAAAGTGCCTCCAGGGGTAAAATAGAACACGGCAGAGGCACTATAATGCCTTGTCAACATGGACTAACTACAATGTGTAAACTCAGAATTGAATCTTAGAACATAGACTTGATTATTGTAATGGTCCCTAGGTTGTAAGCTCTTATAGCAGTCAACTCTATTCCTGAATTGTAATGCCTATTTCTAAACTTTGAGATGCTGATCCCTTAGTGTATAATCTGATGGGTCTCTGGAACAATGCGTATCTCTGAGACACCTGAAACTCAGAGCTAGAGCTCGGCAGATATGAATGTAAGTATTAGTGCATACAGCCACTGTGCCGGTTTGAGTGTACTGTGTCCCCAAATGCCATTATCTTTATGGTCTTGTGTGGGGCAGAAGTTTTGGTGCTGGTTGGATTTTCTTGGAGTGTGCCCCACCCAGCTGTGGGAGATAATTTTGATGAGATGTTCCCACGGAGGTGTGGCCCCACCCATTCGGGGTGAGCCTTGATCCGTGGAGCTATATAAATGAGCTGACTCAAAGAGGAAAGAGAGTGCAGCTGGGAGTGATGTTTTGAAGAGGAGCAAGCTTGCTAGAGAGGAACGTCCTGGGAGAAAGCTGTTTTGAGGCCGGAGCTTTGGAGCAGATGCCAGCTGCCTTCCTAGCTAACAGAGGTTTTCCGGAGGCCATTGTCCATCCTCCGGTGAGGGTACCCGATTGCTGATGTGTTGCCTTGGACGCTTTGTGGCCTTAAGACTGTAACTGTGTAGCGAAATAAATCCCCGTTTTATAAAAGCCAATCCATCTCTGGTGTTTTGCATTCTGCAGCATTAGCAAACTAGGACAGCCACTGTTAAATAAAAAAGCTAAAAAGAGCCCAGACTTCAATTAGTGATATGAATGAAGCAGATCTGGTTAAGACTAGGGCAAATCGGGCCAAAGGGTAAAGGTCAAAACTGACTGTGTTTTAAAACTTCAACTTCCATGTGAGACCAAGGGAAGAGATGTCTGTTTGTTGCAGGATCTGTATTTTCTAAACAGTATAACTCTACAGTTGGTTTGTTCAAACACCACGACTGCATGGAACTTTGACTAGGAAGTGATATACAGTGGGTTGGTATAGGTTAGAGTGAAATAGTGACACATCCCAAAGTAATTTGGGCAGAGAATAAAAAATATATTTAAAGCCCCCACCCCCACCCCTGGCCCGAGGAGCTGGGGGAAGGTGCAGAAGTGTTGGACTTCCTCACCTGGACTGGTGTTGATGTTGTCACAAACACTGGGACTGGCGGTTTGATGTGCCGAGCCCTTGATTGTGGGACTTGCCCTTATGGGGCTCGTTACTGCAAAGGAGAGGCTAAACTTGCATATAATTGTGCCTAAGAGTCTCCCCCTGAGTACCTCTTTGTTGCTCAGATGTGGCCCTCTCTCTCTTTAACTGAGCCACCTCAGCAGGTGAACTCACTGCCCTCCCTACGTGGGACCCGACTCCCAGGGGCGTAAATCTCCCTGGCAATGTAGGCTATGACTCCCAGGGATGAATCTGGACCCAGCACTGCAGGATTGAGAATATCTTCTTGACCAAAAGAGGGATGCAAAATGAGATGAAATACTTTCAGTGGCTGAGAGATTTCAAATGGAGTCGAGAGGTCACTCTGGTGGACATTCTTATGCACTATATAGATAACACCTCTTAGGTTTTAATGTATTATAATAGCTAGAAGCAAATACCTGAAACTACCAAACTCCAACCCAGTAGTCTGGACTCCTGAAGACAATTGTATAATAATGTAGATTACAAGGGGTGACAGTGTGATTGTGAAGGCCTTGTGGATCACACTCCCTTTGTCTAGTGTGTGGATGGATGGGTAGAAAAGTGAGGACAAAAACTAAATGACAAATAGGGTGGGATGGGGGGGATGGTTTGGGTGTTGTTTTTTTACTTTTATTTTTTATTCTTATTCTGATTCTTTCTGATGTAAGGAAAATGTTCAGAAATAGATTGTGGTGATGAATGCATAACTATATGATCGTACTGTGAACAGTTGATTGTATACCATGGATGATTGTACGGTATGTGAATGTAATTCAATAAAACTGAATTAAAGAAAAAGAGAACATAGCAGAACTGTTAATAAGAAGTGCACACACTCAATTCAGCTTCCGTTTGTGAGACCACCTACATGAAAAATTGACCTTTCTGGACTGACCCTGTCTGGTTTCCCATAATGAGGAAGAAACCAGAGGCAGAAAAGGCTCCTGGAAAAAGAAAGGGAGTGGGGGTGGGGGTGGGGGGGAATGGTCAGACTTAACAGCTGTAACACAGGATGGGTTCCAGAACTGAAAAGTCTAAAAAAAGGGGACACTGAATGATTGAGAGAATTTAAGCAATTCACAGGAGCTGGAAGAAAATTTTGAAAAAGATGAAACAAATGGAATAGTTCAAAATTCCTTGAGAAGGAATAGAGGAAAGGAAGATTTCTCCTGGAGGTAAAACATTTGCACAAAAATTGCAATCTTAAAAATTACACTGCATATCTAGGGCAATAATCAAATAGCTGAGAAAATCTGAACAGTTACACACGGCTACCCCAAAGATCCAGAATAATTTGGAAGAGGAGTCAAAGAAGAGCCAATCAGCAAGAAAACCCTGGGCAAGAGGGAGGAAACTGACCTTCAGAGTTAACATATCAAAATAATCAGATACCCAGATATCAGAAAAAAAAAAAAAATCACATGGAAAACTACAAAACATTGCTAAAAGAAATCAAAGCAGATCTGAATAATTGGAAGGATATTCCATGCTCATCGAGTGGAAGACTAAATATTGTAAAAAGGACCGTAATATGCGAAATGATTTACAGATTCAATGCAATTCCAATCAAAATTCCAACAGCCTACTTGACAGAAATGGAAAAGTCAATCATCAAATTTATTTGGAAGGGCAAGGGGTCCCAAATAGCCAAAAGCATCTTGAAAAAAAAAAAAAAGAATGAAGTTGGAGGACTCACCCTTCCTAACTTTAAAACTTATTACAAAGCTATAAGGGTCCAAACAGCATGATACTCTCACAAGGATAAGATGAGTAATCTCTAATGGAATCAAAATAGGAGTACAGAAATAGACCCTCACATCTATGGCCAATTGATTTTTGACAAGACTGCCAGTTCTACTCAATTGGGAAAGAATAATCTCTTCAACAAATGGTGCCGGGAGAACTGAATATCCATATGCAAAAGAATGAAAGAGGACCCCTATCTTATACCATAAACAAAAATTAATTCAAAATGGATCAAAGACCTAAATATAAGACCCAGAACTATAAAACACCTAGAAGAAAAAATAAGGAAGCATTTTCAGGATCTTGTGTTAGGCAATAGTTTCTTAAACTTTATACCCAAAGCATAGGCAACAAAGGAATAATAGAGAAAATGAGACATCATCAAAATTTTAAAAACTTTTGTGAATCAAAGGACTTTATCATGAAAATGAAAAGACAACCTACTCAATGGGATAAAATATTTGGAAACCACATATCTGATATGGGTTTAATATCCAGAATATATAAAGAAACGCTACAACTCATCAATAAAAGGAAAAACTCAATTTAAAAATGGACAAAATATTTGAATAGACCTTTCTCCAAAGAGGATGTACAGATGACTAAAGAGCACATGAAAAGATACTCAACATCATAAGATATCAGGGAAATACAAATCAAATGAGATACCATTTCACACCTATTATCATGACTACTATTTAAAAAAAACAACACTTTAATGCTGGAGATGATGTGGATAAAGACGAACACACCTTCATTGCTGGTGGGAATGTAAAATGGTGCAGCTGCTGTGGAAGACAGTTTGACAGTTCCTCAGAAAGCTAAGTATAGAATTACCATATGACTCGGCAATCCCACTACTAAATATATACCCAGAAGAATTGAAAGCAGAGACTTAAACAGATATTTGCACAAGAGGTTCATAGTGGCATTATTCACAATTGCCAAAAGATGGAAGCAACACAAGTTTCCAACAACTGATTAATGGATAAACAGAATGCAATATATACCTTCAACAGAATATTATTTAACATTAAAAAGGAAAGAAGTTCTTACTCATGTGAAAACACTGGTGAACACTGAAGACATCATGTTGAGTGAAATAAACCAGACACAAAAGGACAAGTACTGTATAACTTCACTGATATGAATAGAAGAAGCAAACTCAGAGTCAGAATCTGTAAGATAGGTCCCAGGGGCTGTGCTGGGATGATTGAATGGGGAGTTAGTGCTTAAATGGTACAGAATTTCTATTTGGGTTGCTCGCAGTGTTTTGGAAATGGATGGTGTTGATGGTAGCCCAATATTTTGAATGTAATTAACAGTACTGAATTACATATGCTAATGTGGTTAAAAGGGAAAATTTTAGGTTGCTTATATGCTACTAGAATAAAAATGAAAAGGGAAAACACAGGACAGTAAGAAATAAAAAGAAATTTCTTCAAACTTATTTAGCCCAAATATGTGGGACCATGGAATTCTTTTTCTTGTCATACCTATTAACCTCTCAGAGAACCAGTTTATTGGGCACTAATTGACTTAACTCTCAACTTCAATCACAATTCCTCTTACAACAAAGTTTTTTTTAATAAAAAAATTATACTTTTTAAAGTATTTTACAGTTTGCTACTTTTAAATGTTTATTGTGTACTGTCTCTCTTTACCTTATAGAATGTAAGCCTCTCCAGAGCAGATTTTGGCCTGTGTTAATCACTGATGTATTCCAGGAAACTTGACCATAATAAATGTTCAAGAACTACCTGTCAATTAAATCAATGAATTAGAAATTTTGAACTTGAAACACCTCCAATCATCATTACATCTTTATCTTCAATAACGAATTGATAATAAATAATTTTAAGGACTATTGTAAGGTTTCTGCCCCCAATTCCCCATTCATTTGACATCTATATATTTAGTAACCATTATATTTTGAGACATGTATATAAATTTTATATCTTAATGGTGATTCAATTACATTTCTAAACCATCCACTTCAATATTATGGAGACAGTAATATACACCCTACTTGGCTTTGGCAGGGACCCACATTTTTCCCTGTAAAGGGATGATCCATGCTCATGCACCGATATTCAGGGTATTTAGCACTCCGGTGTCATGGATCTGGAGAGAAGCTGCTTACTGAGGAATAGTTAGGCCCTCCATTTCTGCTTACCAGAGACCAACTGTGGTGGTTTGAAGCTATATGTATCTCAGAAAAACATGTTCTTTAAGTAAATCCATTCCTATTAGTGTGAACCCATTGAAAGCAGGATCTTTTGATGAGGTTAATTCAGTTAAAGTGTGACACATGTCAATCAGGATGGGTCTTACTCCTATTTCTTGAGTTCTTATAAGCAGAATGCAAAAGAGAGAGAGAGAGAGAGACAGAGAGACAGAGAGAGAGAGACAGAGAGAGAGCCAGCCAGCCAGCCACAGGGAGCTGCCAGAAGCTGAAATTCAGTTGCACCCAGAAGAGCTCAGAGAGGCTACCATACATATTGCCATGTGACAGAGGATCATGGGAAAAAGAACCAAGCAGCACAGGCAGGCAGCCCCTGAACTCCAGTCTTTCAGAAGAAAGCAACACCTTGATGATGCCTTGATTTCAACCTGCTTTGAGCCTCAAAACCATGAGCAAATAAATTGCCATTGTTTAACCTTACCCATTTTATAGTATTTGCTTAAGAAGCCCAGGAAACTAAACACCACTCTTGCCTAATGTTGTTTGTTGCTCAATTTCAGCTTGTCTCTCCCACATTCAACTCCTCAACCAGACTACTTGCAAATTCCCTCAAACATAGACAGTGATTGGGACAATCACAATCCATCTCTTAAATATATCTTGCATCAATAGTTTTTTTTTTTTTTTAAATCTTATTTATTTTTAGACACAAATTCTTACTGAGTATCTATTACTGTAAGGTACTGGAATTTGGGCTATATCAATGAACAAAACAGGCCTATACCTCAGATATCAAAAACTAACATTTTAGCAGAGCGAGAAAGACAATAAGTAATAAGCCTAATAAAAAAGTATAATAAAGAGTATTCAGAGCATTTTGAAAGGTTTCAAATGACATTCAAAAGAAATACAGTATATTAAGAGGTATGAGGGGATGGACTGGTTTGTGATTTTAATAGGTAGTCAGTGGGAGACTCATTAAGAGGTAACCCCCGGGCAAAGACATAAAGGAAGTGAGAGAGTGAGCCATGTGGACATCTGGAGAAATGGCACTCACTATGGGCAGAATGACTCTATAGATTTATTTATGAAGACACTAGAGAGTTCCCAGAGAATGAATCTTAATTTATAGTAGTTTCTCTTTTACTATGCAGGGCATTGCCTTAAAAACCCTAGTCTTCAAGAAGAACAATGCCCTGCTTTTTCACTTGCTTCTGCTTTCATCTGAAACCGAGAGTTTACAGCACTATCTTCATGAGAGGACTATTTTTCCTTCCTAGGCATAGTCTTCTATTTATTGCAAACTCAAGCATCAATGTCCTTTTGCCCAGCTTTGTTATTCTGGAGAGCTTTCCTTTTGGTGTTCCAAGTTCACTCAGTCTTTCCAACAGAGGGAAAAGCGGATGATTTTCTGAATGCATAAAAAACAAAACAAAAACATGCACCTCACTGGGATAAGTATCACCCAGATAGAAATGTAGGGGAGGAGGAGGTGTTGGAAAAGGCTTCAGTTCATTTGCTCACACCTAATGCAGTTGGATACAAATTAATATAGATGAGGAAATGAACAGATAATATTAAGCCTGATGTAAAGTTAATAAGAAAATGCTTACTATGAGAAACCATAGAGTTTCTCTTAGAATAGAAGGACCAGAGGAAAAGAGGAATACATGATAAAATAATTACATTGTGTTTATATACAATTGGAACAAACTGCATACTAGAGAGAAGCAAAATTATTTCTCAAATGAAACATGAGTAAAAAGATTTTTGTGCTCTTCATAAAGTTTATGAGATGTAAATATTTATATAGGCACTTAGAATTACCTCTTCATTTATATGCATGTTAAAAATGGTTATTTAAAAATTAAAATTAATAGTTATATGAATTATGTTACTGATTATTCTTATACCAAGTTCCTCTGGTACCCTATCCATGAATTTTGCAAATTATATTTCACTAGATAATAATTAAATAGTTGTTTTATAACAGGCAGTAAGAATATAGTCAATATAACATAAAAATGTATTTTTGGAAACAGATTAAACCCTCACCTCACCTTATCCCTTTTCAAATGAATCACCAATATTTGAACACACCAGTCTGAGAAATTAAATACTGAAAACACACTCAAATATTTTTCATTAGAAATTGGCCTTTACTTTTGTTTCTGGTGATGGCAATTACACCTTCTTCTAACCCAAAGGGACATTATTTCCCCAAAGCTTATAAAACATATTTGAAAAACTCTGCTTATATATTTCCTTCACACCACAGAACCATGTACATCTTGCTTCTTAAGTACAGAAGGAAGAGAATCTTTATTACAAACTTCTGCACTCTTTGGAGGCTTTCTAAACAAATAATATGGCCCCTGGAAACCTAAAGAATATAATATATCATGAAGACTCACCAGTCTCTTTTTCAGGAATGATATCAAGACTTTTTTTTTTTTTTTTAATTATTGGTGCTGGTAACAGTTTTGCCTTTAGAATTAGTTGAAATTAAGGAGTACCCAGGCATTACTCATTGTTTCAATAAGAAACCAAAATGCAAGTTAATAATAAATAACACAAACTTACATATTCTTATCTGAGCTTTGAATTATGAGCTTAATTCTGATAGGCTCTGATAGGTTTATCTTAATTGAAGTAGTGCTACTTGATTCTTTAGTTTGCAACATTAAATTTGTGCAATATTAATATGAAATTTTCTCTGTAACATATTTGTAAAAGTCAATTTTTTATTTCAAAAATTTTTCAATTTACATATCTAATGGCATAAGATTTATAAGCAAAACAAAATACATCCAAAAAAATAACAACCAACAATAATCGCAGCAAGTTGGAGACTGCTGGATAGAAGAGAAATGGAAGAAAATAGGAGCACTTCGTTTAAACAAATATCCAAAGAAAATCAACCCTGTCTCTTGATTTCTTGGATAAAAGTAAGAAGGCAATGATGTTTTGTTGTCTCTCTCTCTTTTTTTTTTCCTATGTAATAAAAAATGATTTGCTTGGCATCTGAGAAGACATGAGGAGATGTGCCAAATTGTAACCAGTTACAAATATTATTACCCATGGCCTTGGTAAGTCTTCCAAAATTTGCTCAGAGGACAAATATTTTGACAGCTATTTGGAAGAAACACAAAGGTGGGAAATTGGTGGTATGTTGAGTAGTGTTACAAGTGGAAACTAATACAGGGTGAATGCCTACGATCTATCAGCATTTGGAAGCATGAAAATATTGCAAGAATCTGGGACATTTATCAAGTTATATGTTTTTAAATGTAAAGCACAAAGATATAAAAGGCCTATTTTCCTTTTTTTTTTTTAATTTAGAAGGCAATGTTTGGATATGCATTGATAATAAAGAATAACTGGTCATTTTGCAGTTTTAATGTTATAAAAATTGTTCTACTTAATCAGGGTTTGTATATGGTACTTAATTTTTTTTAACCAAGTAATATGTTATGGGAGTAATTTTTTCATTCACACTGAGAAATGAAGTGTGATTGACAGTTGGATTATAAGTTCTTTCAATAATTTTTTTTTTTTTTTTTTTTTTAAATCATCATTTTATTGAGATATATTCACATACCACGCAGTCATACAAAACAAATTGTACTTTCGATTGTTTACAGTACCATTACATAGTTGTACATTCATCACCTAAATCAATCCCTGACACCTTCATTAGCACACACACAAAAATAACAAGAATAATAATTAGAGTGAAAAAGAGCAATTGAAGTAAAAAAGAACACTGGGTACCTTTGTCTGTTTGTTTCCTTCCCCTACTTTTCTACACATCCATCCATAAACTAGACAAAGTGGTGTTTGGTCCTTATGGCTTTCCCAATCCCATTGTCACCCCTCATAAGCTACATTTTTATACAACTGTCTTCGAGATTCATGGGTTCTGGGTTGTAGTTTGATAGTTTCAGGTATCCACCACCAGCTACCCCAATTCTTTAGAACCTAAAAAGGGTTGTCTAAAGTGTGCATAAGAGTGCCCACCAGAGTGACCTCTCGGCTCCTTTTGGAATCTCTCTGCCACTGAAGCTTATTTCATTTCCTTTCACATCCCCCTTTTGGTCAAGAAGATGTTCTCCGTCCCACGGTGCCAGGTCTACATTCCTCCCTGGGAGTCATATTCCACGTTGCCAGGGAGATTCACTTCCCTGGGTGTCTGATCCCACGTAGGGGGGAGGGCAGTGATTTCACCTTTCAAGTTGGCTTAGCCAGAGAGAGAGGGCCACATCTGAGCAACAAAGAGGCATTCAGGAGGAGACTCTTAGGCACAAATACAGGGAGGCCTAGCCTCTCCTTTGCAGCAACCGTCTTCCCAAGGGTAAAACTTATGGTAGAGGGCTCAACCCATCAAACCACCAGTCCCCTATGTCTGTGGTCATGTTAGCAACCATGGAGGTGGGGTAGGCGAATACCCCTGCATTCTCCACAGGCTCCTCAAGGGGGCACTACATCTTTTTTTTTTTTTTTTTTTTTTCCCCTTGTTTGTCTTTTTTCTTTTTTTTTTTTTTTTTTTTTTAACTTTCCCTTCTTTTTTCAAATCACCTGTATGAAAAAAAAAGTTAAAAAGAAAACAAACATACAATAAAAGAGCATTTCAAAGAGACCATAGCAAGGGAGTAAGAAAAAGACAACTAACCTAAGATAACTGCTTAACTTCCAACATGTTCCTACTTTACCCCAAGAAAGTTACATAATATAGCAACATTTCAGTGAACTTGTTCCTACTACAACCATCAGAAATTAACAGACCATAGTCATTTCTGGGCATCCCCAGAACGTTAAATAGCTTATCTGTTCTTCCTGGATTATTGTTCCCCCTTCCTTAATTGCTCTCTACTGCTAGTTCCCCTACATTCTACATTATAAACCATTTGTTTTACATTTTTCAAAGTTCACATTAGTGGTAGCATATAATATTTCTCTTTTTGTGCCTGGCTTATTTCGCTCAGCATTATGTCTTCAAGGTTCATCCATGTTGTCATATGTTTCACCAGATCGTTCCTTCTTACTGCCGCGTAGTATTCCATCGTGTGTATATACCACATTTTATTTATCCACTCATCTGTTGAAGGACATTTGGGTTGTTTCCATCTCTTGGCAATTGTGAATAATGCTGCTATGAACATTGGCGTGCAGATATCTGTTCGTGTCACTGCTTTCCGATCTTCCGGGTATATACCGAGGAGTGCAATCGCTGGATCGAATGGTAGCTCTATATCTAGTTTTCTAAGGAACTGCCAGACTGACTTCCAGAGTGGCTGAACCATTATACAGTCCCACCAACAATGAATAAGAGTTCCAATTTCTCCACATCCCCTCCAGCATTTGTAGTTTCCTGTTTGTTTAATGGCAGCCATTCTAACCGGTGTTAGATGGTATCTCATTGTGGTCTTAATTTGCATCTCTCTAATAGCTAGTGAAGCTGAACATTTTTTCATGTGTTTCTTGGTCATTTGTATTTCCTCTTCAGAGAACTGTCTTTTCATATCTTTTGCCCATTTTATAATTGGGCTGTCTGTACTATTGTCATTGAGTTGTAGGATTTCTTTGTATATGCAAGATATCAGTCTTTTGTCAGATACATGGTTTCCAAAAATTTTTTCCCATTGAGTTGGCTGCCTCTTTACCTTTTTGAGAAATTCCTTTGAGGTGCAGAAACTTCTAAGCTTGAGGAGTTCCCATTTATCTATTTTCTCTTTTGTTGCTTGTGCTTTGGGTGTAAAGTCTAGGAAGTGGCCTCCTAATACAAGGTCTTGAAGATGTTTTCCTACATTATCTTCTAGGAGTTTTATGGTACTTTCTTTTATATTGAGATCTTTGGTCCATTTTGAGTTAATTTTTGTGTAGGGGGTGAGGTAGGGGTCCTCTTTCATTCTTTTGGATATGGATATCCAACTCTCCCAGCCCCATTTGTTGAAAAGACCATTATGGCTCAGTTCGGTGACTTTGGGGGCCTTATCAAAGATCAGTCGGCCATAGATCTGAGGGTCTATCTCTGAATTCTCAATTCGATTCCATTGATCTATATGTCTATCTTTGTGCCAGTACCATGCTGTCTTGGCAACTGTGGCTTTATAATAAGCTTCAAAGTCAGGGAGTGTAAGTCCTCCCACTTCGTTTTTCTTTTTTAGAGTGTCTTTAGCAATTCGAGGCATCTTCCCTTTCCAAATAAATTTGATAACTAGCTTTTCCAAGTCTGCAAAGTAGGTTGTTGGAATTTTGATTGGGATTGCATTGAATCTGTAGATGAGTTTGGGTAGAATTGACATCTTAATGACATTTAGCCTTCCTATCCATGAACATGGAATATTTTTCCATCTTTTAAGGTCCCCTTCTATTTCTTTTAGTAGAGTTATGTAGTTTTCTTTGTATAGGTCTTTTACATCTTTGGTTAAGTTGATTCCTAGGTACTTGATTTTTTTAGTTGCTATTGAAAATGGTATCTTTTTCTTGAGTGTCTCTTCAGTTTGTTCATTTCTAGCATATAGAAACATTACTGACTTATGTGCATTAATCTTGTATCCCGCTACTTTGCTAAATTTGTTTATTAGCTCTAGTAGGTGTATCGTTGATTTCTCAGGGTTTTCTAGATATAAGATCATATCATCTGCAAACAATGACAGTTTTACTTCTTCTTTTCCAATTTGGATGCCTTTTATTTCTTTGTCTTGCCGGATTGCCCTGGCTAGCACTTCCAGCACAATGTTGAATAACAGTGGTGACAGCGGGCATCCTTGTCTTGTTCCTGATCTTAGAGGGAAGGCTTTCAGTCTCTCACCATTGAGTACTATGCTGGCTGTGGGTTTTTCGTATATGCTCTTTATCATGTTGAGGAAGTTTCCTTCAATTCCTACCTTTTGAAGTGTTTTTATCAAAAAGGGATGTTGGATTTTGTCAAATGCTTTTTCAGCATCTATTGAGATGATCAATTGATTTTTCCCTTTCGAGTTTTTAATGTGTTGTAATACATTGATTGTTTTTCTGATGTTGAACCATCCTTGCATGCCTGGAATGAACCCCACTTGGTCATGGTGTATGATTTTTTTAATGTGTCTTTGGATTCGATTTGCAAGTATTTTGTTGAGGATTTTTGCATCTATATTCATTAGGGAGATTGGCCGGTAGTTTTCCTTTTTTGTAGCATCTTTGCCTGGTTTTGGTATTAGATTGATGTTAGCTTCATAAAATGAGTTAGGTAGTGTTCCATTTTTTTCAATGTTTTGAAAGAGTTTGAGTAAGATTGGTGTCAGTTCTTTCTGGAAAGTTTGGTAGAATTCCCCTGTGAAGCCATCTGGCCCTGGGCATTTATTTGTGGGAAGATTTTTGATGACTGATTGGATCTCTTTGCTTGTGATGGGTTGGTTGAGGTCTTCTATTTCTTCTCTGGTCAGTCTAGGTTGTTCATATGTTTCCAGGAAATTGTCCATTTCTTCTACATTATCCAGTTTGTTGCCATACAGTTGTTCATAATATCCTCTTATAATTTTTTTAATTTCTTCAGGATCTGCAGTTATGTCACCTTTTTCATTCATTATTTTGTTTATATGGGTCTTCTCTCTTTTTGATTTTGTCAGTCTAGCTAGGGGCTTGTCAATCTTGTTGATCTTCTCAAAGAACCAACTTTTGGTGATATTTATCCTTTCTATTGTTTTTTTGTTCTCTATGTCATTTATTTCTGCTTTAATCCTTGTTATTTCTTTTCTTCTACTTGGTTTAGGATTGGTTTGCTGTTCATTTTCTAGCTTCTTCAGTTGATCCATTAGTTCTTTGATTTTGGCTCTTTCTTCCTTTTTAATATATGCGTTTAGTGCTATAAATTTCCCCCTTAGCACTGCTTTTGCTGCATCCCATAGGTTTTGGTATGTTGTGTTCTCATTTTCATTCGTCTCTATATATTTAGCAATTTCTCTTGCTATTTCTTCTTTAACCCACTGATTGTTTAGGAGTGTGTTGTTTAACCTCCAGGTATTTGTGAATTTTCTAAGTCTCTGATGGTTATTGACTTCTAATTGTATTCCATTGTGGTCAGAGAATGTGCTTTGAATAATTTCAATCTTTTTAAATTTATTGAGGCTTGTTTTATGTCCCAGCATATGATCTATTCTGGAGAAAGTTCCGTGAGCACTAGAAAAGTATGTGTATCCTGGTGATTTGGGATGTAATGTCCTGTAGATGTCTGTTAAATCTAATTCATTTATCAGATTGTTTAGGTTTTCAATTTCCTTATTGGTCTTCTGTCTGGTTGATCTATCTATAGGAGAGAGTGATGTGTTGAAGTCTCCCACAATTATTGTGGAAACATCAATTGCTTCCTTTAGTTTTGCCAATGTTTCTCTCATGTATTTTGTGGCACCTTGATTGGGTGCATAGACATTTACGATTGTTATTTCTTCTTGCTGAATTGCCCCTTTTATTAGTATGTAGTGGCCTTCTTTGTCTCTCAAAACATCCCTGCATTTGAAGTCTATTTTATCTGAGATTAATATTGCTACACCTGCTTTCTTTTGGCTGTAGCTTGCATGAAATATTTTTTTCCATCCTTTCACTTTCAATTTCTTTGTGTCCCTGTGTCTAAGATGAGTCTCTTGTATGCAACATATTGATGGTTCATTTTTTTTGATCCATTCTGCGAATCTATATCTTTTAATTGGGGAGTTTAATCCATTTACATTCAACGTTAAAACCGTGAAGGCATTTCTTGAATCGGCCATCTTATCCTTTGGGTTATGTTTGCCATATTTTTCCCTCTCTCTATTAATATCCTTTATTGTACCCATACCGAATCTCTTTAGTACTGAACCTTTCTCCAAGTCTCTCTGTCCTGTCTTTGTTTCTCTGTCTGTAGGGCTCCCTTTAGTATCTCCAGTAGGGCAGGTCTCTTGTTAGCAAATTCTCTCAGCATTTCTTTGTCTGTGAAAAATTTAAGCTCTCCCTCAAATTTGAAGGAGAGCTTTGCTGGATAAAGTATTCTTGGCTGGAAATTCCTCTCTCTCAGAATTTTAAATATATCGTGCCATTGCCTTCTCGCCTCCATGGTGGCTGCTGAGTAGTCACTACTTAGTCTTATGCTGTTTCCTTTGTATGTGGTGAATTGCTTTTCTCTTGCTGCTTTCAGAACTTGCTCCTTCTCTTCTATGTTTGACAGTGTGATCAGTATATGTCTCGGAGTGGGTTTTTTTGGATTTATTCTATTTGGAGTTCGCTGAGCATTTATGATTTGTGTATTTATGTTGTTTAGAAGATTTGGGAAGTTTTCCCCAACAATTTCTTTGAATACTCTTCCTAGACCTTTACCCTTTTCTTCCCCTTCTGGGACACCAATGAGTCTTATATTCGGACGCTTCATATTATCTATCATATCCCTGAGGTCCATTTCGATTTTTTCAATTTTTTTCCCCATTCTTTCTTTTATGCTTTCATTTTCCATTCTGTCATCTTCCAGGTCACTGATTCGTTGTTCAACTTCCTCTAGTCTTGTACTATGAGTGTCCAGAATCTTTTTAATTTGGTCAACAGTTTCTTTAATTTCCATAAGATCATCCATTTTTTTATTTAGTCTTGCAATGTCTTCTTTATGCTCTTCTAGGGTCTTCTTGATTTCCTTCATATCCCGTACTAGGGTCTCATTGTTCATCTTTAGTTCTTTGAGTAGCTGCTCTAGGTGTGTCTCTTCTGGTCTTTTGATTTGGGTGCTTGGGCTTGGGTTATCCATATCGTCTGGTTTTTTCATATGCTTTATAATTTTCTGTTGTTTTTGGCCTCGTGGCATTTGCTGTCCTTGATAGGGTTCTTTTAGGGTTTGTAGACCAGTTGAAGTCCTTATCTCTAATTTATCAGATCTACAGCTTCGTGGAGTACACTTTCTCTAACTAACCAGCAGGTGGCGTCCACGAGCCACCTGTTCTCCACAAGCCAGATCTCCCCTGCTTAGCCTTTTTGGTGAGTGGGGGAGTGAGTCTTGTGGGGCCCAATTGGTGTCCCAAGCTTGCGTGTGTAGTTGGTGTTGCCTGCCCTGTATGTGGGGCGTGTTTCTGGGCAGTCGGGGAGGGGGGGTGGCCCTAACAATCAAATCTCCCTGATGATCCTAGAGTTTTAAAGCTACTGCAATAGTCTAATCCTTCAGTTCAGTCCTGCCACAGTTTGTCTCTGCCACTGACCCACAAGTCTTTGGTATTGGCGTATGGCTCCTGAGACTTGCAAGTGGGCCCCTCTTCCAGGCTGTGCACCCCGGGTCCTCTGTTGAGGGATGACTGTGCTATGTCACAGGTGAGTGCCGTCCCCCCAGGGCAGTTCTGGGCTGCTGGGCTGTGTTGGGAGGCTCCCAGTCTGCTCAAATGATGGCTGAATGGGGCTCTGTTAATTCACACTGCTCCCCCTTCCCAGCTCTGGGACATTCAGCTGAGGTTGCAGGGAAGGCTAATGTCCACGCCCTGTTTTGTGGTGTGTGCCTGTTATTTGAAGCACTTCCGTCACACTGGGTTGTCTGGGGCAGCTCTGGGCTATGGGGCTGGCGATGGGCAGGAGTGTTTCCTGTCCACCAGGATGGTGGCTGTGAGCGGACACCCCCCTTTTCTTGGGAAGTTGTGTTGTTTAGTGAATTTTCTCAGCCACTGGATTATTGCCTTTTGTCTCAGAGCTCTCTTATTTCTGCTTTTGACTTGACGTGCCCAAATTTCAATTCTTTGAAGCTTTCTGTATTGAGCTTCTTAGAGTAATTGTTTTAGAAAAAGCAAAAAGGATTTAAAAAAAAAAAAAACAAAAAAAAAACAAAAAAAACAAAAAAAACAAAAAGGCCCTCCTCAGAGATCTAATGGGTTATTGAAATGCTAATAGACAAAGCAACCAGGGCCATTAAGGAAAGGTGCCCTGGGCAGAGAGATCAGCCTTGCTTCGGGATTTGCATATGCGCCTCAAGGCCTGATCTCCGCCCTTCCCCTTTCTGTGTTCACCAGAACTCCAAAAATCCTCTGCTTTTACTTTGGAGCTTCTCGTGTTGTTTTCCTTCTATGCCCGTCTCCTCTCTGCTGGGCTGGCTGCTCTCAGAGTCTCTGGTGTCTGGCCTCAGTCTATCTATGGTTGGAGTTTGAATCAGTAGAATGAGTTTCCGATGAGAGCAGCCACTGCAATTCTCCCTTCTCCTTCCTGGAGCTGACAGCCCCTCCTCCCCCGGGACTGAGCCTGGCAGGGAGGGGCGCGGGTCCCCTGGCCGCAAAAACTTACAGATTTCGCTGATCTCAGCAGTTCCACGTTTTCATGAGTGTTGTATGAAGTATGCCCAAAGACAGATTGCTCTGTGGTGTCCAGTCCACGCAGTTCCTGGCTTTTTACCTACTTTCCTGGAGGAGTAACTAAAACATACAGCTCACCAGTCTGCCATCTTGCCCCGCCTCTCTTTCAATAATTTTTAATGAAAGTTTTCCCATTTACTCACTACAACAAACCTGTTATTACAAAGAATGATCAATTAGTATATAGTATAGATGGCTGTTTAAGACTAGCAACTGTTCAGTGGTCTCTATGATCCTTTTGGTCTTCCTGTATGCCCTCCTATATTTTATTTTAAATAATGATAACAGTACTTTCCTTTGGCCATCTATTGGTGATGATTCTTCTGTTTTGTCCTTTAATCAATTAAAATTCTAACTATCCAATTATCTACTAGAAACTATATCTCCATTCTTTGTTCTCTAGTCAATAGGTTTTCAGACATCAAGCAATCTTGTGAGAAGATTACTTAATTAATTTAGCTAACAAACATTTACTGAGTACTTGCTACATGCTAGTCACTTTTCCAGAAAACATAAACACAGAAAAGAACTAAACAAACAAAAAAAAACAGAAACAAAAAAACAAAACAACAACAACAGCAAAAAAAAAAAAAACAGTTCCTGCATTCATGAAGCTTTTGCTCATGTTGGGAAAGACAGATGTTAAGTACATGAATAATTAAAACATATAAAATTCAGAGAGTGAAGAATTCAATAGTAAAATCTTGAAGTAATGAAGGATGATTAGATATTGCCTCTGCAGGAGTATTCAATTTTATATATATTGATCATAGACTGAAAACGTAATGTTTCTATAAAAACCTGTGGAGAGGAAGGGATCTTATGAAAGGAGTATATCATGTAGAGAGAAGGGCAAGTGTTAAGTCCCTGAGGTGGGAACATGTCTTGTTAAATTGAGAAACACATTGGAGTTCAGTGCAGTCAGAGTGGATTATGCCAGAGAGACATAAGAGAAGAAGACTTTAGAGAGTAAATAGGGGTGAAATATCCTATAAATATATAAAAAGCTTGGGGACTTTGGTGCAGAGGAGTAATATGGGCAGTTCCAAAGGGTAATGTGAATTCCTGCACTGACTTTGGGCAGCACGATTGAGGGAAGGAGAGTGGTTGAGGGTCACCTTCAGTGGACTGGACTAGAGGGACAGACGTTGATACATTGATAAAGTCTCAGATACTGTTATATTTATTGAAGTAAGTTAAGAGATTCACTGTTGAATTGAATGTGGAATGAGGAGAGTCAAGTTTTTAGTATGAGCAATTGGAAGAACGTAATTTTCATTTATTGAGATGGGAAAGACATTTTTGATATGGGTGATAGATCTAGGCTGGATAGGTAAACATCAACCCCTGGACCTAATGAGGTCAACAAAGAAGTAGACATACAGGAGCACAAAAGGTCCAGGACTAACCCTGGACATAATAGCACAGAATTTGGTAATGATAAGGAGGAGTCAAGAATGCAGACTGATAAGCAGATGCCAATGAGGCAGGTGGGAAAACAGGAATAGTGAAGTGTGCTGGGAGCCAAGTAGTGAAAGTGTTTTAAGGAAGAGAGTAAATAATTTTGTCAAAAGCTTATGATCCCTGCCCCCCCAAAAAAATGAGAACTGAGAATTAGCCTTTGGTTTTATACATGTGAAAGCCATTGCCAATCCATTGACTGGTGGTCATGAAAACTTGATTCAATTGAGTTCAGGAAAGAAAAAAGATTTCTGGTATAATGGTGGGTGTGCCGGTTTGAATGTATTGTGTCCCCCAAATGCCATTATCTTTGTGGTCTTGTGGGACAGACGTTTTGGTGCTGGTTAGATTTGCTTGGAATGTGCCCCACCCAGCTGCGGGTGGTGACTTTGGTGGGATACTCCTATGGAGGTGTGACCCCACCCATTCAGGGTGGGCCTTGATCAGCTGAGCCATATAAAACATGCTGACTCAAAGAGACCGGATAGAGTGCAGCTGTGAGTGACGTTTTGAAGAAGAGCAAGCTTGCTAGAGAGGAACGTCCTGGGAGAAAGCCATTTTGAAACCAGAACTTTGGAGCAGACGCCAGCCACATGCCTTCCCAGCTAACAGAGGTTTTCCGGACGCCATTGGCCATCCTCCGGTAAAGGTACCCGATTGCTGATGTGTTACCTTGGACGTTTTGTGGCCTTAAGACTGTAACTGTGTAGTGAAATAAACCCCTGTTTTATAAAAGCCTATCCATCTCTGGTGTTTTGCATTCTGCAGCATTAGCAAACTAAGACAGTGGGACAGATGCCTCTGAGGTAAACAATAAAAAAAAAATCTGAATAAAACACTTTAACAATCTTTTTTTACAAAATTGAGGATTGAGAACAATTGTGAGGGTAAACAAGAACTAACCTCCTAACCCACATAGAACTGCCAGGAAAATTCAATATTGCATTGGTGAATAATCTAGGAGTGAAAGAGAATCATTGCTAGGAATTTAGGACCTCATTTAAGACCATTTGGGGGATAATAGTGTTGATTTGTAGTACCTGAATGGCCTTTGAATCTTAAGATTAGAATATAATTTAGAGACATCTTGGACTCATAGCACTGCAAAGTGCCTTGAGGAAGCAAATGACAACTAACTCTGAAAGAACCCATGTGCATGCACGACCTGAAATAATTCTACAAATAAAATTGCTGTGAAAATGAGTAGCTGCAAGCAAAAAAGAATAAATTTATGAGAGTACAAATTTATTAAGCATGAGATAGGGAGGGTAAGAATCAATCAATTAGATGAATGTAGTAAATATATCCTTTATAAGAATGACTCCAAAGGAATTGGTTACTGGCTTAAAAAAGAAAAAAATTTTTATTGATTTTGAACAATGACAGGACTTAGAAAGTAAACACCTTTCTGTAATGTTCAAGAAGACCACACTGAAAGATCAGTGGATACATTCCATCCCAGCCCTAGAAATCTTCCCTGTCTTGCAATCAGTATTGGAAATTTCCAGTGATGGACATCTATTTCTGGCAATATGCCAGCAAATGCCTAGAAATAATGGATCAAATATAACCAAGGAACAAATAAAGGGATAACTGAGATGGCCATTAATTAAGAAATATTAATAATGATGGGGAAAAAAAAGAGGCAACAGAAGGAATTAGGCAAACAAGCTCGAAGAGGAGAGGAGACAACCCTCACTCCCTCATAAATCAGAGAGATGGAACTTGCACATAAAGTGATTGTACCCAAAGGCTACACACTTGACAAGAGGGATGATGAGAAAATAATAATGTGTATCAGAACAATAAAATTAAAAGTCAGCTAATTATTCTTCCCCAGAGTTTTTTTTAAACACAAATCAAAATGTAAGTCTTCTCAGGGATTCACCCTCATGTAGGTTTCAATTCACAATTTAAAGGTCAAAATGATCTGAGAAGTTGCTAATTAAAAAATTTATATAAAACTTGAGTGAAGGCTGCAAATGCTCCTAAGGTCATTGACGAAGCAAATGTAAAACTACTGAAAAGAACAATCCAGGATATAAAGGACTTCAAATGACAGACAATGAGCTCACTAGCTAATGTTACTAAAATAAAATTGTGTACACTGTAATTAAATGTGAATAAGAAATTAAAAAATAGCACAATTAGTCAATAAAGAATTTCCTATAAAACATTATTTGGAAAAGGCTGTTAGATAATATAGTACAACTCATTAATACAGCAGGGATTTTAAAAATGAGACAGGATAAGATTATCAAAAATGATGAGAAGGATTTAAGAAAAATTTGCTGCATTCCTTGTTACAAAATTTATAATTATTAATATTAAAATTCAATGTAAGAGGTAAACATCATATCAGACAAAGTTTTAATACTTGTTAATATGTGCATGCAATTAATTATTTCTAAAACTGACTAATGGGTATAAATATGTTTATCTAAATTAAAAAAATATTTTCTTCATCTAAAATATTTCAAAATAAAAATTTTTCAGCAAGAACTAACTCTTTAGGACTTAATTTTCCTGTATCATTCTGCTCAACTAATTAAACTCAGGAATTTTCATTTTGTATTCTGTTACTCTTTGGTGACAGGAAATATAGCTGATTAAAAATTACATAATATAAATCACATTTATATTCTTCCATAAGCAAACTCTTTAATCAAGTGGCCTGTAACTTATGCTTGCATTTTTCTGCCAATCATTTATTTTGTAACTCAGCAACTGTCTGTAACTTGATTTAAATTATTTCACTGATGTTCATCCACTTCATGACCATTGGCCTGTTCTGTTTTAAATGTTCTTTTCTCAAATTATATTTTCTTAAACATCACATTCCTTAAAAGCTTTAACTTTTTTCTTTTACAAAATGCCTGTTTAATTTTCTCTCTTTCTTGCCCTATCTCCATTTCTGCCTCCCACATATTTCCTTCCAATAAAGATCAGTGATATCATCATCCAAAATTATATAACTTGGATTCTGGCTCTAACCTCAAATTTAAAAAAAAAAGGGAAAAAGGGAACAAAACTCATTATTGCCCCTCCAAACTGGTGAGCCTTTTGAGTTCTGTTCCAGTTTGTCAATGCTGCCATTTTGCAAAACACCAGAAATGGATTGGCTTTTAAAAAGGGCATTTATTTGGTTACAAAGTTACAGTCTTAAGGCCATAAAGTGAACAAGGTAAGGCATCAACAATAGGATACCTTCACTGGAGAAAGGTCATTGTCATCTGGAAAACCTGTTAGCTAGCATGGCTGGCATCTGCTTGCTCCCAGGTTGTATTTAAAAATGGTGTTCTCCAAAATGTCAGTATCAGCTTCCAATGGCCATCTTCAAAATGTCTCTCTAAGCTGCAGCAGCACTGAGGTTCTTCTGTATGAGCCCTTATATAGGACTCCAATGATTGAATCAAGACCCACATTGAATGGGTGGGGCCACACTTCCAGGGAAATAATCTAATCAAAGGTATTACCCATGGTTGGGTGGGTCACATATCCATGGAAACAACCTAATTCAAAAATTCCAACCTGATCAACACTAAAATGACTGCCCCCACAAGATTTTGTTAAAGAACATGGTATTTTGGGGGACATAATACATCCAAACTGGCACAAGTTCCCAATTTATAATAAAGACACATTTAATTCCATTGTGTGCAAAAATAATTCTGTCAATTGTACTTAAAATTCCTCCCAGATGCTATTTACAATGTCACCTCCCTCATCTCTCAAGTCCTGCACACTCTTTCTCTTTTCTGTAGTGACTGAACTCAAAGAAGTTTAAACAATGTGAAAATATATTGGCATGCATTACACTATTTTATATGATTGCCTGAGATTTTGGGTTAATAAGAGTTCATTCACACATTGATAGTGATACTGGACAAAGGTGGTAGATTCTCTGCCCAGTGTGCTCAAATGACCAATCCCTGAGACACTGGTGTTTTGAAGCGAGAAAGAGTTTTATTGATAGGTGTAAAGCAGGAGACCAGATGGCCCATTGGCCAAAAAATTTGTCTCCCCAAACTGCAGTAATTCTAACAGTTTTATAGTATCAAAAGATGAGCAGGTTTTAGGATAATGAGCACAATAGCTCCAAATGATGTAATTAGAGATGACCTAATTATTGAGCATGCGCAGATTGATTATATACTGTTACAGAATGTATGTAAGAAAATGGCGGCCTTAATAGGATGATGAGCAGGATTTATAGTATTATGATGAGGTATAAGTCACTATTGGTCAACTTATTTGTTAAAGTCTAAGCTACTCTGCATGTCAGGTGGGCCCTTTTTGGTTAGATCTAGTTTTGGTTGTCAAGATAACTTTGGAATTGGGATGGGTTAGTTCTGGGCTGACCCAAAGCCCTTTATTTATTAAGAAATATTAGCGGTTGTCTTTAATGATCATAAGACTCTGAAGTCAAGAAATCAGATAAAATGGGTACAAGTAAAGTCAGTCAGAAGGTTTTTACAATCACAGGGGCACAAGATAAAGGCTATCCAGTCATTATCAGAGATCAAGGCAGTTGGATTACAGTTCAAAGATTTCAGATATTTCCCTGTCTATTCTAATATAACAGAAAGTAAAAAGGAACATCTATATAATGATTCAGTAATCATAATCATCACTTAGGACTCATGTTCTTTCCATCATTCCCGTATGCTCATCAAATGATAGCTGTCATTTTCCTCCAATGGATCACCAACAACAATCGAGACCATATGTTTCCATACATGTCAAAATCAGCATGTGTGGCACAGTGCATGTGCACCTGGGTATATGTGCACAACAGTAGGTATCTTAACCAGAACTTCAATAATACTGAAGTTTCCCACTCTTACACACCTAGACCACATGAACGGAACTCTTGGTTATCTTCCCAAATTAAGTTACTTGGATTATTTTTATAACTTCAAATTTAAAAAGTAAATTCTGGGTTCTTCCATAATTAGAGTTAAATTCACATTGATAAGACAGACTTCATAAAATGTTACTTTCTTTATAACATAAAATGTTATCTATGTAATTCATATATAATCCCCAATTTCCTTTTAAATCATATCCAAATACTTCAACCAGGAAATCAACCATTGCTTCAGGTTAAGTTTACCAGGAAGGAGACTCTGGGTTAGATGAGAGTGTGGGAAGTTTATTAGGGATGAGATTAACCTGTGTAATGGAAATGGGAAAACAATAAAAAGGAAAAATCAGGATGAGGCAGAGAAAAAAGCCTCTAAATGTACAGTCTCAGTGAAACCAGAGTCACCCCATTGAGGAGTTCTGAAACTGACAATGGCTCTTTGGAGCTGTCCCAATTTGGGACAAGACATCCAGACCTTCATACCCTGCATGTATGCTACTCTGGGAACAGAACTAATCTCAGGCAATTTGATATAAAAATTGATAGCTGGCAGCTACCTGCCTGCGGCTCTACAAGCAAGTTGGGGGAATAATTCCTTCATTCAGAAGGAAAAATTGGCAGCACATGTTATCTTTTACAACTGTCTAAAGCACTAATCCATCTTCTGCCTGTCTCATAGACACCTGCTTGACAAGGCGTGTGTATGTGTGGGTGCACATAAAGGACAACTGTGAATGCGTGAAGAGTCTCAGGTATTGATATATATTCTTTATTTATGTTCTAAGTCAACATTTACTTTTTTCTATAAGTAGTAAATACATAAAACAAAGATTTTCATCTTAAACTTCCTCAGTGCTAATGAATTCACTGAATTGTGTTTCCACACTGGTTGGAAGATGGACCAGGATTTTTACGTAGATTTTCCCTGGAAGAATGTCTTATCAAAGTGGCCTATAATGTCCTTGAAACCAAAGACCCTCTTCATTTGCTTTCTTAATCCCTAAACATAGTATTTGGAAATGTGTACAATTAAATTTGTATGTAGACACTAGAAATATAAATATGACAATTCCATGCATGCTTTAATAAATTGAACAGCCACATGATTAAAGGTAATAGCTTAGATCCTTTTCAAATACCTGAGACCCAACAATCCAGAAACAATGCCTATGAAAAGATTAGTTTCAGAGATATAAACATGTTCTGATTACTGATGCTCATTCTCCCAGGGTTCGGTTACTCTGTTACCGGTACACTTCCCTCTCCTAGTTTAAGGTAAAAAGGTATAAGATGTTCAGCAAAGTCCTGGGGATAATCTCACGATGTGTTTAAGTCTTGTTAAAACAACAGAGCAATCAGGAGTCCCATCCACTTAAGAGAAATAAACTGGGTTACCTCCTCCCCCCAAACAAGGGGCAAGGATCTAACTAATCTTTAATGATGGTATTCAGGATTCAATTTCTAAGAATTATTTTAAAAGCTGATTTCCTTGACATCTGGATCTATTAACATGTAGATAGAATGTTTAAATTCACTTCCTTTTAAAAATTCTTTCAAGGACTTCATTACATCTTAATTGACAAAATTTATCTTCATTCTTCTTTTCTAAGATGAGCTAAAAAATTGAATTTAGAATCACAGTCACCTTGGAGACATAATAAAGTTTCTATTCCACTTTAATTAATAGTGGGTTTTCATTATCATTTATTTCCTTCAAAGCAATAAAAAATCTTTGCTTTATTTATTAAAATTATAAGATTAAAATAAACCAATGAATTTTAATATTTTAAAATGTTCATGATTTAACCAAATATATGTTATATGTATGATACATAAAATGAAAGTTTATTAATGTATTCCATGTGTTTGTGATAAATAATTCTCATATTTTATAAGATATGTTTTAATGTTTTAGTATTTTAGTTAATAACATCTATAATATATATGAATGTCTTGGGTTTTTTTTGTGAAGCAAATTAAGTAAAATTGCATTTATATATATGTACAAATTCAAGATATTAATTAGGTTTTTTTTGTTCAAAATATCAGTAGTTATGTAATGTCCTTATGTTGATCCACTTTGTCAACATAATTCTAATTTGTGAAGTGCTGAAAGTAGACACAGTATAGTTAATTACTCCCATCATATTGTCATGTAAGAGGAAAAATCAATGAAGGAAACATTGAACAGACTGAAGGCTTCATCAGTATAATTTTATGAATTACTCATGTTCTCAACTTACCTCTAGAAAACATGCAATGTATAGATTTCTATCATATTGGATATTTATTATAAGCAATCTAATACAGTATAGCAAAAGCAAGTAAGTAATCAGAAATTCCCATATTCAAGCACCCACTGGGTTCAATACATTCTGTTTTGACTGGAGCTCTGTTTCATCCTGCTGGGTGGGACACAGCTGGATGAGAGAAATATGAAGAACATATAAACATGCAGTAAAATATAAATTATAAATTCCACTACATAGAATTTTGAATCAATTTTTTATACTAGCACAAGTCTAAGTTTGTCTTAGATAAAGTTTTATTGTAAGCAACAGAAACAAGAGTAATTTAACACAATAAAAATGGATCTCATTCAATTTTATGGACTACAAAGAAGTAAAATCAGGCCAGCAGTTCTCAGGAAGTGTAGGAACCAGGGATACCCTTACAGATATTCAAAATAGTTCTTTCTAATATTTTTATATCAAAACAAATTAGAATCTCTGTCTCAAGACTCAAGTTGTCAAGTTAATGTCTGTGACTAAATGGGTTGTGATATTGTGGATTAAGAGCTTTCAATAGTCCAAGGAGCTATTGCTAAGGACCAGTAAAATTGTATGTAGGAAACCTCTTTGGTTTAATCAAATACCTGTATAATTCAAGGTAGCCTCATGTTATTGCTCCCATACTGATTTATCATTTTCAAACTCAACAGCGTCTCAGTAGTTCCTAATTTAACTTCCCTAAAATATTTACCTAAAGTATTCCTCTCCAACAAGTCAACTACTCTTCCAGTATAAAATTATGGAAAGGAGAAAGATCAGAGGCATGGAAACTGAAATAGATATGAGGGAAATGGAAACACTGTCAGTGGGTGAAAAGGGTTAAAAAAATGTTCTAAACATGTCAAGGAATCAAGTTGGTTTGGAATGTGTGAACATGTGTGTTAAAACAATGAGTGCCACAGTGTTGTCTGATGTCCAAGCAAAGATAGAAGGAAAGTAAAATAATTTCTAATTAGCACCTAGTTTATGTCAGGTAAAATTGAAGTACATTAACATACTTATCCCGTCTCATTTGGTGATTCTAACTAGGCTGTGAAGAATTATCTCACTTTAAATAAAGAATTCTGAATTAAAGACTGATTGATAAACTTGTCTAAGTGCATAGAGCTTTTAGAGCTATGATTCAAATGTCACTAATTTCAAAATGTATACCCTTTTCAATGCTTCATAGCAGAGCCATTAGATGTAAGAACATAATAAAATATAGCAAGTTAAAGAGGCCCATATTTGAGGTTGAAAAACATGGATAGCAACAAATAAAAACTCAGGATGCTGGAAAACATTCATCAGAGAAGGAGAGAATGGCTAATTAAGTACAGAAACTATTTCAGGGGACATCCACTGATTTCCCCTACAAATTTCTTAAGTTTCTCCTAAAATTTTCTTAAGTTTTATACTCAGTAACTTAATTGTTACTCCTCAAAAATATTTAGATTGAGATTCAATATTAAGACACATCACTAGAAATTATTAATGATACTTGCTGTTCATCTCTTTCTCTGGGCAAATGTCTGCATATTTGGCATTTTGTGTACATGTATTTTTTTTTTTTTTATAGACAGCACTCTCTTAATGGGTGTTTTTATTTCTCATTTTACCTTTCCTGGAATAGAGAACAGCCATCATAAATGTTCACTCAGTTCTTGTCTCATTGTTCCCTTGCACTCCATCTTTAGGTAAATTGCACATTTAGCAGTAAACAGGGGAGAAAATATGATACTGATGTAAAAGCTCTTCCTAATGGCATGATTTGCTCTCAGTCTCATTATTTTGTGAATAATAATGACAGCTAATTTAAACTTAATGCACAGTCAATTTCTTTGAATACCCACACCAATAGTTTTAGAAAGTCAACGATGCCAAGACTGAGGTAAGAACCTCTAGGACAGTTAAGGAAATTTTCAGCTTACTGAGCAAATATACGGAAAAACAATATTGGAAAGAAATTACTGGACCACAAATGAAAAATTAGTTTAATTCATAAAGTATACAAATACTTCAGTTCTTCTGTATAATTTTAATTTCTAGTTGTAGTAAGTACAGCCATGTTTATATCCATTTAGTATGCATGAAATGGTAGAATTTTTAGAAGTTTCCCTAATATGTTATTATCATTGAAAATGACTGGTGTCTGCAATTAAAAAGATAAATTTTATATTTAATGGCATTTTATATTATGGATGCTGTGAACAAGTAAACCATCATGCCTTGTACTATTATTTATATTTTATAGCTCCTTGATAACTTTAACTTGCAGTTTAGGCTCATACTCCATAGCAGTACAATGAAACCAGTTATATTTTCCACAAATTCTTGCCTTGCTCCATCCTTGGATGGGAAAAAAGATGGGCTGATCTTTCTAACTAATGGGGATTCTCTTACATTGTAAAGATTTGTTTTGGGAATTGAATGATGGCCACTATTGCTTTAACATCTAACATGTACCAGATAACAGAGGAAAAACAAAAGAAAGAAGTTGGGGATACAGAACCCTAAACATTACTGTCCCAAAAGATGGAAGTAAGTAATGCAATGTCTGAAGGTGGATGAAAAGTAAACTTTTATGATGATTTACTAAGGATGTTCCTTTTCCTCTGTACATACCATACCTTGTTCATTCCCTGTTCAGTCTCTCATTATTCTGCTAATCCCAATATCATTCCCTGCCTTGAGGCTTGCTATATATTTCTTCATTAAGTATTAATTTAATGCCTAATAAGTGCCAAGTGTTTGGGGAGGAACTGCAGATAATAACTGTGAATAATGTAGCTATGTACTCATCATGTTTACATCTGGAAAAGAAAGTAGGTAAAAAATGCTTTAAAATGACTTCCTATTAAGCACTGCAATGGAAACAAAGTGCTATAAAGAAAAAAGTAATAGCTTTGCAATTAAAATGTTTTAAGAAAAAGTGATATTTAATGTTTTTCTGAAGCATTACAAGATAGGAAAAGAACTTCTAGGTGGTGGCAATAGCGACTGCAAATGCCCTGAGGTTAAAGCATTCTTGAAAGCCTGCCAGTGAGAACTGAATGAATACATAGTATGTAGAATCATTACAATGAAGATCATTGAGAGCCATGGAAGGAGGCACATTTAATTCTAAAAGCACTGTGACTGATTCTAATAAAATAAGTCACATAAACCAATTTACATCACAAGGGACTGAATTGCTGCTAACTGGCAAACCTCGCTGCTCAAAAGGCAGTCCATCTACATCAACTGGGAACTTGTTAGGTATGCAGAATCTTTGACTCCACCATTGACCCACTGGATCAAAATCTACAGTTAAAGGAGGATCTAAGATGGTGGCATAGAGAGGAGTGGAAGCTAGGTAGTCCCCAGCAACAACTAAAAAAAAAAACAGAAATAACCAGTAAGTAATCTGGAATAACTGCAGGGGGACAAATGTGACCATCCACTCATCATACACCAACCTGAATTGGGAGGAATGCCCGAGATCACAGCATAAAATCTGTAAGTAAAAACTGTGGATCCAAATCAAGAGACCCCTCCGCAACAGCCTGAGCTATAAACCTCGTGGTGCCAGAGAGAAGCTCTCTCCCAGCAAGTGAATATAGCTCAGCTGAATTGCAACTGGGTTTTAATTAGCAAGTGTGAACTGCTCACTACAAGGTACGAATCCCCAACAAGCAGACAGAGGCTTTGGGTGACTACTGACCTTGGAGAGCCAGAGGGTAGCCTTGGACTAGCTCTGTTCCTTTTTCAATTCAGTGGAGAAAGCCTCAGCCATTTTCAGTTCCCAGTTCTGTGACCCAGACAAGGGTATAGCACAGGCAGAGAGAGACCACTGAAATGCTAATGACCTCCCCCTAGGGTGTCTATCTTCTCTAAGAGGAAAGGGGTGGGGACCAGCTCTACTACCTGCCTTTCATTCAGAACTTACACCAGTCAAGAATTGTAGGCTAACAGGCGTCACCTGCTGGGCAGAAAAGCACAGTGACCTGAGGCATTAGAGGGTGTACCAATTTTCTAAGACACACCCTCAGGGAAACCGGATACTGCATATTTCTTCCTTCTGGGACCTTAGCCCATTCTGGTCTGGGGAGGCCTGATTGGGGTAACCAAAGAAACCATGCCTAGGCAACAGAAAACTACAACCAACAACAAGAAAAATGAGGTTATGGCCTGGTCAGGAGAACAATCTTGTACTTCAACTGTGATGCAGGAATTGAAACAACTAATCATAACTGAACTCAAAAAGTTTAGGGAAGATATGGCAAAAGAGATGAACCGTATAATGAAAACACAGGATGTACATAAGGTAGAAATTGAAAGTTCAAAAAACCAACTGGCAGAATCTATGGAAATGAAAGACACAACACAAGAGATGAAAGACACACTGGAAGCATACAACAGCAGAGCTCAAGAGGCAAAAGAAAACACTCAGGAACTGGAGAACAAGGCACCTGAAAGCCTACACACAAAAGAACAGATAGAGAAAAGAATGGAAAAATACAAACATCATCTCCGGGAACTTAAAGACAAAACAAAAAGCAAGAATTTATGTGTCATTGGTGTCCCAGAAGGAGAAGAGAAGGGAAAAGGGGCAGAAGCAATAATAGAGGAAATAATCAATGAAAATTTCCCATCTCTTATGAAAGACATAAAATTACGGATCCAAGAAGCTCAGCGTACCCCAAATAGAATAGATCTGAATAGGCCTACACCAAGACACTTAACAATCAGATTATCAAACATCAAAGATAAAGAGAGAATCCTGAAAGCAGCGAGAGAAACGATCTATCATATGCAAAGGAAGCTTGATAAGACTATGTGTGGATTTCTCAATAGAAACCATGGAGGCAAGAAGGAAGTGGGGTGATATATTTAAGATACTGAAAGAGAAAAACCACCAACCAAGAATCCTATATCCAGCAAAACTATCCTTCAGATAGGAGGGAAAGCTTAAAATATTCTCTGACAAACAGACAACGACCAAGTTTGTGAACAAGAAACCTGTTCTACAGGAAACACTAAAGGAAGCACTACAGACAGAAAGGAAAGGGCAGGAGTGAGAGGTTTGGAAAACAATTTTGGGAGAGAGTAGCACAGCAATGTAAGTACACTGAAGAAAGATGACTGTTAATATGGTTGAAAGAGGAAGGCTGGGATCATGTGGGACACCAGAACAAAAAACAAATGATAAAGACTGGGACTGTGTAACTCAGGGAAACCTAGGATGCTCAATGATTGTAATAAAAGGTACAAATATGTTTTTACATGAGGTAGAACAAATGAATGTCAACATTGCAAGCTGTTAAAAATAGGGTAGGATTGGGGGGGAAATACAATCAATGCAAACTAGAGGCTAGAATTAACAGAAACATTGTATTATGCTTCCTTTATTGTAACAAAAGCGATATACCAAAGCTAAATGCATATGGGGGGGTGGGGTATAGGGGAAGGGTATGGGACTCCTGGCATTGATGATGTTGTCTGACTCTATTCTACTTTAGGTTAATGCTAGCTTTCCTTTTGTCACCTTCTAGCTATCAAGTTTTTTTGTTTGTTTGTTTTTCTCTCTTTCTCTTGCCTTTTTCTTTTGCCTCTCTGCCTTCTTTGACTCTTTCTCTGTCTTTGTGGAAGAAATGGAGATGTCCTTATATAGAGAGTGGCGATGGTGCTCAATACATAAATACGTGACTATACAGGGAATCAACAATTGTTTACTTAGGACGGAATGTATAGTGTTTGAACAAAACCATCTTAAAAGAAATGGGTTGATGAAGAAACCTTGAGGGCACTATATTGAGTGAAATAAGACAGACATATAAAGGCAAATATTGCAGGGTCTCCCTGATATGAACTAATTATAATATGTAAACTCATAGACATGAAATATAAGTTACCAGGATATAGAATGTGGCTAAAGAATGGGGAGCGGTTGCTTATTATGAGCAGAATGTTCAACTAGGATGAACTTAAACGTTTGGAAATGGACAGAGATGACAGTAGTACATTGTGAGAATAACTAACAGTGCTGAATGGTTGTGTGAAGGTGGTGGAAAGGGTAAGCTCAGAGTCACACATGTCACCAGAAGGAAAGTTGGAGGTTAAAAGATGGAAATGTATAAAACAGTGAATCCTGTGGTGGACAATGTCTGTGATTAACCATACAAATATTAGAAATCTCTCTCACAAACTAGAACAAATGTATGTCACTATAACTAGAGGTTAATAGAGAGGCATATAGGGAGAAAATATATACCTATTGCAAAATATATACTACAGTTAATAGTATTTTAACATTCTTTCATCAACAGTAACAAATGTACTATACTAAAACTATGAATCAATAATGGAGGGGGGGGCGTGGTTAGGGGTATGGGAGGATGTGAGTTTCCTTTTTTTTGTCTTTGTTTCTTTTCTGGAGTAGTGAAAATATTCTAAAAATTGAAAAAAAATAATTGTGTTGATGGATACATAGCTGTATGGTGGTGCTGTGGGCAATTGATTGTACACTTTGGATCTTTGGATAGTTGTATGGTATCTGAGCAATCTCAATAAAAAAAATAAAAAAAAATCTACAGTTAAAGACGCCCTAGTTATTATTCTTTTTCACATTAAATACTGAGAAGCACTGGTTTAAGGCATTCTTCCTTGAGCCCACTGGCTTCATGCAGCCATAGACTAGTTGTTTGCTTGGACTGTTGTACATAGATTATCCTGCAGCTTTTCTTTCTACTCATGGCTTATTGTACCATTTAATACATCTCAAGTCTTCCTCTAGATTTCATCCTCATCTTTCTGGAATATATTTCTTCCTCAGAAAGACTGCAGGGAAAGTAGGTCTTTCTGAATCTTTGCAGAATGAAAGTTTGGTGGCCTTTAGAATTCTAGAGTAAAAATAAATTTTATTCAGAGCTTTAATGTCTAATTCCTTGTTCTAGAAAGTGACATTGTTCTTGAGCAGTCTGATACCATTATGAGCCTTGTTCCACTCTACAGAATAATTTTTTTTTTCTTTTTTGACTTTTCTCTGGAAGCTTTTATAAACCTTTCTTTATTCTTAGTTTTATGACATGATGCTATGAAGAACGGTTGGGGATATTTTGCTCATTACTAAGTAAACAAACTTAAAGACGTTAATTGAGTTAGACATTTTTCTGTTTTTACTTTATTTTCACTTCACATCACAGAGCATTCTCTATCAGCTTCAGAACTTATAGCCATTTTAGGTTTGTCTTATGCTGCAAATATTTGCAGACTTTATCTCTCCCTGCCTCCCCATACAAAAATGTAATTATTCTTTCTCTATTCCACTGTGATCTTACTTCAAATTAGATGACACTAAATATTCTGTTAAATGTGTGTGGTACTCAAAGAGCTATAGGGAAAATGACTCACTTTAAAGGATGTCATCTTTGGTAGGAAGGGATTTCCAGGGATGACAGCAGATGGGCAGATGCTCATTTCCCTGTATAATCATCGGCCCTGATGACAGAAGGAGTATGTATACATCATCAAATCATGGAACTTTCTGCCTAAGAGGCACTTTATGTGCCATCTACTCCAAGCCACTAATTTCACAGGTGGGAGAAATGTATACCTAATTATTTTCTTTTTCACTTCTTCAGATCATTTATTCATGAAAAAATGTCTGACTTCAGGGCCCTTCAGGATGCTCATGTTGATGAAATATTTGATTCCTGTTATTGAGAATGCTGAAAGGTATCTTTTTAAATCAAAAGTTTCATACATAATTTACCAAATTAAAACACTTCCGCAATGAATGGTATTAATTTCCACTGTATTTTTATTACTTAATATATAACTGAGTCTGAGTTGTCTGTATTAATTAATGCAATTTATTCTTCACATTTATTGCAAAGAATAATATTCAACTTTTACAGGAGAAGGAGAAATCTCTAGCTAAGTGATATATTACGTACTGTTCATTTTCTAATTGAATGTTTCAATGGATGATCCTTTTTATTTAGCAGAACTTAATTTCAACCTTTCAATAATTAATTAGCTGCACTGATGACAAAAATTTCTAAGGAGGAAATATTTCTGTAAATCAGAGTGATTTTACGAATTCACTTTGTGGTGAAGCAATATATTCACTGAATTTGGGAAACTGTGAAAATAGAAGAGATTTAAAAGTCAATAAAACATAGTTTTGTATTTATGCATTTCTTAACTAAAGAGGGTCATTTCCATATCTATTATTATGTACTTTGTATTCTTTGTGATCAGGGCTCTGAAACCTTGTAATATGATAGAATACTGATTCTAAATTAGCAAATTACTGAATTAGATCCTTAACCTAAGAAAAGATCATTTAGCCTGTTTTGCACAAGTTATACTTGTGCAGATAATCTGTTCCTTATCTCTGCAGAATATTATTAGTAGATGAATTATGATTTATTGATTTATTCAATGCCTACTTTTTAAGTGCCTTTTATTTACTAGACACACATTTAGTGCTGCAAATTTATCAGGGAAGGAAATACACAGTTCATGCCCTCATGGATCTTACAGTCTGCTGGAAAAATCAAGCATTTAGGAGCTAAGCTAGTGTGGAGGAACTAATTTATAATCCAAAAACTAACCATTAAGCTGAGATGAAAGGGATGAGTAGCAGTCAGTTACTGAATTTATTTTAAAGGTGTGGGTGAAAAATAATGCCTTGCAAAGGAAACCATGTGAAGGTTCATAGTATAGAGAAAATTCAGCATATTCTAAAAAGTAACAGCCTGTGTTTTGATGGAATGAATTGAGTGGTGTGAAAAAGGTGAGACACAAGGCCAGGGAGCAAGGTATGTGCCAGATTGTGAGGATGAGGTACAGCAAAGACAATGGAAAGCCGCTGAAGAATTTTTTAAATAAGGGAGCTATGTGTTCTGCTTTATGATTTTAAATGATGATGTTGGTTATAGAATGGAATACACATTGTAGGGATGAATAATAAGGTCTGCTGGGGAAGTCATGGATGCACTTAGTGGCCATCTCCCAGCCCCTTTTCTAATTCCTTCCTTTTCTTTGTGTTTCAGTATGTTTCCATTTCACAGCCTGGGAGAGAACTTATATCTAATAGAAAGGCCTGACCATACCTTGAATACAAAACTGGGAGTGAGCAGCCCCAGCTGCTTACCAGGGCAGGGACTCTGCACAAAGTTTGCTTGACATGTGCTTCTTGCTCAGTGGCATCCCTTCCCTCTGGAGTGTAAAAAGTCTAAGTATGAGCATCACAGATGTCCCTCCTCTCTGATGCAAAGTGAGGCATGCCCCTGACCCAAGTAGTTGGCCTTCCGTGGGCACCAGACATGATGGGATCTCTTCCCCTGCTCTTTTGGGCCCTCTGTGCTGTGTAATTAATAAAGCAGTCATTTTCTAAAAGTTTCTGTTGTGCTTGAGCGTGTGTTTCCACAACACAACAAACAGCAATGCATGTCACAAGGTCTAGAGAGATATACTATAGTTAAGATACAATAAAGATACGATACGTGGGGATAAAAAGCAATGTATCATTTCAAAATACACAGGAGACACCTCAACAAATTTTGATGATAGATTATATGCAATATGATGAATAGTGAAGCACAGAAAGTTGTTTAATAAGTAAATGCAACATGACTAAACTGATGATAGCGTGGGGGTGGGTAATCGTAGAAAGCCCAGAATCAGGTATGGCTCTCAGATTTCAGGATTGAACAATCAGGCAAATTGTGCTGGCACAAGATAGGAACATAATACATAGAGAGGAATAATTTAAGTTTATCCATGGAGGTGGGAAGGAACCCGGGAGGGTAAGATATTTTAATAAAAGCAACCAAGGAAGAGAAATCTTTAGGGAAGGGGATATAGCTAAAGATTTTCAAATACTGATTAAAAGAAAAGAGATTTATAGACTATGAATTGAGTTGAAACTTTCAGTTAGCCACACAGAGGTCACTGGTTAATTTGGCAAAAACCAGTCTGTGAAGAAGTAGGGCCAATAGCAGATTCAATAGGCAGATGAAGTAATGAATCATAAAAAAATATATTTGGTGAAGAAACATGTTGAGCCTTGAAGAGGCCCTAAAATGTAATGTATTCTTACTAATCTGAGTTGAATTTTACTTTCCTTGATTTGATTATGATTCAAACCAGCTGGAAAACATGGAATTTAATATTTCTGAGAGCTAAACAGGAAATTCTATTGCAACTGGGTGAGCAAAACAAACTCATGCCCCAATTCATCAGTGTTTGTGTGAATTCATGTAAAAATATACGCATCTCCCTATATTTTTTCTTATGAAACAATATTAAATGATACTATGTAATAAAATATGGGGTGTGAAAAGTTCAGTTTTCTACTTAAATTTCCAGGATATAAAATTTCAGAATATCAAAATCTGTAAAAAGAACACAAAAATCAATGAAAAGTGCTACATTTTAATAATGAAAAACTTCTTAAAATTATACATTCTTGAGAAAGATTGGCTCAATTTGAAATTTACAGATAGATGGATAGATAGATAGATAGATAGATAGATAGATAGATATAAAGAAATAGAGATGGAGATATATGCATTCTTAACAAAAATGAATACAAAGTATTTGTTAATGCACTAGGAAGTCCAGGATAAGGGTTGAGGGTGGGGATTTCAGTTGCTTTCGGTAAGAATCTGTAAAATACTGCACAAAATTTCATTTTGAGTTCTATAACATTGAAATTGTTAACTTCAATAATTCTTAAATATCTAAATCAACCAAATAACTGATAGCATTGAGAAAACACAGAGAAGCAAAAAATTGTGAAAATAGAATTTCTTTAACTTCAGAGGATCATTTTTCCACTGTGTAAGTAAAGAAGAGAGTCTACCACAATGAATGAGTTTTTGGCCTCACTTATGTGGATGAAGCTGCCTAGATGAGTACAAAAGTAGCAGGGGGAGATGGGGTGAGTTTGAAGGAGAAAAGAGTCTTAACAGAGACAAAGGAAATGATTCCTTGATCACAGTAGCATGCCTGTCTCATTTCCCTCTTAAGCTTTAAGTTTAATCTCTTAAATCTGTTTCAGACCTAATCATATATGGTCCAGAGACACATCCATTATAAATGAGGCATTTATCATCTAGTCAGAGAGCTTTTAGCATAAGCAGTATGTTCTACGTTCCTGAACAACTACGCCAGTTGTTCAAGGCTAGCATTGCATTGACTGCTTAGTAACATTTTTTGATTGTTTGGTGCCCATGGGAATAAAATATTTGAATAACATCATTATCTATAGGTACATGTTTGTCTTCATATTTCAAATAATTATGGGCCAGAAGTTCCAAATATTTTATATTATCACTATTATTTTTGTTACTGATTACCAAGTAGACAATTGCATCACTAAAAAATATCCACTAAATTATCAAAATTTACAAAAGAAAAAAATATTTAAACCATTTTCATTTTCCTAAGGTCTCAAATATGACTATAAACAAAAATCTGTGACAGTCAATATATTGCTCAATTTGGCAATCAAAGACCTGAGAATTTAAACTGCATAGCTGTATAACCCATAACCTTATAAATTATATATATGTATATGCCACTGCTTAATGAATGTAAAAGGTGTAATGCATATTTTGTACCAATTCTTAAAAAAAATTTCTAAGTGGACAGCTAGAAATAAATACAATCATTCTCTTTCAAATATAATTAACTACAAATCAACATGACTTTCTGAGGAACTCGGAGGTAATCTGATTTTTTACATTTTCATGCTTACACATTGAGCCTAAATAGTATCTGCTTTCAATATTTACTATTTGATTATCTAAAACACAGAAGACATGCAAACTTAAGTTCCCTATGAATTTTCATTATATCAAAATATGCTATTATATATTCAAAAAATGCACAAAATCATATATAATAGTATTATATGGTAGGCAATTTGTAAAACCCTAATTACATTTCCACAGTAAAATATATTGAACTAAAAAGTATAAAAAATTATGTGTAAATTGGTTTAAATTATAAGAACACTCAGGAGAATGATATCCCATTAATAGTGTGCACATACACTTAATCCTACAGATTATAAATACTTTAATAATTTAGGAAATACTTCTAAAGTTAGTGAGTTAGTATAACAAATATGATCAAAAACTATATCAGGAATAGTAAAGGAAGTAAATCTCAAGTCAATATTCATTTCTTTAAATTTTTTGTATTCTTCACTTGTTTCTTGTTTCTTTGTCTATACAATAATTAGACACTTTTCAACATATTATATGGATCACATTAATATTGTACTTTTCCTGTAGTTCTCTACATAACATAAAGTCTTATATTAGCTTTACAATAATTATACCACTAGTGAGAATTTTTCCCAAGGTGTTTAGAAACTCTAACACTTAAATTGTCTAAAGTAGCATTAGCAGTAATTGATTTAAGGTGATACTCAACCCTAGTTCTAATGAATTTAAGTCCAGAGCTTTTTCTGCTATATGTAATCATTGTCACTACTCATATACCTTAGAAAAAGATAATAAAGTTTGAGAATTTTTTCAATATAATAGTTCTTGCTATCTTAATAAGCAGAGTTGTAGAAATACATTTTTAGAAAAACACCTTTTCTTTTAATTTAAACCTGCTTCATTCCATTAGGATTGGAAATGGCAGATGGATGTCCTCTAGACTAAGTTAAAACACTCCATTGTGAAAATCTCAAGACATTAGCTAATTATTTAACTGAATAATTTTAAATGGCATTTGTCTTATTCCAGAAAGCTTTAGCATTTGGTGAGATGTCAAAATCAGGATGAAGACACATTCACTCTTCCTTGAATTCTTTTTTAATCTATGAAGCTGCTAATAACAAACCTGGCATCTTAATTTTCTATTCTCACATTCTGTTGTTAGTTTATGAATAAAATCACAACAAAAATTTGTGATATTTTGTCTAATTGTATAATATTGAAGCTTTCAGTTTATTGCTTTATCATCCTTTCTATAGTACATACATACATAAATATACATATATATATTTCATGCAAGTGTGATTTCTTTCCAACTATATTGCAAACTGTTAAATATAGTGATATATAATGTAAATGACTGGGTATTAGTTGCCAAATGTGTGAAAAAGAGAGATAGGAATATATGATAATTTACGGTTCTTGCAATGATGTAAATCTATCTATTAAGAAGGAACAAAATGCCATTAGTAACTAATTACTGGTATAATATGAAGCTTTGACTTGAATAGGCATTAAGTAATAGGAAAAATACTAAGGAAAAACATTACTGTTTTTTCTCTAACATATATACTTTGTTGTTTTAAAAATCGATGCTTGAAAGAGGGCAGAGATTGGGCAATTGATGCTTAAGGAGTACAGAAGGTGCAATAAGGTCGATTGTAGAGGTTCATAAATGGATAGCACAATTCTGTGTGATGGTAGCACAATACTGTAAGTGTAATTAACAGAGCTGCTTGTGAATATGGTTGAAAAAGGAAGACTAGAGTCATGTATCTCTCCAGAACTTAAGCCAGAAGGTAAGAACTGGGACTGTATAACTTAGCAATGACGGTTGTTAATTGTACAAATATAAGAAAGTTCTTACATGAACTAGAACAAACTTATGTCACTGTTACAAGGTGTTAAAAATGAGATGTATATGGAAAAAGTACAATTACTGCAAACTAAGGTCTATCGTTAACAGTAACACTGTAATATTCTTTCATTAATTGTAACAAAGGAAATATACCAAAGCTAAATGGAAATAAGAGGGGGCTATAGGGAGGGGTATGGGATTTTTTTTTTCTTTTTAGAAGAAATGGAAATGTTCTTATGTAGATTGTGGTAGTTAATGTACATCTATGTGATATACCAAGAACTACTGATTGTACACTTAGGATGGATTGTTTGGTGTGTGAATAAAACTGTTTTCAAAAATAAACAGAAAACTACAAGTGCTGAAGGCTATGCAGAGAAGAGTCTTCCTCTTCACTGTTGGTAGGAAGGAGCATCGTGCAACCCCTCTAGAGGGCAGAGTGTCAGTTCCTAGGGGAAGCTATGTGTAGAATTGCCATTGTATCTAGCAATTCTGTTACTAGGTATATACTCGGAAGGACCTAAAGCAGGGACCTGAATGGACATTTGCACACCTGTGTATATGGTAGCATTATTCACAATTGCCCATGGATGGAGGCGACCCCAAAGTATAAGCAACTGATGAGCAGAAGGGCAAACTGTGATGTACACATACAATGGAATATTGGGTGGCTGCAGAAGTGAATGATGTCATGAGGCATGCAATGATGTGACTCAACCTCAAGGATATTATATTGAGCAAAACAAGCCAGAAATGAAAGGACAAATATTGTGTGGTCTCACTAATATGAACTAACTGTAATGAGCAAACTCTGAGAATTAAAGTAGAAAGCAAGGTTATCATGAGATAGAAAGAAGGCAGAGATTGAGAAATTAATGGTTAAGGAGTATAGAATGTTCAATAAGGTTGATTATAAAGTTTCAGAAATGGATAGCACAATACTGTGTGATGATAGCACAATACTTACATAAGCGTAACTAACTAAGGTGAGTATGAGTATGGTTGAAAGAGGAAGGCTAGAGTTATTTATGTCACCAGAAGGTGAGTTAGAGGACAAAAGGTAGGACTGCATTAGCGAAACTTAGAGTGGACAATGATGGTGGTTAATTGAATGAATATAAGAAAGTTCTTACATGAACAAGAACAAATATACGTCACTATTACAAGTTGTTTATAATAGTTGGTAGATGGAGAAAAATACAATTAATGTGAACTAAGGTCTATAGTTAACAGTAACACTGTAATATTCTTGCATTAATTGTAACAATGGTACTATACCAAAGTTAATGCCAATAATAGGAGAATATAAGGGGTATGGGATTTTTTTCATTGGAAGAAATGAGAACATTCTCATATTAACTGTAGTGGCAAATGAATAACTATGTGATTATACCAAGAGCCATTGATTGTACACTTAGGATGGATTGTATGATGTGTGAATAAAACTGTTCAGAAAATAATAGAGGGGGATAAGAGGTATGAGATGTTTTGGGTTTTCTTTTTTATTTCTTTTTTAGGAGTAATGAAAATGTTCTAAAATTGATTGTGGTAATGAATGCAGAACTATGTGATGTTACTGTGAGCCTTTGGTTGTATATTTTGGATGGATTTTATGGTGTGTGAATGTATCTCAAGAAAACTGCATTTAAAAAATCCATACTTTAGAACACATAGATATTTAGTTATGCATTAGTTATTCTCTTTTCCTTCAAATTTTTTTACAATTCTACATGACACATATCTATATTTTCAAATAAAATGTTTATCTCACCCAGTTAACTGCAAGTTCCATGAAAGTTCATAGTTCAAGAAACATATTCTTTTTTCAATGAATGTATAATACCATAACACTATTTTTGTAAATCAGTTGATTTCTGAGATTTATATGATCTCTCAAAAATGAAGTCAATGTATAATGCATTTGAATTACAGTATTAACAGAAGTAAAACTTCTGAGTCATTATTTTTGACATAAGACTTGTGAGTTTTACTGGAAAACACTCTACATTCTTACACAGAATATTTTCTTTCTCACTCTCTGCCATCCCAGAAGGATTAGAAAGAATGCTCCTTAGACTCTTATATATAGGTGCTTCAGTGTGAAAATGAGTACTTCAACTCCTCCCACAGGAGTTCTTGTGAAAAGAGAAGATGTATCCTTTTATCCTAGTTAAGGGATTTTCCACCCTTTCATCGAAAACTTACTTTTAATGGAACCCCTCATGTTTTATCATTTAATCCATGGCAATCTAAAGCAACAAACAGTCTTTTATCATATTTGAATTTGTAAGGGTAGCTATTCTGTTGGCAGGTGCAAGAAAACTGAGAATACCTTAGTTCCTCCTGGAGTATTTACCTGTCTCTGATTCTTGATCTGTACTTTAAAAATACTCATTGTTTCCATATTGAAAAATCTAAATTTCCTTCAGATTTTTTTTTGAGAAATAGCAATCTATTTTTAAATAAAATTTCAGGATTGTTTTATATATATAAATATGAATATAAGTTATATATATATAAGAATTTAGTGAGCCACTTATTTTATAAAACCATCCAAGTTCCATGGAATATACATATTTTTGAGAATTGTCCACTGTGTCTTTTAATCTCATAAGTGAGCAAAAGTTATTTTGGCAAAATAGTAAAGAAGATCTAGGGTGTGTCCCCAGCACTTTGGCACATGAATGATAGCTTCATTTTTCTAACCCAGCCACCTACAGATATGATCCATCAATCAGCCAGAATGCATGATCCTGATTCAGCAACCTAGATGTACAAGCTCAGCACCTAGTGTAGACCTTAATATTTTAAATGGGGGCCTCATCCTTCAAGTGACTTAAAATCATAGTGAAGCCTGTGCTTTAAAACACATGATCAGTGGTACACAATTTTTATTTTTGCTAATTTCTAATCTTAAAAGAGAATATAAAATATATCCAAATGTAGATTTCTAGATAAGGATGTTTCCTTTTTATAACTAAAAGTATTCAAATAACATAACTTTTGTGCTTTGAGCAAATATGAATTTCTGTTTCAGATCTTTAATATTAGAGCATCCCACACTTTATCTTAGAATCTCTTTTCTTTTCATCTATTTTATTGTTACTCAGTGAAATATGGAAATATTACTAATTGCAGTCATTGGCACCCATATTTAATGTCTAATTGCATATTGATTCATGTTGCCCTACAATGTACAATATTTGTGAGATATATTGAATATATACAAGGTTTTAAACCTAATCGTTGTCTTCTTGAAAATGTAAATAAAATTCAGCAAAAACTGAATAAATACTAATTCAGCATGTCTCAGAAAGAAAAAGAAAATATATAGTATTCCAATTGTGCAATTGTAATTTATATTTAAGAAATAATAATTATTTATTTCCAACTCTAAAGAAATATCTGCATAATACAAAAATGTAAAAAACAGAGAATAATTAAAATAAACAAAAACAGGCAAATAAAATCACCCACAATGACACCACTCATAGAAAACCAAAATTAATATTTTACTGTGAAATTTACACACACACACACACACATAAATAAGCTGTTTATTCTGTAACTTTGATAGATTATATAAATAACCAGTAGTCTCAAGTAACTCTGTAAGTCATACAAAATGATATATTGGCAGAATGAGAACTTGAAACCACTTTCTATATCACTTGTGTACTTCTAAGTATGTAAATTGAAACTGTTGCATTTTTTCTTATCTGCTACACTTTAAATGTTAATGTAACTATCTAATCAAATATTACATAAGCATATGAAACAAGTGAGAAGTTTTTACATGTAAAAACTATTTACTTTTCAAGTATATTATTAATAGAATTAATCAAAAGTCTATCAAAAAAGGTACGGATGAAATAATAGTAACAATTGGGATGAATATCATTAATGTTTTGCTCAGAATGCTTCATAAATTTCTTTTCAATTTTATTCAAAGTTAAATATCTGAAATTAAAAATCAGTAAGGATATATGTTATGCCATTAGGATTACGTGACTCCACAACCAATGGACTCAAAGAGAAAAGTCAGCTTTACAGTAAATAACTTGTGAATGTTCACTTGCATTACTTTATATATATATAGAATGCCATTTTTATGATTTTCTAATTTAGCACTTTAAAAAATTATTTTCAGAACAATTGAGCTTATTCTAATTCAGTAAGTGGATTCAATATTATATATTTGTGAAAGTAAAATTGTACATACTTATGTAACTTGTTTTCATGTAGCAGTATGTTACTGTACATTTGTTTAATCATGAAAGATACTTATTACATAGAATTTGTGATTCAGAAAAGTGAAAAAGTATTAACTAGGAAGATGTTATTTCCTAAAATAGCCCTAGTTCTTTGTGATTAAGAAAAGAAATAGAATATATGAAACATTAAGAGACGGGTATTTGGTATCATAAATGTATACACTCTCACACTCACACACACACACACACATATATATAATGGTGTATATTGTTCCCCTATTATAAAAGAAGAAAAATTTGTATTGTAATTCTTGATAATACCTTCTTTCATTCTATATTCAACCTCCCAAAATTTTATTCCTTTAAATTATCATGAATAATGAAAAATACATTCAATTCTTTAAATAACACTCCACCAATTGTTTAATATTAATTCCAAACTTCAATGGAGTGAATGTTAATGGACATTCCTATATGTCCTTTTTCAAAATTAATTTTGATGTATTTCTAAAATAATTGAATTACATCTTTTTTTCATTTTTTTCCTAACAACTGTTCATGAGTGCTCTACTCTTTGAGTTATTTCATGTTTGAATATCTATTTTTGTTGTTATTTCTAATTGAATGACTCATGGCTAGGTAAAATACTTTTGGATCATAGGAACTCTCAACATTTTGTAAACATTAATGCACCCTCTCTCTTCAGGTTTAAATGACATTGTGAATAAGTATGAGACAAACCCAGTGAACCCCTCCATCCTTATAAGTGAGTTGTTTCTCCTCATTGTATAATTGAATACATTTTCTTAATTTGTCATTTCAACAATAAATTTATATTTCATATATATATATATATATATATATAGAGAGAGAGAGAGAGAGAGAGAGAGAGAGAGAGAGAGAAGCAGAGAAAGAGAGAGAGTCAAGTATCATTGTCCATTGCCTAATCACAGGCACACACACTGTAGTTTTTCTATTGGAAATTCCTTTTAATTTCCTAACTTTTTTTTCTTTTATTATAGTTTTGAATACTTTTCCTCTTTCATTAATGGGTTCTCTGCTTCAAATATTTCAGCTAGTTCACTGACTATATTAACTTCTCTCTTTCTGTTACTTGGCATTTATAATGTATTTACTACAACTGTAGAGATGCTATTTTCATCCCTATTATGTATCTTAATGTTGAAATATCTTTTAAAAAAATCAGCATTGAGTAAAGAAAATCTTATGATTCAGTATATGTTAGAGTAAAAACTAAAAGAAATTTATGAAGCAAAAATATTAATGGTATTTATCTCAATGTTTTGGCATTTTCACCTACAACTACTTTAATGGTGATTTTTAATTAATCATGTCTTTATAAAGTTGTATATAATATGTTATGAAGAATTATCTTGTCTTAAATTACTTTTACTTCTGTAGTTTCTGTTTTGCTCACTACATGCCTTCATTTTGTTTTATTGTCTTCTATAACATGTCCACATTCTTGTCAACCTGATGCTCTTTAACTTCTCATGCATTAGGGGCAACCCTCATCAAAATATTTTATCTTTATGAAAACTGTGTCTTAGCTTTTACTCCTTTCCCACTTCATCTGAGAAGGGTTTTGTTTTGAGCTATGTTTCGAGCTCTGTTTCACATTCTACTTAACATGAATCAGTCTGAAAATATCAAGGTCCAGCGGAGAGGAAGGAAAGAGGCAACGGACAGAGAAGGTGTGAAGATGGAGACACAATGCTCCCCTGATTTCTATGTGGTTCTTATGAAGGAAATCTCAGCACTGGCTCACCTTCAGAATTGTTCAGTATGCCCTAAGATTGCTTCCTCCTGCTGTCAGGGAATGTAACCTAAAGGGTGAATTCCCTCTAATGTCATTCTCCAGTTCAACCTGGAATCTAGAAATTATAGTTCTGTTAGAGAGAGCCGTCAGCCTTCATCGTTCATTTCCTTTGCTTCATCTGTCTATTCAGTTAACTATCAAGGAAAGGAAATACAAATTTCCTACAATTGCACCCTTCTGTTGAGGTTATAAAAGCATTCATGGGAAGTTTACAGGAGATTGTGGTGGGTGGCAAGGAGGTTAGAAGCCCTCAGCCAAACTCCAGAACTTTCTGTTTCTACCTTTGGCTGAAGAGGATATCCAGGTTTTGCCTATTTTGAAATTTATGCAGAATGGGAACCCTATTTAAAACATAGGATACAAAACTACACTTGTGTAATTAGACAGAGAGAGGGCATTGGAAGATGCTGACAATGTGGGGTTTTCTTTTCTTTTTTTGGTCTTTCTTTTCTTACTCTCTGTCCATACACTGGTTAAAGGGAGTGTCAATCACAAGGTGCTCACAATCACACATTCACACTGTAAAAGATGTATAGTCATACAATCATCATCAAGAATCAAGGATTAGGTTCAACAGTTTCAGGTATTTCCTTCTAGCTATGCTAAAACACTAAAAACTGAAAAAGGATATCTATATACGGCATAAGAATAGCTTCCAGAATGACTGACTTCTCGACTCTATTTGAAAACTCTCAGCCACCGAAACTTTATTTTGTTTCATTTCTCTTTCCCCTTTTGGTCAAAGAAGGCTTTCTTAAACCCATGATGTCAGGGCTAGGCTCATCCCTGTGAGTCATGTCCCACATATGGGGTCAGAGCAGTGAGTTTACCTACCGAGTTGGCTTAGAGAGAGAGGCCACATCTGAGCAACAAAAGAGGTTCTCTTGGGGTGACTCTTAGGCATAATTATAAGCAGGCTTAGCGTCTCCTTTGCAGGAATACATTTCATAGGGGCAAGTCCCAAGATCAAGGTCTTGGCCTATTAAATTGGTAGTCCCTAATACTTGCTAGAATATCAGGAATTCCCCAAGTGGGGAAGTTTAATATTTACACATTTTCACTCAGTCCCTCAAAGGGGTTTTGCAAATACTTTTTATTTCTTTGCCCAAATACCACTAGAATGTATTGGGGCACCACACTAACCTGTAAAACCAACAAGATCTCACTCCTTACACAAGTTTCCATATAATTATGGTGTTTGAATAAACTGACCATATAAGTTAAATTAGATGGTGTGCTGCACAAAATATAAATTTTGCACCAAATAAACATCTCTTCCTTTGGTCTCACACAGAAGTTGAAGTTTTAAAACACAGTCAATATTGTTACTTACCCTTTTGTCTGATTTGTCTTAGTCCTAATCAGAGCAGCTTCATTCATATCTCTAATTGAAGTCTGATCTCTTTTTCAGCTTTTTATGATAGTCACTGTATGGGGTCATGTTGACTTTCATAGCTGCAGAACTCTTGCTCTGAGTCTCAGGTGCCATACAGATACCTGAAGTTCCAGGGAATGACCAGTTAATACACAAAGAGCTCAGCATCTCAGAATTTAGAAATAATCAAAAACAACTCAAATGCTATAAGAGCTTACAGTCTAGGGACTTTTATAATAAGCCTTCCCCTGATAACCTATGCTCTCAAATTCAATTCTCAGAGTTTGCACTTTATATTTAGTCCCCATTCTTGAGGCATCACAATACATGTAAATATTTATAATATTTGTCTGTTCACTTCTGGCTTATTTCATTCAATGTACTGTCTTCAAGATTCATTCACCTTGTTGCATGCTACACAACTTCATTCCTTTGTGCAGCCACTCAATATTCTACTGTATGCATACACCATGGTTCACCCTTCCATTCATCAGTCAATGTACCTTTAGGCCACCTCCATCCATTGCAAATCATGAATACTGCCGCCATAAACACCAGTGAGCAAATGTCCATTTGTGTCCTTGCTTTCAGTTCTTCCAAGTACATACCCAATAATGTGGTTGCAGGATCATATAGCAACCCTATACTTAGCCTCCTGTGGAACCACTACACTGCCCTTCAGAGGGGCTGCACCATTTTACTTCCCCACCAACAATAGATAGGTACATTCCTCTCTCCACTTTTTTTTCCAGCACTTGTAACTTTCTATGTATTTAATGTGGGGTGTTCTTTTGTTGAAACTTCATTAGCCCCACAGTGGAGTTGCCTCAGTTTAGACTGCTACTGTTCAACAAGATCGTGGCACTAAGTTTGTCCTTTCCATTGTGCTGTCACCACATTGTGTTTATATGTGTGTGTTTAATTTTATCCATTTCCCTAAATTTTTGTAGAGAGATTATTTGTGATTCAGCTTCATTCCAATCTTACTTTTCTATCATCTTATGTAATGCTTATAACATTATCAGGTCTTATGTCTCAGCAAAGGAAACTGAGGCTTCACCAGTGCAAGTTAGCTTGTTCAATAAGTGATCATGTTGGAAATGGAACCCAAGTTTCTCTGAAACTGCTCCCTGAATGTGGTGAGTAATTGCTATGGACAAACAATTTGAGGCTGAAACTGAAAATTAAATAATTGTTTTATGTTCAACTAATCCACTAAATGCATTTTCCTAATCATTTCAAAGGAAAGCAATGTTGAGTACTAATAAGAAAAATTAGAATATTGGTTATATCATAGAAAGCATATGATCATATTAAACAAAGTAACACAAGAGAAATTGTATTAAATTTGGAGTCAAAAAAACCTAGTTTTAATTCTGAGTTATTGACTATTTGCTAGTGGACATATACCAATATTTCTGAGCCACTACTTCTCACCTGTGAAATGGAGTTAATGTATGTATCAGCATCACACCTGAGATCCCAGCACTCAATAAATATTAAGTATTATTGTGTTCACCTACCAACATTTTTTAAGATTACATATTTGGGAAGCAAAATGGTAGACAATTATATTACTTTGCTGCCTGACTATATAAATATTTGAAATACTTTTAAACATGAATACAGTTATTTATTGTTAATAATTAGTATTGTGCTAAAAGTTTGTATGTTTCCTGATTAAATATCCCATAAATATGTAATTTTTCATAGCATGTCTCTAATATTAACTTTTAACATTACAGTATATTTACAATGAGTTACAATATGAATGAATTCTTTTTTTAGCTATTTAATTACTCTGAATTCCTATCCAAAGACTAATATGGTTCTGTATATCCACTATTAAAATTCACAGTTTGTGGATCTAAATTGTTGTGCTCTGTAAGATTCACTGTATCTGAATTGCTTAGTGGCTTGTCATTTTCCTTCTGCCTTAAAAAATTAGGCTGGGCTGTAAACATTAATGAAATTCATCTGGAACATACAAAGGTAGAAATAAAAATAATGCCCAAGGACGTTTTAATAATGTGAGGTGTCCCACCTAATCTGGAAGTACAACTATATAGAGACAAGACTGAAAATCATGTTTATATTTAACTATTCAGAAAGCAAAATTGCAAAAAAGAAAAGGCCAAATTAAAGAGGAAAGCAAAGCTTACGAAAGTCATCAGCTTAGACTCCTACTACCAAAATCTGTCTGAAATGGTTTAAGTGCTTTCAAATTAACCAGATTTTTTTTTTTTAATTTTATGTTTCATATTAGGGCTCAGACCCCTTAAGAATGAAGGACTGGGTCACCTCACCAGATAAGTTACACACCAGGTGAACGGCAGACCAAATCTATGGTTGGTGAAAGAGGGAGCTGGTGAATGCCAATTACCACCCAGGGTCAACTGCAGCATTAAAACATGTACCTTGGATCATTACCCCCTTTCCATCATTTTAGAAGATTGCAGCTGATCATCAATTGCAGGATGGAAGTTACCTCCGTGCCTCTATGGATAAGCGATCTTCCCATGTGAGATCCACCTACCAAAAGTGCATAAGCAGTACTGATTCAATTTATGTCCTATCCCAGATAGGTGTGTCCCTGGTGCTTTCCTCCTTCCCACCCTGACTCCAGGCTCAGCTGCTTGCCTGATTCTTAGTCTGAGTGTCCTGCTGTTCCTGCAAGCATTAAAGTCTGATCACAGCTACTGTCATAGACTTAACAGGGTCTTCACTGCGGAACCTATGGAAAAGGATAGATTCTCATTCTTGCATGAAAGGCAAATAAAACCCAATAAGGCAGACTTAACCAAAAGACAAGAGGTGGAAAGGAAGTAGCAAAAAAAATTCTTTTTTTTCCTCTTCTCCAGAGAGTTTTTTGAGATTGTATGGTTTCCTGTGACCTCTAAGCACAAGTATTGTGTAATGCTGCTGCAAGTTTTGTTACTGCAGAAGCAATAAGCAATATGCCTGCTGATGGAGTATCTTGAGTTGGCTCTCTGCATTCTTCTGTCTCATGCTTATTTGCCTCTCTTTTGATTCCATGGGTCTGTACATACCAATAGACCATTGTCAGTAAATTTCTGCCTTTATCTTTTCTAAGGAGCTCAAGGAGAGGCACTAGTTACAGTGCCCAATTAACCATCATATTATAAATTACTTTTGAAAGAATTATTTTTTTTACCCTATTATCTTCCACAAACATAGCAGCCCATATCAGAGATAAATATGAGAAAGATACCAGTAAATTTATTTTCTACAATCTCATACTCATAACACAGAGTCCATAATATAATCTACAAAAGGATGGGATTAAATGTTGAGTGAAAATAACTTGTTTGGTTTTTATCTCCCAAATACTGAGACAACATATATCAATGATAGGTAGCATTTATTATTCCTACCTACAAATATTTTCAAAATATTAATTCCCCAAAAAGGGTTCCATAAGATGTGTCTTGCAGGCTAATATTGCAATAGTATAGTCCTATACTAATTTTATATATTTTAAGTATAATTTTATAATGTTGTATATTTTTAAAAGTCAGTTTAAAGAAAAAGTTTAACATTCTTAGTTAACCCTACTTATCTTCTATTAGACCATTTCTACTGAAATCAGTGTATATTATGATATTTGCAATTTCCCATCAAATTCTCTGGATTTTTGTTTCCTTTCTTATCTTTTGCAAATGAGTTCTTGCTTACCCTTTCCACTGGACCTTTGATCAACAAACAGGTTTAAGGCTTTTAGGTCCAAAAGGGAAGCAAATAAAGAAAGAAGAAACTAAAAGGACAAAAAACTAACCAACCAACCAAACAAACAAAAAAATGCCCTTACTTGTCATGATAGTTCCTTTAGTTAAAAATACACTTTAAAAAAAATACTATATGGTCATATTTACTAATATTTTAGATTGGTTGATTTCTGTATCTTCCTTTATTCTGATACTATGATGACAGTCTCCTATATCTAAATTTTGTACTATGTTTTCATTTTAGATCTAGTTTCTATCTTCCTTATATGTTTGTTTATGCTATAAGATAGAGAATTTGTTTGTTTGTTTTCCTCTGTATTGTCCAAGTATCATATTGAGTAGTCAGTCCTACCCCCACTGATTTTTAGATTGCTGCTTGTCTCATATGCAAAATTCCTATTTATATATTGATTTATATTGGGGCTAACTATTGTGTCCCATTCATCTATCTATTGAACTCTGCAGTAACAAGTTTTTTAATTATTGCAAAATTTAAAAAGGAGTTTCCTCTGATTACTACTTTTCTTCACAAATATCTTGACTATATTTAGTCTTTTATTGCTTCAAATAATGTTAAGATACAGTTATTTAGTGTCATAAAAGACTATGCTCAGGATATAATTGGGATTGTTTTCAATTAGTAGGGCAATTTGTGGATAATTGTTCACTTTGCAATACTGTCTTCCCATCTAAGAACATGGATCCCTCCAATTATATCAAACTATTGTCTTTCAATAATGTCTTTCAAACTTATGCCTTCTAATAATGATATATAATTTTCTTCACAAAGGTACTGCACAACTGTAGTTAGATCTATTCCCAAGTAACATATGAGTACTGCTTTTGAAAAATGTATGTATGAAATCTTTAGATTTTCATTTTAGAATGATATTTAGACATTCTATTAATTTTTTACTAATTGCAGTTTTTCTTGTCTCTCTTCCATAAGACATATTTTAGAAACAACTTCATGCTCTGCATTGTAAACTTTATTAAGCAAAAAAAAAAAAATGGATGCATAATGCGCTAAATTTATTTCCACTAATTATATAAAAAGGAAGTTTCATTTTTAATCAGATTGTCCCTTATTGACTATGTACTCTATCAAACTTTGTTCATTGCCTTGCTCTTAGGTTTAGAAACTAGTTAGAAGAAGAGTGTTAATCGTTTTCCATTTTCTTACCATCAACATCACTATATATGAGACCATTTTCAATTGCAGAAGGTACTATTAAATGAATATTCCTTTTAATTACTGGAGTTGCACAGTCTTTCAGTATTTCAGGTATGTGTACTCAGCAAATAATGAGAGAGTGACAGAGAAAGAGACACCCAGAGAGAGACAGAGAATGATCGATAGTGTGTTGTTTATTTTACCTGTTACTCTAATCAGTGTACATATGTCCCTAAGTGAATGTCATACAGGACAGGAGGATCTGCTATTTCTTTAGCCAATCCCAATAAGTATGCATCATACTGGTTCTAAGACTAGGGTTTAAAGAAAAAAAAAATAGCAATATAACAAGGACACAAAATTTAAGTCACCTAATTCATCTGGTGCTCAACCAAGGAAGACATAATTTATCATTGCTAGGAGCAAAATTAGCTGTGTTGGACTTTCAATCCCCAGTTTTTTCTTGGAAGCATAGTCACAAGGTAGTTAGCATCTGTGTCATCAAGTTTTGAAAGTGAGTAATTATTTAATTCCTGTCCATTAGTGTTCCAAATCTGCTTAAGTGCCAAGCAAAGTAAAAAGACTAGTGAAGATTGAAGGAATATTCATATTATAGGTAGGCAAAACGAATGAACCTTAAATCTGCCCTTCTAATGGCATCATATCATTAAAAAATTCTGTCAGGATGTGTAAAACTCTGTTCATTCAAAGTCAGCGAGGGGTAGTTTATGTGGAGACAATTCAGCCTAATAAATGTGGTGGTTACTATATAATTAACATAATTTGTATATTAGACATTTACATACTCATCACATTCTAAGCTTTGTGTATATTTCAATTTTGGGAAAATTTAAGGGATATCCGGTGTAAGCTTGACTCCAGGCAAATTTTTGTATAATATCTAGGTGACTATATAATTTATTATCCAAAGTAGGACACTTTTGAGGGTGAAGTTAAAATATTAATATATTAAGTAAGTTGGAATTATAAATATATAGCTTTCAACAAATTTGGAAATTTTTGGCCATTATTTCTTCAATATTTTTTCCGCCCCATTATCTTTTCCTATTTCTGTGTCACCAATTACACATTTGATCACTTGGTGTTATTTAAAAATACTTGAGACTCTTGCTTTTTTAAAAATCTTTTTCCTTCTGTTCTTCACATTGGATAACCTATATTGTTCTCTCCTCAAATTCACTTACTCTTTCCTCTGCCCTGTCCATTATGCTGCTACATCCATTTAGTAGATTTTAAAATTCAGATATTGTATTTTTCAGCTCCAAAATTTACTTTGGGTTCTTTTTTTAAAGGATTTCTTGTTTTCTATTGTGATGACTTTTTACATTTTTAAAATTCATTATGAACACTTTTTTTTTTTATTACTTTGAGAGAATTGTAATAGTTGCTTTGAAATTTTTGACTGCCATTTTTAACATAGAGGATATCTTAAGGTCAGTATCGGCTGATTTTCTTTTCCCTTGAGGACATGTTTTATTTTGTTGGTTCTTCCTATAATGGGTAATTTTGAATTATATTCTAGACATTATGACTGTTAAGTTTAATATATTCTAGATTCTGTTATGGTTCTCTGATGAAGGTGGTTTCTTTTGTATTCACAGAAAATTATCTTGACTAGACTTGAACTTGAAACTCTGTTTCTCTAGCCACAGCTCTGCTGTCCATTCATGCCTTTTGCTTTAAGTTTATTTGCTTTGAAACTGTTTTATACATGCAGACTTCAGGAGCCAGCCAGGATTTTGGTAGATAGAATTTGGAGATCCCATCTTTATCTATTTTCCTTGCTATTTCCCCCACTCTTCAGCAGCTCCAATTTCCTTGGCTGCAGTTTTCTTGTTTTCTCTCCTCAGACAGACACCAAAGCTTCCTCTCAAGAACAGTAAGTTGGGGCCAGAAAATGTGCCTTTCTAGTATAATGTGACTTGAATGTAGAAAAGTTGGGTTGGAACTTAAACTTTTCATGTCATTTCTAAGCCTCTACAACTCCACTTCCACAGAGTTGAAAACCATGTGATGCTTTAAGAAAAGACTGCTTTAATTCTGTCATTAGGATACTTTATTCTTCAAGCAAGTTTAGTATTAACTGGCTTCAACTTCTATACTTTCTGGTAATAAACAATTTCGATACTAAATACCTTATTCTAGATGAATATATTAGATTGGGACTTCTTAAGTATCCTTTTGACATTAAAATTCTCATTCAGCAAAAGTTAAGACAGAATACCAAAACATAAACCATGATTTTTACACACATGCAAAAATCTTACTATGCTACATTTGAAATAAAACCAACAAGGTTTTAAAAATATTACATCAGAGGGTGGGGCAAGATGGTGGAGTGGTGAGGTATACGTTTTAGTTACTCCTCCAGGGAAGTAGGTAGAAAGCCAGGAACTGTGTGGACCAGACACTGCAGAACAATTTGACTTTGGGCATACTTCATGCAACACTCATGAAAACGTGGAACAGCTGAAATCAGCGAAATCTGTAAGTTTTCACGGCCAGGGGACCCACACACCTCCCTCCCAGGCTCAGTCCTGTGGGAGGAGGGGCCGTCAGCGCTGGGAATGAGGAGGGAGAACTGCAGTTGTGGCTCTTATTGGAAACTCACTCTACTGATCCAAACTCCAAACATACATAGACTGAGACCAGACACCACAGAATCCGGGAGCCCAGCGGAGAGGAGATAGAGATAGCAAAAACAGCAAGAAAAAACAAAAATAAAAGTGGAGGTTTTTTGGAGTTCTGGTGAACAGAGAAAGGGGAAGGGCAGAGCTCAGGCAGAGTCAGGCTCATATGCAAATCCAGAAGAAAAACTGGTTTCTCTGCCCCCTGGACTGTTCCTAATGGTCCTAATTGCCTTGTCTCTTAGCATTTCAATAACCCATTAGATCTGCAAGGAGGGCCTTTCCCTTTTTTTTTTTTTTTTAATCTTTTTCTCTTTTTCTAAAACAATTACTCTAAGAAGCTCAATACAGAAAGCCTCAAAGACTTGCAATTTGGGCAAGTCAAGACAGTAGCAGAACTAAGAGAGCTCTGAGACACAAGGCAATAAGCCCAGTGGCTGAGAAAATTCAATAAACACCACAACTTCCAAAGAAAAGGGGGGCATCCTCTCACAGCCATCTTCCCAGTGGACAGGGAACACTCCTGCCTGTCACTGGCCCCATAGCTCAGAGCTGCCCCAGACAATCCAATGTGATGGGAAGTGTTTCCAATAACACATACACACACCAGAAAATTGGGCATGGACATTAGCCTTCCCTACACCCTCAGTTGGTTGTCCCAGAGTTGGGAAGGTGGAGCAGTGTGAATTAACATGTCCCATTCAGCTATCCTTTCAGCAGACTGGGAGTCTCCCTACACAGCCTTGCAGCACAGAACCACCCTGGGGGGACAGTGCTCACCTGTGACAGAGCCCAGTCATCCCTCAACAGAGGACCTGGGGGTGGACAGCCTCGAAGAGGAACACACTCGCAAGTCTCAGGGGCCACATGCCAATATCAAGGACTTGTGGGTCAGTGGCAGAGACAAACTGTGGCAGGACTGAACTGAAGGATTAGACTATTGCAGTAGCTTTAAATCTCCAGGAACACCAGGGAAATTTGATTGTTAGAGCCGCCCCCCCTCCCTGACCACCCAGACACAGGCCCCATATACAGGGTGGGCAACACCAACTACATACACAAGCTTGGTACACCAATTTGACCCCACAAGACTCACACCCCCACTCACCACAAAGACAAAGCGGGGGAGAACTGGCTTGAGGGGAATAGGTTGCTCGCAGTTGCCACCTGCTGGTTAGTTAGAGAAAGTTTACTCCACAAAGCTGTAGATCTGACAAATTAGAGATAAGGGTTTTAAGCGGTCTACAAATCCTAAAAGAACCCTATCAAGTTAAGCAAATGCCAAGAGACCAAAAACAACAGAAAATTTTAAAGCATATGAAAAAACCAGAAGATATGGTTAACCCAAGCCTAAGCACCCAAATCAAAAAATCAGAGGACACACAGTACTTGGAGCACTTAATCAAAGAACTAAAGATGAACAATGAGACAATGGCACAGGACATAAAGGACATAAAGAAGACCCCAGAAGAGCATAAAGAAGAAATTCCAAGAGTAAATAAAAAAATAGACAATCTTATGGAAATTAAAGAAACTGTTGACCAAATTAAAAAGATTCTGGATACTCATAGTACACAACTACAGGAAGTTGAACAATGAATCAGTGACCTGGAAGATGACAGAATGGAAAATGAAAGAACAAAAGAAAGAATGGGGAAAAAAAGGGAAAAAATCGAAATGGAACTCAGGGATATGATAGATAATATAAAATGTCCAAATATAAGATTCATTGGTGTTCCAGAAGGGGAAGAGATGTGTAAAGGTCTAGGAAGAGTATTCAAAGAAATTGCTGGGGAAAACTTCCCAAATCTTCTAAACACCATAAATACACAAATCATAAATGCCCAGCTAACTCCAAACAGAATAAATCCAAATAAACCCAATTCGAGACATATTCTAATCACACTGTCAAATACTGAAGAGAAGGAGCAAGTTCTGAAAGCAGCAAGAGAAAGGCAATTCACCACATACAAAGCAAACAGCATAAGACTAAGTAGTGACTACTCAGTAGCCACCATGGAGGCGAGTAGGCAGTGGCATGACATATTTAAAATTCTAAGCAAGAAAAATTGCCAACCAAGAATTTTATATCCAGCAAAGCTCTCCTTCAAATTTGAGGGAGAGCTTGAATTTTTCACAGACAAACAAATGCTGAGAGAATTTGCTAACAAGAGACCTGCCCTACTGGAGATACTAAAGGGGGCCCTACCAACAGAGAAACAAAGAAATGAGAGAGAGAGATGGAGAAAGGTTCAGTAGTAAAATGATTCAGTATGGGTACATTAAAGGACATTAATAGAGAGAGGGAAAAATATATCTGACAAACATAAACCAAAGGGTAAGATGGCTGATTCAAGAAATGACTTCATGGTTATAATGTTGAATGTAAATGAAATAAACTCCCTAATTAAAAGATATAGATTTGCAGAATAGATTAAAAAAAATGAACCATAAATATGCTGCATACAAGAGACTCATCTTAGACACAGGGACATAAAGAAATTGAAAGTGAAAAGTTGAAAAAAATATTTCATGCAAGCTACAGCCAAAAGAAAGCAGGAGCAGCAATATTAATCTCAGATAAAATGGACTTTAAATGCAAGGATGTTATGAGAGACAAAGAAGGCCACTACATACTGATAAAAGGGGCAATTCAACAAGAAGAAATAACAATCATAAATGTTTATGCACCCAATCAAGGTGCCACAAAATTCACGAGACAAACACTGGCAAAACTAAAGGAAGCAATTGATGTTTCCACAGTAATTGTGGGAGACTTCAACACATCACTCTCTCCTATAGATAGATCAACCAGACAGAAGACCAATAAGGAAATTGAAAACCTAAATAATCTGATAAATGAATTTGATTTAACAGACATATATAGAACATTACATCCCAAATCACCAGGATACACATTCTTCGCTGGTGCTCATGGAACTTTCTCCACAATAGACCATATGCTGGGACATAAAACGAGCCTCAATAAATTAAAAAAAAAAATGAAATTATTCAAAGCACATTCTCTGAACACAGTGGAATAAAATTAGAAGTCAATAACCTTCAGAGACTTAGAAAATTCAGAAATACCTGGAGGTTAAACAACACGCTCCTAAACAATCAGTGGGTTAAAGAAGAAATAGCAAGAGAAATTGCTAAATATGTAGAGATGAATGAAAATGAGAACAAAACATAACAAAACCTATGGGATGCAGCAAAAACAGTACTGAGGGGGGAATTTATAGCACTAAATGCATATATTAAAAAGGCAGAAAGAGCCAAAATCAAAGAACTAATGGATCAACTGAAGAAGCTAGAAAATTAACAGAAACCAATCCTAACCAAGTAGAAAGAAAAGAAATAACAAGGATTAAAGCAGAAATAAATGACATAGAGAAACAAAAAAATAATAGAGAGGATAAATAACACCAAATTTGGTTCTTTGAGAAGATCAACAAGATTAAGAAGCCCCTAGCTAGACTGACAAAATCAAAAAGAGAGAAGATCCATATAAACAAAATAATGAATGAGAAAGGTGACTTTACTGCAGATCCCAAAGAAATTTAAAAATTTATAAGAGGATAGTATGAACAACTGTATGCCACCAAACTGGATAATGTAGAGGAAATGGACAATTTCCTGGAAACATATGAACAACCTAGACTAACCAGAGAAGAAACAGAAGACCTCAACCAACCAACCACAAGCAAAGAGATCCAATCAGTCATCAAAAAACTTCCCACAAATAAATGCCCAGGGCCAGATGGCTACACAGGGGAATTCTACCAAACTTTCCAGAAAGAACTGACACCAATCTTACTTAAACTCTTTCAAAACATTGAAGAAAATGGAACACTACCTAATTGATTTTATGACACTAACATCAATCTAATACCAAAACAAGGCAAAGATGCTACAAAAAAGGAAAACTACCGGCCTATTTCCCTAATGAATATAGATGCAAAAATTCTCAACAAAATACTTGCAAATTGAATCCAAAGACACATTAAAAATATCATACACCATGATCAAGTGGGGTTCATTCCAGGCATGCAAGGATGGTTCAACATAAGAAAATCAATCAATGCATTACAACACATTAATAAATCAAAAGGGAAAAATCAAATGATCATCTCTGTAGATGCTGAAAAAGAATTTGACAAAATCCAACATCCGTTTTTGATAAAAACACTTCAAAAGGTAGGAATTGAAGGAAACTACCTCAATATGATAAAGAGCATACATAAAAAACCCACAGCCAGCATAGTACTCAATGGTGAGAGACTGAAAGCCTTCCCTCTAAGATCAGGAACAAGACAAGGATGCCCGCTGTCACCACTGTTATTCAACATTGTGCTGGAAGTGCTAGCCAGGGCAGTCCGGCAAGACAAAGAAATAAAAGGCATCCAAATTGGAAAGGAAGAAGTAAAACTGTCATTGTTTGCAGATGATATGATCTTACATCTGGAAAACCCTGAGAAATCAATGATACAGCTACTAGAGCTAATAAACAAATTTAGCAAAGTAGCAGGATACAAGATTAATGCATATAAGTCAGTAATGTTTCTATATGCTAGAAATGAACAAACTGAAGAGACACTTAAGAAAAAGATACCATTTTCAATAGCAACTAAAAAAATCAAGTACCTAGGAATAAACTTAACCAAAGATGCAAAAGACCTATACAAAGAAAACTACATAACTCTACTAAAAGAAATAGAAGGGGATCTTAAAATATAGAAAAATATTCCATGTTCATGGATAGGAAGGCTAAATGTCATTAAGATGTCAATTCTACCCAAACTCATCTACAGATTCAATGCGATCCCAATCAAAATTCCAACAACTTACTTTGCAGACTTTGAAAAGCTAGCAATCAAATTTATTTGGAAAGGGAAAATGCCTCAAATTGCTAAACACTCTAAAAAAGAAAAACGAAGTGGGAGGCCTTACACTCCCTGACTTTGAAGCTTATTATAAATCCACAGTTGTCAAAACAGCATGGTACTGGCACAAAGATAGATATATTGATCAATGGAATGAAATTGAGAATTTGGAGATAGACCCCCAGATCTATGGTCGACTGATCTTTGATAAGGCCCCAAAGTCACTGAACTGAGTCATAACAGTCTGTTCAACAAATGGGTCTGGTAGAGTTGGATATCCATATCCAAAAGAATGAAAGAGGACCCCTACCTCACACCCTACACAAAAATTAACTCAAAATTGATCAAAGATCTCAATATAAAAGACAGTAAAACTCCCAGAAGATAATGTAGGGAAACATCTTCAAGACCTTGTATTAGGCGGCCACTTCTTAGACTTTACACCCAAAGCACAAGCAACAAAAGAAAAAATAGATACATGGGAACTCCTCAAGCTTAGAACTTTCTGTACCTCAAAGGAATTTCTCAAAAAGGTAAAGAGGCAGCCAACTCAATGGGAAAAATTTTTGGAAACCATGTATCTGACAAAAGACTGATATCTTGCATATATAAAGAAATCCTACAACTCAATGACGATAGTACAGACAGCCCAATTATAAAATGGGCAAAAGATATGAAAAGACAGTTCTCTGAAGAGGAAATACAAATGGACAAGAAACACATGAAAAAATGTTCAGCTTCACTAGCTATTTGAGAGATGCAAATTAAGACCACAGTGAGTTACCATTTCACACCAATTAGAATGGCTGCCGTTAAACAAACAGGAAACTACAAATGTTGGAGAGGATGTGGAGAAATTGGAACTCTTCTTCATTGTTGGTGGGACTGTATACCTGTTCAGCCACTCTGGAAGTCAGTCTGGCAGTTCCTTAGAAAACTAGATATAGAGCTACCCTTCGATCCAGCGGTTGCACTTCTCGGTATATACCCGGAAGATCGGAAAGCAGTGACACGAACAGATATCTGCATGCCAATGTTCATAGCAGCATTATTCACAATTGCCAAGAGATGGAAACAACCCAAATGTCCTTCCAGAGATGAGTAGATAAATAAAATGTGGTATATACACACGATGGAATACGACACAGCTGTAAGAAGGAACGATGTCATGAAACATTTGACAACATGAGTGAACCTTGAAGACATAATGCTGAGCGAAATAAGCCAGGCACAAAAAGAGAAATGTTATATGCTACCACTAATGTGAACTTTGAAAAATGTAAAACAAATGGTTTATAATGAAGAATGTAGGGGAACTAGTGATAGAGAGCAATTAAGGAAGGGGGAACGATAATCTAAGAAGAACAGATAAGCTATCGTGGGAAAATTTAACTTCCTGGGAATGCCCAGGAATGACTATGGTCTGCTAATTTCTGATGGGTATAACAGGAACAAGTTCACAGAAATGTTACTATATTAGGTTACTTTCCTGGGGTAGAGTAGAGACATGTTGGAAGTAAAGTTAGGTTAGTTGTCTTTTTCTTACTCTCTTGTTATGGTTTGTTGGAAATTTTTTTTTTAAATTTTTTAATTTTTTTAATTTTTTTATATAGTTGTTTAAAAAAAAAAGTTAATTAAAAAAAAAAAAAAACAAGGAAAAAATATGCAGAGCCCCCTTGAGGAGCTGGTGGAGAATGCAGGGGTGTTGGGCTTCCCCACCTCGATGGTTGCTATAATGTGCTCACAGACACAGGGGACTGGTGGTTTGATGGGCTGAGCCCTCTACCACAGGACTTGCCCTTGAGAAGACGGTTGTTGCAAAGGAGAGGCTAGGCCTCCCTATAATTGTGCCTAAGAGCCTCCTCCCGAATGCCTCTTTGTTGCTCAGATGTGGCCCTCTCTCTCTAGCTAAGCCAACTTGGCTGGTGAAATCACTGCCCTCCCCCTACGTGGGATCAGACACCCAGAGGAGTGAATCTCCCTGGCAATATGGAATATGACTCCTGGGGAGGGATGTAGACCCAGCATTGTGGGATGGAGAACATCTTCTTGACCAAAAGGTGGAATTGAAAGGAAATGAAATAAGCGTCAGTGGCAGACAGATTCCAAAAGGAGCCGAGAGGTCACTCTGGTGGGCACTCTTACGCACACTTTAGACAACCCTTTTTAGGTTCCAAAGAACTGGGGTAGCTGGTGGTGGATACCTGAAACTATCAGACTACAACCCAGAACCCATGAATCTTGAAGACAATTGTATAAAAATGTGGCTTATGAGGGGAGACAGTGGGATTGGGGGGGCCATGGGGATCACACTCCCGTTTGTCTAGTTTGTGGATGGATGAGTGGAAAGGTGGGGGAAGGAAACAAACAAACAGACAAGGGCGCCCAGTGTTCTTTTTTTACTTTAATTGCTCTTTTTCACTTTAATTATTATCTTGTTATTTTTGTGGGTATGGTAATGAAGGTGTCAGGGATTGATTTTGGTGATGAATGCACAGCTATGTGATGGTACTGTGAACAATCGAATGTACAGTTTGTTTTGTATGACTGCATGGTATGTGAATATATCTCAATTAAATGAATTAAAAATAAATAAAAATAAAAATAATTACATCAAAAATATTTCATTGAGAAAGACATTTTTGAAGACTACAGATCACCTCTGAACAGAGATTAGTTTATAAACTAAAGTCATCCATATTACAGTTTTACATAGAAATGTCTTGTTTACAGATTTTTACAGTGTGCAATCAATTTTCAGTGGTTTTAAAAATAGAAAAGAACCATGCATTTTTTAGTTCTTCATTTTCTAAATATTTGTTAATCTTGTTTTGAGTGTTTCTCTATTAATTGGCTTATCACTATTCACATGTGTGCTTTTATATGCATAAGTTACCTTTAGAAAGAAATTAACTGATAATAGTGGTTGCCTCTGGGACACAGAATCCTAGGAATCAGGATATGAGAGAAACAGAGAAACTCATATTTGACTAATTTACACTTTTAGTAAATCTTTCTTGCATATATTTTGCTTTCTTTTTAAAACATACTAAAAACACTTGAAAATAACAAAAATAGTTTTTATTATATTTATGACCAATAGACAGTCTCTGTCTTTTGTGGATAATCCATTCATATTTGTGTGATTACTGATACCTGATTTCAGTTCTCATATCAAATTTCGTATTTCCTATTTGCCATGCTTCATTATTCCGTTCTTCATATTTTCCTACATTATATTGTTTTGATCAAATTAACCATAATATATTTTCTCCTAAATAACTATCCATTAAAGTCTTATATCTACTTTTGTGATCAAACTTAGAATTATAAAATTTGACTTAATTTTTTTCAGCTTCTAGAATAATTTAATTAGTATCCTTATATTCCCCCAACTACATCTCTCTGTAAATATCACAAAGATATTTCATGCAAAAAAAAAAGCTGTCTTTTTTCTACCTCCTCTAGTTACACTATATCCAAGTAGTTTTTTTGTTCTAACTTCAATTAGCATAAGTGTACCGCACTTATTTGCTCTACAATATTATTTTGCTTGAGTAATCTAGCAATCTGAGAGGCTTGTGGTGATGCCAAAACTATAGGCAATCCTACAATATAAACTCCACTTTTCCTGGTTTTTTAAATGATTCATAAGGAGTCAAGATGCTGTTTGGCCTGCTTTCTACTCTAGAGTTACCAATTATCTTTCTCCAGCATATATTTTGGTTATAGATACCATGGGAACAACCCCTGCCCTTAGGGAATATCTATGTCTGTGAATAGTCCATGTTAGCAGTAATTAGACTGACAGTCATTTAAGATTCCCTAACTGATACAGTGCAAAACAATGACATTTTATTCCTTTATCAACCAAACTTCAGCTTAGCAATAAAAAAAAAATAATTCATTTATTTGAGAGTATTTTCTCTTTTCAATGATCTACTCAGTCCTTATTTTTCTTTTTCATGTTTACATATTCTATATTTTCATATCAGATGATTAAAAATATTACTTTCTAAATTCATGTTTTAAAACAAAATTATTTAAGTAAATATAAACACACAAACAAAAAAATGAAGTGGAATTTTTAGTAACACATTAGCTATCATAAAAATCTTACATAAATTTCATACCAAGGTCATTACAATTATATCCATTTAAACAATAATTATATTGGTATATATATATACATTTTGAAATAAATTCAGTTATATGAACAGTTGCAAAAACAATACTAGCCCCATACACAGAATTCCATCATACCCTTGACCCCCCTTCCCTGATAGCTCAATCCACCAACTTTAACATGCTGTCACATTGCATTTCTTTCCCTCCCTCCCTCCCTCCCTATCATCCATCATCTATTGCTCTGTCATCTGAACATATGAGAGTTAGCTGCGCATATTCTTGAGCATTCACTATAATCACTATATAACATTGTTTCATGAAATCCCATTAAGCGCAGCTAAGAAGTACAATAGATTCAACAATGATGCAAAGCTTACATTCTATATTTCCTTTTCCTTATGTCTCAACTGTGTCCCTTTGAGCCACCTGTCCTCTATCCTCCTGTCCCATCCAAGTTCATCCTTAGCATTCAATTGTCACCTAGTTAGACTCTCTTTTTTTTTTTTTTTTTCCAGTTGTGGAAACATATACAGCCTAAATCTTCCCATTCCACTCCCTCCCTAGCCTTTCATTAGTGGGATTAATCATGTTTAGAATGTTGTAGTGCTCTTTCCCACCATCCATTACTAGAAATTTCCCTTCACCTCAAACAGCAACCTTACACTCATTTCTTAACTCCCTATTGCCCCTTCCCCCCCATTTCTCTTAATACAAACCCTACTTTTCATCTCTATGGCTATATTCTCTGATAATTTCTTTGTGTTTACTGTGGGGCTTAAAATTAACCTCTTAAATCCATATCAATCTTGTTTTTCTTTGATACCACCTTCACTTCAATAGGACAAATAAACTATGTTCCTATACTCCTTCATTCCCCCACCTTTATATAGTTGTCTAAAATTACATATTTTACATTGAGTTCAAACCCACTGATTTGTCCTTAGAGTTTGTGTATTTTATATCATGTAGGAAGTAACTAGTGGAATTACAGTTCAAAAATTATTGACTTCTATTTGTATTCCATTGTGGTTGGAGAATGTGCTTTGAGTATATTCAATTTTTTTTTTTTTTTAATTTCTTGAGGCTTGTTTTATGTCCCAGCTTATGGTCCCTTTTGGAGAAAGATCTGTGATCACTAGAGAAAAGTGAGTGTCCTGGTGATTTGGGATGTAAGGTACTATATATGTCTGTTAAAATTCTCTATATCTCTTTCTCCTTTCCCTGTCTCTCCACCAGCAGGACTCCCCTCAGAATCTGAAGTAGGGCAGGTCTTTCATTGGCAAAGTCTCTCAGCATTTGTTTGTCTGTGAAAAATTTAAGCTCTCCCTCAAATTTGAAGGAGAGTTTTGCTGGATAAAGCATTCCTGGTTGGAAATTTTTCTCTCTCAGAGTTTTAAATATGTCATGCCACTGCATTCTCACCTCCATGGTTGCTGCTGAGTACTCACTACTTAGTCTTATGTTGTTTCCTTTGTATGTGGTGAATTGCTTTTCTCTTGCTGCTTTCAGAACTTGCGCCTTCTCTTCATTATCTGAGAGTCTGATCAGAATATGTCTTGGAGTGGGTTTATTTGGATTTATTCTATTTGGAGCTCGCTGGGCATTTGTGCTTTGTGTATTTATATTGTGTAGAAGGTTGGGGAAGTTTTCCCCAACAATTTCTTTGAATACTCTTTCTAGACCTTTACCCTTCTCTTCCCCTTCTGGGATACCCATGAGTCTTAAGTTTGGACGTTTTATTTTATCTATCATATCCCTGAGATCCATTTTGATTTTTTTTATTTTTTTCTCCATTCTTCATTTTGTTCTTTCATTTTCTGTTCCGTGGGCTTCTGAGATGTTGTTCGGCTTCCTCTAATCTTGTATTGTGAATATCCAGAGTCTTTTTAATTTGGCCAACAGCTTCTTTTATTTCCATAAGATCTTCTATTTTTTTATTTACTCTTGCAATGTCTTCTTTATGCTCTTCTAGGGTCTTCTTTATGTAGCTTATATCCTGGGCCATGGTCTTCTTGATGTCCTTTAAATCCTTTGCCATGTTTTCGTTCCTCAATTGTAGATCTTTGATTAACTTTGTGAGGTATACTGTATCTTCTTATATTTTGGTTTGTGTGTTTGGAGTTGGATTCTCCATATCTTCTGGTTTTATTATATGTATTAATATTTTCTGTTGTTTTTGGCCCCTTGGCATTTGTTTTGCTTGATAGAGATCTTTCAAGTTGTAAAGAAAAAGGAATGTTGATCCAGTTTTTCAGGAACACAGTTTGGTGATGTACACTTTCTCTAACTAACCAGCAGATGGCGTCTGTGAGTCACCTATATCCCTCAAGTCAGTTCTCAACCTTTTTTCCGCGCGTTGTGTGGGGAAATGATTCTTGTGGGTTCAGTTGGAGAACTCAGTTTGGGTGTGTTGCTGGAGCTGTCTGCCCTGAATGTGGGGCGTGTGTATGGGTGGCCAGGGAGGAAGGGCAGTTCTAATGTTCAAATTCCCCAGGATCCCGGAGATTCAAGGCCGCCACATGAGTCTAAGCCTTCATTTCATTTCAGCCCCAGACCCTCTCTCTCGCTGATCCATAAACCACCAGACTTGGCGTAGCATCCCTGGGTTCTCTGAGCAGATCTCCCATCCCAGCCACGCTCCTCCAGGAGCTCAGCCAAGGGAATGCCGTGCCTACATCACCAGTGCACGCCGTCCCACAAGGGAAGCCCCGGGTCGCCGGGCCGTGTGGCGGTGCACTCCCAGCCAGAAGCAAAAAAGGCTGAGCAGGGCATCTCAGCCCCCTCCTCCTCGCACAGTTCCTCCTTCCAAGCTCCGGGACAACTGGCAGGGCTTTGGGCTGTGGGCACGGCCCTGGGCAGGAGTTTATCCAGCCCTCCAGGGGCCAGTTGCGAGCCGCGGGGTTTCTTTCTGCTTCCGGCTCTTCCCTCCGTTCCCCCAACCCAAGGGTATCTGCTATGGGCTATCTTCCCGGCCAGACAGCAAGAGGCCAGCCCAGCCCCCTCTTGCTGTGTTTTACTGCGTGGTTCCCACAATTGCTACTGGAGCCACTTCTTTTTTTTTTTCTTTAAAACAGCCAGCTGGTCTCCATACGCTGAACCCTGGCTTCTCCAGCCCGCTGCGCAGCTGCGGGTCTTCCAGCCAGCTTACTCACTCGTTTCAGAATGCTGACTCCTGGTTTCACCAAATATATGGCCCCTCTGGAGCTAGGAGCCCTCATCCAGCTGGCATATCGCTGTAACCAGTATCCTAGGTCACTTTCTGGTTTTTAGCTAGTATTTTTCACTGAGGCGTTTTTTTTTTCGCCCTGTCTCAGCTAGCCACCATCTTAGTTTCTCATATATTGGTATATTTTGAAAACACATTTTATATAAGTGGGAATATAAAACTTCAGTAATTGAACTTGCTATCAACAAGCATTTAATAATAAATACTATATAAACCACACAAGGGGTAACCAAAGAACATAAAATTTGTTCTTACTCTAATGTCACTTACAGCTTGGAAAAGGAAACAGAAAGATAAATCAGTGATAACAGCCCAACATCTGAGTGGCATAATAAAAATGCTAGCAGATTTTTGCTCTTCCATGTAATTTCAAATTAAAGGAAAAGTAAAGAAAGGAAGCCTGTGAGATGGGTATTATAACTTTCTACATTTATAGATGTGATCCCAATGTTCAAAAGAGGATAAATAACTTCCCAAGTTATGCAGCTAATAAGTGAGTGGGCCAGCATTAAATTCAGTCACTCTAACCCTAGAACCCACACTCACAATGTTATCAAGTTCTGGTATGGATTTAAGAGGGAAACAAATAAGAGGAAACACCACACTAGAAAAATGAGGGAAGCTTCCAGGGGTCTACCATTGACTTGATTTCTAGTAAATGAAGAGTTAGTCAGACAAGAAAAAAAAAGGAAGAAGGCATAGAAAGATTAAACAGAATGTGGTACACTTTGAGAACTGCAGGTGATTCAGTCTGGCTAAGTCAGTGGATACTATGGATGGCAGGGTTGTGGCAAGTAACGCAGATAAAGAAATAGGAACATTTTGATTATTACTTTGCAATTCATATAATAACAAAGTTTCTACCCATACCAGCTATACATTAACAATAAGAATCTGAGTGTGTTTCCTCTGAACTGGTATTAAGCAGATACTTGAGTTTAGATGCATATATGAAAGACATATTGTTGTTTGGAACAATGATTCATCCAGAAACAAGAAAAAATATTACAATGAGGATTCTGGGTAGGCTAGCACGGTCAAGCAATGCCTGTCTGTCAAAAAATATTAGTAAGGTCAGGAGTTTGTCATTTGATGGATCGACTCATAAGGACATGGCTCTGAAGGGATAACAGAGATCAAAAGATCATTTTATGGAGAGGGAAGTAAAGTGGCAGATTGCAAGAATGATTAGCCAGATGTCCTTACTTCAAGGTGTCTGTCCAAGTAAGGATAACAGGTAATTTAATGTGCACAGTAATTTAATGTGCACAAATTATCTTAGAGATAGAAAAACAAGTTTAAACTTTAACAACAGCAACAAAGCTCTGTGTTGCCTAATATTAATTTGACTAAACCATGGCCATTTTATTAAAAAGACTGGATTTTAGAAATAGAGTATAATAGGCAGTTTTGGTTCCAGAGCCAGTTTTCATTTATTCTTTGTTCCTACCTACAAACCCTTTAATTTCCCTTCTATGTTTTTAAGTTGGAACTGACCACAGCCCTAATTCCAAGAACTAGTCCTGATTGCCTTAAAACAATCGCTGCAATGTCGTAAATTTTACACATTTGACTGATGCAGGAATGACACAGGCATAAACTAACCAATATAATGCCACTTCCCTGGCTACAGTGATTGGATCAGGAATGGACATATGATGTAATCTGATCCAGTCAATGGGAATCTGAGGATATTTATCAATGGCTGAGGCCTTTTCTTTCCAGCTGGACCAGACATGTAAAAAATATCACTGTTGTTGCTGGCATACATTCTCTGAACGCCAAGAAGAGGAAGTCAGGTGATGAAAAAGAACACTGAGGAGGTCCTAACTAAGGGAATCACAGACAAATGTAAATGAAGCCCTCATCAGATAGTGCTTTAAGCCTGACAGAATTTACTCTATTTTAGTATTATTCAGCCACCTCAGCCATTCACTTTACTTTATTTTTTAAAAAGAAGTTATAGCTGGGCTTTCTGTAATGTGAAAACAAAATTATGTATTTATCAATTAATAATATTTACTAGCACAAACATTTTAAAAAAGTCACAAATGGTGATTAGCTGTTCTTAAATTTCATAACTCATCTTCCATTATAGAAACTTGCAGTGATTTTTAGTTTAGGATTCTGAAAATATATTGTACTTAATGGGAACTGGATTAGATCTGGATTAAATTGGGATAGAATCCATTAATTTTACAGAAGGCTATATTAAATATGTAAATAATATTTTCAATCTACATATTTTTATATATTCAACATTTGAGAAACATTTTTAATGTGTAAATGACCTGTTACTATCTCTAATAAATTTTCTTAGAATGATAATACTAGTTTTTCTGTAGAAGTGATATAAGTGCATTACCATAGTAACACTAATCCAGTAGAACGCTCTATTTTTTTTTCCTTTAAAAAAATTTTTTTTATTAGAGAAGTTATGGGTTTACAGAACAATCATGCATAAAATAAGGATTCTCATATACTGCCCCACCACCACCACCTTGCATTGGTGTGGAATATTTGTTACAATTGATGATAGAAAATTTTTGTAATTGCACTATTTTTTGTTTTAACAAAAATTACCATTGTTACAATTGATGAAAGATTATTAAACTAGTACTATTAACTATCATCCATAGTTAACATTAGGTGAATTTTTTTCATATATACCACCCTATTATTAACACCTTGTATAAATGTCATACATTTGTTATAATTCATGAAAAAATATTCTTGTACTATTAACTATAGTCCATTGTCTACAGTAGGGTTCACTGTATTATATAATCCTATATTTTATCTTTTAATTTTTATTCTAGTAACCTATATGACCTAAAGTTTCTATTAACCATATTCACCTATACAATTCGGTACTGTTAATTACACTCACAATAATGGGCTACCATCACCACCATTCATTTCCAAACTTTACAATCAACCTAAATAGAAATTCTGTACAAATTAAGCATCAGGTCCCCATTTTTACCCCCAGCTTATCCCTTGGTAACCTATATTCCAGACTCTAATGCTACAAGTCGGTTTATTATAATTAGTTCCTATCAGTGAGATCATACGATATTTGTCCTTTTGTGTCCAGCTTATTTCACTCAGCATAATATCCTCAAGGGTTAACTTTGTTGTCACGTGCATTAGGACTTCATTTCTTTTTACAGCTGAAAAAAATTCCCCTGTATGCATATACCACATTTTGTTTATACATTCATTAGTTAACGGGCACTTGGGTTGTTTCCATCTTCTGACAACTGCAAATAATGCTGCTATGAACCTCAGTGAGCAAATATCTGTTTGAGTCCCTGCATTCAGTTTTTCCAGGTATATAACTAGTAGCAGTATTGTCACATCATATGGTAATTCTACACTTAGCTTCTTGAGAAACTGCCAAAATGTCTTCCACAGTGGCTGCCCCATTTTACATCGCACCAGCTAAGAATGAGTGTTCCTATTTCTCCACATCCTCTCCAACACTTGTTATATTTTGTGGGTTGTTTTTTTTTTTTATAGCAGCCATTCTAGTGGGTGTGAAATGATATCTCATTGTGGTTTTAATTTGCATTCCCTAATAGCTAATGATGTTGAGCATCTTCTCAGGTGCTTTTTAGCCATTTGTGTATCCTCTTTGGAGAAATGTCTATTCAAGTCTTTTGCCTATTTTTAAATTGGGTTGTCTTTTTATTGCTGAGTTGTAGGATTTCTTTATATATTTGGGATACTAAACCCTTATTGAACATGTGGTTTCCAAATATTTTCTCCCATTGTGTTTGTTGTCTTTTCATGACAAGGTTTTTTGATGCACAAAAGATTTTAGTTTTGAGGAGGTCCTGTTTACTTATTTTTTCTTTTGTTGCTTGTGCTTTGGGTATAAAGTCTAAGAAACCATTGCTTAACACAAGATCCTGAAGATGCTTCCATACATTTTCTTTTAGGGAGTTTCATAGTCTTGGCTCTTACATTTAGGTCTTTGATCCATTTTGAGTTAATTGTTGTATATAATGTGAGACAGCAGTCCTTTTTCATTCTTTTGCATGTGGATATCCAATTCACCCAGCACCATTCATTGAATAGACCATTCTTTCCCAATTGAGTAGACTTGGCAGCCTTGTCAAAAATCAATTGGCCATAGATGTGAGGGTCTATTTCTGAACTCTAAATTCAATTCCATTGCTCAATATATCTATCCTTATGCCAATACCATGCCATTTTTACCGCTGTAGCTTTGTAATATGCTTTAAAGTCAGGAAGCATGGCAGAAAGAATGACACACTCTATTTTGAAGAGAAAATTAAATCCTCATACAATATTCCACTGTCAAGAAATAAACATATTAGCAGCTTTGGTGTATCATTTTCTTTCTATAGTCATATATGTGTAAGTCTAAGAAAATTGATAAATTGAAATCCATATGATATATATATATATATAACACAATATCAAACTGATATATAGCCAAATATACAAAAAAGTTTTGCAAATATGGAACCCACACCATGTATGCATTTTGACAACTACAATGTTATAAAAATTTCCTTGTATTTAACAGAAGAAAAATAATTTGAAGTGAAAAACAAGGGATATCTGACCTTGAGAAAAGTGTTTTTTTCCACTGTGAGAGGGTATACTTTAAAAATGTTTAGTGCATGTAACTAAAAATAGACACTAAACAACATGACATTTGGATTCATATTATGTTTAGTATATATTTCAATGTAAAATATCACTTCAGTGTTCTGAAAGATGAGAAAATATACACTTCTTGCTCATCTGGACACAAACTTTCCAGCAATGAGAACACTGGCTTGCACCATCGGTCACTCGCTTACTTATTTGTTCAATCCCAAAACAGACATAGAGCAGTTTCAGAATTAACTCTTCCCCAGTGAGAAATTATGTTACCAAATAGTGTATGGCATATATGTACACTTCCTTTCATCTTAAGACTTACAGTTTCCAAACCAAACACTATTTTCCAGTGTAACTTAGGTAAACATCCTTTTTTTCCTCACCCCCTTCAATGAGGTTATGTCATACATGTGTAACAATTCAATTCTTTTGCCACAGTCTGCATGCCATTCTGAGACCCCATAACATACTGGGTATTATTTTTAATTCCCATATATTATGTATTGTTCTTAAAATATAATCTGTCCTTTCAATCTGCAGAGGGGTTTCCTTCCAACATACGTGAATATTTTTTGTCTTCTATTGCTTATATTTATTTGGAAAACAGCAATAATGCTATCACCTCTATCTTGCATATCTATGGTGTATGGCATAATAATTCATCTATCTTTGATATTTTTATTTCATCTTTTCCAATGTTTTCAAACATATTGTCTGGCCAAGACTTTGTGTTTATTCAAGCTTATCTTAGATTTTTAATATGTTTGTTTTTGTTTTTAAATTATTTTAACTTCCAACAATTACTAAAAATACTAGATTTCTTTTTGCCTTCTCTGTGGTTTTATAATCTTTCATTCAAAAACACGCTTTTATTCTTTGAACTTTTTTCAAGAAAATTTATGTCATCAATTTCTCTGAAACTGACAAAGTATTTTTCTGGAATCCTGGATTATTCTTAGAAAATTGCTTTTGCAATGTGTGTCTTTCTTTGACCTGTTGGTCATGTTCTTTTCCTCTTTTCATCTTATAGTTTCTATTAAGCTTTCCTTCTTAGTTTGTTTTGGCTTTTTCTTTTTCTATTTTTTTTTTTTTTTTGGTAAACAAGTCAAATTATTAGCTAAGAAATTGTGTGGGATGTAGCACAACATAACAATTGTGTTGGTTTGTGGGGTTGGAAATCCCATAGATTCTATTTACCATGGCAATTAAAACTTTAAAAAATAAAGTTGCTATGTACATTGGGAGTAACCTTTCAAATAATGTGTATGCTCTATGCGTGTGTGTCAGTGTGTGTATTGTATGCCTGTAAGAGAGATATTACACTACATGTAGTTCTATATATGCCAAATATATTTATGTCCATAAATGTATACAAAACTTAAAGAATTGAGGAGTCTGCAGGAATAAAACTTAATAACAACTTTCTTTCTTATTTCTCTATTAACACCCTTAATTATATTTTTACCTATGCATTTAACTAAAGGCTTATTTTTTACTCATGAAAAATGTAATAGTTGAGGGAATATCAGATGATGAAGGTGTTTGATATAATTTTGTATGACTATAGTATGAACTCTGTCCTAGTTGTCTGCTAATTTGATATGTTATATTTAGTTGTGGTAAATAAAATATTGGTATCACACATTAGTAAATAATTTATTTTTACATTTTGAAATAGTCTTATATTTCTTATTAATGGACCATGACTTGTGAACATTTTAATGGTTAATCAAATCTGAGGAAGACACAAAGATTAGACGGGCAAGATAGCTTTACACCACTAACCAGATACCAATTTTAGCCCAAATTGAGTAATATGCAAATTGTTATCACTTTTGCCATTGGGACTGAAACCACCTCCAGTGGAAAGATTACTTTTTCATTGTGGTTTATGGTTGGGTTAGCGTGTTTAGAATATTCAGCCTGAAGAAACCTAACATTGCAAATTTGTTAACCAGCAGTAGGGGGCTGTGGAACAACCATTACTGCCTTCATCTTAAGCCCTTACACATTATTTGGCTTTTGGTCAACCCCATACATTCTCTGCCACTAGTTAACCAATAATTTTAGACAAATTTTTTCCAAATTGAACATATTCTTGTGAAAAAATGTAGAGTAAACCTGTATTTTTCCTTTTTAGGTCTAACATTCTGTGATTCTAACTCAAATTTCAAAGAATAATAGAAACAACATTGTAAGGTAATGGTATTGTGAACATTCGACATCAAATTAACATTCATTTTAGCATTCATTGAATTAACTCTTCTTTCCTCTAAAGTATTTCTCTCCAGCTTTTGCTTTATTCTTCCTAATCCATAATTTGTATTTTCTCTATTCTTATGTTCTCCTCTCCCTTTAACTTGTCATTTTTGATTCCCTCAATAATTAAAGAGTAAAATTTAAATAATGTGATATCAAACATGCAACTACAGTTTGTTAGCACATTCATACTCATATGCAGAGACAAAATCTGTTTACGATGAAATTTACAGTATAAATGCTTGCTGTGTGCCATGGTTCTTCCATAAGAAACCTAGTCTCTCCTTCATTCACGGGATTTTAGCTCTTTGAACTGGCTCATGTCTGAGAAATCATTCACGGATTGTGTTTTTTCAATTTTGATTCAAGTCAGACTTCCCTCTAAAGGAGTTACCCTTAAGAAATTCAAAAATATATTTTTCCAAGTCTTTCTGAATTGCTATTGCATTTGTAAATTAATTCAGTACAATATATTAATATTTGATGCATATAGGTAAGGTTAAAAATGTGATAAGCTATTTACTCTGCTATATCTACAGTTTAAATAGGTCACACCTTGTTACCAATTAACAATGTGTCAGTGACTAATAAATTTTGGGAAGATTATATAATATTTTCTGGGTATAACTCTTGAATGTGAAATGATCCTATGGCATCCCCAGGTGGGAAAAAAATGTGTCTCTGATTCAGGTGCTATTAAAGAACTGTTTGGTGTTAAGACTTATTATCTGTGGCAGAATATTTATTTCCATCAACAACCAAACCCTTTGAAAAGTACTGGAGGAGAAAATAAATTGACAGGAAACATGAAAAGTAATAATAGGAAGTTTATCATCTGACCTATATATAATTACATAGTGAATGCAAAATTTATTCTATAGAACTGTATGTGGAGTTTAATCACAGGCATGGAAGAATAAGGGATGGTACTTAAGTTTGGTTCCAACTATTTCTCGTCTTTTAACTGTCAGCTCATGGCTGGCAAGCTGAATAACTGGAGAATGTTCCAGTTAGCTTAAAACAGGATGTTTTGTTTTATGTGATTTGGAGCCTGTTTTTCACCTGGACATTGAACAGTTTCAGAAACAAAAGTAATGGGCAACTATTTTTAGTTTCCAAAATTGTAAAAGTAAATTAATTTCCTTTGTGACAAATTGTCAAATAAGAAACTGCACACACAGCAGAGCATGGAGTTTGAAAACTGCATCAGATCTGGTAAAAATAACAGTGGTAAATGGTATTTAAACATCTTTATAGTGACATATGTGCTTTTATTTTTTTACAAATGTGCTCACATGTGACATAATTTTTTCAGTTAATTACTTATTATTGATGAACAACATAATTATTCTTTGAGCAAAATCATGTATAATTTAGCACTACTTATGCTGCCACAGCTGCTGCTACTGTAATACCATACATGCATTTTATTTTATTATTGCTCTTTTAATATTTCTTTGTCTTATCCATAGATCATAGCATCTATTTTCTCTGTTTCTATGTTCCTTTTTTTTCCCCTAGAGCACTGCTCCACAATTCCACATAATGAAAATCTGTCCCATTACCATATGTGTGGGAATGAATTACCCAGACTCTGCTTTTTGTGAGAAAGGATAGATTACACAGTTATTTTCTCTTTCAAAAATATCTTAGCTAAATGACAATTATGTAGTTACTCTCTATTAGAAAATCATATTACAAACTCCTCTACTCCCTGAAATTCCATACTTTCCCATACTAGGAAAGCAGAGTAAAGGATTACATGAGAATGAACAGAAGGGGAAAGTTGAAAAAGAAAAATATGAAGAAAGGAGATCAATAGCACAAATAATCATATACAAAATATATTTTTGTGGGAGTCAAGCAATAAGTGCGATCAATGGGTTTATTTAAAAACAATTATTAGCTATTTTGTCCAACGCTTGTTTGTATATTTAATCTTCTGTGTGTGTGTATGTGTGTGTGTAGCAGTAGAGGACAGGGGTAAAATGATTACTTTTAAAAATATTTAAAAGAAAGCAATACAAATAAAAACAAGTGTAAAGTATTCTTTTCATATAATATTTGGTCCATAGAGAATAAGATTAACTCTTTGGAGTACCATACTTTTAGAAAAAAGTTACTATAATAATTATTGTATTACTTAGTTACACATCATGTGTGTTAGTTTACCAAGAATATTAGTCAGAGTTCTCTAGGAAAACAGAACCAACAGGAGATATCTGTATTTATGAGCTTTTATAACAATGTCTCATGCAACTGTGGGGATGCATGAGTCCAAATTCTGCAGGGCAGCCTGCGTGAGTCTAAATTCCATAGAGATGGCAACTCTGATAAAGGCCTTCAGTGAATTCTCCAGGACAGGCTGGCTGGCTGAGAAGAAGTAAAGTTCTCTCTTCACCCTTAAAAGTCTTCAAGTGATTGGATTAAATTCAAGTGATTGTATTCTCTCATTGCAGAAGACACTCCTTAGCTGAGTAGTTGTAGTCAGCCACAGATGCAATCAATTGACTGATGATTTTAATAAACCAGCCTCTAGTTGATTAACAGCCACTAAATGTCCTTGCAGTAGTGGTCAGGCCAGTGTTTGCTTGACCAGACAATGGGGCACCATCACCCGGCCAAGTTGACACACAAACCTAACCATCACACCAAGTTTTTTAGAATTACTATAATTTAACATGTACTGGACCGTCTCCTATGCGCCTCACATGCATTACCTCACATCAACCTCATACCAATCTATAGAGCTGTTTTACCCATTTTTAACACTGAGGCAACTCACTCTACAAACAGTAAGTGGTGGTGGAAATGGGACACAAACTAAGGTTTATGGGAGTCTAAACTTAGACTTTTAAAAACAAATGTATTTTAATCTGCTACAGCTGCTGAAATGCAATATACCAGAAATGGGCTTCCTTTTAACAATGGGGATTTATTAACTTACAGGCTTACAGTTCTGAGGCTGTGAAAATGTCCAAATCAAGGCATCATCAAGACCATACCTTCTTCCTGAAGACTGGCTGCTGGTGATCCTGGACTCCTCTGTCACGTGGTGAGGCACAAGGCAGCGGCTGGGGTCTCTCCCTTCTCTTCCAGGTTTCACTGCTTCCAGTTTCTGGCTTCTGGGCCTTTCTTTCTCAGCTTCTGTGGTTTTCCAACTCTGCTTGCCTGAATTTCATTCTCTTATAAAAGACTCCAGTAAGAGGAATAAAATCCACTCTGAATGAAGCGGGTCACATCTTAACTTAAGATCCTACTCACCAAAAATCTTATTTACAAAGGGTCCACACTTATAGGAATGGATTAATTTAAGAACATACTTTACTTGGGCCCGTAAAGCCCCCAAACCATCACAGAATGTTAATATTTCTAACAGGAAAATGAAACATTAAATAGAAATACCTGGATTTAAAACATTAATCACTAAGAATACTCTTCTATTCATATATAACAAAAACTCCATTTAATAACATGAAAGGAAATTTAGTGAAATGGGAATCAATCCTATTTTTAGTACTTTGTCATAACCATTTTCATTTTTCCCATATCCCTAACTATTTTTGACTCTATTCATTCCAACATTTTCCATTATGATATTGTAAAGTGCACATAAATTTTGCAATGTAACATTTTATTTGATCCATCATCATATTTAAACAGGAATGGTCTGTGTGAAAATCTAAATATATATTTTCAATTTTGATTGTATATTTTCTCAAGGTTCTATTTTAAAAATATTCCTAATTAGGAAAATAAGTAGTTACTGAGAAGTAAAAAATATTACCTAATTTATTACTTAGAATTCAGTTATTAATTTCATATAAGTAACTTCAGATTTGACAAAAGTTATGATTTGTTTTACATTATAATGTTTTATAATGTAAAAATATGATGAAAGCAATAATTGAGGGATAATTACTATTCAACCAGAAAGATATTTTTCTTTCCTTGAAAATTAAAATCATCTTAAATATTGCTAAAGAGAAACCCTTCACAGTTTTCTTTTTTGTTTTTAACACTAGACTTCTCTGACCCTCCACACCAGCTAAAAGCAAAGAAGCCTGTTAATTCATTAATCACAAAGAGGTGGTAAGCTATGAAATATTGAAATCATATTAATAAATATATCCAAATGCACAATCTGTTAGATATGCTATTAAACTTTAACAAATCATACATTGAAACTTTACCAAATGCATCTTTGAAGACAATGCCTGATTCATTCAGAGCCTTGTAAGTCATTCTAGTGCTAATCCTAGCAACAATAGCTCTTTAAATATAATCACTATCAATAAAATTTTAAGAGGGGAGGACACTGAGGAAAAAATGAAACAAATGTGAAGCCCAAAAAAAGATGATGGCCATCCCTGTGCATTGTGCCCATGCAACACTGATGGATATTGTGATCTATCTAAATTTTAGAGAAATATTTTGTTATCCATTAAGTTAATACTCAATTCCCAAAGTCAATGAAGTCCCCTCTTCTTTTAATGACCTGGTATCCTCCTGAAGCATTTCTTTCTGTTCCATGAAAACCTAGGCTATGGAAATCTTTGTTAAATATTTTCTCGCCAACAAAATTCCTCTTTCCTTACATACTGCAAATCTTTGACAGCTCACATTTATCATCTTTGATGAGTGAAAAAAATTTGCCAGGACACTGTCTATATGATACTTTACATTTATTTGATCCCTTGCTGTGTAATCGAGGATAATTCAGATTATGGCTGCACTAACCAAGAGAAACACTGCCTCATTTAATACATTTCCTTGAAAGGGGTTGCATTAAGATGCACACATTAATTGGAATTACCGTTACTTGTTAATCTTATATTATTATGTTACCACCATGAATTTGGTTGGGAGGCTTTGACTAGTTTTGGCACTAAAAATGCAGAACAAAGATTTTCTAATAAGAAGGGGAATTTGTACTTTCCACAAACTCCCATATTTTATATTTATTGCCACAATAATTTGCATGCTTGTGTTTGTATATGAGTGTACATAGCTGTAAGTATTGCCCATATTTGTCCTTTGCATTAATGAACTAGTCTTTTATTGCATTTGTAAATTACAAAGAAAATGGAAAGTAGGAGAACTTTTCTTTTATTTGCATCTAGCTACTGTGCTGAAAAACACTTAGGAAAATATAGTGTAACATTAAAAGTAGTAGACATCAGTTATAAATCCAATCATTAGTAGGCACAAAGTTGTTCTTGCTGTAATGGCTAACCAAGTTATTTCAACAAACGCTCCCTTTAGAATTTCTTTTAATATTGCTTTGTAAACTAATCTTTGGTTATGTAAGGGTGGAGTTAATTAAGCAAGCATTACTTTGAAAAGAGAACATGTAAAACACAATAAAATGTCTCCTACGGTGATGATTAAGACCAAGGATACTTTTCTCAATATAGCTTATACACAAATATAAGTCTTTGTACTCTCTGCTTGTAATGCATCCATGAGGTTGGCTCAATTATAAATGGTCTTGGCAGGTAGATTGGCCAAGAGATTATTACTATATTTTTGCTTTTTAAATTTTGACATACAGTATCTTTATACATAAAACCACCTCCACAAACACCATCTTTGAAGTACAAAACACTCCAAAAAGTTGTTCTCATGTTTTTCCCAGAATAACACAATATGCAATTGGAGGGTGTGAGTGGTGGAGACACAGAAAATAAGAGAAATAAAAACAAACAAATACATAAATAAAATAACAACAACTACTGTTTGAATATTCAGTATATCCTTATCCCTTTGTATATAGGGTAGTCTTATGCTATGATGTAATATGAAAGCAAACACCAAAGATTTCACTTCATCCAATTTTCAAGTTAGTATACAAATATAAAATTAGTGAAGTAGTTTCTTTGGCTACTTCAAACAAAACAATCATATCTTTGAATGACACTGGTTGATTTCCTAATAACAAAGGAAAAATAATGAAAGAATAAAGCATGAAGAAAGAGCAAACCATAAGGTGGCTGGATCCAACAGACTGAGGAAACATAAGATAGTGTATTCTCAGTTATCTATTGTAAGAATATTTAAGAAATTTTAAAGTGGTTCAAATACGACACAGCTATGAGGAGTCAGTCTCATTCTTCTTTGCAGTATATGAACATCTATTTCCCTACCAGTGTTATATTGAGCTTCTGTTCAGAATATTCGGAAACACTTCCTATGTGTCCCCTCAGTGATGGGTGGGTGGGAGCATTTCCCTCACTATCGACAACAAACTTGTCCATGTGATTTACTTGAACTAATGATATGTGAAAGTGACGTGTGCCACTTCTAAGCAGAATTTTTAAAATAATGTGGCCTTGCCACTTCTTTCCCCTTTTTACCTCGAGACAAACCATGTCACAGTGAGGGGCTATTACTTTAACCTGGATTCTAGGATAATGAAGATGAAGTCAGTCCTGTAACAGGAGCAAGAACTAGACCTTTGCTGCTTCAAAGCACTGAGAATTTCATGTTAGAGATAACTAAGTGTATTATTATTATCCTGACGGAGGCACAATGCATTAAAGTGACAGTGTAGACTGGAAATGTCTTTGAATGTCATGTTGTATCTTTTAAAAAAATAACATTTTTTTAACTTTCAGTTTCAGTTCTGACATGTAAAGAGCTTGAAAGTCATCATTTCCAACCATAAAACAAAAAAAAAAGATGAACACATTTAAAATCAATGACTTTTCTTGAACTCAACAGAGATTTGAAGTCATAGGGCAAATCACCACCCCAAAACCTGGAGAGACAAGAGAATTCAGAGAAATTCAGCCTAAATTAGCTACTTTGAATGGTAGAAACTAGCTTTATAAACTGGTAGGAAAACATAATTGGTAATTTTGATGAATTGCTAAAAGCTGAGTATGGACTAGTGTGAAGGTGAGAAACTCATGGGGAGCTGCAGACTTAGGGGAATCCCACACTTTTGTGGGTTTTACCTCTAGGAACACCATGAGTTTCACATGAAGAGTTAAGGAAAACAACCCTCATGGCTCTGGTAGGGGAGGAGATAAGCAACCATTTTGAAGTATATCCAAAGTCTTTTCTATTCTCCACAGAAAAATAACTTGCCAGAGTCTTACCCCATATACAGGGTGGCACATTTACCCAAATCTGGACTACTCTGGTTTTCCTATCTCAACCAAGGGAGAAAACAACGCTAAGCAACACCTGTGAATGTAAGAGTACAAAGACTTAGGCCTTCTAAAACACTAAAATTTAACCATAAGGTTATAGGATGCTCTCCTTCCCCAATATCTTAATACCACATCAAAAAGTCTTCAGTATGGTAACAATAAATTACAGCCGAAAGACTGCAAGACACGAATTCTATTTAAGGAAGAATTCTTAGGGCAAGCAAAAGAAATCAAGGGAGACAAAAACAAAAGGAATTTGAAGTTTTGACATCCATAGCTACATCAAATACTAAACACAGCTCAACTCCTAGGTAAATGGACATGAAATTCGTAATCTTCAGTTCCTATTACCCATAAAACTATGCCTGGCTTTCAACAAAAAAATTACAGACATGCTAACAGGCAAAACACAAATTACCAACACCAGAAATGAGATACTGATCAACACTTACCTACCTATCCCATGGACATTAAAATGACGATAAAATATTAAGGACTACTCTAAACCCCAAATTTGATATTATAGACAACATAGACTAATTCCTTGAAAGATACAGACTGCCAAAACTCACCTGAGGAGAAAGAGATCATCTTAAAAGAAACTAAATCAATAATGGATAATTTTCCAAAAAGTAAAGCACTCAGCCTGGAAGGTTTTACTGGAGAATTCTACCAAACATTTAAAGAAGAATTCACTACGAATTTTCAAATGCATTCCCAAAATAGAAGCAGTGTGAACACTTCCTAACTCATTCTATGCATTCATGTGATAAAAACAGACATTACAAAAAAGGAAAACTACTGATCAGTATCTCTCATGAACATAAATGTAAAAATATCCAACCAAATAATACAAAATCTAATCTAACATTTATAAAAAGAATCATACACTTGGATAAGGGAGATTTATTCTAGGTGTGCAAGACTTGTTCAATATTTGAAAATCAATTAATGTGATCCATCACATTCACTGGCTAAAACAGAAAAATCATATGATCATAACAATACTTGCAGAAAAATCATCTGACAAAATTCAGCATCCCTTCATTATGATACTCTCAAAAAATAAGAATGGAAGGGGATTTCTTCAACTTCATGAAGACTTCTACCAAAAAACCCTCAGCCAGCATCATACTTAATGGTGAGAAACTGGACACTAAGATCAAGAACAAGGCAAGGATGTTCCAACAACCATTTCTAATCCTCATAATATTGGAAGACATAGGCTATATGAGAAGACAAAAACAGGAATTGAAAGGTACACAGATAAGGAATAACACTTTCTTTGTTCACAGATGACTTGACTATCTATGTAAAAATTCCCCCCAAATCCACAAAAAATCAGGAACAAAAAAGGAAAGTGTAGTAAGGTTGTAGAATACAAGCTTAATATACAAAAATCAATTGATTTCCTATGTAAGCGCAGTGACTTTTGATTCTTGAGATTAATAAAACAATACCATTTACAATAGCACCAACAATAGTGAAATACTTAGGCAAAATCCAATAAAATATGTTCAGAATCTATATACAGAAAATTATAAAACACTGATGAAATAATTCAAGATCTAAATAAATGGAGATTTATTCCATGTTCTTGGACTGGAAGATTCAAAATTGTTCATGTTAGTTGTCCCAATGGATCTACAGGCGCGACACAATCCTAATCCGAATCCCAATAAGATATTTTGTAGATATTCACAAATTATTTCTAAGGTTTATTTGGTAAGGCAAATAACCTAAGATAGTCAATGCAACTGTAAAGAAGAAGAAAATACTCAGTGGGCCCATTCTATCTGACTTTAAGACTTACTATTAAGTGACATCCTGGTATCAGCAAATGTTTGACACATACATCAACAGAATAGAGGACTCAGAAGCATACTCAATTGATCTTTTACAAATTACCAAAAGCAATACAATAGAGAAAAAAGTCTTCAGCAAAAATTGGTGTGGAAACAATTGGGTCCACATAAGCAAAAATAATCAATAAGCAATTAATCTAGACGCAGACCTTACACCTTTCACACACACAAAAAAAAACTCAAAGTGGGTCACAGTCTTAAATGGAAGATGTAAACCTATAAAACTTCTAGAAGAAAACATAGGAGAAAAGGTAGGAGACCTCGGGTTTAGTGATAAGTTTTCAGATAGAACACCAAGAGGACAATCCATGAAAGAAAGAAAAAAATAAGGGGGGCTTTATTAGTATTTAAAATATTTGCTCAATGAAAGATACTCTTAACAGAATGAAAAGAAAAGCCTCAGTCCTGTAAAGGACTTGAATCCAAAGTACATCTAGAACCTTTAAAATTCAATAATAAAAAACAAAGAACTCATTTAAAAATGGGCAAAACTTCTGAACAACACCTCACCAAAGAAGATACAGACAGTAAAATAATAAACATATGAAAATATGATCATCACTTGTAATTAGAGAATTGCAAATTTATACAACAGTAAGAAACCACTACACACCTATTAATAGGCTAAATTAAAAAGAAAAAAAATCCATATAAAACACTGGTGAGGATGTGGAGCACCAGAAAATCTTATTCATTGCTGGTGGGAATCCAAAATGGAACAGCTACTCTGGAAGAGAGTTTGTCAGCTTCATAAAATACTAAATATTGTCTTACGACCCAACAATTGTGCTCCTATGTATTTACCAAACGATTTGCAAACTTACATCCACGCAACAAAAGAAAGTTTACTAGGCAAAAGCCAAGGAAATCTGGACTAAGAATGGTTATAACTTAATAATCTGTCAATATTGGTTTGTTAATTTTAAGAATTGTACCATACTAATGCAAGAGATTAATAACAGGAAGAACTAGGTGTGGGATTATAATTAAGAGTCTGACTTTATTTGTGACATTTGACAGCTGACATCTTTTAAGCCTCACCTGTTCCTTTTTCCTTTTGTCCCACATCTGGGCAACCTGGTTAGATAGCCTGAGTGTTCCCTCTTTTGGTGTAGGTGGGAAGTTCAAACTATCATGGGAAACCTCGCCTCAGCACCACCCCCAAACCAACATAACAACCGGAAGGCAGCTGCCTTTTCCTGCTGTCTCAGGACATTTTTGAACCTGCTTGGGAGCCTCCCTGCTGTCCCTTGAAAGCCTCGTATACAAATAATAAACCTTTTCAAACCTTTTGGTGCATGTGTGTAGGTCATCATCAGACTTTATATAGAATGAAATTTTGGGTGGGAGCACATTCTGTTTCTGAAGAGTAAATAGAACAAAGGTATGGAGAACTCTCTTCTTAATTTTTCTGTAAATCTAAAACTATTCTAAAAATAAAATCCATTAATATATTTTTCTAAGTTTTAGAACAAAAATTAATTCAGTATCTATAGTATTATGGTAGATAAGCATAGCTAAATGTTAATCATGAAAAGTTAAAACTAATACATTTCAGGATGACTATTAAAAGATAGCACCTATTTATTTCAAGACTGTCTGCCCATTTCCCTTGTGCTATATTGGATCTCACCAAAGGCTTTTGAGAAGCCTTCACCTTAGTGTATCACATGGTCTGGCAAAGTAAACCTAACTGTGGGGAGAACCCCTGGGAATCATGTGTTGAAGGGCAACCAGGTAAAAGGGACAATGCCTGAGCAAGAGAATTGTATGTAAGATATCCTCGGGTCTAGAGATCTCTGAGAGACCGAAGTGTCCCATGAGAGAAAGACAGAAACGTATTTGTGTATTTTCAAAATCCAGAGGCATCAAAGCTAAAAACTGAAAAAGTCAGCTAAGACTTCTCCTTTCCCCAAACTCTTCTCCCACCTTTCTGCCCACAGCAGGAGCCCAAAACACAGCAAGTATCAGGGAGAAATCAACAAACACAGAGGTTAAAGTAGCTTTCTGCTTTCACCTTACCAACTCCAGCATGTTTGGTAAATGCTTTACATACTACAAAAATGAAAAAAGACATATATGCTATTTTATCCAATTGAGAAATACAGAATTGAGGCCTAAAGAGGAGAGATTAGATTGATCAAATTCAAATAGTTGATAATGGAACAAAGTCCACTTTCTCCTAATTTTTCCTTATCTGTTCACATCTTCACTTATCTAGAAAACACAAGCATTGAAAATACATTGAAAATACATTGAAAAAGCATTGACAATATAATTTTTTTTTTTCAAATCTGAGTGGAAGATAACACTTATTCTGAGAAATATCTGACCTAGTGGGTTTTTCTTTTGTTTTAAGAGAAATTGGTTTTGTTTTAGGAAACTTAAGCAAATCTTATAGAAATGAAGAATATTGTTTACCAAAACAGTGCTCTTCAAATTATCTTTGTTGTACTTGTTTTGTTGTTGTTGCTGTCTTTGTATTTTTTATATCCAATCAGTCATAGGAATATATAATAAAACTTAAATTAATCTAAAATGAAATTAAAAAGCTACAGAATATAAACCTCCCATTTATATTAGGTTTAGCACACATCAAATTACAATTTAGTATATATGTATGAAGAGTAATCATCAAATAGAAAAACAAAGAAGTAAACTCAACACATTGCTCATTGACAGTGTGCATATAGGTGATTTATATAGATAATTAATATTATATTACTTATAGTTTTCATTCTATAATTTTTTGTCAATATGCATACTTTGAACAAACACTGTGCATAACAATATTAAAACAAAAGTAAGGTTGCTTTTGTCTTTTGAATTAAATATCCTAGGTGATAATGACAAAAATATAACTTACAGCGGGTATTAATAGCACTCATTAAAAGAACTGGTCTAATGGAAGTATCTTGTGAGAATAAAAAAGATATTTTAAGTATAACAACATTGGGATATTCCTTTATAATTTTGATCCCAGATGAAGCAAGTGAAGCTGTATTTTCAATGCTTGTGTTTTATCAGAGTGTTATCTGTATCCTTTGGTTTTCAGATGACAAACCAGCCTTTAAACATCACATGTAACATGACGACTAGCATGTACTTAGCATCACACTCATCTGTCAAATTTAACATTATCCAGACTGGCTTATCCCGTCTACAATAAGACAAAGTCACTGATACCAGGCTTGCATGTTATGCGATGGAAAATTCCAATGAAATCTCTAAACGATTACTCAAAATTATTTCTATTTCTTTCATTGTGAGCCACTTAGAAAGAGTTTGAGGACAAGCACTGGTCCCCAGATCACATTGTGAATAGCAATTTCCTAGAGTGAATAAGAAGAAAGAGCATAATTTTCCAAGTAGTTAATACAGTTTTATTTTTTCAATTTTGTTTATCATCATTTCATTGAGAGTCATAAAGAACATAAGAAAAAAGATCTAAACTGAAAAAAAAAGAAATATAAATTATACAAGAAAAAAGCAAACTCGGAAGGGAGGGAGAGAGGGAGGGAGAGGAAGAGGAGAAGAGAGGAAGAAAGGAAAGGAGGGAGGAAGGAAAGGAAACAATATCCACCCCTTAACACACACACAACAGGCACACACACAGGGACACAAGAAAAAGCACTCTTGGAAGCCTATGCATAGCCAAAAGGTAAAATATTCAGAAAACAGATGCAAAGAAGAGAGAAAAATGTTGAGATTCCTCATTTGGTAATGAAAACACCAGGAGAACGAATGAGAACAACCTGCCTGGGGAAACATAAGAAATGTTTGAGTAGAACTCAAGTGACTATTGGAGGTTGGATAATACCAGATGATGGGGTACATTAAATTGCTATAAAGAAGTTTCTTTTACATTCATTTACTTTTTCCTTCTTGTGAAACTACTGAGTTCATTTACTGGAACTTTTTTGAATGCCTAGTAGCATTAACACATTTTAAGAGCTTAGTATAAAATTATTTTAAAATGTGTTGCAAAGGATTTAAATGGTGTGCATCCTTGCTGTGTATTCTAGAGAAATGTTTTGTTAATGGAATGGGAAGAAAATAAATACAATTCTTTAGAGTATGTGCTGACCTGAATGAGGAGCTCTGGTGGCATATGCAGTGATAACGGATGTTATGCAGCTTTTTCAAACATACAGTGGCCAGAAGAAATAGTTTGATAATTTGAGGTTTTTATTATTTTTTCTCCTGGTACCTTGACGGTTTTTCTTCACTGTTGATACTCAGTTACCTCCATGAGCTATACTACATTTTTTTTCCTCTCACATTTGTCCAGTTTTAATTCTTACCTTCCTTTTGATATTTGTGCATCAGCTTTTTTTCCGGACATCAGAAATCTACCTGCGATATCCAGTTATGAATCTACCATTGCTTTTTGTCTCTGCCTTCCTGTCCCAGCTCACTATTTTGGTACCTATTCAGTCCTTGCCTAACAAGATTGAATAGGGTTTTGCAGGGGGTGAATGATAAAGAGACAAATCTCACTGTATTCCGGAGTTTTAAAGGCTTGAATGAAGTATAAAAAATCTATAGATAGATTTGTAGTGAGGCCTGGAAAAAGAGAATATTCTGAAAGTTTGGGATACATGGCAGTCAATAATAGTGAACAATTTGAGGAGCTTTGCAGACACATAGGGATAATCAATATTGAATCTATTGGGGATAGAATTTGTCACAATACAGTACTATTGAATAATGCCAGCCACTTTAAATGTAGATAAATGATCATAAGTAGAAAGGGTTTTGGAATCTGTCATTGCTTCTAGGATATTTGTTTGGTGTTTTGAAAAATAGCTAACTTGGCCCTTCCTTCCTTCCTCCCTCCCTCCCTCCCTCCCTCCTCTATCTCTATCTCTATCTCTGTCTCTGTCTCTGTCTCTGTCTCTATCATCTCTATCTCTATCTCTATCTCTCTCTCTCCACATCCCCCTTTTCTTTTTTTTCTTTCAGGATTTATTCTTTGGTAGCTAAATCAAAATACTGGTAATCTCGCTTACTCTTGCAGGCATAATCTTAGGTAGCTTTGGGTGGAACACTGTTTATGTGGAACTTTCAACACCAATTATAATGACTGTTGGAAGCAGGAATTGTTAAATGCCCCCATCATGGTCAAATGCCAAGTCAAATTATACACCATGGTAAATATGACCCACTGTTAGATGCTATAAGTAGAAAAGTGCAAATCCTATTAACATTGTCTTCTAAATCACTGTCCTAAAATAAATGAGATACAGAACAAATTCTTAAATTTCATCTTGTCTGATGCATTAATTTAGGAAATACAGTTTATCATTTTTAAAAATTACGGTAGCATCATAATTAACAGCTAATTATTTACAATTTAAATTTTAAGAATCGCAAAGATCTTAAGTCATCACAGAGTAAGAATACTTGCAAATAAGTCACCAATATATGACAGAAAAAAATTGCTCCCAATATGTACTTTAATATTTTTACAAATGCATATTACGATGCAGTTTCAGGTTTTAGCTAGCAACAATCACAGAAAATATGTTCCAGAAAATAAATCATGATTTTAAGGATGATATACAGTAAGAAGATAAACTCAAAATAATGATTATAATTTTTTTCTACATCTTACAATATGTTTTTTCCTCATGTCAGTAGCTTTTAGCTTTGAACTTTCAGATACTATTCACACTTTGCTGTCATTTGAAAACAAATAAACTGCCTTTTAAAAACAAGTTGCACAAGCAATTCATTTTGGATGAAAAGTTAGAATTTTGGATTCAATACACAGCTCATTAGTGCTCCTTTAAAGCTGAGATTGCTCTCTGAAAGTGTTGGAATTCCACAAAGTTATTTTTGAACACGCACAGGAAATTAATGCTATTGAAGGAAAATGCTGCCAAAAGAATGTGCACAGTTTAGCACACACAGAGGGATGGTAAATCTATACTCTTTCCTCCCAGCATTTCCTTTTGTTTACATTCCATTTATTATTGTAGTTGCTGAATACATTAATATTATTTAGTAATTACCCTTTTCTCTCAATCCTCTACAAAAAGGACCAAATATTCCTCATAGGAGAATTAGAATGGAAATGTTGTATATTCCATAGGACTTTTAACAGGTGAATTTTTGACAGCAGAAGAAATGTTTGGTGGACAATGAAGACATCAAGGTCCATTTTCCTTACAGTCCAGTTTCAATATTCAGGTGATTCTAGTGCTAAATACTGTTGATATGAATATTTGTGTGAAATTTGAGCTGATCAGCTAGAGAATACTTAGGTATGTTTAATTGCTGAAATACATCTTGGAGTCATCTTTGACTTTTTACAATTAAATTTCCAAACTGAGTAATTCTCTTATTTCATAAAATCTTCAACAATTTCCATCTGCTCTACAGCAAAACCTTCTTGAGCACTTAGGTTCCTAGCACTGGATTACTTGCCTTTACATAGGTGAAATCACTGAATACTTTTAACAATCTTATGAGGTATTATTGTTTGTCCATTTTACATGAGGAAAATGAGGTTAGAGAAGTTATATATAATTTGTCCAAGTACAGACTTCTCATAAATGATAGCACCAGGCACTTTGATTATACAACCATACATTTGATTTTATTTTGATGATAGTATTATACGTTCCCCTTGCACTTTATTCTTGAGGCCAACTTACTTGAGAAACTTATTTTTTCATCCATTTGTTCATTGATTCATTGATGAAAGTTAAATGGATTTGCTGGTACTTCTGAAGTTTCAATTTAGTAGCTCATGGATCACATTTGGCTCACAAATACGTTTCATTTGACATGAAAACTTGTTTCTGTTTTTTATTTCTTTTGAATCACCTGGAAATATTAACATTTTGAGAATTCCCATTTGTCTCAGAAAAATTAGAATACCTGGAAAACTGAGACAGCATTTATGCATGTTAACAACTTATTGTAGCCAAGAAGCTCTATTCCCTTGAACGAGGCATGTCACAGTTCCTACCATTCCTTTATCTTTGATATTTGTGGATTGTCCTAGTGGCAATTTAGATCTCATGCCTGTTAAGAGTAAAACTTGAGGGAGTGTTTTGGTGACTTTTTGTGGACTTCAGTAAACTCCAATCTGCTATATGTGAAAATTTTGTTTGTCTTTTAAATCTAAAGTCAATCATCCAAGATTGCTAAATTAGCAGATAATCCTATGCCTTGCTGAACTGAAAAAGTTAACTTTTCCAAACTAAAGTCATTGCTCAAATTCAGGGAGTCAGGAAGAAAATGAGGAAATATTATTGATATTGAAGAGGATTTATTGAAATGGAAGAAACTTGAATGCCTAAACTCCACTGAAATGTTTCTTGCTGCAATCCTGCCTTAGCTAGGGAGAAATCTGTCTCTATATGCCTCACCTGTGCTACAGCATCCTCCATGAGCATGCAGCCTGGGGGCAGGAGCCAGATTATCTATATATCTCCATCTCAGTTTATTGTTTCAGAACAAAGGCCAAGGAAGCAATCAAACTGAAGTCAAGCTTAAAGCAGAGTTTAGAGACCTGCAGCTAAAAGACAAAAAAACACAGAGACAAGGTTCAGACTTAAAGACCAATACTCAGCATGAACCAGAAACATACCTGGTCTGGGTTGCTAGTTTATTTAATTTTTCATTATTAGAAATTTAAAACACAATTTGTTTATTATTCTGTGGAAATTTATTGCTGGATAAAGTCCAACCCTTTAAATATGCAACCACTAAGGCATAAGTTCAAAGCCTCTGACACTGGTGTCCTCTCATCTACAGAAGCAGATTTGTCCACATTGACTCATCAAAGAATTCACTATGCCACCTGACAGGAATAGTCACTCTTTCTGACTTCAGTGTAAGCTTTTAGCAACTACTAACATAACTGGTGAGAACTCTATGTTGTTTCCTGTATTTTTCAGGGTAACCTAAGTTAAGTGCAGAAGAAAACATCCTGGGAATTTCAGTGGCTTCAGGGACAAATTTTATTTTTAATTTACATAAAGTTCACTGCTGATTTGGGTATCTCATCCAACTGATGACTCAATCTTCCACCTCCACATGGATATGCACCGTCACAACCACCATGGACTGAGAGTTTCACATTGCCCAGTAAATGCTATTGTCTGTCAGCCTCATACCTGATTTCAACTCACGATTCATTGGTGAAAGCATTTCATATGACCATGTGGAACTTCAAGAAGGTAGTGAACTGTAATCCCGTCTTATGCCAGGAAGGACAGTGTGCCAGTTTGGATATATTATATACCCCCCAAAAGTCATATTGTTTAATGCAGTCTTGTGGGGGCAGATGTATTAGTGTTAATTAGGTTGGAATCTTTTCACTGAGTGTTTCCATGGAGCTATGACTCAATCAACTGTGTGCTAACCATTTGATTAAATTATTTCCATGGATGCATGGACCCCACCCATTTAGGGTGGATCTTAAATCACTGGAGTCCTATCAGAGAGGGACATTTTGGAGAGCAGCTGAGAGAGACATTTTGGCCGTTAAAAGCAGATGCTTGCTGTCTCTTTGAGATGCTAACCCAGATTGCCCTGGAGAAACTAAGAGAGGACCTCCAGATGCTTAGAGAGAAATGCTGTGGGAGAAAGAAGGAAGGACATACAGGAGCTGGAAAAGAGGAGCTGAAACAATCTGGGACCAGCAGACACCAGCCACGTGCCTTCCCAGCTGACTGAGGTGTTCCAGATGCCATTGGCCATTCTGCAGTGAAGGTATCTTGTTGATGCCTTAGTTTGGACACTTTTATGGCCTTAGGTCTGTAACTTTGTAACTGAATAAACCCCCTTTATCAAAACCAATCCATTTCTGGTATTTTGCAAAAAGGCTGCATTAGCAAACAAGAACAGAGACCAAGATGCATTTGTGAACAGCACTACTGGCTAAGCCCACTTCCCTTTCTCCCTTTCCAAATAGGCATTTTCCATTACTGTTAGCCTGCTCCACCTTCCCTAGCCCTAAATATTTTACAAGTGGAAAGGTTGATTGAAACATAGATGGCTAAATCAGAACTTACATCCTGATTTGACTAATTGGATATAAATAGCACCCTGGGATCTTGCAATTACTTGAGCTGTTTCCTTTGGGAACGAAGGTGGATTCATTATTGGTTTTATATCTGATAATAGCATTATTTAGATTTATGGATTCTTAAAATTGCATGTATGATAAGAAAATTATATATACACACACCCAGGAAGGCTAAGACAATGAGTAAAATGCTTTCAATATAAGGATTTATTTTCTAACATACTTCTATTAATCCATGTGGCTCTGTGGTAAGGCAGGAGGCAATTGAATTAATTCACCACATAGGCCACTTGTATCACAGGCACATGCTTTATGCATGACATTGTCTTCAACAGTCAGAGAACCTCAACCTCCTGAAAACAACTTTTGTCCAAGTTTCCCAAACAGGTCTATTAGATTTTCTCCATAATTTTCTTGAGAAAGAAGCCTTTTATTTTGCTGAGGCTGCTGGTGCCTCTCAATCCTGGCATGCGGAAGATAATCTATTTCAATGAAAGATAATGTGTCCACCACACAAAGGGAAGCAAAACTAAGGAGACCCGGGAAATAAAGAGTTTGAAGAAGGGAGAAAGATAGTCTACATGATATTCTTTAAGTCCTAGGTTCAGCTAAACAAAATGTGTCTCTGAAATAATCAATTATATAAACATATATAAAGTGCAGAGTTTGGAAGCCAAAATACTCTGAATAACACTACAAAACCAGTAGATGAGATTTGACAGTAGATTTCACTGACAGTGCGGGTGACTGAGCTTGTACCTCGACTTACCAGGCCTGGGCCAGGGGACCTGATATCACCCCCTGGGGAGGGTAGTAGGTACGGGCGTGAGTGCCCTCTGCAGCCCCCCCGAGCCTGGGGAGCGAGGTCAGGGCAGCTCCCTTTTCCTCACCCAAAATGTCACTGGCAGGGGAGGTTTGCCGGAGGAAACCGCCTTTCTCCCAACTGCCCTTTCCCCACTTCCTTATCTTACCCACTCACTCCCTGGTGCCAAGGCCACTCCTGCCACCGCCAGCGCGCATGCACCGTGGCCAGAACAACCCCCGCCCCGCTGCAACGGCTCCTGCGTTCTCTCAGAACCAATCCTAGCCCCTATCCCTTCAGTATTGCCATTTAAGGCTGCTTCACCTCCTTTCCAGCCCTGCCCTTCTTACCAGCCTATATAACCTGTAATCACCCCTGAATAAATCTCTTTGGCGCATACTCCTACTGGATGAAGAGTGTCTTGTCCTTATCGCCGCCCTCCACACCTTGCACGCCTCTTGCCGAGGACCCGGCCAAGTCCTCCGCCTCGCCCTCGCCTCCGGGAAAGAGCCCCCGCCGCCGGTACCCTTTAAGCAGCCCTGAGAGCTGAGGGCTCAGCTACCGGCCGCCACTCCCCCCAGAAGCAGTAACCGCGACCGCAGACAGGGTGAAAATATTGTCATGCACGACCCTGAAATGAGGATTGATAGCATTTTTAAAGGGAATCCTTATGTTGACCAATCGAGCAGTTCAATTAAGAGAGGAAGGTTTTAACTGCATTAAGGTGGACAGGGAAATTAAAAATAAAACTCTTCTCATTCAAAGAGAAATAAATATGGAACAACCACAATAATGATGGCTGTGAAATCATTCTGAAGATTGGATAAAACAAGGTCTTCACCCTCCAGAAACAAAGGAAGAGAATAGCTTTGAGATGGAAGGAAGATTTACACCAGGAAAAAAATAATACGCTTTAGACAGCATCTGCTTTGTGTTTTCAATAAAAAAAGATATATTGATTTCATGAAACAAGATATGAAAAATAACATAAGAAAGATATATGAGATTAAGAAATATCTGGCTGAGAAAAAGAAATAATATAAAGATACATAATAGAAAAATAGAATTTAAAATAGCATTAGAAACAGTAAAAGGAAGAAAATAATGCAGATACTGCTCTGTGATCTACATCTGTAATCTAAAAGACAAGTTTTACAAGTTTTCCTGAATTTAGGGAGAAATGCACATGAGAATAATAAAATGATTAGAAATATGACAAATATGAAGGCCAGAATACATAATACATAATTACAAATGGAGCCCAAAACAAATTGTAGAGAAGGAATAATCAAAAATATTGAAAGAAGCCTAAGATCCACTGTCTTCTGCATTGAAAATAATAATAATGATAATGATAATAATAATTTTCAAAATGAATTCAAAGTTTCAAAAATGAGCAAACAAATTTTGGAATTGACTGACATATTGAATGTATAAAATATGTACTCTTATGCAAATATTTATATCTGAAGAAATAAAATTTTTGCATAAGGAAGAAGCTAAGGTAGTCCATATAATCTGATATATCGCAAAATGCCATGATGTAATAGCTGAGGCGTTTGTGAGAGGTTTTTTGTATCAACAATGCTGGTTGCCAGAATTAGCATTACATAACAAAACTATATCCACTTACAGTTTCTCTTTGTATGAGACATACAAATACCTATGAAAACTTACCACTAAAAAGTATTTGTTGTTGATTTGAGATTCTATTTTCACTGAGCCTCCTGTACATTATCTGCCAACTCGATTAAATTACATGTGGTTGCTTCTTTTGAAAATTACTGAAATACTTCTTAATCAAAGATACACTTTGAGAAAGGAAATTAGAATTTTAAAAATTAAGAAAAAACCTCCTAAATGGTAAATGAAGAAATTAGAGTATAAAAGAGTGAGCAGTAAGCCTTGCAAATATTTGTCTACCCACAAATGGTTACTATAAATATAGTAGTAAAATCAATGCTAGTACTTTAAATTATTATTGCAATAGAAAATGTATAATATATGACTTAAAATGAAGTATCTATAAATTCCAAATTATACTAAAATAACAATTCCAATAACAACTAAAAACCTAAAGTGTAAATGGAGTGTGGGATAAATCTGAATCTGCCAGGTTGCAAAGATTAGGGAGTAAAACAAGAGAAGAAAGATTTTTGATGCAGATATAGATTCAATAGCATTTTTTTTCTCTTTTTTTTTAAATTTATTTATTTATTTTATTTTGAAATAAATTCAGTTATATGAACAGTTGCAAAAACAATACTAGCCCCATACACAGAATTCCATCATACCCTGACCCCCCTCCCCCGATAGCCCAATCCACCAACTTTAACATGCTGTCACATTGCTATTTCTTTCCCTCCCTCCCTATCATCCATCATCTAATGCTCCGTCTTCTGAACTTATGAGAGCTAGCTGCACACATCCTTGAGCATTCACTATAATTCACATATACACTTCCCATGAACAAGAACATTCTTTTATGCAATCCCATTAAGCGCAGCTAAGAAGTGCAAGAGATTCAACAATGATACAAAGCTTACATTCTATATTTCCTTTTCCTTATGTCTCAACTGTGTCCCTTTGAGCCACCTGTCCTCCATCCTCCAGTCCCATCCAAGTTCATCCTTAGCATTCAATTGTCACCTAGTTAGACTCTTTTTTTTTTTTTTTTCCAGTTGTGGAAACATATATACAGCCTAAATCTTCCCATTCCACTCCCTCCCTAGCCTTTCATTAGTGGGATTAATCATGTTTAGAATGTTGTAGTGCTCTTTCCCACCATCCATTACTAGAAATTTCCCTTCACCTCAAACAGCAACCCTACACTCATTTCTTAACTCCCTATTGCCCCTTCCCCCCATTTCTCTTAACACAAACCCTACTTTTCATCTCTATGGCTATATTCTCTGATAATTTCTTTGTGTTTACTGTGGGGCTTAAAATTAACCTCTTAAATCCATATCAATCTTGTTTTTCTTTGATACCACCTTCACTTCAATAGGACACATAAACTATGTTCCTATACTCCTTCATTCCCCCACCTTTACATAGTTGTCTAAAATTACATATTTTACATTGAGTTCAAAACCACTGATTTGTCCTTAGTTTGTGTATTTTATATCATGTATGAAGTAACTAGTGGAATTACAGTTCAAAAATTATTGATTTCTATTTGTATTCCATTGTGGTTGGAGAATGTGTTTGGAGTATATTCAATTTTTTTTTTTTTTTAACTTCTTGAGGCTTGTTTTATGTCCCAGCTTATGGTCCCTTCTCAAGAAAGATCTGTGATCACTAGAGAAAAGTGAGTGTCCTGGTGATTTGGGATGTAAGGTACTATATATGTCTGTTAAAATTCTCTATATCTCTTTCTTCTTTCTCTGTCTCTCTACCAGCAGGGCTCCCCTCAGAATCTGAAGTAGGGCAGGTCTTTCATCGGCAAAGTCGCTCAGCATTTGTTTGTCTGTGAAAAATTTAAGCTCTCCCTCAAATTTGAAGGAGAGTTTTGCTGGATAAAGTATTCTTGGTTGGAAAATTTTCTCTCTCAGAATTCTAAATATGTCATGCCACTGCCTTTTCACCTCCATGGTTGCTGCTGAGTAGTCACTACTTAATCTTATGTTGTTTCCTTTGTGTGTGGTGAATTGCTTTTCTCTTGCTGCTTTCAGAACTTGCGCCTTCTCTTCAGTATTTGACAGTCTGATCAGAATATGTCTTGGAGTGGGTTCATTTGGATTTATTCTATTTGGAGCTCGCTGGGCATTTATGCTTTGTGTATTTATATTGTGTAGAAGGTTGGGGAAGTTTTCCCCAACAATTTCTTTGAATACTCTTTCTAGACCTTTACCCTTCTCTTCCCATTCTGGGACACCAATGAGTCTTAAATTTGGACATTTTATTTTATCTATCATATCTCTGAGATCCATTTCGATTTTTTTGCCCATTCTTTCTTTTGTTCTTTCATTTCTGTTCTGTGGTCCTCGAGGAGGCTGAGTTGTTGTTCACCTTCCTCTAATCTTGTATTATGAGTATCCAGAGTCTTTAATTTGGCCAATGGTTTCTTTTATTTCCATAAGATCTTCTATTTTTTTATTTACTCTTGCAATGTCTTCTTTATGCTCTTCAAGGGTCTTCTTTATGTCACTTATATCCTGGGCCATGATCTTCTTGATGAACTTTAAATCCTTTGCCATGTTTTTGTTCCTCAATTGAAGTTCTTTGATTAATTTTGCGAGGTATACTGTATCTTCCGATATTTTGGTTTGTGTGTTTGGCGTTGGATTCTCCATATCTTCTGGTTTTATCATATGCATTAATATTTTCTGTTGTTTTTGGCCCCTTGGCATTTGTTTTGCTTGATAGAGCTCTTTCAAGTTGTAAAGAAAAAGGGATATCGATCTAATTTTTTAGGAACACAGTTTGGTGACGTACACTTTCTCTAACTAACCAGCAGATGGTGTCTGTGAGTCACCTATATCTCTGAAGTCAGTTCTCCACCTTGTCCCCACGGTGTTTGTGGAAATGATTCTTGTGGGTTCAGTTGGAGAACTCAGTTTGGGTGTGTTGCTGGAGCTGTCCGCCTTGAATGTGGGCCATGTGTGCGGGTGGCCAGGGATGAAGGGCAGTTCTAATGCTCAAATCCCTCAGGATCCTGGAGATTCAAGGCCACCACAAGAGTCTAAGCCTTCATTTCATTTCAGCCCCAGACCCTCTCTCTCGCTGATCCATAAACCACTGGACTTGGCATAGCATCTCTGGGTTCTCCGAACGGATCCCCCCTCCCAGCCGTGCTCCTCCAGGAGCTCAGCTGAGGGAATGCTTTGCTACATCACCAGTGCGCGCCATCCCACAAGGGAAGCCCCAGGCCACCGGGCCGTGCGGCGGCGCACTCCCATCCCGAAACAAAAATGGCCTAACGGGGCGTCTCAGCCCCCTCCTCCTCCCACCATTCCTCCTTCCCTGCTACGGGACAACTGGCGGAGCTCTGCGCTGTGGGCATGGCCCCGGGCAGGAGTTTATCCAGCCCTCTGGGGGGCCAGCTGCGAGCTGTGGGCTTTCTTTCTGCTTCCGGCTCTCCCCTCCTTTCCCCTGAACCCAAGGGTATCTGCAGTGGTCTATCTTCCCGGCCAGAGACTGAGAGGCTGGCCCAGCCCCCTCTTGCTGTGTTTTCCTGTGTGTTTCCCACAATCGCAGCTGCAGCCACTCCTTTTTTTTTTTTTTCTGAAAGAGCCAACTGATCTCCATATGCTCAACCCTGGCTTCCCCAGCCCGCCGTGTGGCTGCGGGTCTTCCAGCCAGCTTACTCACTCTTTTCAGAATGCTGACTCCCGGTTTCACCAAGTATATGGCCCCTCTGGAGCTAGGAGCCTTCATCTAGCTGGCGTACCGCTGTAACCGGTATTCTAAGTCACTTTCTGGTTTTTAGCTAGTGTTTTTCATGGAGGCATTTTTTTCGCCCTGTCTCAGCTAGCCGCCATCTTAGTTTCTCCTCAATAGCATTTTGAAATACAAAGAGAACCATTAGTAGAAATATAGTCAGAATGTATTCCTTCAAATCAAACTGAGAAAAACAATAAAAGGAAGCATATATAAAAAATCAGCTAAGCAAAACATGAGAATTGGGAAAGCAGTATGGAATTAAATTATAATGGGTTAGGTAATACTTTTCAATCTTTTATCAATAAATATTTTTATAGCTCCTATTATGTGACAAGTCCATTCCACCAACCTTGGGCACCAGCAAGATGGGAGGAGGCAAATGTAAATCAAATAGTCACAGAAAAAATGTGAGATCACAGCTACAATAAAACTAATGAAATAAAAGTATGTAACAGAGGATCTGATTCTGCAGGCAAAGGAGAGCTTTCCTGATTTGGGTGGCATTGGACCTGAGATCTGAAGCAAGTAGAGTGAGAAAGCACAGAAGGTTGAGTGATCATCGCAGATATAGGCACTGAGATGAGAAAGAGCAGGGCACACTGGAGGAAACAAAATTTCTAACTATAGGAGAAGAAATCCACATTGCATAACAAAGCTATATCTACTTGAATGCTTTCTAAAAGGGCTCTATATGGAAGTTAAAGTAAAAACAATGGACTAATATGTTAAGGAAAATGTTTACATAAGCTCATGTTCAAATTGGATTTAACAGAATTGGCTATTAGAGTTCTCAGAAAGAGAAATTTCAATACGTTTGAGACGGGCTGTTGAAGTAAGAGGTGAATGGGTGCTAGGAAGTTGATTAAGTGACCAGAGACCATTTTTCATGCAATTTTCTTATGAAATGGCTGAGACAGTATAGTAACCAGTGGAGAATGGTGGGTCAGAATAGGCCTTAAAATGATTTTGTAATACTAAAAGAATAATATCAAATTATTACTAAATCCAGAATACAAATATTTCTCGCCACTTCTACCACCATCACCTTGGTTCTCATAGCATCCTAATTCATTTCCACACATGCATCCTCACCTCCCTACAGTTTCATGTCCACATGAGTTTAAAATATATGCCAGATCAAATTATTCTTTCTAAAAAAACCTCCAGTTATTTACCATCTAATTCAAAATAAAGCCCCAAACCCACAGTGCCCTACATAATCTGTTTCCCTGACCCATCTTCAGATATAGTGTGGCTTTTTGCTGTACCTCAAATATGGCGGACACAAAGCCCACCACAGGGTCTTTGCACGAGTAGCTCCCTCTGCTTTCAGCATTCTTCCCCCAGCTTTTGTCTTTGATCCCTTTCCACTTTGTTCAAGTCTCTGCTGAAATGATACCTAACAAAGACATTTTTCATTACAACCCTATCTAAAATAGGGTTTTATCTTATTTCTGTTTCTTAGCACTTTTTCCCACTGGTATGTATCTCCTTTTTATTTATTGTCAGAACCCCACTACTGGTATATAATGTTGCCAGAGCAGAGACAATGTTTACTGCAAGGCTCTATTTTCAGCACACAGGAAAACAGTGCAGTGATGGGAATTAAACAAAAAACACCAACTTGAAAGACTGAATTACTTTGAAAGTAACCTTAAAGTCACTGGCGGCTCTCTCATTCTACCAATATGGTCCAAATATCCTACCAAGTCCTTCAGAGACTGTGAGGAAATTACTTTCAATTATACAGGAGAAAGTATAAAACATAGAAGACCTGTGTATTGAGATTAAATTTTAAGCATTCTACCATACTTTACACAGAATGCTTCTCGCCAATGTCATTCATGTCTTCTCCTTCATAAACATCAATAACAAATCATTATTTCCTTGATGTGATACATTGTGCTGTGTGATATTTTTCTGTTAGTAACTCATGAGATAGGTTTAAATATATAATTTATCAATCCAAATAATTTCCAGACATATCATATGAATTCAGAAAAACACATCTTTAGAGAACAATTAATTTTGCATGTCTTGTTTTAACTGAAACTGCTAAAGAATCAATGATTAAAACATAGGTAAAGCCAATGAAATGAGAAGATAATTAGTTAAAGATACATGAAGTTGTACAATTAATTATTCAATTTTAGGATGAGCTTACAACATGCCCAATAGAAAACCATTGAATTCAGTTGAATTTGGCTCACAACACATACTGCAAATATTCTAAGAACCTGTAAACAGGTTTATTAGTATATGATTAGTATATTAATATGTGAGAATACAAAAATTGGAAATAAACAACTGGGGACATAACAAGGATTAGTGTTGCATTAGTCTTATTTAATATACTAATTATTGTGAAGGGAGAGTAAATGCAAAGTCAGGAAACTCAAAGATGGTGTTAAAGGGGAAGGTAGAGAAAAATGCTAATAAGGACAAAGAAATAACATAAGATGTTGAGGAAATTCTTATAATACGAAACATATGGCCAGATTACTTTTAATGTGAGCATTACAATAATAGGGATATAGGATGAATACATATGCAATATATGTATATAATGACATAATGGGATATATTTGAAGAGAGCATGAGGAAATTTAAGAGAATAAAAACAAGCCTACATGAAGAACAATTACAGTGAATTTGGCAGAGTGATGTAAGGCTGAAACATGGCAGGGAAGGAATCCAATTTACTACACATATTAATTGTGTAATAATTATATATATAATATATAATAATTAAGAATATAATAATTATATTCTTATATATTATTATTATTATATAATTTATATGTTAGGCAGGGAGGTGGAAGGTTTCCAAACTCAAAAAGGTTATTTTCAAATGTAATGAGTTTTCTCTTTTTGATGAATAGTTTGTATGTCACCTATTTGTGGTCATTTAAGACACAAATATGTAATTAAACTCTGTGGCCATGAAATTCTACCTTTAATAGTCTATTAAAGAATTACTTTGTGATAATTTGTGAATGTTAAGCGTGGAATAGCAAGAGCTCAGGAGGCCCTCACTTACTGGCTAGATGAAATTAACCAAGTTTAAAATCTATGAAATGCAATTTTCTCAAATGTAAATGGAGTCAGTAGCCCTAACTTACAAGTTTGTAATAATTAGAAGAGTCAGCACAGGTATTGCAAATATAGCATAGGGTTGTTGTGAAGATTAAATGCAAATCATATATAAGAAGAATGTAGAATAGTACCCAGCACTCTATAGACACTGTAAATTTACTGCTATTATTATTATTATTAATTAGTGAATTCAATATGCCAAATTGAGATATATGTAATACATAGCAGGTTTTTTTAAAACAATCTATTATAATTCCTCAATTTGAAAGCACAGTACATAATAGCTAAAGTGACTTAGGGGAACATACAGTTAGCTGTACCATTTAATGATTTTTCAATATACAGAATTATATAAAACATGTATAGATTATTTTCTTCCATATACTTAATCTTTTAGATTGCAAATATTCAAGAAGTTACTTTCCTCTAAGTCACTGTTATCAACATACAGCTTTAGTATTTATATTTTAGCAAAATCCACTGTTTTCAATATGGCATACATGATTTCCTTCAAAGTAAAGCAATTTTCTTATGCCTTTGTTTTATTTTGTTATGTTGTGTTTTGTTACTTTTCCTGGGACAAGCAGTCAATTGGAGAGAGTTACAGGGTCCCAATGTTATGACATCCTGAAGCAATTTGTGGACTATTGACATTTTTTGAACCAGTGTCCTTGATCTGGATTCTGCCCAGATAGTTGGTGATAAAGATTAAAGACACCAGGGACTATTGTTTAAAATAAAGATTTACAGGTCTCTTGCTGGAGATTATGAATATCTATGGCAGAAGAGAGAATTCATGACTCTATCAAGCACCGTATATGATTCGTATCATCAGACAATTTTGAGAAACTTGTCTAGATCGAACCAATATTTCAAGTTTGTGTCTTCCTACATTTCAAGGATGAAATGATCCTTTTTTTATCCTGTCAAAAGAAAATTCTGTTAATGTTAAATACATAGTTCCATACAAATACATACTAAGAACATGCCAAAGTTATGCTTAAATCAATGAACAGAATGGCAGGATGATACAGCAGAAAGAAGCAGCCAAAAAAAAAAAAAAAACAATTCTGAGGTAAGATTGCTAAATTTGATACAGATCTGGCTAGTGTATAGAAAAATAAACTATAACTTTTTGGATTTTCTTCTCTTTTAGGCAAATAAGAGTTGAATTTTAAAAAATCTGAAAATCCTTGGCATCTCTTCATTTTTCTACTCACTTTTCTACAAAGTTGTAAAATGTCTGCCACTTATTTAATTATAAATAACATGTCAAAGTTGCCTGTCCCTCACAAAGTCAGATATGTGGGAGGCCTACAAGTCCCAAATGACACTGAAGGGACTTGCTGTCAACATCTTGTCTCATTTCTAAATCCTGGATAATTTTTTTTAATCAATAAGATTAAATAAGCCATTATTTACTTTTAGTTTTCTTTATATTTACATATACATATATTTATTTTAAAACTCAAGTAATATACATATACCCTCGTAAGTTGAGGAAGAAGTTTCTTTGAAGAAGTTTCTTTTAAGAAGTTTAACCATAGGAACAAAATGTGAGTCAAAAACTGATTGTAATAAAAGACTAGATTTAACCCAAAGTTATAAAACCAGGCATTTGCTTGCATTCTTTAGTGGAAAGGTTTTGCTTGATTTAAAATCCTGACTGCTAATTCTTAGAGAAAAATTTAATGTTACTGTGTCAAGTAAAAGCAAAGTCCTCTGATAATACCAACTGGGAAAGCTTACTATGAATAAATCTGAACTTAAAGATTAAAATATTTTTAAGTAAATTATTTTTACTATGGGGATATAATTAACTCAGTATTTCTTGTCAATAAATTCTTTTTTGTATGCGCTTTCCCCTAAATTTTTGGTGGTTACTGGAAAATAATTTTAGCCAAATCTATTATATCATTCTCATAGTGGGGTTCAGATATTATAAATTTATTTCAAATGTTTTATTTAAACTACTCTATCCTTGGTTTGATACTATTGTTAAAAATATATATAAATATTCTATCCTCTTGGATACCATGAAAATAGACTTACTGAAAGAATGAATAATTGGCCTACTTAAGCTTCTCAAAAGATTAGAAAAGCTGGTTATCAGCTTCCTTTTTGTATAATTCCATGCATATATTTGCTTCTTATATTTTCAGGTATAGGCAAAAATAAAAAATGATATCCAATATTATTTTTAAAATAAGCTTTGTCTTTAAATCCAAGTTAAGTTTACATACTTCACATATATATGTACCAAACAGAATACCATAACCAAGTATATGAAGTAGTTCATAAAAGCAAATTGCAAATATTTTACATAAGTTCCAGGTTTATATTCACCTAATTATCCCCCCTTTTTGTTTTTCTATAGTAATATCTCAAATATTACATAGTGTCAGCTAAGAAGGTTTTTTTATTTAAGGAATTTTGTATTGATATATGGCTGCAGTATTAAGCAGCAACACATTTAAAAATTATACCTGTTTTAATACAAAGTTATATACATACATGCAACATATGTGCTATATAAAATACATATACAAAACCCATAGACATAAATATCACATAAAACATAAGCAAAAAAAGAGAGAATACCAAAATATATCAAATAATGTGTTTTTATGGTGTTCAAATATATTTATTTTGTTTCATAATTTTCTTCTCTCTTGTTCATTGCCCTGATTTTAACCAACAATTCTAGAGTCAGTGGTCTGCTATTAAGACTATTGTGACTCCCTCTTTCAGTTTCTGTTTCTGATATATTGTGGCCTAGAAATATAATAAAACACTATAATAAGAATTTGAGTTAAGGTGTATTACATGCCTTGGAAGTACTAGACTTTCAAAATTAATAAATGAAGAATGACATCTAAGTTTAAAAATACCTGGGTTTGTGATAGTTATTAGTGTAAGCAAAGAGCTACTTTATGAAATTAAGTGGTGGCTGTGTTCCAGAAGGTAACATTTGCTGGAAGTCTGACCCTAAGGTTACTTCATAAAACTGTAGTTTGTTTCATCCCAAATAGAACCTTAGATAGTTTTAAAGATGATTTCATTGTCTAACAAGGAAAGTCATGTAAATGTGCAGGTTTATGTTATTCCACATTTCACTCCCAAAGGCTGATTTTGATCTAGGCCAGCTTCAGTAAAAGTTTGGCTTTCTGGTGAATCCTTAGAGCTGCCTCCATAGTCTCAGAAAAGAATAAAATGGCTTGTGGCAGTGATGTAAATGGGCAGTCATTACCCATACCTATAATTCCAGTCCCATGAGGCAAGTGTCATGTATGCTTTCAGAATTCCTGCTCGACTTATAAAGCACTTTGTCTTTGATATGGAAAACAAAACAGAAAGCTTTCTCTTAAAATCAGCTACCATTTTAACTTCTCCTCTTGCTAAAGCTAATGGAATTGTGCGATATATGAAAACACTTACACACACAGACACACACACATGCCATACATATATATATATTTGCAGAATGGAAAGGTGTTTGCTACAAAAGATCTCAAGTCTGTTTCTCTAGGTGGGTAGATGCCATTTCTATTACAGCTAGTGCCTCAGGTGTGCAGTGGTTTTGAGGAAACTTTTATTCTTGCATAAAATAGTGTTAAGTTTAATAATAAACATTAATTTAAGGCTATATTTATGTAATAACTCACTTATTTTTGGTTAAGTTCCCTTCAAGCATTCTCTTTAGGTCCTCTCTTCATCTTTATAAGATTCTACGGTTCAATTTTACTAGTGTTATTTTATTTCAGATCCACTTATATATGGTCCAATCAGATACAGGCCAAAATATTAGTACATATAGGGGACACTGTTATGTGGCTTATTTTGTAAAGCATCATTGGAAACTGTATCAGCAAATCTACATTATTCTTTTAAAGAGAAACATTTTAATATTTTTCTTCATTTGTTTTTTGTTTTTTTTGTTTGTTTGTTTGTTTTTTGTTTTTTAATGACCACTACCCCTGCAAAGCAGAACTGTGGATTATAAAAAACATTTTATAGACATGGGCAAACAGTTTAGTGAATTATTAACACTGCAAACCAAATTTTATATAATAATTTACTAATTCAACCATCCTTTATAAGCCAAATACTATATTCTCTATCTAACTTTAGAGGAGAGAATATGAATAATTCATTTTGCCTGTTTTAAAGAAATGTAAAAGACATTTTAAAAAGAAATGCACAGATGATTATTTGCAGTTTGAAATAATGCAATGACAGAAAAAAAGGAAGTGTAGAGGAAGGATAGCCATAAGTAAAAAGAGAATTGCTAGAGATTAAAGAAATGCTGCAGTCTAAATAACTTGAAAAACTTTCATTCTAAAAACTTAAAAATCATGAATAAAATGTAAAATTTATCTGTACTATATGTATTACAAAGACATGTAGTATATTAAACATGCAAATATGGTATGTATGTGTGTATATATATGTGTATGTGTTTAGTGCATAATTTAACTGTTAAGAAATCAAGTAGAAATTTTCAGCCTAAAAGTATAACTTAAGCCAAAATCCCCAAAATAAGCAACATTTTAATGCTATTTAATGTCTATCAATTATATATCTTTCTATTCTTAGAAAAGAAAGGTACAGTAAGACAGGAGTTAGCAGGAAGGAATGAAGAATTCTGAGAACTTCCTTGAGAGGATATTTATTTGCTTTACTGTTGACCTAAAAGGTGTGGATGGGGGAGGAAAAAATAAATAAATAGAGCTGAGTGAACTGAAAGGGTAAAACCTTCCTTCTGTCTGGGCTGTTTACAATCTTGAGCTCTGGCTGGGGCACATAGAGGCTCTGACTCATGACTGGATCCAAGGCTTAATGCCTCAAATCTCTGGCTGGACATTGAGCGAAGCAATGAATATGAAACAAGCCTAATGGCTGCTGGTGGAAAGGGATTGTGGGTAGGTCATGGTCCTCTCTCCCAGGCAACCTGAGCGAGGGCTTCTGATCTATGCTTTATAGTGGAGGCTCTAATACCCCTCTGCAAGAACCAAGCACTGAGGTTGGGGCAGTGGAGGCAAAGAAAATGGAATATACCTTGAAGGTATGCCCAGCAGCTTCCCTAGGAACAAATGCTAATCCATGATATGCCAGAACTTCAGTTTTAACAGACTTGGAATTGGGGGAGGAGAAAAAATAAAATTAGGTTCAAGCAATGTCAGAAATTATATGAGGGTTTGCATAAAGCATGACCATGCCCACAGTGTACAAAATTGAAAGAGGCCATCCTAAAAGAGAAAAATAAGAAAACTTGTATTGTCAATCTTTACTCTTGGTAAAGGGGTAGAGTCTCCCCTGGAAAATCCACACTTCCTGTGCAGCCCAAAATCCAAAGTGAAATTTGACTTTTAAAACAGTCCAGTGTTTTGGTACCCCCAGTTGCCTGGCAGAAGCAAATGAAAATCCTCTCTGTTGATTCACACCCTTACCTAAGGACTCAATTACTTTCCCCAGAAACATTCAAGGAATGTGAGCTCACAGTTCATCTCAAAACATCAGTCAGACAGAAAAGAACACTAACAGACACAAAGATTGGAGTGATAGCTGACTTCCCATCAGCAACAATGGAAGTCAAGAAACAGCAGTGGGAGAATGTCCTTAGCAAATATAAACTACATACAAAGAGAGGATGTATTTTAATTGTGAGGGGGAAATTAAAGATGTTTTCAAGAACAAATGAAGTATTTATTATCAATATACCAATACATCATCAGTAAATTTACTTCTAAATTATATGGAAGAAAGAAATGGATTCCAGGAAACAGTTCTGAAATAAGGAGGATGGGTAGATTGCTTGGGAGAGTAGGGAATTTAGCAGGGTAGGGAGTGATGAGAAAAGAAGATAGTGCAAGTATAAAAACAGAATAGGATGTAAAAATAATAACACCTAATTTGGTATTTTAGATTGAAAAAAGTAAAAGTAAAAGTAAAGAGCAATAATATCCAAGAAGTAAAAGTACTACTTGGATATTAAATAAAAGTAAATAAAAGTAAAGAGCAATAATATCCAAGTAGGGAAGGAGTGCTTTAAAGAAGTTAATGTCTTCTAATCACCTTTAAAAGGGTCTTGAATAACATAAATTTTGCTATTTTAAATATATATGCTAGATATCTAGAGTAATAACTAAAGTGAAAAATTAGTAGATATAACCTCCAAATTATTTATTCGTTGCCAAAAGAAGTGAATAAAGGAAGGGAAAGAAGAAATTAGAAGTGGGAAATTGGGATTGTATGATTGTGGTACCACCAAGGGTGCAAATTGCTGGGAAACTGCCTGGTTCCTCATCTACTTTCTTAGTGGGGTTTCTGATTTGGGGAGTTATTTGCTAGAAACAAATGCAAAATGGAAATCTACCAACACACAACTAGCTGGCTCACCTAGTTTGATCTTATCTATTAGTCTTTACTCTCCAGTAAACCAGACTTAAAAAGGCTTCTGGAGTAGGAAACTCATCCTAAGAACTAAAAGACAAGTAGTTTGGGTGTAGGGATTGCCACACAAATGTAACAGCCTGCACAAAATGCTGATCATGATATCCCATATTTATTGAGTCAGGAACTGCCCTGAGTGCTCTGCAGACATCAGTTCATTGAATCTCACAGCAAGCAGTCTTTGAGAAAGGATCATTTTATTTACGTGGGAAAACATGGCTTAAGGAGGTAAGGTTAATATGAGGAAGTGGCGGAGCCAGAACTCAAATCCAGGTAATGTGACCCCTTTGTAACTATTTACCAAAGTGGGCAATGCATATTACCTCTCATGTATAGAGATGATAATGAAGATGCAGAATGGATTATGTTGGGAGTTGGGGCTACACAGGGATTGGGGGCCTGGGAAAGGGAAAAAGAATGGAATAAAGCAAGCAAGAAGAAAATAAGGTTGACACCTCCATTTTTAGTTTGGTTTCTTAGACATTGTGGTGGCCCTACTATGCACACACCCACATACAAATATGTCTTGGGACTTGTGGGATAGGTTTGCTGATGAAGATAGTATTCCCCAAGGACTGATTACTGAGGCTCTGGGCCTAGGTTCCTAAGGAAGATCTTCACCCAGCCCCAGTAGAGGCAGCCAGGGATCAGGTTCCCTATGATAATGGCAGGTGACATGGTGCCATTAAATTCTGATTTAGCTCCCATGGAGGAAACAGGACTTGGGAGTTTAGAGCAGATGTCCAAAGCACTCCAATCTTGCATTCTAATCTTGTCTTTGCTACATGTGCAATACGTGGTGGACAAATCATTTTATTTCCCTGATGATCAATGGGTTTAGGGTTGTAAAATGAGGTAATTGCACTTAATTATAGTCTCCTGAGGCCAAATTAAATCAGATGATAAATACTGGAGTATTTCATCGGGACAATAGGCAAGATAGATGTCAATCTGGGGAGAAAAATCTTCCAAATTTTGAGTACCTATTAGGAAGTTATGCAAAGGGACTATTGTACAGAAAGTCATAGATTGATAAAAGATGCTTATAGACATAAAAATGCTCAGAAATAATACTAATCACACATATTTTCACTCATGTATGAAGCATTAATTAATAACTTATTGTATGTGTGGCATAATATTGTAGGCACTTAGAAGTCAACATAAATTCTTAATGTCATGAATCTTATACTCTGATATGAAATATACTTAAGTAAACTAGTAATTATAACACAATGATATGTTGTGTAACTCAAAGTAAAACTAAGTTCTCAAAAGGCTAGGAGGGAAAGGGATTGTTTAAAGGCATGTATCCCACAGATTATCACTACAAATATAAATAAATGCTTACATGACATACTTCTAAAATATGACACTGGTACAAAGAGTTAACAAAAGAATGGTATATGGGAAAAACTACCTATCGCATACTAGGGAATATAATTAGTAGGAATAGATTACTAGTACCACACAAATACTAGGGACAAATGATTAAGGGCTGATAAGAGCTTTGTAGTGCCTTGGGTCATGAGAATTGTTTAAAAATAAAAAGGCTAGGAGGCAGGCAGAAAAGGAGTCTCTTTTTTTTGGTATGACACTATAAGAATGTATACTTTACAAGTCACAAAGAAAATTTACCTGTAGAAGCCTCTTTTTCACCATTAAATTTGTCAGCACTGAACAATCCTGATTTTTTTTTTTTTACTTTTTATTTTGAAATAAATTCAAACTTACAGGAACAGTTTCAAAAATAATACAAACCCCGTACACAGAACTCCAGCATACCCCAACGCCCCTCCACAGATACCCAGATCTACCAACTTTAATATTTTGTCACTTTACCATTTCTTTCTTTCCCTCCCTATCATCCATCATCTATTGCTCTGTCTTCTGAACATATGAGAGCAAGTTACACACATCCTTGAACAAATAATTCACATATACATTTCCTATGAACAAGAATATTCCTTTATGTAATCACATTAAGTGTAGTTAAGAAGTTCAAGAAATTTAACATTGATATAAAGTTTACATTCTATATTTCATTTTTTCTTATGTTCTAATTGTGCCCTTTTGAGCCTTTTCTCCTCTATTCTTAGATCTCATCCAGGATCATCTATGGCATTTAACTGTCATTATCTATTTAGACTGTCTTTTTTTTTCATTTGTGGAAACATATATACAGCATAAATCTTCCCATTCCAGCCACTCCTAAGCATTCTATTTAGGGGGATTAATCACATTCACAATGTTGCAATGCCATCACCTTCTCACCATCCATTACTAGAAATTTCCCTTCACCCCAAACTGAAACCCTACACTCATTTCTTATTAAACTCCCCCTTGCCCCTTACCCCACTTCTCATAACTCATACTCTACTTTTCATCTCTATGATCATATTCTCTGATACTTTCTTTGTGTTTACCATGGGGCTTTAATCTAACATCCTAAATCTATAACAATCTTGTTTTCTTTGATACCAACTTAACTTTAACAGGACACATAAACTATGTTCCGATATTCCTCCTTTCCCCCAACTTTCTGTAGTTCTTGTCAAAAATTACATATTTTACATTGAGTCCAAAACCACTGATTTATCACTACACTATGTATTTTGGATCTTGTAGGAAGTAAATAGTGGAGTTGCAAACCAAAAATACAGTAGTATCAGTATTTATATTTACCATGTGATCTTTCCTGGAAATCTTTATTTCTTCATGTGGTTTCAGTCAATTGTTTAGTGTACCTTCCTCTCAGCCTGCACATTTCCCTTTAGCATTTCTTATAGGACTGATCTACTGGTGATGAAGTCCCTCAGTTTTTGATTATCCGGGAATGTTTTCATCCCCTCTCATTTTTAGCCTCCAGGTGTTTGTGAATTTTCTAAGTCTCTGAAGGTTATTGACTTCTAATTGTATTCCATTGTGGTCAGAGAATGCGTTTTGACTAATTTCAATTTTTTTTAAATTTATTGAGGCTTGTTTTATGTCCCAGCATATGGTCTATTCTGGAGAAAGTTCCATGAGCACTAGCGAAGAATGTGTATCCTGGTGATTTGGGATGTAATGTTCTATATATGTCTGTTAAATCAAATTCATTTATCAGATTGTTTAGGTTTTCAGTTACCTTATTGGTCTTCTGTCTGGTTGATCTATCTATAGGAGAGACTGATGTGTTGAAGTCTCCCACAATTATTGCAGAAACATCCATTCCTTCCTTTAGTTTTGCCAGTGTTTGTCACATGTATTTTGTGGCACCATGACTGGGTGCATAAACATTTATGATTGTTATTTCTTCTTGTTGTATTGCCCTTTTATTAGAATGTAGTGGCCTTCTTTGTCTCTCATAACATCCTTGCATTTAAAGTCTATTTTATCTGAGATTAATATAGCTACTCCTGCTTTCTTTCGGCTGTAGCTTGCATGAAATATTTTTTCCATCCTTTCACTTTCAATTTCTTTGTGTCCCTGTATCTAGAATAAGTCTCTTGCATGCAGCATATTGATGGTTCATATTTTTTTATCCATTCTGCCAATCTATATCTTTTAATTGGGGAGTTTAATCCATTTACATTCAATGTTATTACTGTGAAGGCATTTCTTGAATCAGCCATCCTATCCTTTGGTTTATGTTTGTCAGATATATTTTTTCCCCTCTTTCTTAATGTCCTTTAATGAACCAATATTGAATCTCTTTAGTACTGAACCTTTGTCTATATCTCTCTCTCCTTTCTTTGTTTCTCAGTCGGTAGTGCTCTCTTTAGTATCTGAAGTAGGACAGGTCTTTTATTAGCAAAATCTCTCAGCATTTGTGAAAAATTTAAGCACTCCCTCAAATTTGAAGGAGAGCTTTGCTGGATAAAGGATTCTCGGTTGGAAATTTTTGTCTCTCAGAATTTTAAATATGTCATGCTACTGCCTTCTCGCATCCATGGTGGCTGCTGAGTAGTCACTACTTAGTCTTATGTTGTTTCCTTTGTATGTGGTGAATTGCTTTTCTCTTGCTGCTTTCAGAACTTGCTCCTTCTCTTCAGTATTTGACAGTCTGATTAGAATATGTCTTGGCACGGGTTTATTTGGATTTATTCTATTTGGAGTTCACTGGGCATTTATGCTTTGTGTATTTATATTGTGTAGAAGGTTTGGGAAGTTTTCCCCAACAATTTCTTCGAATACTCTTTCTAGACCTTTACCCTTCTCTTCCCCTTCTGGGACACCAAGGAGTCTTATATTTGGAGGTTTTATTTTATCTATCATATCCCTGAGGTCCATTTCAATTTTTTCCATTTTTTCCCCATTCTTTCTTTTTGTTCTTTCATTTTCCATTCTGTGGCCCTTGAGGTTGCTGATTTGTTGTTCAGCTTCCTCTAGTCTTGTACTATGAGTATCCAGAATCTTTTTTAATTTGGTCAACAGTTTCTTTAATTTCCATAAGATCATCTTTTTTTATTTACTCTTGCAATTTCTTCTTTATGCTCTTCTAGGGTCTTCTTTATGTCATTTATATCCTGTGCCATGCTCTTCTTCATGTCCTTTATATCCTGTGCCATGGTCTCATTGTTTGTCTTTAGCTCTTTGATTAATCGCTCCAAGTACTGTGTCTCCTCTGTCCTCTTGATTTGGGTGTTTGGGTTTGGGTTCTCCATGTCATCTGGTTTTATCATATGCTGTAAAATTTTCTGTTGTTTTTGGCCTCTTGGCATTTGCTTTACTTGATGAGGTTCTTTTAGGATATGTAGGATTATTCAAAGTCTAATCTCTAATTTGTTAGATCTATAGCTTGGTGGCGTACACTTTCTCTAACTAACCAGCAGATGGCATCCACGAGTCACCTATTCCCCTCAAGTCAGTTCTCCCCAACTTTGTCTTTGTGGTGTGTGGGGGTATGGTTCTTGTGGGGTCCAATTTGTGCACCAAGTTTGGGTGTGTTGTTGGTGTTATCCACCCTGAATGTGGGGCTGTGTCTGAGTGGTTAGGGAAGGAGGGCAGCTTTAATAATGAAACCTCCCAGGTGTTCCTGGAGATTTAAGGCTGTTGCAAGAGTCTAAGACTTCATTTCAGTCTTGCCACAGATTGTCTCTGCCGCTGACCCACACGTCCTTGGTATTGGTGTATGGTCTCTGGGATTTCCGAGTGGATCCCTCTTGCAAGCCATGCCCTTCTCAGGCCTCTGCTGAGGGAAGGTTGTGCTGCATCACAGGTGCATGCCAGGGAAGTTCTGGGCCACCAGGAAGTGCAGGGGAGTTCCCAGCCTGTTGTAAGGATGGCTGAATGGGGCATGTTAATTTCCCCCTTTTTGCACAGCTCCACCTTCCCAGCTCCGGGACAATTAGCTGTGGGTGTGCGAAAGGCTATTGTCCATACCCGATATTGCGGCATGTGCCGTGATGCTGGAAACACTTCCTGTCACACTTGGTTTTTTGCCACGGCTCTGGCCTGTGGTGTCTGGAGTGTTCCTAGCCCACCAGGAAGATGGCTGCAAGGGGCATTGTTATTTTCCCCTTTTGGCTCACCTCTGCCTTCCTTGCTCCAAGATGATTAGCAGCAGTGCGTGAAAGGCTATCTTCCACACCAGATATTGAGGCATTTGCACAGCTCATTCCTGCCATGCTTCATGGTGCGGTTTTCTCTGCCGTATCTGCAGCCGCTTTTGGGTTTTTTTAAAAAAGTACTAGTCTGCCTCCAAACGCCAACCCATGGTTTCCCCACCCCGCAGCATGGCTGTCAGACATTCAGCAGGCTCACTCACTCATTTCAGAATGCAGACTCCGATTTCACCAAGTGCCTGGTCCCTGTGGATTTAGCAGACCTTGTCCAGTTGGTGCATCACTGGAACTGGTGTTCTGGGTCAGTTTCTGGATTTTATCTAGTATTTTTCACAGAGGTGTTATTTTTGCCCTGTCTTTCCTAGCTGCCATCTTAGGTTCTCCTCTCCAAATCTGATTTAATTAATAAAAAAATGATTACATGGAATGAGATAGGTGTATGCTTTTATAGAGAAATATCAAAGTGAAAATTGCTCAGTTTGTCTATGAGAACTGATATTGCAAAGAACATATTTCGTTCAAAGTTATACATCAGCATAACACTAAAACTACCTACATAAAGTAGAGAGAACCACAATGTAAGGCATATATTATTTCACTTCTATGTGGGTGTCTAAGTTGACCCAACTGCATACCCAATATTTAAGTTTAAAGCACCAATACAGTTTTATAAGTCTTCCCCCCAAACATCTTATTCATAATTGAGTAAAATGGCTCAAAATTATTAGTATTAAGTATGTGAATTATGCATCTACCTAAAAAGAAAAAAAAAAGCTTACTTAAAGGAAACTGCTTTCAACATTTTCTCTATTGGTCAAAGTCACATTAGAGGACTGAATGTGTTGTGAACAGTGCATGAAATAAAAATAACAGAACTCAAATAAACACGTTTTGAAGGCACAAGTACAGATTTGAACATAAACACAGTTTGAATGCAGAAGAAAAAGTTTGAAGTGCTTTAAAATATGTGTGTGTGTGTGTGTATACAAACATACACACATGCCAGTGTAAATGACAGACTGCACTCAGTTTTCAAATCATTTGATACTTTTCTAACCTCATGAAATAATAATTTATTAACATTAAGCTTCTGGTACAACTTAGACTACATCTTACAATAGCAGTTTCAGAATGATTTAGAACAAAGTTTAAACTCCATTTAAACCTTACTACTAATTAATAGGTTAAAAGGCCTCAATTTATGGAGGAAATTTACATTATTAAATATATTGACAATAAAATGTGGTAACATACGTAGAATGAAATACTATTTAGCCTTTAGTTGCTTGTTTAAATTAGAGTGATCATGTTCCATCATCTCTTTCTCAGAGGAAACCCTAGAATATAACAGGATAGAGTTGACATTATTTAAAATAAAATGTATAAAAATTATAACATTATGTCTTTAAATTTAATTGCATTAATATGTATTTTTGTAATTATACCTCATTGCTATGTATTTAACATGACAGAATAAATAGCACTATAATATCCAATGACATAAACCTCTTTTATAATGCTAATGCACCTTTTTTTATTTTTTTAACTAACTCAACTGAGTTTACAATTAACTATACTGTTCTTTTAAATGCAGTGTAGCAATTTACATTTTCAATACAGTGATTCTTACTAATAGGATTTTTAATTTTTCCATCACTAACTCAGACATTACAAATCAATTTATGATAATTTTTATGAATTTGAAACTAATATGGCAGAGTTTAACTACAGAATGACATTTTAAAATAAAGATTCAGCTCATGTACGCATATTATTACACTTTCTATCCTACGGGTAATGTTAACTGGGTAGTTTTACTGCACATGCTATTTGTCAGTTTTATTTGAAGTCATTTAAACCATTTCATCAGAGATATATAAATTTTGGAAATATATGCTATCAAACTTTAGCCATACACAGATTTAGCCATTAGAATCAGAATCAAAATAAATGAAATGTTACCTTAGCTCAACTGTGGGTATGTATGTTCTATTTAGTTTAGCCAACATAATTCAGTTTTCATTAACAAATAATTCACTTTACCTGTTCCAAACAATATATATTTAATATATTTTAATAGTCAATTCATTGTTTATGTTTTAACCATGATTAAATAGACGATAGTATAAAGTTTTATATTATTGACACTATAAGTTAAGCATTTTTTAAAGATAAACATTAAATTCAAGCTTATGCATTTGAGTTAGTTTGGAAATTAAACTAAAAAATGTAGTTTGTAGTTCCTTTTTGGCCTCTAAACATCTCTTTCTTTGCTGAATAAAAATAAAAGGAGAAAGTGATACTAAACAATCTATATTATTTATTCAAAAGTGTATACCATTAGCAAACATTAAATTAGCAACTTTCTACGATATGCACACAATAAATGACATTTGTGAAACATAAAAATGCCTTTATTTCTTTTTTATATTATATTAAAATAATATGAATTATATATTCTGTTGCTTAATTAATAAGAACATGTCACAAGTAATTTCAAGTAAGTGTGGTAGAGATGGCCTCAGATTTCAATAAAAGTGGTAGAGTAGTATTTTAAAATTTAAAAAGGAAAAAATGTTAAAGTCATCTAAATTATTATTCAACTATAAAGAGAATTGGCAGACATATTCAATCATGCAGGAAACTATTTAAATGAAATCCAGACAACCAAGAGATTAATCAAAATGAAGAAGCCATGGGGAGCGCGCTGGTGGTAGAATGAAATTTCTTGCAGTATAGAACTGAGGTTCAACTGTGATGGTTATAATGTCTAGAAAACTGATTTCAAATGTCAGTAACCACAAACCAATCTTTTAGGGATGGTCACATACGAGAACATAGTAGAAATAAGGAGTAATTTACAATGACTGTGTTCTGAGAAGCATGTAATTACCATAAATAAAGCAGTGAAATGGTGTGTATAAGAATAACTGGGGAAAAGTCCTGATTTTCAAACATAGGTCTCTATATATTCTATTGATTAGTAGTCTCCAGAAATCAAACTGTTGGGTTTAAATTCATTCTACTACATCTACCAGCACTTCAACAAAAATATATGTGCCAGTCATTGGACACTGGGACAGAATATATGCACTTCAACCCAGACTTCAGCTGTAAATCTGGATCAAAGACAGGCAATGAAAAGAACTGGGAATCAAAAATAACTTAACAGTGGAAAAACACTAAATTCAGTTAGGTTTATCCAGAAACCAGAGTAACTCTGAATATGATTCATTAGAGTCAGAAAAATAAGTTTGGGGGAAAAACCCATTTGTCTCACTTCTGAAATAAATAAGAAAAGGAAAAGCAGTCATGAAAGTAGAAGCAATTTTACTAGATGATAATGAATCTAGGTAAACTAAAATGGATGGAAAAGAAATTAAAATTACAATAATAGACTTGAAATTCAAATGACAGTATGAGAGAGTAAAGTTTTAATGGAATATTAATTAGCAATGTGGTGGAGAATTTGATATGGCAAAAGAACTAGAAGAGCAGGATGACTAGATGAAAATGCAGAGAGAAAAACAGATAGACATTGAAGGCATTTAATTGTGAGCAATCCATAGAGGGATTTGAAACAGATCCAGAATTAAACGTATATCTTAAGAATACATTTCATGAGCTGAAAATGATCTGAGTATACATACCAAAATGTTTATCACATTTCAGGCACTGTATTAGTTAGGGTTCTCCTTGGAAACAGAATCAATGAGAGATGTCTCTTATTATCAAATTGTAAAAGTGACTCACGCAACTGCGGGAGCGCACGAGTCCAAATTCTGCAGAGCCGTCAACAAGCTGTCAACTCCAAGGAAGACGTCCGACAAACTCCTCGGGAAACGAACCGACAACTTTGACGAACTCCTCAGGAAACGAACCGGCAACTTTGAAGAACTCAGGAAACGAACCGACAACTTTGACGAACTCCTCAGGAAACGAACTGGCAACTTCGACGAGCTCCCCAGGAAAAGCTTCACTGAGCAGCTGAAGAAGAAGTGAAGGTTCTCTAACTGTCCGGCTTATAAGCCTCCAACTGATCACCCGGACCAAATCCAGCCAATTACATTCTCTCACTGTGGAAGCACGCCCCTTGATGAATCATCAGTCAGCTGCAGTCAATTGACTGATGATCCGACAAACCAACCAGCCTCAAATAGCCTCACAGGAATCGTCAGGCCAGTGCCCGCTTGACCAGACAGCTAGGCCACCTAGCCAAGTTGACACATGAACCCAACCATCACAGTCCACCCCTTGTCAACTTGGCAGTCGTACACATCACCTAAAACCATATCTTCAAAATGAACGTTACAGCTTATGCCATATGATAAGGGGATAAGACAGAGAAGAAAGCAAAAATATTTTCTTCACAGACAAATACAAACATAATCATCACAAAACGAGGAGGAAATATTCATATCATCATAGTCCTCGTTTCTGTAACTGGTCACGTGGCCGTAGTTCATATTTATCACGACCTTCTTCCACTACCCATTCCATGTTCCCTTTACCCTCAGCAAGCACTTCAGCTGGCCGTGGTTCTTTGCCTGGTGGGGTGACCCAAACCTTCATTCCTGAAGTTTCTTGGCCATTGGTAGTCCTGCCTGGATTGGGTTGTTGCAGTTTTCCATTGACTTGAATCACGGGGCATGGTAGTACTAAGAGACGCCCCAGGGGATCTCCTGTATGCCAGGAAAACTCTTCTTTACTTCCATTGTGTAGTTGCAGTGCTATTTCCCCTTGATAGTCAGGATCAATCACCCCAGCCAGTACAGTAATCCCCTTACTTGCCTGTTGATTCAGAGGCATAAGAAGCCCAAAGTGGCCAGGTGGCAGCCTTAACTTCCAGTTCAATGGGATTATTGTTGTGTTTCCTGGTGGAAGCACTCCTCCTTTTGGAACCAAGACCTGTAGACCAGCAGAGCTTAAACTTGCAGGGACAGGAAGCAAAAATTTCCCTAGTGGATCACTAGGAGTGATAGTGAGTGGTGCTACTCCTGTTTCCACCCCTTGATTCCTGGACCCATGAATCCTGGCTATGGGAGAAACAGCACCATAGAGTGGACGCTGATTCAGAGCATACACAGCCTCCTGGAGAACACTGCCCCAGCCCTGCAAGGTATTGCCACCTAGTTGGCGCCGTAATTGAGTCTTCAATAGGCCATTCCACCGTTCTATCAACCCAGCTGCTTCTGGATGATGGGGAACATGGTAAGACCACAGAATTCCATGAGCATGTGCCCATCCCCTCACTTCATTTGCTGTGAAGTGGGTTCCTTGGTCCGAACCAATGCTGTGTGGAATACCATGACGGTGGATGAGGCATTCTGTAAGTCCACGTATCATAGTTTTGGCAGAAGCATGTCGTGCAGGGAAGGCAAACCCATATCCGGAGTATGTGTCTATTCCAGTAAGAACAAATCGCTGCCCTTTCCATGATGGAAGTGGTCCGATGTAATCAACCTGCCACCAGGTAGCAGGCTGATCACCCCGAGGAATGGTGCCATATCGGGGACTGAGTGTGGGTCTCTGCTGCTGGCAAATTGGACACTCAGCAGTGGCTGTGGCCAGGTCAGCCTTGGTGAGTGGAAGCCCATGTTGCTGAGCCCATGCATAACCTCCATCCCTACCACCATGACCACTTTGTTCATGAGCCCATTGGGCAATGACAGGAGTTGCTGGGGAAAGAGGCTGATTGGTATCCACCAAACGGGTCATTTTATCCACTTGGTTATTAAAACCTTCTTCTGCTGAAGTCACCCTCTGGTGAGCATTCACATGGGACACAAATATCTTCATGTTGTTTGCCCACTCAGAAAGGTCTATCCACATACCCCTTCCCCAGACTTCTTTGTCACCAATCTTCCAATCATGTTCCTTCCAAGTCCCTGACCATCCAGCCAAACCATTAGCAACAGCCCAGGAATCAGTATACAGACGCACCTCTGGCCAGTTCTCTTTCCAAGCAAAGTGAACAACCAGGTGCACTGCTCGAAGTTCTGCCCACTGGGAGGATTTCCCCTCACCACTGTCCTTCAGGGATATCCCAGAAAGGGGCTGCAGTGCTGCAGCTGTCCACTTTCGGGTGGTACCTGCATATCGTGCAGAACCATCTGTAAACCAGGCCCGAGTCTTCTCTTCCTCAGTCAACTGACTGTAAGGAACTCCCCAAGATGCCATAGCTGTGGGCTGGGCAAGAAAAGGTAAGGTGGAAGGAGTGGGGGCCATGGGCATTTGGGCCACTTCCTCATGTAACTTACTTGTACCTTCAGGACCTGCTCGAGCTCTATCTCGTATATACCATTTCCATTTTATGATGGAGTGCTGCTGTGCACGCCCAACTTTATGGCTTGGTGGGTCAGATAACACCCAGCTCATGATAGGTAACTCAGGTCTCATGGTAACTTGGTGGCCCATGGTTAAGCGTTCTGTCTCTACTAAGGCCCAGTAGCAGGCCAACAGTTGTTTCTCAAATGGAGAGTAGTTGTCTGCAGAGGATGGTAAAGCTTTACTCCAAAATCCTAAGGGCCTGCGTTGTGATTCTCCTATAGGAGCCTGCCAAAGGCTCCAAACAGCATCTCTATTTGCCACTGACACTTCCAGCACCATTGGATCAGCTGGATCATATGGTCCAAGTGGCAGAGCAGCTTGCACAGCAGCCTGGACCTGTTGCAGAGCCTCATCTTGCTCCAGTCCCCACTCAAAACTAGAAGCTTTTCTAGTCACTCGGTAAATGGGCCGGAGTAGCACACCTAAATGAGGAATATGTTGTCTCCAAAACCCAAAGAGGCCAACTAAACGTTGTGCCTCTTTTTTGGTTGTAGGAGGGGCCAGATGCAGCAGCTTATCCTTCACCTTAGAAGGAATATCTCGACAGGCCCCACACCACTGAACACCCAGAAATTTTACTGAGGTGGAAGGGCCTTGTATTTTTGTTGGATTTATCTCCCATCCTCTGCCACGCAAATACCTTACCAACAAATCTAGAGTAGTTGCTACTTCTTGCTCACTAGGTCCAATCAACATGATATCATCAATATAATGGACCAGTGTGATGTCTTGTGGGAGGCAGAAATGATCAAGATCCCTGCGGACAATATTATGACATAGGGCTGGAGAGTTGATATAACCCTGAGGTAGCACGGTGAATGTAAACTGCTGGCCTTGCCAGCTAAATGCAAACTGTTTCTGGTGGTCCTTGCTGACAGCAATTGAGAAAAAAGCATTTGCCAGATCAATAGCTGCATACCAGGTACCGGGGGATGTGTTGATTTGCTCAAGCAATGATACCACATCTGGGACAGCAGCTGCAATTGGAGTCACCACCTGGTTAAGCTTACGATAATCCACAGTCATCCTCCAAGACCCATCTGTTTTCTGCACAGGCCAAATAGGAGAGTTGAATGGGGATGTGGTGGGAATCACCACCCCTGCATCCTTCAAGTCCTTAAGAGTGGCATTAATCTCTGCAATCCCTCCAGGAATCCGGTATTGCTTCTGGTTCACTACTTTGCTAGGCAGAGGCAGCTCTAGTGGCTTCCACTTGGCCTTTCCCACCATAATAGCCCTCACTCCAGGAGTCAGGGAACCAATGTGAGGATTCTGCCAGTTGCTGAGTATGTCTATTCCAATTATGCATTCCGGCACTGGGGAAATAACCACAGAATGGGTCCGGGGACCCACTGGACCCACTGTGAGACGGACCTGGGCTAAAACTCCATCAATCATCTGACCTCCATAAGCCCCAACTCTGACTGGTGGACCAGAGTGACGTTTTGGGTCTCCGGGAATTAATGTCACTTCTGACCCAGTGTCTAATAATCCACGAAATATCTGATCATTTCCTTTTCCCCAATGCACAGTCACCCTGGTAAAAGGCCGTAGGTCCCCCTGGGGAAGGCTGGGAGGAAGATTAACAGTGTAAATTTTTGGCAGTGTGACAGGGTCCTTCTCCAAGGGTACCCGGCCTTCCCTTCATTCAAGAGGCTCTGGATCTGTAAACTGTCTCAAGTCTGGGAATTGATTAAGGGGCCGTGACTCTCTGTTTTTGTAATTCAAGGGAGATTTTTGTTCACGTGGCCTAGAATTCTTCTGCTTATATAGTTCAAACAGGAATTTAGTCGATTGCCCATCTATTTTACTACTTGGTACTCCATGATCCACTAGCCAACGCCATAAGTCTCTGCGAGTCATATTATTTTGATTGCTACTTTGAGCCTGTTTTACATTATGGTAGCCCTGTCCACCTTGTCTGTGGCAATTAACTGCAGCCACTTGGCTTCTGCTGACTCGGGACCCGATTATCCCCATTGTGTTTAAGGATTCCAGCTCAGTGACAGCAGTTCCTACAGTAATATCTGACCTACAGAGAAGGGCGACTACAGAGCTCTTCAGGGATGATGGAGCTAGTTTCACAAATTTATTCCTTACAGTCCTGGTAAAAGGTGTGTCCTCTGGACATTCCAGGACTGTGTGAGCAGGTTTTCCATGATAAATCCACTCTAACATTCCAATCTCTCTAAGCCTTTGAATCCCCTCCTCCACATTATACCAGGGCAGTTCTGGCATTTCAACTTCTGGTAATGCCGGCCACCTTTTGATCCATGTTTCAGCCAGCCACCCAAACAAACTGTTAACACCCTTTCTAACCCCTCGAGCTACAACATTGAATGCAGAATCTCTGCTTAGTGGGCCCATATCAGTAAATTCAGCCTGATCCAACCTTATATTCCTTCCACCATTATCCCACACTCTCAATATCCATTCCCACACATATTCCCCTGGTTTCTGTCTGTATAAGTTGGAAAACTCATACAGTTCTTTTGGAGTATAGCGTACTTCCTCATGGGTCACACTTTGTACCTCACCCTTTGGGGCTTGTTGGGACTTGAGCCTAGTTATAGGTCTTGAAGCAAAAACTGGTGGTGGGGGTGGGTCATGAAAAGAGTTAGAATTATCTCTCAAGCCATTCACCTCAGGGCACTCTGTTGCATTTTCATCTCTTAAAACAGGATTAGTCTCTCCAGACGAAAGAGTGAGGGCTGCTTCCTCAGGGGAGGTGATTACAAGATTAGCAGGCATTGAAGGGTCAATCTCCTTAGGTGGGAGTTGCGTGGCAGGCTCCTTAGGGCAGACTGGAGGCAGAGAAGCTGTTTCCCCAGGACAGCCCTCTACAGGTAAATCTAACAATGACCCAGCAGAATCCAGGGTTCCAATGTCCTCACTGTCATTATTATCAATCCATATGTCTCCATCCCAAGTTTCTGGGTCCCATTCTTTTCCAATCAATGCCTTTACTTTAACAGCAGACACCCTGAGAGGTTGAGATTTTAGTTTACGCTGTAAATGTGCTACTCGCACAATAAGAGACTGCGTCTGATTTTCAGAAACCTCCAGTCTGCGGGCACAGGAAATAAGATTTTCTTTCAGGGCACAGATGGAACTCTTTACATCTGTCATACGGCATTCAAGTTTTGAATTTGAAGCCTTTAGCTCATCCCTTTCTCTTACAACTGTATCCAAAGTATCTAAGAGCAGCCAGCCAACATCATTATACTTCTTAATACTGCAAAACTCTGTGAAAGTGTCGAAAACGCTGTCACCCAGAGCCTCGCTTCGTACTAGAGCACAATTAGGAGAATCAAATGGTGCTATTTTGCGTATTTCCTTTGCCAACTCCTGCCATGGACTCTTAGTACCCTCTTGATTATTGGAAATAGAGTCATTAGTGCCTCTGAATCTAATCAGAGTAGAAAACAAGTTGTAAAAGCCCATTTTAAGATTCCGTTTCTCAAGAACCACTTCCGGTACCAAGTTGTATTAGTTAGGGTTCTCCTTGGAAACAGAATCAATGAGAGATGTCTCTTATTATCAAATTGTAAAAGTGACTCACGCAACTGCGGGAGCGCACGAGTCCAAATTCTGCAGAGCCGTCAACAAGCTGTCAACTCCAAGGAAGACGTCCGACAAACTCCTCGGGAAACGAACCGACAACTTTGACGAACTCCTCAGGAAACGAACCGGCAACTTTGAAGAACTCAGGAAACGAACCGACAACTTTGACGAACTCCTCAGGAAACGAACTGGCAACTTCGACGAGCTCCCCAGGAAAAGCTTCACTGAGCAGCTGAAGAAGAAGTGAAGGTTCTCTAACTGTCCGGCTTATAAGCCTCCAACTGATCACCCGGACCAAATCCAGCCAATTACATTCTCTCACTGTAGAAGCACGCCCCTTGATGAATCATCAGTCAGCTGCAGTCAATTGACTGATGATCCGACAAACCAACCAGCCTCAAATAGCCTCACAGGAATCGTCAGGCCAGTGCCCGCTTGACCAGACAGCTAGGCCACCTAGCCAAGTTGACACATGAACCCAACCATCACAGGCACATTTAATTAAAATGGATAGAGAAAATATATTCATACAAAAAGCTTTGTATTTCTTTTGTCATCATCTATTCTTTCTTAAAATTACAAGAGCAAAATTGGAAATGTTACAAACATCCAAGAGGAAAAAATCATTGTACAAATGTTAAATACAACACGAAGAATCATGACAATGAATACAATGAATATATTTTTAAGACTATTAAAAACCTGCACTTGTAAAATTCACCTTTACAAATTTAAAGCATCATCTTGACTTTCCTTGCTTGATTAATTTATTGTATATTGCATATCCATTAGTCCCACTCTTAAATATGGCAGCAGATAAGGGAAACATTAGCAAGTTAAATATCTAAACATAATTTCAAAATTTTTACTTAAAAAGGAAATAATCAATCATTGAATATGGGCAAGAATAATTACTGAGAGGACAAAGTTTATATCATACTGTGACATACTTAACATTATAAACTCCAAAACTATTTGACTGGAGTTATTTTCTTGAATATACAGCATTATTTGAGGCAATAATTTCTCAAGTTTGTTTTATTATTACTTCATCTCCTTCTATGTTTTCCGTTTTATCCAAACTATTTACAGTTGGCCAAAGAGGACAAAATAACTATGGTTATTTGTAATATGCAGAACTGCAATATCCTAAAACACTATAAAATTTATTAAATGTTTTTGTTGTCAGACCAGTGGTACTGCTTTTGCTCAATTGATACATAATATAATTAGATCATTACCATGTTGTCTCAACTACTGTATCTTGCTAGACTTGAAATCATACTAAATCCTCCAGCTTTCTAATTTTTTTCCATAATCAATTTGTCTATTGAGATCCTTTGCATTCCATTTACATTTTAGAAGCACCTTGTTAATTTCTAAAACAAAAGTCTTAAATTTTGATTGGAACTGTATTGATGTTACAGATCAACTTTGGGAGAAAGGATATCTCAACAATATAGACTTCTATATGTGAATATGGTGTATCTCTTTAATCATTTAGGTCTTTGAATCTCTCAGCAAGATTTGAATTTCAGTATAACATGTCTTACTATATTTTATTTAATCCATTCTGAAATATTTCAATTTTAATGACTGTAAATGCTATTCCTTATTAATTGCTAGATATAAACATCTCAATATGCATATGTATTTCTATATATATATATATATCTTATTTTGTGTTTTGACTTTTATCTTATAGCCTTGCTAAATTCATTTACAATTTCTGACAGATATTTCTTTCAGACATCGTAAGCTTTTCCACATGTATTACTATAACATCTGAACATATAGACAATTTTAGTTTTTTCTTTCCAGTTTGTTTGTTCCTTATACATTTTTCTTGCATCATTACACTGTTTAGGACCTTCAGAACAATATTGGAAAGAGTTGCAAAGACATGTTGAGAATAGGCATCATTATTTTTTCTGTGATCTTAGGTTGAAAGACTTTATTCTTTCACCACTGAATATGATGTTGATTAGATTTTTTTCTCATAGATGTTAGTACAGTGCCTTTTTATTAAAACTGGTTATGACATGTCTCCCCTTCTCTAGTTTCTGAAAGAGTTCATAGAAAATCATTATTATGCCTTCCTTAAATATATGATAGAAATCACCTCTGAAGTCATCTTGGGCTGGAGCTTTTTTATGGTAAAATTTTAAACTATGTTTTCAATGTCTTTAAATAATCATATTTTTCTCTTTTTTTAAAAAAATTTATTCTGTTACCATATATACAATCTAACATTTCTTCTTTTAATCTCATTCAGATATGTATTTCAGTACTGTTAATTATGTTCACAATGTTGTGCTACCGTCACCACCATCCATTACCAAAACATTACCGTCTTTCCAAATAGGTACCCTGTATATTGTAAGATTTAACTTTCCATTATCTAGCCACACTCCATCCCCTCATAACCTATTTCTAGATTCTAACTCTCTGAGTTTGCTTATTCTAATTATTTCATATCTTGAGATTATACAATATTTGTTCTTTTGTGTCTGGCTTATTTCATTCAACATGATGATTTTAAGGTTGATCTATTTTGTTGCATGTATCAAGACTTCATTTTTTATGGCTGAATAATATTCCATTTTATGTATACACCACATTTTGTGTATCCATTCATTGATTGATGGACACTTGGGTTGCTTCCACATTTGAACAGTGTGGACTATGTTATGAATAACATTTTAAAAAAAATCCACTACACAAAAGTGAATCCTAAGTTGAACCATGAGCTATAGTTAATAGTACAATTATAAAAATGTGCTATCAGGGTGATATCATCACATGGCAGTGTAAAGAGCTACTGAAAACCACTCCCCAGAGATTTGGCAAATAAAAGGACAATTCTCATTTATTCAGAACTCTGTAGGAAGGTGAAGACTGGAGAAGAATCCAACAAACGCTGAATCAAAGAAAGAGAAATACATTAGGTAGGAAACGCCCGTCCTGGATAAGCTGGTCCTCTCCACTTCCCCTCACTTGGTCCCACACAGCTCAGGAAGTGCCAAGAGGCAGCAGCTGGGATCCCTCCCAACTCCCACCAGGGATACAGACCGTAAGTTCTCTCACAGCAGCGAGACAGACCCCACCTATATCCAGGCAACAGAGGACCAAGCCCACAGGTACCCATGCAGGGATTAAACTGCAGGGGAGGATGGAATACAAATGGTCAAGAAGGAGGAGTTCCAAAATGGAGGATCAGAGAGGTAACTACAAAATCTTCTCTAAAAGCAGCAAATAGGCAGAAACTACCCAAATCAACTGTTTGGAGACCTCCTGGGGGACAGCAGAGGACATTTTAAGGCCTGAGTCAGTGAGGGATGAGCGTCTGAGAAAATGTGGATGGAGAATATGTTTCCAATCCTGGATCCTGGTTCCCATCCCCCCATCCTTGAAGAAAATGGCAGCTAGAGGACTGATCCTTGCCTGGGGGATGGCTACAGACTGGGGCAGCTAGGGGAATTCTCTGCCACAAATAACGTGGGGGTTATGGCCCCACAATGAGCCAGATCTTGGCCAGTGAAGTGAGTGCACAGGCACCCCATAGTTTCAGCCCTGCCTGTTCAGATGCTGCCAGGGCTCCAGAGGAAAACAACTTCTGATTACAATTCTTCAGTAAACAGTGCCACTTGTTGGGCAGGCAGGAAGTGCAGGGAAACTTCAGGGCTTTTCAGAGACTCTATTCCAGGCCCATCAGAGCTGTACACCCCTCGCATGGGTACCCAGCCCTGTTAAGGCTGAGAAATACAGACAACTCAACAGTCAAAGCAGTGCCCTAATACAAACACAGGCAACAAATAAACCCTAGACAAATGAGAGAAATTGACCTTCAAAATATATCCATCAAAATATTCAGATGACCAGATATCAGCAAAAAATCACATGGCATAATAAAACTCAAGAAGAAATGGCCCAGTCAAAGGAACAGATCAAAAAGCCAGAGGAGATACAAAATCTGGAACAACCAATCAAACAAATCTCCTGAATCAATTCAGAGAAATGAAGGAAAATGTGTATAAAGAGATAAAAGATATTAAGAAGACATTGGAAGAATACAAAGATGAATCTAAAAGAATACATAGAAAAATAACATATATTATGGAAATAAAAGACACTGTAGATGAAATAAAAAATATACTGGAGACACACAACACCACATTTAAAGGGCAGAGGAATCAGTGAGCTAGAAGATAGATCAACCTAATTTGACCAGACAAAAAAACAAATGGAGGGAAAAATGGAAAATTTGGGCAGGGCCTCAGGAAAATGATTGACAACACAAAGTGCACAAATACATGCATGACAGATGTTCCAGAAAGAGAACAGAATGGAAAGGGTCAGGAAGACTGAAGAAATAATGCTGAAAATTTCCCAACCCTTATAAAAGACATAAATATGTAAATCCAAGAAGCCCAAGGTACTCCAGAATAAATCCAAATAGACCCATTCCAAAACACATAGTAATGAGACTGTCAAATGCAGAAAAGAAGGAGAAAATTCTGAAAGCAGCAAGAGAAAAGCAATTCACCACATACAAGGAAAGCCAAATAAGACTGGGTGCTGATTTTTCATCAGACACTGCGGAGGTGAGAAGGCAGTTGTATGATATATTTAAGATACTGAAAGACAAAAGTTGCCAGCCAGGAATTCTCTATCCAGCAAAGCTGTCCTTCAAAAATGAAAGAGAGATTAAATTATTCACAGATAAACAGAAGCTGAGAGAGTTAGGTAATAAAATACTGACCCTGCAAGAACTACTAAAGGGAATCCTGCCAGATGAAAAGAAAAGACAGGAGAGAGAGATCTGGAGGAGGGTACAGAATATGAAGAATATTAGTAAGGGTAACTGAAATGATAAAAAGAGAGAGACAAAAAATAAATCTGACAAATAAAAACCAAAGGATAAGATGGTTGAATCAAGAACTGTCTTTACAGTAATAACTTTGAATGTTAATGGATTAACAAAAGATTGGCATAATGGATTAGAAAATATATTCCTTCTATATGCTGTTTACAAGAAACTCATCTTAGATCCAAAGAAGCAAATAAGTTGAAAGTGAAAGGATGGAAAAAAGATATTCCATGCAAGTAGTAACCAAAAGAAAGCTGGGGTAGCTATACTAATATCAGAAAAAGTAAATTTTAAATGAAAAATGTTACAAGAGATAAAGAAAGACACTATACAGTAATAAAAGGGGAAATTCAACAGGAAAAAATAACAATCATAAATATCTATGCTGCTAATCAAGATTCCCAAAGTATATGAGGCAAACACTGGCAAAACTGAAAGGTGTAATAGACAACTCCACAGTTATAGTGGGAGACTTCAACAAACCATTCTCTCCAATAGACAGAACAACCAAACAGAAGATCAATAAACAGAGAATGTAAATAATATAAATGAATTAGACCTAACAGACATAACAGAACAATGCATCCCAAAACAGCAGAAGGAAAGAAATAACAAAGATTAGAGTAGAAAGTAATGAAATGGAGAATAAAAAAAAACAATAGAGACAATCAATAAAATGAAAAGTTAGTTCTTTGAGAAAATCAATAGAATCTACAAACCCTTAGCTAGACTGACAAAGACAAAAAGAGAGAAGTTGCAAAAAATCAGAAACAAGAGGAGGGCCATTACCATGGACACCAGAGAAATAATAAAGATGATAAGTGGCTACTATGAACATCTGTGTGCCAACAAGCTAGAGCACTTAGATGAAATTGACAAATTCCTACAAACACATGAACAACATATAGTGACTTGAGAAGAAATGTAAGACCTCAACAAACCAATCACAAAAAAGGGATCAAATCAGTCATCAAAAACCTACCAACAAAGAGAAGCCCAGGACTGGACAGCTTCACAGGCAAGTTTTACCTGCATTCCAAGAAGAATTATACAAATCCTGCTCAAACTCTTCCACAAAAATTGAGGAAGAGGGAACACTACCTAACTCATTCTGTGAAGCCAACCTAACTGAATACTAAAGCCAGATAAAGATATTACAAAGAAAACTTCAGACTAATTTTTCTAATGAACAGATGCAAAAATTCTCAACAATATATTTGCAAACAGAATCCAACAGCATATTAAAAGAATTACACACCATGACCAAGTAGGTTTTATTCCAGATGTGCAAGAGTGGTTCAACACAAGACAATTAATGTAATAAAACACATTAACAAATTAAAAGGGAAAAAACACATGATCATCTTGACTGTTGCAGAAAAGGTATTTGAAAAGGTATCCTTTCATGATAAAAACATCTCCAAAGTTAGGAATCTAAAGAAACTTTCTCAACATGATAAAGGGCATATATGAAAAACCCACAGTTCACAGCATATTCAATGGTGAGAGATTGAAAGTTTTCCATCTAAGATAGGGAATAAGTCAGTTCTGCTGTCACCACTGTCATTCAACATTGTCCTAGAAGTTCTAGCTAGAGCAATTAGGTAAGAAAAAAAAATAAAAGACATCCAAATTGGAAAGTAAGAAGTAAAACTGTCACTATTTGCAGATGACATGATCCTATATTTAGAAAATCCAGAAAAAATGACAGCTAAGCTACTTGAGCTAATTAGCGAGTTCTGCAAAGTGGTGGGATATAAGATCAATACCCCAAAATCAGTGGTATTTCTAAACTCTAGAAATAAGTTATCTGAAGAAGTAACCAAGAAAAAAATTCCATGTACAGTAGTACCTAAAGGAATACAATATCTAGGAATAAACCTAACCAAGGATGTAAAGGAGTTGTACACAGAAAACTACAAAACATTGCCAAAAGATATCAAAGAAGACCTGAATAAATGGAAAGACATCCTGTATCATTAAGATGTTAATTCTATTCAATTTGATCTACAGATTCAATGCAATACTAATCAAAATTCCAATAGACTACTTTGCAGAATTGGAAATGCTAATTATCAATTTTATTTGGAAGGGTAAAGGGCCTAGAATAGCCAAAAACAACTTAAAAATAAAGAATGAAGTGGGAGGCATCACATTTTCTGACTTTAAAGCCTATTATAAAGGCACAGTTGTCAAAACAGCATGGTACTGGCATAAAAATAGACATATTGATCAATGGAATTGATTTCAGAGCTCAGAAATGGAGCCTCAGATCTATGGTCAATTGATTTTTGAAAAGGCTCCCAAGTCCACTCAACTGGGACAGAACTGTCTCTTCAAATGGTGTTGTGAGAACTGGATATCCACAACCAGAAGAACGAAAAAGGACACCTATCTCACATCCTATTCAAAAATTAACTCAAAATGGACCAAAGACCTAAATATAAGAAGCAGTAACATAAAACTCCTAGAAGAAAATGTAGGGAAACATCTTCAAGGTCTAATGATAGGTAGTAGTTTCTTAGACTTTACACCTAAAGCACAAGCAATGAAAGAAAAAATAGATAAATGGGAACTCCTCAAAATCAAATATTTCAGTTCTTCAAGGGACTCTGTCAAAAGGGTGAAAGGACAACGGACTCAATGGGAGACAGTATTTGGAAACTACGTATCTGATAAGGTTTTGATATCCAGTATATAGAGAGAAATTCTAAAATTCAACAATAAAAAGACAAACAACCCAATTAAAAAATGGGCAAAGGACATGAATAGACATTTTTCCAAATAGGAAATACAGATAGCTCAGAGGCACATGAAAAGATGTTCAGCTTCAATGGCTCTTAGGGAAATGCAAATCAAAACCACAATGAGATATCTTCTCACACCTACTAGAATGGCTGCTATTAAACAGTCAACTATAAGTGTTAGAGAGGAGATATTCACTGCTGGTGGGAATGTAAAATGGCACAGCTACTGTGGAGGACAGTTTAGCGGCTCCTCAGGAAGCAAAGTATAAAGTTGCCTTACGACCTGGCAAGCCCGCTACTAGGGATATACCCAGAAGATCTGAAAGCAGGGATGCAAATAGACATTGGCACACCAATGTTCATAGTGGCATTATTCACAATTGCCAAAAGATGGAAACAACCCAGTGTCCATCAACAGATGAATGGATTAAAAAATGTGATGTATACATACAATGGAATATTATTCAGTAGTAAGAAAGAATGACGTTCTGAAGCATGCAACAACATGGATAAACCTTGAGGACATTATGCTAAGTGAAATAAGTCAGACACAAAAGGACAAATACTTTATGATCTCACTGAATGAACCAATTATAAAATACAAACTCATAGACACATAATATAGAATATAGGTTACCAGTATATAGAATGAGGCTAAAGAATGTGGAGCAGTTGCTTAATATGTGAAGAATGTTTAACTAGGGTGAACTTCAATGTTTGGAAATGGACAGAGTTGATGGTAGCATCTTATTGTGAGAATAATTAACAGTGCAGAATGGTGTGTAAGTGTGGTGGAAAGGGGAAGTTTAGAGGCTGGTATGTCATCAGAAGGAAAGCTGGTGTTTAAAACATGGGAATGTATAACAGTGAATCTTGGGTTGGACAGTGTCTATGATTAACTGTACAAATATAAAAAAGTTCTTTCATGAACTAGAGCAGATTTATGACATTATTATGAAGAGTTAAAATGGGGAGGGGATGTATATGGGGAATGTACCTATTGCAAACTATGGACTATAGTTAATAGTAGTATTTTAATAATCTTTCATCAACAGTAACAAATGTTCTACATCAATATAATGGGTCAATAATATGGAGGGATAAGGAGTATGGGAGGATTAGGGTTTTCTTTTTCTTCTTACTTTTTATTTATTTTCTGAAGTAATGAAAATGTTCTAAATTTGATCATGGGGCTGTATGCACAACCAGTGATGATACTGTGAACTAGTGATTGTATACTTTGGGTGGTGTCTATGCTATGTGAATATATCTCAATAAAATTGCATTAAAAATGTGCTATCAACAACTGTAGCAAATATTCCATACCAATTCTAGGTGTTAATAATAGGGTGGTATATGGGAATCCCGCTTTATTAAACATGATATTTCACAACTTCTCTGATAAAGAAAAAAAAGATTTGTCTAATTCTTCTTGAATCAATTTGATAATTCATATCATTCAAGTGGTTTTTCTGTTTCATCTATATTATTCAGGTATATTATTTAATATCCTTTTAAAATCTCTATGATCTTAGATGATACTTTCTCTTTCATTTTGAATATTGGTAAATTATGTTTTTTCTTTCTATTTTTTCTTTCTTGATCAATCCAGTTAAACATTTCTCTCTTTTTTTTTTCTTACCAAGGAACTACTTTTGGTTTTATAGATTTTTTTATTTTATTCCATTTTCCATTTTATTGATGTTTGCTACTACATTTACTATTTTAATCATTCATACTATTTTAACAATTCAGGATTCTTTGGTTTATTTTTCTCTTCTTTTTCCAATTTATTAAGATTGAAGCTTTGGATACTAAATTTTAGATTTTTCTCTCTTTATAATGAATGGACTTAAAGCTATAATTTCACTCTAAGCACTAATTGAGTAGCATCATACATATATGAATTAATTGAATTTTCATTTTTGCTCAGAGAAAAATATGTTTTAATTTTTCTTTAACGTCTTTGTATCATTGATTATTTAGGCATGAGTTATTTGATATCTAAATATTTGGTTATTTTTAAGATGTCTTTTTTTGTAATCAAAATTAATTCTGTTGTGTTCACAGAGCACAATGTTTATGATTTAAATTATTTAAATTTATTAAGACTTATTTTGTAACCCAGAATTTGGTCAATTTTGGTGAATGTTGCATGTGCTGATGAGAAGAATATGTATTCTGCACTTAAGTGGAAAATTTTATAAATATAAATTAGGTTACATTATATGTTAATACTGTTTAAATCTTCTACAGCCTTATTGATTTCCTATGTTTCTTCCAACAACTACTGAGAGAAGTTTATTGGAATCTCCACTTCTATTTGTGGATTTACCTAGTTATTTTTTGTTTGTTTGTGTGTTTCAGTTTTGTCAGTTTTTGCTTCTTGTACTTTTAAGCTCTAGCATTAGAAATATTCATATTTAAGGCTGTCATATCTTCTTGATTAATTGCCCCTTCTTTCATTATGAAATTTATATCTTTAATTCTGGTAATTCTCTTGAAGTACACATTTTCTTATTAAAATAAGCCATTAGAGATTTCTTAGGATTACTACTGCGTATTTTCTCTTTTGCAAACATTTTACTTTAACCTATTCTATTTCTATGTTGTAAGTTGGCTGCATACACTTTTGTTTTGCTTTTTTAATCCAGTCTCATACTTTGGATTTTTATTTAACTGATTAGACCATTAACATTTATAGAATTTTCTAAATGTAAATTTGGGTTTAAGAGTACAATCTTGCTATTTATTTCTCCCATCTGTCCTCTTCCACACCCTCCCCTTATCTAGTTCTCATTGGATAAACATTATACATTTCCCATTGTCCCATTATTAAAATCAGGAATTGCCAAACACCAGCCTGCAGGTGCAATTTAACTGGCCATCTGTGTTTGTAAACCAAGTTTTATTGGAGCACAGTTACACCTGTTTGTTTATATATTGCCTATGACTGTGTTCCTTCTAAAGGTAGATCAGAATATTTTTGATAGAAATCCTATGGCCCACAAAGTGTAAAATATTTACTATCTGCCCATTTACAGAAAATATTTGCAGACCCCTGATTAAGACAGGAAGAATTAATTAAGAAGTTTTTTTTATATTATAACTGTAATAATAAATAATAGAAAGTTCTTAGGATAACTGTTAAACTCATTTTGCTTTAACCTTAAGATTTAAAAAATATCGTTCTCTCTTTCTGTTTTACATAATAAATATGCCCAAGCATATTGAGTGGGCACGTTTCTAAAATAGAAGCAATTTATTCATGTATATTTACAGAGACTATTGTCACAATATGAAAAGTTTCTAGTTCTCCAAAATAATATTTAAAAACAGGTTACTTTGAAAATACTTGAATTTTAATAAAAGCACTATATTTTTACTCTGGAAAAATTTCAGGATGAATACCACTATGTACAATATTTAGTAACATATTTTCTCTCCTTGTACATTTTTTATTGCACATGTACCTTTTGTGGAAAAATATAATTTCCTATTCTTAACCCAAGAATCTTCCACCCACATATATGTTATTATTATTTTTGCTTTGATATAACTATACAGAGATTTTACTAAGGCACTACCTTCATAGAGATGAAAATAATTACATACTTTGAATGCTTCAAATATATATTATTATCTACATTATGACTTTATAATTCATTTTTATCACTATCCCTTAATTACCCTTCCTTAATCTTTTAGCTCCTTGTTTAGGTGATAAAATACAGTTTATTAGTGACTTATCATGATTTATTTAAAATTTGACTCATTTGTCCTTTTGTTTTTCCCTCTGCATTAGCAATGATTTTAATACATGCATAAACTGATATACTATAATTGTTACAATGACATTTACCAGTAACAACAAATGTTTAGTTCAAACTAAACAAATGTGAACTTTGCTGTATTTTTTTTCAAATGGCAAAATCAAAACGAAGACATATCCTGAAAGTACATTAATCAATTGATTAAAACTATGTATACATTATAGAAAAAAATACAAGTTTTACAATGACTAATATATCAAGTTCATTTCAGAATTACATGTTATTTTAAAAGTCAGTTTTTCTTTCATGATTTAAATTATTAACATAAATCCAGATCTCCATCTACAAGAAAATAGATGAAAGGAATTGTTTTATATTCAGTATATTCATACAATAAAATATATGAAAAAATATACTTTGATAAAAATAATGTACTTTTGACACATTAAAAGCATTGGCATATCTCAAAAACATTTTGTTGAGTCCAGTCAACCAAGATTGCAGTGTAAGACACTACAGGGTGTTGTCCTCCCACAGAATCTTTGAATAACTGGCAAAAACTGGCAGAAAAATCTTCCTTGAAACTCTGGAAAATAGTAAAATGTCTGCAGTAACTGGGAAAATGCTGAATGAAGAAAAAGCAGATTTAAAAATGGTAGGAGAAGCTTGCAGTGCCCTTTCCAGCCCAGCCCTTCTCCAATCTCCTCCTCCTCTGTGCAGAACAGAGCCAGCCTTTGCTTTCACTGTGTGTCCCTGGCCCTGTCCTGGAGGAGAGTAATCCCTCTACACACACTGGGATGCCTGTATGACAGTGCCAATCTGTCAGGTGGCAGCCTGGATGAATAAATAAACAAGAGAGAGAATGATGAAACTAAAAGTTGGTTCTTTGAAAAGACCAATAAAATTGACAAACCCTTAGCTAGACCAACAAAAATAAAAAGAGAGAGGACTCAAATAACTAAAACCATAGTTGAAAGGGGGAGAAAATACTACCAATCCTGTAAAATAATAAAAATAATTTTAACATGTTGCTATGAATAACTATATCACAACAAAATAGATAACCTAGATGATAGGGACAAATTCCTAGAAAGCACAAAATGCCGACACTGACTCAAGGAGAAATAGAAAATCTCAACACACCAAAACAGTAAAGAGATTGAATCAGTCAACACAAACCTCCCATCAAAGAAATGCTCATGATGAGATGGTTGAAGTGGTGAATTTTACCAGACATTCAAAGAACTAACACCAGTCTTCTCAAACCTTTCCAAAAAATTGAAGAGGAGGAAATACTTCCTAACTCACTCTATTAGCCAACATAACCCAATACCAAAGCCGGATAAAGATACCAAAAGAAGAGAAAGTTAAAGAGTAATATCCCTTATGAACATAGATGCAAAAATACTCAATACTAGCAAACCAAATCCAATAGTACATTAAAGGAATGAGACAACATGATCAATTAGGATGTATCCTAAGTATGGAAGAGTGGTCAACACACAAAAATCAATTACATAATAAAGTATGTAAATAAAAGGAAGGGAAAAAAAAAACCACATGATCATTTTATTGATGCAGAAGAATCATTAGACTGAATCCAGCACCAGTTCTAGATAAAAGCACTTAGAAAACCAGGAATAGAAGGAAACATCCTCAGCATCATAAAGGGTATATCTGAAAAACCCACAGCTTGCATCATCCTCAATGGGGAAACACCAAAGCTTTCCAAATCATATCAGGAATAAGACAAGGATGTCCACTCTCAGTACTGTTATTCAACTTATTCAACATTGCACTGGAAGCTCTAGCAAGAAAAATAAGGCAAGAAAAATAAAGGTCATCCAAATTGGAAAGGAAGAACTAAAACATTCCCTATTTTCAGATGACATGATTTTACATATAAAAATCCTGAAACATCCACAACAAAGCTACTACAGCCAATAAACAAATTCAGTAAAGTGGCAGAGTACAAGAGCAACACTTAAAATTCACTAGTGTTTCTATACAACAATAATGAAAAACCAGAAGAGGAACCATGAATACTATTCCATTTAAAACAGCAACCAAAGGTTCAAATATCTAGGATTGAATTTAACCAAGGATGTAAAGGATTTATATTGCTAATAGAAATCAAAGGCCTAAATAAATGGAAGGATATTCCATCATCACAGATTGGAAGACTGATATTGTTAAAATGTTAATTTTACCAAAAGTAATCTACAGATTCAATCCAATTGCAATCAAAATTTCTTTAGCCTTCTTTGCAGAAATGTAAATGCCAATCAAATTGATAGGGAAGGGAAAGGGCCCTAAATAGCAAAAGTCATCTTGAAAAAGAAGAATGAAGTTGAAGGACTCACATTCCCAATTTTAAAATTATTACAAATCTACAGTAATCAAAACAGCCTGATATATAGGCAGAAGGAGAGACATGTAGACCAATGGAATGAAATTGAGAGTTCAAAAATAAATCCTTACATCTTTGGTGAGTTGATTTTTGACAAGGTTGCCAAGTCCACTTAATGGTGAAGGAATAGTCTCTTCAACAAATGGAAACTAGATTTACATATAAAAATTAGTGGAGGTGAACCCCTACCTCCCCCCCCACAAACAAAAATTAATTCAAAATGAATCAGGGACCTAAATATAAACAACAAAACTATGAACTTCCTATAAGAAAACATAGGGAAGCATCTTCAGGACCTTGTATAAGGATATAGTTTCTCATATCATATATCAAAAGCAAAAACAATAAAGAAAAAACTTGTAAGTGAGGCTTCATCACAATTAAACTTTTGTGCATCAAATAACTTCATCATGAAAGTATATAGAAAATCTATAGAATCATCAAAAATACTTGGAAACCTCATATCTGATGATGGTTTAAAATACAGAATATATAAAGACATCCTACAACTTAATGAGAAAAAGGTAACAACCCCATTAAAACTTGGCAAAATACTTGAATAGACACTTCTCCAAATATATACAAATGGTGGAAAAGCATTTGACAAGATGTTCAAATCATTAGTCATTAGGGAAATGCAAATCAATACTACCAGGAAATACCAATTCATACTCATTAAAATGTCTTCTATTAAGAAAAAAACTGGAAATAATACATGTTGGAGAGGATGTGGAGAAATAGGAATGCTCATTCATTATTTGTGGGAATGTAAAATAGTGCAGTTGCTGTGGAAAGCTGTTTGGCATTTCCTCAAAAAGTTATGTATTATTTTTTTCTTCTACTAATGTATATGACCTAAAATTTCCTCTTTTAACTATTTTCACTTATATAATTCAGTGCTGTTAATTACACTCAAAATGTGAGAGTAGAAGTGAAAGATAAAACATAGGACTCTACAATACAGTGAACTCTATTGTAAATGAAGGACTATAGTTAATACAGTTATAAAAATGTTGTTTCATGAATTATAACAAATGTACCGCACTAAGGCAAAGCATTAATAATAAGGTGGTATAAGGGAAAAAATACACCCGAATGTAAAACTATGGACTATAGCAAATAGTACAATTATAATATTCTTTCATCAGTTGTAACAAAGGTAACACACTAATGCAACAGCCTCTGTTCAATATATCTCAGTGCCTATAATACCACTATTAGAGTTTTATTTCTTTGAGCCTTTAGGGATTTTCATCATCATTTTTATCATTGCTTTGAGTGGAAAAGGCAACACAGATCAATGTCTAAATAATATTAGAAAGAGTGGTATACAAGAAATTAATTGGGGCTTATGTAGGTAATAAATGAAATGGCAGGCCATAGCTTTTTTTTTTGGCATTGTAGAAGAGTTGATGGGACAAATGTAAAATAATAATGATAATTATAATAGCGAATAGGTTTTGGCTGCCTACTATGTATTGTATAGTGAGTTAGCTCAGCTAATCACCAGTTTTTGTGTTTTTTTATTAAATTCAGTTTTATTGAAATACATTCACACACCATACAATCATCCATGGTATACAATCCACTGTCCACAGTATGATAACATAGTTATGCGTTCATCACCACAATCTATCTGAACATTTTCCTTACATCAGAAAGAACCAGAACAAGAATAAAAAACAAAAGTGAAAAAAGAACACCCAAATCATCCCCCCATCCCACCACACCTGTCCTTTAGTTTTTATCCCCATTTCTCCACTCATCCATACACTAGATAAAGGGGGTGTGATCCACAAGGTCTTCACAATCACACTGTCACCCCTTGTAATCTACATTATTATATAATTGTCTTCAGGAGTCCAGACTGCTGGGTTGGAGTTTGGTAGTTTCAGGTTTTTACTTCTAGCTATTCCAATACATTAAAGCCTAAGAGGTGTTATCTATATAGTGCATAAGAGTGTCCACCAGAGTGACCTCTCGACTCCATTTGAAATCTCTCAGCCACTGAAACTATTTCGTCTCATTTTGCATCCCCCTTTTGGTCAAGAAGATACTCTCAGTCCCACGATGCCAGGTCCACATTCATCCCCGGGAGTCATATTCTGCATTGGTAGGGAGATTTACAACCCTGGGAGTCGGGTCCCACGTAGAGGAGAGGGCAGCGAGTTCACCTGCCAAGTTGGCTTAGTTAGAGAGAGAGAGGGCCACATCCGAGCAACAAAGAGGTACTCAGGGGGAGACTCTTAGGCAAAATTACATGCAAGTTTAGACTCTCCTTTGTGGTAGCGAGCTTCATAAGGGCAAGTCCCATGATCAAGGGCTCAGCATATCAAACCACCAGTCCCAGTGTTTGTGACAACATCAACAGCAGTCCAGGTGAGGATGTCCAACACATCCGCACCTTCCCCCAGATCCTCAGAGCTGGGCAGGGGTAGGCTGTAAATATATTTTTTATTATCTGCCCAAATTACTCTGGGATATAAATCACCTGTTTTTAACCTTTATATCCACCATGTGAAGTATGGAAAATCACAATTGCCCATTGTTTTAGTTTCTTAGGCTCCAGCAAATACCATGAAATAAATTTGCTTAAACAACGGGAGTTTATTAGCTTACAGTTTTGAAGCTGGGAAAATATCCAAATCAAGGCATCATCAAAGCAATGCTTTCTTCCCAACACTTTGGCTTTCTGAGTCTGTCTGCTGGCAACCCTCTGTCCTTAGCTTGTCACATAAGAAGGCACATGGTGGTGGCTACTGGTCTCTTATTTCTCCTCTGGGTTTCGTCTCAGCTTCTTGCTTTCTGCGACTTTCTCTCTCTGTGTCTGAATTTTATTCCCTTATAAAGGACTCCAGTAATAGGATTAAGACCCATCCTGAATGAGGTGGGTCACACCTTAAATGAAGTAGCCTCATTGAAAGTTCCTACTTACAATGGGATCACACCCACAGGAATGAATTAACTTTAAGACCATCAATATAAATAGGCCACATATAACATATAGAGTATAATCTTAGCTATGAGAACGACTAATAGAAATTATATTGGGAACAACTGCAAAAAAATTTAATTCTGTGCAATGAATTATATTATTTTGTTGCTGATTAAAACATATTTTCTTTTATTTCCAAATGCCAAACAATTTTGATGAATAACTTTCAAATAAAATTCAATAATATAAAATTTTAAAATAACTCCTTTGCATTCCACTTTTCAACAATATATCTACCTCTTATAGCACATTTATCTGTTTTCTAGTCTTGTGGCCAGATATATGTTCTTCCATTTCTGAAAGGTGTGTCCAAATGTGCATATCAGTTTGGAGAAAAGTGTCTGTATGCAGCCTAAAGGTCATTGTTGAAGCATTTTTTAACAATCTTAATAATGCAAAAGTTGTTTAATAAAGTGTGTAGAATATTAAGACAATGGAATAGAGTTGACGTAAATGTCCCATCAGTTTCTAATTAAATGTCCAGAGGTAGATAGTTCCAAAGACTTTCTGAATTGATATTTGTATTTGCATAATCTTCATACAAAACATTTTATAATAAGCCATCATAAAAATAAGCATGAAAAGATAATGGGAAATAAAGCACAGCATTATTGGTATATAAATAAATACATTGAATATGGTTCTATTTATGATGAGTTTGCAAAATGTTAATTTTTAGACAATTGCAGATGTTTCATAAATTACAAGTGATCACTGAACTAAATACTTATTTGAACATTTATTTTTAAAATTTTTAAAAATTTAATCATATTTTGGAGGTTTTCAAAGTATGTGTAAAATAAATGCTATTTTATTCATTATATATGTTATTACTGCCTTAGACTGCAGAGACTTCGACAGACTTCAGTTTCATAGGAAATATGATTCTATTCTCCAGCTTTTTGACACTGCCTATACACAGCCTTTGAACATGTAGATAGCTGAAGTTTTGGTTTGAAAATTTTATTAAATAAACTTTTATTGGTTCCACTATTCATTTACTAAAGATATAAATACAGTATTGACATTTGCTGCAACTTATTTATTTTTCATATTTTTTCCTTGGTTACATCCAAAAATTATATTATGATATATACTGTGATTTTACTCATTTCTTGCAGTATTGTCCAGCTGAATGAGAGAAAACCAACATACAATGTTTTAACCCACACAAGTGTCCTTCATAAATTATTTGAAGGTACTTAACTTCTAATATGGTCTAAATTTTTGATGTAGAAATAAATTTTCATATGACTCAAGAAAATTTGATGGAATTTAATTATCAATTATCAAAAGAATTTTTAGCAAAATGTCCAGTTTCAAGTGGGTTGGCTAGACCTATTCCACATTCTTCTCTCCCCACATCAAATTGCTTAATATAATAAAAAATTCTTATCAAAAATTAAAATGATAAAAAGTATTTACTTGCTCTAAAAAATACTGCAAACAACTCTTGGTATACCAAAGAGTCTGAGAATTCTCTGTAAGATTGAGAAGACAGCCACAACTGCAGAGAGAACAAATTGAAGAGCAAGGCAGGGCTACAGACTACAGTGGGAAGAAGCTTTAGGAAAATGAAAATCAGCAAACAGAAAGACAATTATTTCAGGCACTGCCATGAAACAGCCAGGTCTGAGCATTTTTCTTCCTCAGGCCGACCCACAGCAACCCCAGTTTCTGCCTCCAGGGGAGCATTGAGGGTGTGGGGATTTGACATGAAAGGAAAAGACTCAATCCTATCTGGCTGTCTACCTTCTAGAAATGGGGAGGATCCTCACATGATGGTCATATTGTAGATGCACATTAGGATCATATCTTGGATATTAAAAGAAAACATATGCATAAAATTATTGAAATATGTAATGTCTGGATTGAATAGAAACAAGAACACAGCTGAAGAGTAAATCAGTAAATGGGAAGTTGAGCTAGGACTACTTCCAGAATGCCGTCTGAAATAACAGCTGTGACACTGAGAATACATTTGTAAATTCCAAGATCCATCTAAGACAATCAAGGGAAAAAGACTTAAAATATGATAGAGGAAAAAGATCAGAAGCAAATATTTGAAGGAATAATAATTTGGAATTTCCCATAACAAAGATTTAAAAAGCATTCTTCACAATAAAAGACTAACCATTCCCAGTCAGGGGTGTTAAATCATGCTTGCACGTAAACCTCATAGTGAAGTCTTCAATATTATGCTTGAATAACCAATAATAAAGACCACCAAGTAAAAAAAAAAAAAATCAAACTACCTACAGAAAAAGAAGAGGGTTGATATCATACTTTTCTTAGTACCAATAGTTTCAAAAGAAAATTAAGAATTAGCTTTATGGGCAAAAATTTGACAGATACTTCTATGGAAATTTCAATTCAGAAATTTTCATACATACAAAGACTCAGAAATTTATCAGCTACAGACTGTCTTTGAAAGGAAACTAGAGGTTTTAATACTCAAGGCAGAAAACTAATTAATATATTATTATATATAACATAACACAATGAGGAAAGTAGTGGATAATGAAGCCATATATTCCTTGTTTATTAAAAATTAAGAAAAATAAACAGGAGGCAAATAAAAGTTTGAAAAATGACTGCAAATTTACCAAAACAAACTGACAAGAAAAGAGATACTAAATTCCATATATATATGCATATATGCAAAATAAGTACAATTATGTTTTGCATATGTTTCTGCTATGTTCTGGCAGACAAAACAAAATTTAATGGCTGAATTTATCAACTATCCTAGCAATTGTCGCATCATGTAAAATTTCACTGCTTGGACATATTTTACCTGAACATGTTATGATATACTTTGAAACTGTTTTTAAATAAAATTCAAGTTTTCCAACTTTCATAAAATGCAAAAAAGAAAAGAAAAGAAAAGAAAAATCTTATTCTTGAAAATAATCCAAGGCTAAACGGCTTTTTTGGGGTTTGGATGTGTTTTTTCATTACCTCATCTTACAAATTGTTCTCAAATTCAATCACTCCATCTTTTATGTGCACTGGATAATATTTCAAATTATCTGAGGTGCTATTATATATCTGCTTTGTATAATTACTGTCTCACTTTTAGTTTTAAGTGCATAACACTTTTAGAGGGTGTGAGACAAAATATGTGAAAAGAGATGTGAATTAGGTCTATCTACTCGCACAGACTTAGTCTGAATGGTACTTCAAGTAAAGAAGAAAGACAAATTTTGGGGTAAGTACCTGTGTTATACCTACATATAAGCTCCCACTGACAGGAAGATAACACAAACAAATTTTTCTTTGTTTTGAGGTCCCTGATTAGAAACATCTTATATCATGTTCCCCTTATGTTTACTTTCTCTGTCTCCCTCTCTTTCAAGTATTTCAGGTTTATAAGTAATCATCATCATAAGTCATATAAAGAGCAAAAGATATAAAATATGCTTACTAGAAAACTAGAGATCACCCTTTGAGTTTCTTCTCCTTCCTGACTGATAGTGACACAATTTCTGAATTGCCAAGGGACACTGAGAGGCATGTATACGTTAGCAGCCCAGTGGCCATGCTGGTGTGTTTTCAAGAGTACCAAAAAAATGAGGAAGAGCACTACAAATGAATACAGAATACCTTTATTATTTGAGGTCTATCTAAAAACACACATAAGAGAGGCACATTTTATATATATATATATATAATTAAACTTATCCATAAGTTAGAGAAGTGAAGCAGACTAAATATGTAATTGGGAAGGAAAAATAACGAAATATTAGCTGGGATGGGGGATCATTCATGGTTTGCACTATGATTATGTTTTTGTCATTGTTGTTTTTGTTTAAACAAGATTACGGAGCAGCTACTATCTTTATCCATTCGGGATTGCAGAGTGAGCTTGTCTGATGTTTATGTTGTATGAAATCGTGTATGATCTCTATTAGATCACCAAGGGCTAAAAGAAATCTCAGTAAATGTGGCAGAAACTTTGTTGACCTTGACTTTCTTACTTATTGTGCATACATCCAGGATTATTATTTGAACTGTCTCCTAAATATACATGGCCTTCATTTTGCTCATTTTAACTTTAGATCATATCGCAATAAACTTAGTATCTCCATCTGCCTCTTTTGTCCATTTATTAGCGTTACCTTCCTGATCCGACAGAAATGCAGAACACTTAGTTTCCCTATATGACAATACATAGACTGTTTCTATTCAGGTAATCAACTGACCTCCTTCTGTTCTCCTATGGATTTCCAATTCCTTGTTTTTCTACTTTCTATTAACTGTGGATGAGGTAGGAGTTCCTGGTTCTCTTCCAAGGCATGTTAACTCGCTGTGTTACTACATCAGTCACGTCTCAGATTCAGATAACAGAAATCATTCTCCATAGTTTAAGGAGAAGAAGATTTAACAGAGGAATTAAATGTACCCATGACCACAATGTGGGGATCAAGTAGTCACCACAATGATTTTGTTTCCAGGATGGTGCAGTACCTGCTACAATCTACACCATTAAAATAGGTGGGCTGTGCACAGCTCTTTCTGGACCTACTCAGATCCAAGTGCAAGTCACATCTGGGTGCATCTGATGATTTATGTGATTTATGCTGCTGTAGTGCAGATTTGCTTTTAGCTTCCCAGGCTTTGCTCTCTAAAAAGGCACACTATAAAGAGTTTGGAATACATTTGAGTGAGTCAATCTATGATACCTGTTACAGAGACCTTTAGAAATTCAAATAATCTTCCCTTGCCCCTAAGTTTTCTCAACTATAAAATTAGGTAGCTGGACTAGAAAATACCAAAGATTAATGCCAGTTAAATCATTCTATGAATATAAGTAGCATGTAAAAGAATAGTAGATCATCATCACAGCTAGGAATTGAACAAGTCAAGCACACCAAGTACCAAAGAAAACATTGAAGACTATAAATATGAAAATATGTGTAATTATTGACTACACATTTAACTTAGAATCCTAAAAACAAGAGCAAATTGATTTTTAAAGAAACCATTAAGACTTTTGATAGAAAATATGAAAGTTATGCTTATCCTGGAATCATAATTGCTATTCTAAACATGTTTTGCCAAGTTTCCCTTGCAAGTCACAGATTTAAAATGCACACACTCACACACACATTTATTTTACTAAGGAATATGATGCCAGCAGGGGTAAAAATGAGATGGTGATGTCCAAAAAAATTGTTCTAACATATATTATATAACTTATATAAGCAACTTCATCTAGCATTCATAAATAACATTTATGCTTCTGGCTTAAATCAAAGTTACAACAAAAATATGAAGAAAATTTGTATTGCTTTATCTAAAACAAATGAGCATGATTGCAATTTGTTTACAAAGGGAAATTCCATTTTCCAGCCCTGCAATTAGTAGACTAACACAGATAGCATTTGAGAAGTATTGCTAATTAATTGTTAATAACCTGCTGGGAACATAACCAAGATAGACACTAAATTGCAAAACTAGTTATCAAGTGTGTTGGAGCAGAAATGATTTAAGGAATTTAATCAGAATCCTTTCCACAAAGTATTTATTTAGCTTGGCTACCTAAATGAATGAGCTATTAAGAAAAGAAAATAATCTGAAAATGGACATGGCCAAGCTTAATCTACTAAGCATAAACTTCTTTATACTTTTTTTGGGTATTTTAAATAATTCCCCATGACTTTATATCTTCATGATATTATCTGGCATTTTTTAATATTATATTTGTAAAAACTTGTAAGTTTTTACTTTTTACTTCTGCTGCTTTAAAAACATATGTCCATGTATAATGGTTCAGCCACTCTGGAAGTCAGTCTGGCAGTTCCTTAGAAAACTAGATATAGAGTTACCCTTTGATCCAGCTATTGCATTTCTCGGTATATACTCAGAAGATCTGAAAGCAGTGACACAAACAGATATCTGCAAGCCAATGTTCATAGCAGCATTATCCACAATTGCCAAGAGATGGAAACAACCCAAATGTCCTTAGACAGATGAGTGGATAAATAAAATGTGGTATATACACACGATGGAATATACGCAGCAGTAAGAGGGAACGATGTCATGAAACATATGACAACATGGATGAACCTTGAAGACATAATGATGAGCGAAATAAGCCAGGCGCAAAAAAGAGAAATATTATATGCAACCACTAATGTGAACATTGAAAAATGTAAAACAAATGGTTTATAATGTAGAATGTAGGGGAACTAGTGATAGAGAGCAATTAAGGAAGGGGGAATGATAACCCAATAAGAATAGATAAGCTATCGTGGGTAAATTTAACTTTCTGGGAATGCCCAGGAATGACTATGGTCTGTTAATTTCTGATGGGTATGGTAGGACCAAGTTCACAGAAATGTTGCTATATTAGGTTATTTTCTTGGGGTAGAGTAGGAACATGTTGGAAGTAAAGTGCTTATCTTAGGTTAGTTGTCTTTTTCTTACTCCCTTGTTATGGTTTGTTTGAAATGTTTTTTTATTGTATGTTTTATTATTATTATTATTTTTTATACAGTTGATTTAAAAAAAAAGTTAATTAAAAAAAAAACAAATAAGGAAAAAAAATATGCAGAATCCCCTTGAGGAGCTGGTGGAGAATGCAGGGTATTGGGTTTCCCTACCTCAATGGTTGCTGATGTGCTCACAGACATAGGGGACTGGTGGTTTGATGGGTTGAGCCCTCTACCACAGGATTTGTCCTTGGGAAGACTGTTGCTGAAAAGGAGAGGCTAGGCCTCCCTATAATTGTGCCTAAGAGCCTCCTCCCGAATGCCTCTTTGTTGCTCAGATGTGGCCCTGTCTCTCTAGCTAAGCCAACGTGGCAGGTGAAATCACTGCCCTCCCCCCTACGTGGGATCAGACACCCAGGGGAGTGAATCTCCCTGGCAACATGGAATATGGCTCCTGAGGAGGAATGTAGACTCGTCATCATGGGATGGAGAACGTCTTCTTGATCAAAAGGGGGTTGTGAAAGGAAATGAAATAGGCTTCAGTGGCAGAGAGATTCCAAAAAGAGCCGAGAGGTCACTCTGGTGGGCACTCCTATGCACAATTTAGACAACCCTTTTTAGGTTCTGAAGAGTTGGGGTAGCTAGCAGTAAATACCTATCAAACTACAACCCAGAACCCATGAATCTTGAAGACGATTGTATAAAAATGTAGCTTATGAGGGGTGACAATCTAATTGGGAAAGCCATATGGACCACACTCCCCTTTGTCTAGTTTATGGATGGATGAGTAGAAAAATGGGGGAAACAAAAAAAACAAACAAACAACAAAGAAAAGGCACCCAGTGTTTTTTTTTACTTTAATTGCTCTTTTTCACTTTTATTTTTATTCTTGTTATTTTTGTGGGTGTGGTAATGAAGGTGTCAGGGATTGATTTTGGTGGTGAAAGCACAACTATGTGGTGGTACTGTGAACAACTGAATGTACGCTTTGTTTTGTATGACTGTAAGGTATGTGAATATATCTCAAAAAAATGAATAAAAATATATTAATTTTATATTAGAAATCAAAGGTGAATGCATAAATATTAAAGGAGGTATTTTGAACTTAAGAGTTAGTGGATTATATTATAATGAAATCTGTGAGATCCCTTTAAGGTAACCTTGATAAAAAAATACAGACCAAAAAAAACAAAAAAAAAAAACCAAGCAATAATAAAAACCTGGCATTTTTTCCTGCATATCCTATATTATCCACTTGTACATTTAAGCTATCGTTCATCATAATTAGGCAAAGGTTATATTTACTTTCTCCCCTTCCAATTTTATCCACCTGTCCTTAAAAATTCATTGCTTATTTCTCTATTTCTACTTTCAACATTAGAATTTCACTCCTTAATATTACCCACATTGATTAATTCATTTTTATCAAGTTAAAATTTAAGAGAAAATCTAATATACTTAGTCTGTAATATAGTTTGCTACTGAGCTAAGCTGTGAAGGTTTATTTAGCCACTCATTCATTCAGCCCATAATTGTTAGGCATCTTTCTACTCCAGATGCTGATCCAAAAGCTGGGAATAGTACAGTGAATCAAAAGGTTGAGCCAAGTCCTGAAGCTTTTAATTTAGTGAATCACACGTCTTTATTACAATACCAGATAATGACAAGTGCTTTAAAAAAATGAAGCATATTACTTCAGTAGAGGATGCGGTGACACTGAGAAGGGGAGTTGCCTTTTTATATAGGGTAAGCTGGGGCAGGGAGAACAGAGCAAAGACTGATAGAAAATGATGGTGGAAAGTTACCCAAGAGTCATCAAATATAAAGTCCTGCGGACCATGATAAAGACTCACATAGCATTTCAAGTGTTATGGGCAGCCTGGTTTTTGAGCAGGGAACAAGACAATTTGATTTTCCTTTTGAAAAGGATCACTCTTAATGCTTAAAGAATTGACTCTGAAAGCAAAAAAACAAAGCAGGCGTTGGAGGGTATTTCAGGGTTTTAGGTGAGGAATGACGGTGGCTTGGACAAGAATGGTAGAGGTTGATATATTGACAAGTGGTTGGTTAAAATATTTTTTAGCTTCTCAGAAAGAAAAATATCATTACAGAAAGGGGTTTATTAACCAGAAATAATAAACTCATCGCCTCTTTTGTGAACGTCTATGTGGATGATAATGACTGACTATTTCTAGATTATTTATTTTATCTACTTTCCCCTGATAGAGTTCTAAACCTGGTACCCTATTTCCACAAATTGTTCTCTGTATTTTCTTCCATATTTCCCTGTTGATGTTATTTTTTTCATATTTAAAATATAATTGTAAACAGTTTCCCAGAATTAAGCCCTATCCAAATTATTATTAAAAATAATTCAATTTCTAACTGTTAATGCAGTTTTCTACTATTTATCTAAGTCTAAAATCAAGCACTATTCTGTTTTGTCCTGCACTCAAGTACTATAAAGTGAAAACTTATATAGAAAGGAGATATCTATTGAATTTCAGAATAATGGTTACTTCTGAGAAACAATTTAATCTATGACTAAGTATACTGATATTCAAAATACACATTAAAAGCTATATAAAAAACTAATATTAGATATCCAAAATTATAATAATGATCTTAATTAAGTTTATGTTTGCTATGGACATACTTTTTGTACATTTAATAGAAGGTAAGACATTTAAATGACAAATGTGAGTAAATTAAAAAGTAAGATAAAATAAGATAAACAAAACATATTTTCCCTTTACTAGGCTCTGTGAATAAAGTGATGAAATAAACAGATGATCATTGATCCTTGCCATCCTAGATCTATAGGATCTAATTTAAGGAGAGAATCTAACAAATAGACACAACTGCAGTCATTAATGTAGATCACAAACTGTAAAAAGTACAATGAAAGAAACATAAGAGTGACTAGTGAAGAGATTGTATTTAGATTAGCGAATACTCAAAATTCAGATGTCTCAATGTAAGAAATTTTGGGGGATTAGCCAGTTTCCACCAAAGAAGAAAAGGAATATGCATTCTGAAAACAAGGCAAGGATATATGGGTATTTGATGATCACGGAGCAGGTGCTTTAGAAGGCAAAATGCAAGAATTTAGTTGAGCTTGGATACACAGAGGGAAGAGGACCATGAACCAAGTGGACAAGCAAAGAGGCATGAAGTATGATGATGGCAAGATGGGCTAAGATTAGCAGGGCAATGAGTCAGGCTGTTCTTAGTGCCTGTGTAGGAAGGGATGGTCACTTGGGCCCACTGCTTTGATCCTAAGAATTCACATGGGGTACAGCAGAGTAAAAGTTGGTTTCCTCTGGCAGAGTACACACAGTGCAGTATAATCAAATGCTTCCTGTGTGGCTGTTCCTACAGATTTCATAGAAGTAGCTGTGTGGGGGTGTGTAGGGACATTTCGTTATTTGCAGAAGTTTGGCTTTTCTAACCAGTGGAAACAAAGCAATCACCTAGAAAGAGATTAGTTGTAATATGGGAGTTCCACAAGGGAAAAATGTCAACAAACAAAAATCAATATATTTTCCCTCGCAAATCAGCAATAAACTATTAAATATGAGAAATTTTCCATTTACAATAACAAAAATACATTTAAATGCTCCTAATAATATATTTTATAGCAGAAGGCAAAATAATTGAAAGAACATGTAACATCAAAGAAATAAGATAAAATTTAATTTAAGCATAAAATTACTGAATGAGGAGTCTTAATATATTCTTTATATAACAATATATTGATATATCATATTTATATCATTTATATATCATATAAATATATATTGATTATAATTTATCATATATAATATATATTGATAATAACTTAGTCAATAAAATTAATGCAATCTCAATTAACATCTCAAAATAAATTTTAATAGAATTTGACAAGTTCTGAAGTTTATAAGAAATAGAAAATATACCAGAAGAGTCAATTAAGTTTGGAAAATAAACACAATTAAAAGGCAAATCTCTTGCTCATATGTAAAGGTCTACACATTTATAGTTAATAAGAGTTTTGTATTATTTTTGAAATATAAATTTAGATAAAGGAAATTGAATAGGTAGTCCAGAAAGAGACAGATGTTTATATGGTTGCATCACTTAGGAATTGCATTTGTGTGTTAGAAAGGTGAACCTTAAGACAAGTGGTTTGACCGTGATAGGAATTGATCTTTCTCACAGATTGGGAGAAGTCCAGACAGGAGAAGTCATTAATGTTGGCCCAGGGTTGGTGAGCCATTGGGGTTGGTGAGGCACCTCCACAACACTGTCAGGGACTTGGGCTTCTCTGGCATGTTGCTCTATTATCCAACTATGAGATCACTATTCCTATGACTCAAGAATATATAATGTCACCTTGAAACTTCATCTTGCACTGTGGATTCTTACATCCATCTGCCTACTCAACATTTTGACATGGATATATAATAAATCCCATTTTCCTGGCCCTGAACAGTCCAGTTTACTCTTGTTAGTCCATGGCAATTATTAACAGTGCTCCATTTCCTTTCCAACGTGTCCTGATTTGGACAGTAAATTATATGGCCACTCTACTAGATGAATAGGCATGCCAAAATTTATATGTGTACAAATGAACTCTTTAAAAATTATTGCATAAAATGTCACATTAGGTGTATTAAATATGTATATATAAATATTTATGTATACTTACTAATCTAAATAATAACAATTAAATATATGCTTAAGAACCTGCTATGCAGATGAAAAATTAAAACATTACCAATATCTTTGAATTACCCAAATGACATTCATAGAACTCAATCCTCTCCCTTCCTTCTGAGGCATAACCAGTATCCTGAATTATGTATATGCCATTCTTTTGTTTTTCTTTAGGGTTTTACCACTGTGTCACTGAAATAATCATTTACTTTGCCTCTCTTTGAGATTATATTAATGGATTATGTTCTAGGAATATAATAGAAATGCAAATCACCATTCTAAGTTTAAACTTATATATTAACTGCTTTTCTAATTATAAGGGTAATAGTATAGAGAATTTTGAGTTATTTTTAAAGTTTTCTTTAAATAAATACAAATCTCCTATCATTTCATCTTTTGGTAAGAACCACTCTAAAATAATATTTCATTTCTTCAAGCCTTCCATGTACCTCTATATATGTGAGTATATATTTGTATCTATCTCTCTCTCTATATATGTCTATGTCTATATCTATATTTATATCAGCTATCTATCTATATGCAGAATCTTATCTAAATATACAAATTTGAATATAAGGAAGAATATATAAATGAAAATATCTATATCTGTATTTGAACCATAAGCATTACTTATGCTCTTTTCAACTAATATTGTATCATAAATAATTTACCATAACATTGCATTTCTTTACAAACATGATTTTCAATGTCTGCAAAAGGTTTTGCTGTTTGTATACATTTTAATTCGATCATGTTTACAAGTTTTTTACAAGTTATAAATATTATAAACAATACAGACATTTATATCCATATCTAAGCACACAAACAAATGACTCCCTCAGATATAGTCATATTAGTTTAATTTTGATCAGTTAAGCTTATTTACAAATTAGATACATAAATAACCAGGAGTGCCCCCCAGTGACACTGTATTATTTTACAAATAAAAATTTTGGTGTGCTCATTTATTGAAGACAAAATGAATCTTAGGTATTTCAAATTCAAATAAAATGTTGTTCTCTGATTTTCTATTGTTAAATTTCTCTGATTCTTACTCAATGGGGAAAACTTTCATACACTTATTGGAAAAATTTGACTTTTAGGTTTATATTAAATTATTGAATAAAAAACATCATTCTAGAAAAATATACATAGTCTGTCCTATTATAGCTTATCAAGTCAATGTTCCATTTGTGTTACCATTAGTTATTTATGTAATTGACAATCAAATAGTATTAGAATAAATAATAGAATTTATTAAACTTAACCTGTCAATGACTACAATCTCAGAAAAAAATTACCTATGACAATGACAGGTGTGGAAAGGAATACTGACAAAGTATTGTCATAAAGTAAGCAAACTTTCAAGATTTAATTACATGAGAATAATGGAGAGGGGGGGAAGAGCCAGTTGGCACAATGGTCAATGGAGCTTGACTTTATATATTAAATCATGGAGGAGTACTACTTTGGAATTTATAATCAGAAGCAATTGGGTCTTTGAGTTACATGGAATAAGAAATGATAAGCAGGCTCAGAAGATATTCAGTTTACAGTTAAGACGAAGATTTTAAGACATTCAGGGAAAACGTAGCTTCTTTACCATGGGTCAGTTAGTTGCTACAGAGATCAGAATTGTGGAACATGTGGGAGCTCTGGATAGCCAAAGCAGAGTCAGAATTGCAGAAGCATGGAGAATAATTAAAGTTTGGAGATTGTATTTTAAACAATGATTGATAAAAACAAGGATGAGTGGCATTGTAGTCTAGTCTTGCTTGATAAGTTCTTTGAAAATAGTGGAAATTTGGTCCAAATAGAAATCACCATGAACTTCTGAAGTTTAAATGTGATAATATGTTCCACTGAGCCATAGATGTTGGCAGCTGACATTGGCAAAGCCAAAGCAGAAAGCAACCAGGGAAACCAAAGTAGCTCAAAGTAAATGGTCTTTGATTGTGGCATGGACAACAGGACAAAAACACATGTATAATCTTTGCTTCAATGTTAATCTTTTGTGATTTGCCCATGGATTATGTGTAACCTGGTTAAGTTCACCAATTTAGTTTCCCCCAGTTAGTTTTGATCAATGGCAGTTATTTCACAAGTTTAAAAAATGCACTGCATTATTATGTTTACTTTTTCCAGCCAACTTTCTCTAACTTTTGTCCTCCTACAGCATGGAACTCTTACACTCTAGAAGATATGACCTTTCTAAGCATTTTTAGGACATGAAGAAAATGACTTGAAAATAATTTTAGAAGTACAATTTTTCCATGAGTCACCATTTTGTGTGTGTGTAATTGGGATTTTCTTTAAATTAAAAAGCCTAGGTTTCCTCAAAGACAAAGCAGCTGGAATTTGTCATCTTTGCCATGTACTCAGGTGCTCTCTCCCTTTCCTTCCCAGGTATAAACTTTATGGTTAAATTGATTAGATATTTCAATTTTCATACTTAGACCTTGCCACATATCTGAACCCCACTATCTTAGATCTTTGTAAAATTATTATTATTGAATTGTTATTTGACTTTTGCCCTTGGATTTCTGTAAGAAAGCCATGGATTAATCCATAAATTCAATAACTCTTTTGAATATTTAGTAAGTCAGGGACATCGCTAGGTCCTGATATTTAAAAGATGAAAACATTCAGAATGTTTTTACATTCAGAATGTTTTTGCATTCAGAATTGCCAGATATTTATGTTTGGTTTTCCATCTTCTTTCCCCCAAGGAGTTCAAACTGCTAGGTGTTTGCCACCCCCTTGGACACCGATGGCCAGTAGGGGTGAACAGGGTAAAGGAGGGGGGTTAGTGCCTTGATTGTTGGGTCCCCCTATTGGGGAAGGAACCAAAATATAGTTGTGTCGTGATGGTGGGGAACCCATTTGTCCTGGGGCAGAAGTGACAGCTCTGGGGCCTAGATCTAGGGCAGCATCTTCCACCATTTGAAGGCAAATTTCCCTGCATTGTGTGTAATTTTATTATGCAGATGGTTTGACCCAAGATTTTAACAGTGCTATATGCTTTATAAAATTTTCATAAGAATACTTTTTCTACTTTCTGAATATTGGGAACAAACAAAATAAATTCAAACAAGGGACTGCTTCCACTGAATAGCTGTTTCTTTTTGTCTTATACATAATTTGAATCTTGTAACTAATTGAGTTTTTTTGCTTGCTTTGGCACCCGTATCAGTGCCAAATGTAAAGCACAAATCTCTTAACTACAATCCATGCAATATATTATAACAGTATATTTTTGCTTGCCTTGGCATTGCTTATATTCCAAGAACAGTTTTGTTTTTTCATTTATTTTTGTACTTATTTCACAGTATATACAGGATTTCAATAGTTTTCTCATCCTTTTTTGAATGTGATAGAGTATAAAAATTTAGGGCAAATAAAACAAATCAGTTTAAAGAAAAATTATGTTTACTTTTAACTTTTCTATCCTTTGTTTTGTGTGAATAGAAATACTAAATAGTTTTCTAAGTCATTTGATTCTACACCAGCTTTAAATTTGTGATGACTTCTTTTGAAGACCTGCACATTACTGTTGTTATTTTCTTAACTACTGCATAGAATTTTTTAACGGTCACAGTAAAGAATGAACTTTACTTAGTAAACTGTAAGATTTCAATGTTATATTTATGAATCTTTTAAAATGAACCTACAGTACTGTTATATCGAAAAGTCAGAAATGGAATTTAAATTAAGTTAAAATATCCTTGTGTAACTGCATTGTAAAAGTATTTAATTTCTACCTTTTATTTTTCCAAAATATCTGCCTGGGAAAATAGTCAGTTCCAATTGGTGTAAATAAAGTTGGTAATTCAGTCCTCTAGAAGCACATATAACATATATAGCTGCTAAGAGTAATATTAAAGAAAACTATTGCAAATGAAAATTAACTCACAAATACACACACACACACACACACACACACACATTTTTCCATGTGATTTTCTTCAAAAGCTATAGCAAAGACAATTATTTAAATACTGGTTCATATTTAAGTGGTGGTATATAAATCAGTGTGGTTTCTTTTTGTTTGAAGAATTTTAAACTGTTGTTACATATGATGCTGACATTTCTGAAGTTTTTGCAGCCTGAAAATTACAACAATACTATATTGACATCTTTACGTTTGCAGGGTAAAGTCTAATGACACAGACAAAAATGTACAAATATTGCTTCTGAAAATAATTTTCAGCCATTGAATTCTGCATTACAGAGAACAAGATTGAGAGTTAATGAGTCAACAAAAAAATGTGATGAGTTCAAGCATTTCAATCCTCATAACAGCCAATCCCTAGAGAACCTGATTTGATCAATGCATAATCATTTCCATTCAGATGAGTCTGCTCAAATAACCAGTATGTTCATTTTGTGGTCCAGTAATTTTGGTTGACTTAATGACATAAGTAGAGCAACTATGAGTAACTATGCAGCATCCAATTAATTTCTTGGTGATAGATCTTCAAACAGTCAATCTATCCAGCTGCATAGCACCAGATAAGTTTAAAATTATTGTACATAATCTAAAGGCTTCTTGCAAAAACTATTTACAGCTGATATCTTATCTTGTTTTCAGACATATTAATATGTGAACCCCTTGAAGTCACCCTTCTAAAAGCCAAGTTACTGAAATAATTTACATAGTGACATATTAATGATGCTTATTTGGAGAGATTGATCCATATTTATGTGTAATGATGAAAATAGCAATAGTATGAAAATCAGATATATTGGTAGATGCTGAGGGAATTATGGAAAGGAGAGACAAATATGAGTAAGCTGATGTTCTTATCATTAGTATTAATAGGAAAAAAGTCTTTCTCCTCAGACATACCTTTTCAAATTTAGGTATAACATTTAGGAAAAAAGCAAATGTTGCCTTAATACCATTACATATTTAGAGAACTCTGCCTATGAGGGATTGACTACACTAAGTAACAGTGAGTGAAAGATAAAAAGATAATTTATTCGCCTTAAAAAGTTTAACACCTAGCAGACCATAGCACTGATGTGACAATGAGTAATATGGTTAGCTATTTTTATCAATAGAATACAAGTCTTGATAAAAATGTGACACAACATATTTTGAATTGAGAGAAGTTTGGAAAATTGTTAAAGACTTAAGTATCACCCATAAAAGAAGATTGAGTGGAATAGAAAATTAGGCAGCCAGGATAAAGCAAGGTAATATAGGAAAATAAGTCTTAATTGAACAAATTAATGAAATCTTCAATGAAGGTATAGATTTTGAAAAAATGGTCAGTTGTGGTAGGGAGGGAAAGCACTGAAATAACTTAGAGATACTGGCTGGTCATAACAATGCATTTTCATCTGGGATGGATCTTATTTCCAGGTAACTATAAGCCTGGTTATTAAATTATTAGCATGATGAAATATTTTATATTTTTCATAATTCTACATACTATATTACTAAAATATTCTGAGTAATTTACAAATGTATAATTCTATAGCTACCAATCATTTTTAAAGTATTTAACCTTATATCTAGTGATGAATTTATTATCAATTGTTAGATGCAATACTTCTTTGCAAAATTTTTGAAGATATAGCAATGCTCATATAATTGTCTCTCTCTTAAAATGTTACAAGGGATAGAAAAATAAATTAAAAATTTCCTTTTACCCAAGGGATAAAATTGATTGGAATAAAAAAGACAAATATTAGATTGGCTTAATATTTTAGTAGCAAGTCCAGGATGATGGAAAACAATTCTACCATTTTAATTATGCTACATCTAAATTTCCAGTGTTGAAAATACAAATAAAAACATGTATGCAAGGTACGTTATACAACTTTCACTTTCATATTTTATTTCTTCTTAATATAACTATTCTGGTTTGCTAATGCTGCTGTTATGCAAAATACCAGAAATGGATTGGCTTTTTCAAAGGGGGCTCATTTGGTTACAAGTTTACAGTCCTAAGGCCATGAAAGTGTCCAAACTAAGGCGTCAGCAAGAGGATACCTTCACTGAAGAATGGCCGACAGCATCTGGAACACCTCTGTCAGCTGGGAAGGCACATGACTGGCAGCTGCTGATCCTTTAGTCTGGGGTTCTGGTTTCAAAATGGCTTTCTCCAAAATATCTCTGGTTTAGCATCTTCAAACGTCTCCAAGCATTTCTAAATGTCAGCTCCTAAGCATCTCTCCAAAAGTCTCTCTCAGCTGCTCTTGGGGCATTTTGTCCTCTCTAAGCTTCTCTGGATCAAACTTTGGATTAGCATCTCAAAGCATCAGCAGAGTCTGTGTCTGAGCCAGCTCTTTTAAAGGACTCCAGTAAACTAATCAAGACCTTTGCTGAATGGGTGGGTAATCTAATAACAAGTGTTGCCTACAGTTGCGTGAGTCACATCTCCATGGAAACAACTTAATCCAAACATTAATATCTGCCCTCACAAGATTGCATTAAAGAATATGGCTTTTGGAAGGACATAATATATCCAAACTGGCACAATAAGTATGTTCTTAAATGTAAAATCATTCAATAATTTTTATTGTCATACACACTTTTAAAGCAATGCAAGTCACTCTGTTGATCTTTTATCAAAAATCAAGACAGCCCCAAATCCATATTCCACTATTTTTTCTTTGATCTTAGGAAGAAAAAGCAAAAGAAAACAGCATCGTCTATGTTGTACAACTTGGAAATCAATATTAATAAATCAATGTCAATAATCTTATATTGCAAACTCTATCATATTACACAAATAACTGTTCTAAACCTGCAATGTGTATTTCATTCTTTGTGGTAGGAAATGTAAAAGTGAAGTTTGTGAGACATCTTTCATTATAGGACATTGTTTCCAGTCAATCAGACATTTTTTAAATAGATACCATTTGGGATAAAATTTGTATGCGTAGACTTAGCCTGCAGGTTGATTTTTTTTTCCAGTTAAGGACATATTTCCAGTTGTTACTGAGTTATTACAGAATGTAAAAAATAAACTTTTCCATTAAAAAAGTTTCCAAGATGACAGCTCCCATATCCATCTTTCATTTAAAAAAAAAGATGTACTGCATGGCATGGGCTGAAGCACGTTATGGATACGATGCCTGGCTTCTAGAATTTGAGTGTAAAATCAGCACTGGCAAAACCAACAAACCAGGTTTCTGAGTTGTAGGCAGTGTCATGATCAGCATTTATTTCATCAGAAGCAGTTGTGTAGACAATGACTTTGTCTGAAATAATGACTCCCTGCCCCAAACATCACACTGTTTCTGCTTCTGTTTCCCTCTCTTTAAAAATAAGAGAAGTAATGATTCCAGAGTACTTAATGTATGATAAAGGCAAAGTTAAAATTTGGAGAAAAATATTGTAAATAGGAACAAGAAATAAAATCCCCATTAATTACTATTTTATGTTTCCGTATCTTGCTTGTCAAATTTATAATGGCCACTTCTATCTCTCTTGATCCCCAGAGCCTAGACTCCATCAATATTTTCAGAATGAATGAATCAATGAATGAATGGATGAAAATGAAAATGGTAAAAGTGAGACTTAATCTTATTATGTAAAAACTTAACTGAGTGGTTAGAAGGCTAGTATGAAGTTTATATATAATAAGAGATTATAATATTATGTATGGTACACTTTCAACTAAATTGCACTATACAAATAGTTGTGTATAAGTAAAAGGATTATGAAGAAGTGGTTTAGGAAAATGATATCTGCTGAGTAATTTAAATAAGATCAAATTAAATCTAAATGTGTGATTACAGATGGAGCAAAATCATGTCAACATTGCATATGATTGTGTGTAATTTTCACTTTCTCATTTTAATCATAATTATATTTTCTCTATTTCTAGAATCAGAGCATTTTATTCCCTTAACCAAAACACATATAAAAAGTGCAAGAGTACTTAAAGAATATAAAATGCACTGAGGAAAGGAAAAATGAAATTAAAGATACATGAGTTTAAATTGACAAAGAATGTGATGAATTTCCTTTATTCTGTTGGGGGTAAATGGAGAGTTATTGTAACTCTCCACTTTTCTTTTCCCATTTACCCCCAATAGAATAAAGGAAATTCATCACATTCTTTGTCAATTTAAGCTCATGTATCTTTAATTTCATAAGCTTTTCTGGTGTACATACAGCTTCAAACAACCACAAAGGGTCAGTTGCTTCACCTTTGCCTTTAGGCACCTCCCTTCTGTCACAACTCTGATCATAAATGTCTTTAAGAGTCAGAGCGAAAGCAGCTCTTTGGACACTTCCTTGTTTGTCCACTGTACCCAATTAAGAAGCATCTCCCCTCTCTCTTTTGGGATGATAGTATGTATCACCTGGCAATTAGTGCCCATTTTCATTGATCTATATGGGCAGTTTTGAACATTGTGCTGAGCTGCCTCTTGCATGCATTAAATTCTCTAATTAATTCTCATTGGACATACGGAAGGAGTACCTCAAAATATATTTGGCAGTCAGGATTCAAAATTTTGAATATTTTAAGAATGAAGAGCTGAATATGATACAAAAAGAGTTTCTAATCTAAGGTACTAAATGGATAGTAGTGATATTTACCAAGTCAAAAAAGACATGAATTGAATCAGGGTTTCTTTATCCTGATGATATCTGAGATAAATCTAACGCAAATACACCAATGCAACCACACTATTAATAAGTCAGAGTTGCAAGCATTGTTAATATCTAAAATTTCAAATTCTGTATTTTAATATCTTAAACTTTTCCATTATTACACCAATGTAATAAACTTTATATTCATATTTAAGCAGTCTTGGTCATACTATAAAGCAGAAAGTACAGGATAACTTTGTTATTATAGGTAGCAATTGCTTGTTTGCATGCCTAAAACAGATTTGGACCTAACCAATGTTCAATAACTGTGTGTTGAATAAATGACTGAATGAATAATAAAATCAATTCTAAAAATACTTTTACCATGAAGTCTGATATCAAGAGGTATGGTTTAATAAATCTCCACTTATGTGATCCAAGACCTGGATATACAAGTACAAGCAAATGAAAATGACAGAGCTTTTAAATTAAAAGCAGCACAATGAATAATTTTCAGTGTTTATTATGTATGGCCATATGGTAATCAATGCTAGTTTTGTTTTTTACCTTATAATGGTACTATCTCTATAATGGTTATGTCCATACACCATAAAAGCCTCAAGAAACCAATAAGCCACTATTCTAAGTCACCTTGCCCTTTCCAACTTTCAATCCCAGAGCTTTCCAAGCCATGATTGTCATTTTTTATTGTGAGAAGAAATAAAATCCATTTTTGCCCCCAGACCAACTTGCATACGAAAGAGCCAATGAAGATACTGGCACACTCAAAGACTGTCTTGATAAATAGTATCAGATTGTACAATCCATCTCACAAGCATTAGAGATATCACCCATTATCAAACTGTATTGATTAGTCGAGTATGCAGGCAATTATGAAACACAGGTGACGCATAGAGAATTCTGAAACCATCAGTATACTGCCCCAGGTCCTTCTGAGTTATCTAGTTCAGATTTAACACATGCAGGTCAATGTAATGGTTGCAAGGTGTCACTTGCACTAAAGAAGCTACCTAATTGTGGATCACCTCAATTTTATTCTTATTAATCACACAGTCTACATGACATTTCATGAGCTATACCACACAAATCCACAAATTCTAAGTTTATTTACAGCAAGCAGCCTGAACAGACTAGGTACATTTTACTAAAGCACTTCACAAATAAGGAATTTTCTGCCAGTAAAGACCATTAGTGAGTTTAGCAGTAAATTTGTTATTAGCATGTTTAAGCTCACAAAAGAAATTGACCTTTTCATCACTTTATTTCCCAAGATTCTCTGGGAAAGAAGGAAATATATGGCAGAACTGTTGCAAATCCTTTAATTGTCAGTTGCCTATTTAATATTCCTCCCTTTCCCCTTTCTATTTTGCTGTAGGAATTGACTCCTCCTCATAGGAACAGCCTTCCTTTCACATAATGTGTGAATTTGACTCAATAAAATTCAACCAAAAGATAAGGGAGTGTGCCAGTTTGGATATATTATGTTCCCCAAAAAGGCATATTCTTTAGTGCAATCTTGTGGGGGCAGAGTTATTAATCTTTTTGATTAGGGTGTGATCTCTTGATTGAATGTTTCCATGGAGATTTGGCCCCACCCACTTAGGGTGTGACTTGATCAGTTTACCGGAATCCTTTAAAGAGAGTTCTCACGGGGAGCAGAGAGATGAAAATGCCTTGGGATATGCTAAGCCAGGAGACCCAGATGCTTGCTGATGCTTTGAGATGCTAGGCAGACTTTCCTCTGAGAAGCTAAGAGAGACAAGCCCAGACATTTTGGAGAAAGCCATTTTGAAACGCAACCCTGGAGCAAAGGACTAGCAGATGCCAGCCATGTGCCTTCCAGCTGACAGGGATATTCTGGAGGCCATCTGCCATTCTTCAGTGAAGGTATCCTTTTGTTGATGCCTTAGTTCAGAAACTTTTATGGCCTTTGAACTGTAACTTTGTAGCCTAATAAACCCTCTTTATAAAAGCCATCTAATAGGTATTTTGCATAATGGCAGCATTAGCAAACCAGAACAGAGAGAGAGAATCCTGAGGAGGTTTCTCAGGTTTCCACCCCAATATGAGAAAAATGTGTGAGGAGAACTCTACATAGCTTATTTCCTGTTTTTGCACAATTTTCTGTGAGAATATAATTCTTGGGGCTGCTGCTGCCATTTTAAAACCATGAGGCCAAAAGAATCAAAAAGAAGTGTGTTTACATGCAATATTCCATGAGTGAAAAATTCTGGAGTGTTTCACCTTCTTGGCATCCTCATTAACTGCCTGATATCTGATTTTACCAGTTTATCTGTTAACAACAATATCTCACTACTGTACTACATCTTAAAGCCTCAACATCTCAACTACGCTACTGAACTCTTCCACAGTTTATATTTAAATTTAAATTTAAAAATGAAAGCAAAGTAAATATTCTTTATTTAACACAACTATATTGTTTTGGTAGAACTATATATTTCACTGTAACCCTTACATTGTATATCACTGTTGCATGCTGGTGCATTTTCTGGTCCCATGCATCATTATCAAGTATTATACATAAACACTTGAACATCTATATTGTGTCAATAGACTGATGCCATTTAAAGGACTTTTTTGCTATTGGACAATATAAAATTATGATGTGTTGATTTGAATATTCTATACAGAAAACATGTGTTAAAGTGTTACCTATGTAAATAGTAATTACTAATTACATTGAAATATTTATTATTTTAATTCAGAAATATTTAAAACACTTTTCTAATTAAAAAATAATTATACACTTAAAAAATTTAAACTAAGGCACACTACTGTCATAACTGAATGAAACAATGGAAGCTAGTACTACCACTAGAACAGTAAAGAATAAAGATAACGGAGGAATAATTGTTCCAGATTTCACAATGTATAGCCACTGCAATCTGCTGCAGTGAAGCAAATAGAAAAAAATACTATTAATTTGTATAAAAATGTTTTAAAGATAATAAAGTGCACAATATTAAGAAGCATTTTCCAGAAAATCCATAGTGAATTTGATAAGATGTTTCCTCACAACAATTAAAAAGTAATCATTAAATTAGTCACTTAAAATTAAATGGTGGGTCTGCAAGTCTAAAGTGTGTAGGGCAGTCTGATCGGCTGGAAACACAGAGAGGTGTTGATGTTGCAATCTTGAAACCAAATTACACAGGGCAGAATAGCAAATGGGAAACTGCCACTTTTCTGTGGGAAACCCTAGTTTTTTGCTCATAAAACCTTCAACTGAATGACTAAGGCCAACCCCACATTATCTAGGGTATTCTCCTTTTCTTAAAGTCAACTGACTGTAGATGTTAACCACATGTACAAAATATTTTTACAGCAACATCTAGATTAGAGTTTGATTAAGTAACTTGGCTAATAATAACCTAGCCAAGTTGACATGTAAGATAGCCATCACAGTCTACCTCCTGTCAACTTGGCACTCACGCACATCTCATACCATACTTACTCTCCAAAATAAAGAAAATATAAAGTCTTATATCTACCTATCATGATACAATAATCCTCTGTACAACCAAAAATTCACTAACCCTTTCCTCAGAAGAAGTTGCCAAGTCCTTGGGTGATGTTCACTCTCCTCTTTGATAGCCTGTGACTTAAATACTATGATGTAAAGTTTATTGTTAATATATCTTATGTTATATTATAAGGAAAGAAGAGAAACAAAGATATTCGCTATATACAAATGCACCAACATATTCAACAAAATAAGCATGGGATTAGAAAATCTGCAACTCATAAAAATTACAGTCCTCTTTCCTGCAACTGGTCATGGCAGTAATACCTGCTATTTATAAATCCATTCCATGTCCCCTTTACCATCAGCGAGCACCTCAGCTGGTCATGGTTCTTTGCCTGGTGAGGTGAACCAAAATATTATTCTTGAAAGGTCTGTGCCATAATTAGTCCTGCCTGGATTGGGTTGTGGTTTTCATTGTCTTTAATTACGGGAGATTGGTCTCCTTCATACATGTCAAATCAACCATGGTATATGATATCTGCAACCCTAATAAAAGGGCATAACTTACTAGTTCCTATAAATAAGAATTTATTATTGACAAAATATCATGAAGAAAATAGCAAGTGCAGATTTTCCAAGTATTTTTAGCAGCGTGCTATACCTCCTAATACATGTGTGTCTTTATATACTTGTCATAATTTTGTTGTGTAGCAGGAACAGTTCTAGATGCTGAGGCACAGAAGTCAATAAGTAAAGATACTCCTCATATGAATCTTACAGTAAAATTATGTTTTGATAAAATAGTTTGAATAAAACATAATTTTACTTAGTCAAATTTCAAAGTCACATGTAATAAATGAAAAATACAAATGTATTTTACTCATTAGGATGATGTTTTAGAGGCTGTAGGTGGCATTTCAGCATTAGGAGGCAGTTTGTTGTTAAGAAATTTCCAACCATAATATTATATTATTTCATAGCTCCTGTTTTAACAACCAATAAGAGAGACATAATTTAGAATATAGAAAATGTAAACAATGAATAGTTTATTAAATTCATAACTGCATTCCATTGAAAGCATTTTGAAAAAGAGGCTTTAAAATCCATACTTGTTTTGACCTCATTACCTTATATCCTTATCTATGATTTTATTTCAATAATTTAAAGATGTCTATTTCATAATAGATCATTTGAGCAATCTCATTTATATGAAATAATTGATAGTAAAAATTTTTAAATCCTAATAAATATTCTGCTTTCTTGGCAAACTTACAATAAAATGCACATTACACATTGCACTGCTCTGCCATCCCAATTCAGCAGCAAATCACAGCACCATCTCTTTCTTATGGAGTGTTTACTTTTTCCTTTTCTATCTGCTTATTTACAATGATGTACAATTGTGAACAATAATGCAGTAAAATGCTTCAAAATTAATGGGAAATAATTTTTATCTTAAAATACATTTTTATCTTAAAATATTTTCAAGTTTGCTTATTACCTAAAATATTGAACAATATATTTAATATTTAAAGAAATTTAAATTTTATATAATAAATAAAATATACTATGAAATAATTTTTATAAAAAGAGGGTACTTGATATTACTACAGCTGATACAAATTACAGGGCAGTTCTCTTTTGGTGGCTTCGCCTACCACATTCCTCTAGTAGACAGCTTATAGAAATTTTACTCCATAACCTGTCTGTTTCAAGCCCCTACATTTTATGTCATCTGCTTTGCCTCAGTGATGATAAATTTTATCTCATAGTTCACTGGGTAAAATTTTCATAAAAATTTATATGCTCACTCACACCTTAGGCCTGTTTTGTGGAGCTTAGAGGGACCTATTGAAATCTAGTCAAAGTTCAATGCAAGATACAAGCTTAATAACAACCTCAAAGTGGATAAGAGAAGTCTTCTGGATTTTTCAAAATGGTTATTAAATGTAAGGAGCAATAATAGAAAGCTATTAAGAGAGCTACTTTTTAAAGTGAGATGCTGGTAGATCCTGTATTACAATAGATAACTAATATTAAAGAAACTGAATGGGACAGAATTTATTGTGGGATATGAAGTATTATTTAAAATGAATAAAATGAGTGGCCTTTTACTTCAGTGGAAGACCTATTAGAGAAGCAATCCTTCTCATAAAAGAGTAAAATAAATCAATAGCATCAATCTAATTCTCCATATTTTTTAAAATTTAAATGTAAATACCACTGATTACTAGGTATGCAAGAAAAAGTGGCAACCTGAAAGAGAAAAACAGAGACAAGCCAAAAAATTGCTAGAAGACAACCAAGAAGAAGAAAATGAAGAAGAAAACATTTATCTTACCTATAGAGATTTTTGAAGATATCCCATAAAAATCAACAGGAGAGGAAGAGGAATAAGATAGAGAGGGAGGACAATGATGATAATGATGACAAGGAAGATGAGGAGGACAAGGAAAAGAGGAAACATCTATTGGAAATAAAAATATTAATTTCCACAATGATAAAGACTGTAGAATGCCTATAATGAACACATAAATGAATTTCTTAGAAGATAGAGCAAATTGATAGAAAACATTTGAGAAAATACACAATATAAATAGAATAAATTGAGATGATCAAATGTTTAAATAACAGAGAGCTTCGATATAAAAATGAACTGAATAAACAAAAACAAAATGAGGTATGTGTAGGAGAAATTATCAGAGAAATAATAGACTAAAATCACTAAAAGCTGAGTAACATTTAGGGTTTTTTAATATGTCAATCAGTGTGAAAGAAAGGAGATACCAAACTAGACTCTTCAGGTCAATTTTCTTCTCAAAGAAACAAACAATAAAAACAACAACAGAGAATCTGTAAAGACAGGAGAATCAATTTGGTCTCAGACTGTTCATGAGAAAAAAATCTTCATAGTACAGACAGAACATTATTTTGAACCTAGATTTATGTGCTGACAAATTATGAGGGCAAACTAAGGACATTTTCAGCTGTGAATAAGCTGGAAAAGTATAAACCTGTCCTTTACTGAGGATATTTGGGTACGCAGTTCAGAAAAATAGGGTTTGAAAAAAATCAAGAAAGTGAGACTTGAGAAGCTGATGTGGTAGTTCTAAAACAGCAGTGTTATTAATCGTGTAAAAGGGTTAGCAACAAGCATTCTAAAATGGAATAGAAGGAAATTCATTCTTGTGGGAAAAATCTATCTGGAACAAATAGAGTAAAAGAATGAATAGGATGCATGAGAGGATGTAATTATTTAGGTAAATTATAATTTTGACTGAAAAGGAAGGCACTTGATACACTTGAAAACCAATCAGCTATTTTATAATATATATGATTAAAATATGAAGTAGACCTCAATAGCACATGATGTTAAAATTAAAAGAGAAGAGTAAAAAAATTCATTATACTTTGACAATGGCTATATTCTCACATAAATGGCACAGGACACATGACATTCTACACTGCCTTGAGCAATATTTACATAGTCAATAGAATTTGAATACATTTATTTTGTTGTCAACTTTTAGGATCAACCAATGGCTTAAATAAATACCTAAATAGTGAGTGTGACAGTTAGGCTTATGTGACAACTTGGCTGGGTGATTGTGTCCAGTTGTCGGATCAAGCAAGCACTGGCCTAACCATTACTGCAAGGACATTTGTGGCTGGTTAATAAACCAGAAGGCTGGTTTATTAAATCATCAGTCAATTGACTGCAGCTGTGACTGAGTACATCAATGAAGGGTGTGTCTTCCACAGTGAGAGAATTCACTTAGCTGGATTTAATCCAATCAGTTGAAGACTTGCAAGGAAGGGAGAGAGGGGACCTTCATTTTTCCTCTTCGACTAGCCAGCAAAGCGTTTCCTGAGGAGTTCATCAAACATCTTTGTCAGAGTTGCCAGTTCGCTGCCTGAGTTGTTCATTGAACGCCTTTATTGGAGTTGCCAGTTCGTTCCCTGACCTATGGAAGTTGGACTCATACAACCCCACAGTTGCATGAGACACTTTTATAAAATCTTGTATTTACGGGTATCTCTTGTTGATTCAGTTTCCCTAGATAACCCTAACTAATACAGTGAGTGTAAAAAATGTAAATTTAAACCAATAGATACAACGCTTGGGGATGTGGAATTGGGGTAAGCAGTATGGGTAGAAATATAGTGGAAATGATATTCTCCTTTCATATAGTTAATAGACACTGCCAAATTTTATAGAATTTCAAACAGAAGCTAAAAGTAATGCTGCAAAGTTCAAATGTAACCATTAGAGACAAAACAATAACAACAACAGCTATTTGTTTTAAAATATTGGATCAAGTGGGGAGAGGAAAGATCAGGAATAGCATAAGAATTAAGGTGTTTTGGTTTGCTAAGGCTGCCAGAATGCAATATACAAGAAATGGATTAGCTTTTACAATGGGGATTTATTAACTTAAATTTCACAGTTCCTTAGTGTTCTGGTTTGCTAATGCTGCCAGAATGCAAAACACCAGAAATGGATTGGCTTTTATAAAGGGGGTTTATTTGGTTACACAATTACAGTCTTAAGGCCATAAATTGTCCAAGGTAACACATCAGCAATCAGGTGTCTTCACTGGAGGATGCCCAATGGTGTCTGGAAAACCTCTGTTAGCTGGGAAGGCACGTGGCTGGTGTCTGCTTCAAAGTTCTGGTTTCAAAATGGCTTTCTCCCAGGATGTTCCTCTCTAGGCTGCAGTTCCTCACAAATGTCACTCTTAGTTGCACTTGGGAATTTGTCCTCTATTAGCTTCTCTGGAGCAAGAGTCTGCTTTCAACGGCCATCTTCAAACTGTCTCTCGTCTGCATCTCCTGTGCTTTCTTCAAAGTGTCCCTCTTGGCTGTTCTCCCCTTCAAAATGTTACTCTCAGCTGCACTGAGTTCCTTCTGTTTGTCAGCTCATTTATATGGCTCCACTGATCCAGGCCCACCCTAAATGGGTGGGGCCACGCCTCCATGGAAATGATCTAATTAGAGTCATCACCCACAGTAGGTTGGGGCACATCTCCATGGAAACACTCAAAGAATCACAGTCTGATCAAAACTGATACATCTACCCACACAAGATTACATCAAAGATAATAGCATTTGAGGGGACATAATACATTCAACCCAGTGCACTTAGGCTATGAAAATGTCCAAATTAAGGCATCAACAGGACAATACCTTCTCTGAAGAAAGGCTGTCAGCATCTGGGACACCTCTGTCACATGGAAAAGCACATGGCTGGCCTCTGCTGGTCCGTCTTTCCTGGTTTCATTGCTTTTAGCGTCTGCTTCCATGGTTTCTCTCTCAGCTCCTTGGAGGGCTTTTTTTCTTCAAGCTCTCTAGACTTCTCTGTTGTTTCTCTCTCAGTCTCTCTAGCTGGTTCTCTCTGAGCTCGCTGGGATTTTTCTTTCTTTTATCCTCATAAAAAGCTCTAGCAAAGGATTAAGACCCACCTTGAATGGGTTAGGTCACATATCAATTGAAATAACCTAACCAAGAGGTCCCACCGACAACAGGTCTGCACCCACAGGAATGGATTAAAAGAACTGGCCTTTTCTGGGCATACATAACAGCTTCAATCCAGCACAAAAGGATACTAATATTTCTTACTGAGGAAAATAGATATTATGTAAACTTGATAGGTAAATGTATTGAAATATAAACATACAACTTGAAGTTCTGATGGCAAACTTCTTATGACATAAAACCAGAAACTGTTAAAAGTATTTTTTATCTTGGAAATGGGTATAATAAAAGGGGAGAGAGTAGCGGTGGAGACTAAAACACTCTGTACTATTAATATTTTTTTCAAATTCTTTGACTAGTAATAATATCACTCAAAGAACTTTATTTCTCCACATAATTAAGTAACACAAAGACATAGTATTTGGTTTTGCTTTGGGAAAAAATCTAAATCCTAATGTTTTATCTTAAGTAAATCCTTCAATTGTGTAGTATAATTCAAAATAACAACCATAGATAATTTATTATTCTTATAATGTGATGGAGAATGCCCCAGAAGGGGGCATACATTAAAACTGAATAGGCTAAACTAAGTTCTAAATTTATAAAAATTAATCTTAACGGTAACTATTCAGCTTAATTTGCCTTTAAATTTGTAACAAGCAACGATATTTCTTTGTAATACGTGACTAATTCATGATGTAAATGGATATGTATGCCATTTTCATATTACCTGTTCATAAGAGCTCTTAAACATAATTTTAATATTAAATACTCAAAGAAACATTTTGAATGGCATTTAAAATTTTTGTCTAGATTTAGGGTGCACTATTAAATTTTCTTTATATCAGCAAATCCCTCGTAGAAAAGGAAATATACTGGCAATGATAGTGACACTAATTCAAATAATGGGCCAGCATGATGAGATTAAAAATGAATATGAGATATATTATAACATCAAACACATATTTATATGTTTATTATTAAACCTAATATTGGGGAAGAAATTTTAATGACTGTGGCCTTTTTATAATAAATTAATGTGTTCATTAGAATTTAATAGGCTTTATTTGGCTTGCATTAAATTTGTAAATTTGATTTAAAGTTAAAAAGAATATAATTTTAAGGAAGGTATTAGCTATTTTTAATTTTCACATAGTTAATTCACATAACAGAAATTATTGATATTAACAATGAAGTTCACTTACCAGTGGTCTCAAGTTTGAGAATCACCGGACTAATTCTTAATAAGGCTCAAGAAGCAAGAAAAACCAAAGAAAATCTTGGCCTAGAATAATGTTAAACAAAAAAAAAATTCACTGGATATAAATTATTTGCTTATTCTCCATTGTTAATATTGTTGTTTAGCTCTTTAAGAATAACTTGATCAAAACTGGAATTTGATATACAACTATTTTGTAATAAATAAGCAAATTAATCTCTATAAAATCCTATTGAAAAGTGTGAATTAATTTTAGTCATGTTCAACAAAGAAATTTTTCTTGCTCATATAGCCAAGGGTTAAATAACATGTATGCATACATGTTATACACACATAATTTGCATGTGTGCATATATATTTGTATCAGGTCTAAACCATTTTATGATTATCATCAAGGATTTGCTTCTTAAAATGACAACTTGGTAAGAAATACACCTTGTATAATTCTCTTCTGGTTTTATATGTTATAGTATCAGGCTTCCATGGAGTGATGATAAGAAGTTTAAAAGAAAAATAATATATATCACTATTTTGTAATTAATTATTTTAAACTCTGTTCTTATATAAAATTCCCAAATTTTGTGCATGTTTATTGTTTTGCATTCCTGAGAGTGAGTTGTGAATCATCTTTCCTTTAAGGCCCTAAGTACACTTTTATTTCTGTCTAACTTCTCTAACAAAGGAAACTTCAGCTGGTGTCTATGTTTTCTACCCTTCTGAAATTAAGAGCTTGGTCTGTACTTACTGCACACCAATACTTGGGGAATGACTGACTATCCTTGTTGCTAACCCTATGGATTTGATGCAGATTGATGCTTATTTCATGAAGGGAAGGAGACATTATCTTGTCCTTTTTCTCAGAGTCACCATCTGTTTCTACACTCTCCCAAATGCCAATCACTCTTATCCCAAGAAAAGACACTTCCAGCATCCTCTGAGGCATTTAACCCCCAAAGCAATCCAGATATTCTCTTCCCTATGATATTTCCTCCCTTGCCATTGGCATGTAAATGCTTGCAGTTTGGAGTCCATGAATGGAAGAGTATAGTTAGAAAAACATCAGCACTTCCCCTTGGACTAAAGAGTAGAAAATAAAAAATTGAAAATAGAGAAATTTTGAAGCTAAGGAGATGTGATATTCTTGAGGGCCATGACATTTTCCATAAATTCCTTGGAAGGGAGAGAAGAATGCCTATTGATAGAGGATCTTATGAATATATGTTAGAGTACCCTTCGGATAAAGAAAAAAAATATTAAGCACCATACAGACCTGGGTATAGCCATGATAAACTTAAAAAATTAAGAGGGTCTACTGTGAAGGAATCAGATAGAACAATGAGTAATTGAAATAAAATAAATAGAGTGGAATCTAGTAATTATGCATAGATCATTTGTAGTTGATCGGGAAGATAATATTTAAAATCTCTGAAGATTTATGAGTGAGAGACATACCAGATAGCATAAAAATAACAAAAATATGAAACTATGATGTAGGGCACTTATGGTCACTGATTATAATAGATGCATATCATTCTGTAAGTTTTCTTTGTCTCAGCAGTTATTCAGAACCACTTGCAGAGTATCTGCTAAGGTTTTTTTACAGCAGTCCCTGACTGAATATTTTTAGGTTTAAACAATCAAAATGCATCACGATATGGTATTGACAGAACAAGCCTACTAAAAGGTGATTACAATTTCAAATAAAGAAATAAAAAACATAGAGCAGTGAAAGCATACTCTATACATGTATGTGACTCCCATTTTACATTCAGCTTAAAAAGGATGGTTTATTTACTATCTAAACATCTACTGAAAGAACAACTGTCAAACCTGAGGAACAGATATTAAATACTTACCCACAGACCCGAAATGCATAGTTACAAAAGTGATATTACAGGTGTGTTATTCACAGGTTTGATTCCATATTCCTTGTTTTCCTAATCAGTGAGAGAAGGATTTTTAGGAAAATTCTTTAGCATAGCTTTTGAACAAGAACAATGACAGAATCTTTTTACACCTCTACTTTTCCACAAGCTTTGAGAGAAAGTGTTCCACTATCACTCACCTTGATGCATTATCAAAAAAAGAGGCCCCAGGGGCAGTCTGTTTATGTTTTTACGTTATAAAGTGGGCATTGCTGAACATCTGAAAAGATCAACTGAACTGTCTGGAATATACAGTCTGGCAGATGCACTTTCTTGCAATTGATAATTATGTTGTTTGAAAAATCAAATGAATGAAACACTATTCAAAAGTCAAAGAACACGGCAGAAAGGAACATACACATGAAAGGCAATCAGCAGCTAACATTAACACACACATGCATGAACCTAACACATTTTTTGAAGGAAGTTTATTCACATCAGAACTTTCTTTTATGTGTGGGAATTATAGTAAAACCAATTTGAATGCTCAGAGTCAGTGTATGCCCACAAATGCTTAACAACTGGCTCTTTGTAAAAAGTCTCTCTCTCTCCCTCTCTCTCAGTCTGTCTGTCTCCCTCTCTCTCTCTATATATATATTTGTTTATATGCATATATACATGTTTAGTATATATTTTCTGAAATAAAGATGTGCACCACACAATTTAAAAATAATAAATATATAATAGTCTTTACTGTGAATCCCGTGTAATTGACTGTCACAGAATTATTTCATTAATTTTTGCCAAATATTTGCATCTTTAACTAAACTGAGATTACAATTTTTTCATTAAAGTAGTTCCAACATGAAGACTGCTTGATATTTTCTTCAACATTAAATAGTAAGACAAAAGTGAAACAATGAAAAGGTATGCTGGATCTTCAGTTATTTTTTCAATAACGTAAGCAACTCCTTTCTTGAATTGGTTAATAGTTTTGAATACCAGAAGAATTGTTTCTCACTTTTTTGTGGTATTCAAAATATAACAACTAAAAACAAGATGAACTGTTAATTTTAATCCATTTTATTAATATTTTGCTATTACTTTCTTAAGCTTGGAAAATGCACAAAACAATAATGTCCTAATTTGTCGCTTTGCCAGTTTCTAAGGTGTGAGGGTTCCCACCATGATCACTTGAATCTACCAATGTGATGTCACTATATGCAAAGTTAGCAAGAAATGCACAGCAGAACACCATTTTATTGTGTGTGCACCCACAGACACAAATGGATCTCAAGAGCACAAGTAACAATAAATTTTGTTAAATAATTATAAAGTTGTTTTTATTGAGATGATATTCATATAACATAAAACTAACAACTTTAAAGTGTACAGTTCAGTGACATTTAGTACCTTCAAATGTTGTGCAACCAACACTTATATCAAGTTCCCAAACCTTTTTACCACCCTAAAACAAAACCCAGTACCATTCAATCAGTCACTCCCCATTCACTTTCCCCATCCCCAGGCCCTGGCAACCACCATTCTTTCAGCATCTATGGATTCAACTCTTCTGGATATTTCATATCCAGGATATTACTGGACTCACAGAATGGTTTGAGAAATTGTCTCCCCTCTTCTATTTTTTGGAAGAACCTGAGAAAGGTTGGTATCAATTCTTCTTTAAATAATTGGTAGAATTCATCAGTGAAGTCATCTGGTTCCCAACTTTTCTTTTGGGGGAAGTTTTTGACTACTGATTCAACTTCTTTACTTGTTATAAGTCTGTTCTGATTTTCTATTTCTTCTTAGTTATTAACTCTAAGAATTTTTCCATTTCATCTGGGTTATCTAATTTTTGGTATACTATAGCTCACTGTATTCTCTTATAATCCTTTCTCTCTCCATGAGGTCAATAGTAATGTCCCCAATTTCATTTCTGAATACAGCAAATTGAGTCTTCTCACTTTTTTTCTTAGTCAATTGAGCTCAATGTTTAATTTTATTGGTCTTTCCTAAGAACCAACTTCTGATTTTACGGATATTCTCTGTTGTTTTTCTGTGATGGCTTTGGGTTTAATTTGCTCTTCTTTCTCTAGTTATTTAAAGTGCAAAGTTAGGTTATTGACTTAAAATCTTCCTCTTTTTTAAATAAATTCAGGCATTTACAAATATAGGATTTCTGCTAAGCATTGTTTTCACAGTGTCCCTTAAGTTTTGGCATGTTGTGTTTTCATTTTAATTCATCACAAAGTATTTTCAAATTTCTGTTTTGATTTTTTTATTTGGTTCATTGACTGTTAAATAGTGTGCTGCTTAATTTCCACATATTTGTGAATTTTTCAGTTTTCTTCTGTTACTGATTTCTATTATGATAGGAGAAGATATTTTGGAGGTTTTCAGTCTTTTAAAAATTCTTAAGACTCGTTGTTGACCTAATATATGGTCTATCCTGGAGAATGTTCTATGTGCACTCGGGGAAAATGTGTAACATGTTTTGGGGTGGAGTATTCTGTATGAGTCAGTTAGGTTTATCCAGTTGGCTTATAGCCTTGTTCAAGTCTCTGCTTTCTTACTGATCTTCTGTCCTGTTGTTCTAGCCATTACTGGGGATTATTGATGTTTCTGTCTATTATGGTAGAACTCTCTATTTCTCCTTTCAAGCCTGTCAATGCCTGCCTCATATATTTTAGGACTCTGTTCTTTTGTGTTATATATTTGTAATTGTTATATTTTCTTGATAAATTGAATTTTAATCATATATAATGGCCTACTTTGCCTCTTTTAATGATTTTGTTTTAAAGTTTATTTTGTATGATATTAGTATAGCCACATCAGCTCTTTTGTTATTTTGCTAGTATTTTACATCCTTTCACCTTCAACCTATTTGTGGCTTTTGATCTAAAGTGAGTCTGTAGTAACAGCGTATAGTTGGCTACTGTTTTCATATCCATTCTGCCAATCTCTGCATTTTAATTTGAGAGTGTAATCCTTTTACACTTAAAATAATTGTTGTAAAGCAGGACTTCTATTTGCTGTCTATGTGTTTTATATCTTTTTGTTCCTCGGTTCCTCCACTATGGACTTCTTTTGTGTTTAATTTTTGTTTTACAGTGTATAATTTTGATTCCATTATCATTTCCTTTTCTGCTTTGTTTTGTTTTGTTTTGTTCTGCTTCATTTTGTCTTGTTTAGTTATCTTCTCAGTGGTTACCCTGGGAAGTACAATTATATTCTTAAGCTTCCAACATTTCATTTTGAATCAATATCACCTTAATTCAATAGTTTACAAAAAATCTCCTATATAGCTGCATTCCTTCATATTTATACTGCTTTCAAATTATTTTTTTCATACTTTTTATGTCCACTGACATGCATTTATAATTTTTATGCACTTATTTAAGTCCTAAAGGAGAAAAGGGGGAACTGTAAATCAAAACTGCAGTATTACTGGCTTTTGTATTTACCTCTATAGATACCTTTCCCACTGTTCTTTATTTTGTTATTTGACTTTGAGTTTCTTTCTAATGTTATTTCATTTGCACCTGAAAGACTTCCTTTTAAAATATCTTGATGAGGTCTGTTAGTGATAGACATCCTCTTTTGTTGATCTGAGAATGTTTTAATTTCTTCATTTTTGAAATCTCTCAGATATCTTCTCCATATCACATTATTGTTTGTTCATATTTTTTAACCCTTATTGTCCACTGAGTGCAGTCAAATATTTACTCTGTTTCAAGGTTTAATATAGTTTAAGTGATGATATTTTCACTCAGGATGTTTATAATTATTTTTTATACTAAAGTTTTTATTTTTGATACTTGTATTTCATCATTTCATTCTTTTAAATGATATTAAGTATTCCTTTGTCTGGTATTCCTAAATTTATTTTGACTTTCATTTTTAAACTGTTTTTAATCATTTTCATTTTAAATGAATATTTACCTGGACACATGACTACTCAGAATAATGAGCACATGTTCCAGTTTGGCTTATAGAGAGATGTGGTTAGGTGACTAACTGATCTCTTGCTTCCTTTTTCATTATTTTTTCCTTCAACCTGCAGACTGAGAATTTCATGAAATAGAACTATTTCACTAATCCTAAACAACAAAAATGTTTTCAGATTTGTTGGTGAAAAAGAAATATCTCACTTTATGCACTATTTTACTCAGTCTTCCTAATAAATGAGGCAGATATCAAATTCATACTGATGTAACAATCATATCTACATTTCAGTTTTCTTTTTCATTAATTATCAATTTTCAATAGTAAATTGAGGAATTGTATTGGGAAAGTTTGTACAAGAGTCAAAACAATAAGAGTTCATATTTGGAATACAAGTTTGCATTTAGGACTGCAAATGGGTTTAAACATTTCAGAGAGAAATCAAGTCAATGAGTGAAGTGAAAAGGTCATATAGAGGTTATTGTACCAAACAGTCGGAATGAAAGATGGGCAGTATATAACTTCATTGAAATCATTATGCATGATTACAGAACCTACCGACAGGTAAAAAACAGAAAAGGCAAAGAAAAGAAAGAAAAGGAAAGAAAGATAGAGAAAGTTTATCCACAAACTAATTAGAACAGAAATATGATTGATAAATATTTTGTAAGATAATAAAGAATAAGAAGGCTCCAAGGATAGAATTGCCAAATGGAATATGTTTCAAATAAGTGGACTATTCTTACGTATAGTAAAGAAAAAAAAATATCTGGGTTTAGCAGAAGAGAGATAAAAGACAAGCTTTCAAATTGTGGCCTTAAAATACTTAGGTTGTAGAGAAATAATTAGTCCCAAGGACGTGCAACTGAGAGAATTACAGATAAAGCAGTGTGTTCAGGGAAAGAATCAGGATTTATAAGGGCAAGTGAGTTAAAGGGGCATTCTGGGAAATGTGTGATAATGACTGAAATAGCAATTTGGGGTTTTAAGCTCATAGATATCATCGTCACAAACATCATTTATTCTCACATTTTATGTAAAGAAAAATCATTTTAAATATAGATTTCTGATTGCTAGAAACCAGTTTTTACTATATTTTAACAGCCTTACACTTACTATTATTCTTTTCCATTCTTTACCTTTTATCTTCTTCTAATTCCTTCTTCCTCTCTTCTTCCTCCCTCCCAATCACCTTTCCTCTTCCTCTTTTTCTGTCTATTATTGTTATTATTACTGTTACTTGAAATTGCAACTCATTTTCTCTTTTATATTGGTATCTTTTTTATTATTTAAATTATGTTTGCACCTTTAACTTTATGATAGTAAAATGACACATAAACTCCACTTATTGAAATATAGCATTTAAATTTATCACATATAATTTATAATATGTAAATTTATTATAAATTTATTAAGAATTAATGAAAATATCCCAAAGCAGCATTTTTTTAGTGTCTAAAAAAGGAACATGATTCAGATTGATCGCAGATCATTGATGTATTAACCAAGTGATGTTGACTGAATTACCTAACTTTCCAAACCTCAGTGAATAAAATTTATAAAAGGAAGATATGCATGCTGATGGAAAACTGGTAATAATAAATATAAAGCATATGTAACAGTATGCCTAAGCTTAAGAGCTAGCAGCTCTCATGCTAAAAATCAATCTTACACTCTGATATAGACGTTAGTATAACATACCAATTCCAAACATATTATTAAACAAGAGAAAAATGATTTTAAAATGCCCTTTAGTAGTGAACTAGTTAATGAAATCCTTTATGATCTTAAGGAGTTGATAATTTCCTTCTAAAAATCTAGCTTTATACAAATAAATAGTTATTTCAAACTTGCAGTATATTCATTATATACTCAGTAAAATAGTCTCAACATGGTATGGTATAAATTGTGGTTAATTGTAACTTGATTCTAAACTATTCAACAGCCTTTAATCTAATTCAAGCCAATTATGCTGACCGGTTACTATAAAATAATGCCATGGGCTTTCCAATTATAACAAATATTACTTTAGGGGTATGGAGATATTACTTAGCAGGGTTGAATATCATCCCCTGGTGCATTTAGTAAAATTCTTCTACTCAAATGAAAGCAAAATAAACTAATTACCAGGAATGATATGATATACTATGCCAGTATTTTTCAAAATTGGTTTAATCTTGAAAACAGGAAATGGATTTTTTGGAAAAAAGAAAATTTACATTAAAATTGGGCACTTTTCCAAGTATTGAAAAATTGACAGGGATAGATAAACATCTGGCAACATTCCCAATCCTTCATGAATTTCTACTTAGACTGTACATCAGGTATATTCAGAAGGTGTGAGTAAAATGTTTACACTGGGATTCCAAACCGCTGTGGCACTTAATAATTAATTGATGTTGACAAAATGGGTGTCAGAAAAACAAAAGACAGAGCAAATATCTTTTGTTCAAATCCCAGTCTCATTAAATCTTTCAGACAGAACTTCCTTTGTGGAAAATTTATAAATCCCATGTTCCCCTTTAAAACAGTAGGTGTCCCTTATATGAGCTATAACTCTTGCATAATTGGGTGTTCTAGGACTCTTTCTAAATTTGCTACAACAGACATAATCTTTCAAGAACACATCTGCCATAAGTTAAAAAAAATGCTGGAACAATTATGCACAAGAACTAAATCATGTGATTTATACAGTGAATATAATTTGACTATGGGATCCTTGACTCATGGTTTTTGCTTTTGTTTTTCTTTTTGTTTTTGGCATTTTTCATTTTCATCTTCTTTTTTTTCTTAAATAATGATAATGGGGCAATTTCTACCAGTCTTTTCCTCACTTATTCATGCTAATTTATTCATGATGACACAGGGAGTTCTGAATGTAAATCTGAACAGGATAAAATCACTGCTGTTGATATGGTTTAAACTAACCACTCTTTAAAACTGCACATATCATATTATCACTGGATCTCTCACTGCTTATTACCACCCCTCCATCAATATTATGTTGTTACAACTATTGTTTGTGGCCTACATTTTTTCCACAGAAGTATGGTTTCAAGAATATTAATGCTCTCTCTGAGTACTAAACCTTATTCCCAAGTAACCATCAAGAAATTAAGTACTGCACTCATTAAAGTTCAAGTATTTGAAAGAAATAAAGCATTAATTCATCCACTCTCTCATTCATTCAAGCATGTTTATCAAATAGCTGCTATAGAATGACCACTGTGCTAATTATAAGGTATACATGAAATTTTCACTTACAGGAAAGAGTCTAGAGTAGCAGCTTAGTGTCACACTATTAAAAACAACTGCACGCTAAGATTAGTGTGGAGTGAGATTAGAGATTAGAAGGAGGTAAGTGCTTTGAAGAAAGCCCCCTCTAGTCCTAAGACTGCCTTAAAAAAATGACATTGAGCTGGGAACCCAAAAAAATAAGAAGAAACATAAAGAAGAATGGGGAGAGATGATGTCAGTCTATGGAAATGAAAATCAATGTCTGAATCACAGAGAGGAGGCACAGGGGCTTAAGGGGGTCAGAAGATGGAAAGAATACATATTATACAGGGCAACATCATGGTCCATTTAAAGTATATTGTCCTTTAAATAAAGATAAAAGAGAATACATTGCAGTGTTTTAAGTGAAGGAATTAGGTGATATGTTTTTCTCTTAAAGAATGCTTTTTGCATCACTGGCTATCATGGGTCACAGAAGGGTCAAAGTTGGTGCTGCAAGGGCAGTGGTGGGCTGTAACAGAGGCCCATGCCAGAGAGAAGTCAGAGACTGGATGTATTCAGGAAATAAAATCAACAGGGCTTGATCACCAGTTGAATACAGAGAATGAGGGAGAGGCAAAGATCAAGGCTGACTCAAAGAAACATTGATATAGCAATTTCATGGATTATAGTGCAGAAAAATATTGCAAGAATTATTTAAAAAGGGACAGCAGCAAAGTAAGTAAAAGGCATTGGGGATTAATAGAGGGGTGATGCTATACTAATATACACTTAACCTAAACAGTATTCTCACAGTATTCTCATCTATTTGGAAAGGTCCCATTATCAGTAAGTTTAATATATGGCCTATCTGAATGGAAATATAAATTTTTAAGGCAACAATGTTAAGGGATGCTCCTTGTCTAATTTTTCAATGCTGAAGGCCTGGTACTTTAGAGAACTTATAAATTGATATGCACAGAACAAAATATTAAGAGATTGTATTCTATGGAACTATATAATTAAAATGACCTGAATGATCATATGAAATAAAAAATGAATAATATTACTAATGAAAAGGTTTTACAATTCCAGATAGAGTGAAATTTAAAAAAGATATTACAGGAAAATACTATGACACTTTTAAGACAATAGTAAAATAAAAAATATATATTACAGAAAAATATTATGAAACATTTTAGACAATACATTTTTAAATTTAGGGAAAAAAAGAAAAAATGTATCAAAACTGATCAGCCAAAATAGTAAATCCAAAATACTCTAATATGCTATCAAGCATTTCAAAGTTAAAACAACCATCCCCTCCCTACCCCCTCCCTCCCAACAAGAAAATGCCAAGCCATTCTAGTTCTATTAGTAAGAACTAATACATATACAAGCTTGAATATCTCCTCTGTTGATTGACTCTACTTTTTACATTCTCATCTTGTCAGATATATATTCCTGTAACAACTTTATATATTAGCAAATTGTGGAGATTTTATGGAGTAGATTCCATTACCACTAGAACTTTCAAACAAGGGAGAAAAAAACACTTATGAGGGTTTTGGAAAGGTCTGATTATAAAATACACATACTTCATACTATTTCTTTAGACTTAGAGGGTAATATTGGCAATAATTTCTGTTTAATCAGAGGATCTTGTATAGTTATTACATATGTCATATGTAAGGAGAGTTTTCCTAAACTCTACTGAATATTGAAGGCATTTTCAAATTGAGAAAGACATAATCCATAAAATATTTTCCCAGAGAAACACAGCAATTTTCTGACAAAGGAAAAGTTGAAACTAACCAAAAAATTTAGACTCTAATTGCTAAAACATAGTTAAGGTTTGTAAATTTAAACAAATGAGTAAATTCTCCCCATAGTCCTTTATGTGGGGATTTCAAAATTAGTTATTATTTATTTATTTTTCCTGGATAATATACTTAAAGATAACACAAGATTCAGGCACCTGCTCAGCTTTCTCTGGTGAAATTTCTCCATTGATATTTTTGTAAATTGAGGATTTAATGTAACATGAACACTAACAAACTAGAGATTGACTTTGATGTCCTTAAGCAGTTATTTTGGTAATGCCAAAATTTATTACTATACATAAGAAACTTTTGAAATAGAAATATATTTTCTGTTTCATAGACTCAAATGTTATATTTAAAAAAATTCCTCCTAGGTTTATGATATCAGATTGTATGTAAGTCGTTATAGTATGGATAGGGAAAAATCCCCACTTGTTAGTAGACTCTAAGACAGTCCTATCAGCTTCAAGGATTTTATATTTACATGGGCTTTAATAGTAATAGTTGAGAATTTCTAAGGTATTGGATTTCTTCTAATAAGGCATTAATTTATTTTATGTTTTTGGTTACAGTGTCAAGGAAATTAGAACTATTCTTTATTCATAGCAAACCCAACAGAAGTTTCATATGGCTGATCCAAAAGCAGAGTCTAAATGCACATCCAGAAAAATATTCCTCAATTATTTTTAATATATGAGTCATCAATAGATAATATATCAGAGTCATATAAGAACAATAGTCAACATATTATAGGATAGGGCTAGAGTTTGCACAGCTGTTAAACAGAGAACTGACCTTTATTAGAAGGCAAATCAAAAGTTGTTGGACTTAAGTTGGAACAAGATTTACAGTTATGTGGGAAGAAGACAATAAACAAATTTAATGGTAGTATTTCATTTGACCAAGCAATACTGAGTATTATTGTGGAAAGAAAAAGCTAATTTAACTGGTGTTATTACAGAATGAAAGGTGAGGCTGAAAATCTGCTAAGGCTTCAATTAATTTAGCTGTCACCATTATTATATGCAAATAAGATCCATAATCTCTAGGTATAGAGTAAAAAGAAATTCTAAATTAAGAAGTGAAATTACTGGGTTTGCAGGTTTTGAATAAAGACATGTAAAGTGCAACCTTCTCATTGATATGCAAATAGTGAGAAACAGTTTAATATTATTAAGAAAGTCCAAAGAATGGAGCTGTACTATCTGCCTAGGAGAGGAATAGACTTATTTGAAGTTTGGAGACCAAGAAAGGGCTCCTGGTTATCTATTTCAGTGAGTTCATATAGTGGTTGAACTTCTTAATATACGGAGAATACCAAACATTCATACTTATTTTCAGGATCTCTCATTGCATAAGAGGAGGAAGTAAAACTTGAGGCTATATGGCCATTTGCGGATCACCAAAATTACCAATGATATCTTAAGAGTTTTCTTATTGTGAAATTTAGAAAAGCATATCAATACAGATATGGCTCAGGGTAACAACATTTAAAATAAATGCAATAGCAATAAACAATACCCTATTCGTGTAGACTCTGGGGCATTTCTTTAAGCTTCAAAAGTATTATTATCTGACCTTTCATATTAATAATTGTATTACTGAATTGACTAATAGAAAGGTTCTTTTCTATAAACGACAAACATTCACTAATATATATTTTAGCATGAAAAAAAACCAGTACACTCAAAGCTCAATAATTTGTTCAATTATTTCTTTTTTAATCATTTATGAACTCTCTTGTTAATTTAATATATCATTCTATATACATCAAAAATTTAAAATCACAAATAGCACACGTTACAGTGCATATAACAAAGTTAATAACTATATATATAACTATATATAAAATAATTATTAGATTTATAGCTTTTACTTTAAAATAGATTGTCCTTATCAGCACATTAGATAAGACATTGAACCCACTACTTTGAATTTACCACTTTAGGGAACTGTGAGAATTTTCTTGATTATTACACAAACAAAGCTCCTTAGTCCACTTGAATACGTGTATCTTTTTGTTACTGTGGTTTCACCAATATAAATTATGACATTTAGTTGAATAATTTCCTTCTGTTCCTTCAGACGCACAGTGTAATTGGGAGGGAAGTGACAACGAGCTGTCTGTTGTCCCTGACAGACCCACAAGGTGACAACAAAGACTAGTTGTGTCTCATGAGCACTTGATACATATCCCTTTAAATATTTTTCTATTGCAGAAATGTACATGTTACTAATAAGAGTCAAGATATTCCCACATCCTTTTCAGTATATTATCTGCTGGCTGATAAAATAAAAATAGCCAGTAAAACCAAGAAGCAATGGGATGATTAAATATAAGGCTGGTTGTTCACATCTGCTATTAATGTATTTATATCTACTTAGAATTCATCCAGGTATTCAAAACTATCCTTTATTTAATATATCCATTACTTAATATATCCAAGGTCAAATAATCAATTGGTGATCCTGAAATTATGTCTAAGATTGGCATTGAAAAGGAACACATTCACAGCTGATCTGAATGTGTTCTTAGAGAGATAACATTTAAAATATTGCACAGACTGTGCAAATGGAATAACTAAGTCTGTATGTTTTGTAGCAGTAAATGAAATATATAAAAGCTCATCTTTTTTAAAACACATGACATTTTAATTTAGATGAATTCTTAATTTTTGCATTTTTATAATTTTAAATATTTAATTTAAATATTTAACATTAAATTAAATATTTAATGGAAATAGTTGAGCTGACCAGTAAAAGCACTACAAGAAAGTTTGAAAGTTCCTTTTTTTTTTTTATCTTCATTTTATTGAGATATATTCACATACCACGCTGTCATACAAAACAAATCGTACTTCCAATTGTTTACAGTACCATTACATAGTGGTACATTCATCACCCAAATCAATCCCTGACACCTTCATTAGCACACACACAAAAATAACAAGAATAATAATTAGAGTGAAAAAGAGCAATTGAAGTAAAAAAGAACACTGGGTACCTTTGTCTGTTTGTTTCCTTCCCCTATTTTTCTACTCATCCATCCATAAACTAGACAAAGTGGAGTGTGGTCCTTATGGCTTTCCCAATCCCATTGTCACCCCTCATAAGCTACATTTTTATACAACTGTCTTCGAGATTCATGGGTTCTGGGTTGTAGTTTGATAGTTTCAGGTATTCACCACCAGCTACCCCAATTCTTTAGAACCTAAAAAGGGTTGTCTAAAGTGTGCATAAGAGTGCCCACCAGAGTGACCTCTTGGCTCCTTTTGGAATCTCTCTGCCACTGAAGCTTATTTCATTTCCTTTCACATCCCCCTTTTGGTCAAGAAGATGTTCTCCGTCCCACGATGCCAGGTCTACATTCCTCCCCGGGAGTCGTATTCCACGTTGCCAGGGAGATTCACTCCCCTGGGTGTCTGATCCCACGTAGGGGGGAGGGCAGTGATTTCACCTTTCAAGTTGGCTTAGCTAGAGAGACAGGGCCACATCTGAGCAACAAAGAGGCATTCGGGAGGAGGCTCTTAGGCACAACCATAGGGAGGCCTAGCCTCTCCTTTGCAGCAACCATCTTCCCAAGGGTAAAACCTGTGGTAGAGGGCTCAACCCATCAAACCACCAGTCCCCTATGTCTGTGGTCATGTTAGCAACCATGGAGGTGGGGTAGGCGAATACCCCTGCATTCTCCACAGGCTCCTCAAGGGGGCACTACATCTTTTTTTTTTCCTTGTTTTTCTTTTCTTTTTTTTTTTTTTTTAACTTTCCCTTCTTTTTTAAATCAACTGTTTGAAAAAAAAAGTTAAAAAGAAAGCATACAATAAAAGAAAATTTCAAAGAGACCATAACAAGGGAGTAAGAAAAAGACAACTAACCTAAGATAACTGCTTAACTTTCAACATGTTCCTACTTTACCCCAAGAAAGTTACCTAATATAGCAACATTTCTGTGAACTTGCTCCTACTATATCCATCAGAAATTAACAGACCATAGTCATTCCTGGGCATCCCCAGAACGTTAAATAGCTTATCTGTTCTTCTTGGATTATTGTTCCCCCTTCCTTAATTGCTCTCTATTGCTAGTTCCCCTACATCCTACATTATAAACCATTTGTTTTACATTTTTCAAAGTTCACATTAGTGGTAGCATATAATATTTCTCTTTTTGTGCCTGGCTTATTTCGCTCAGCATTATGTCTTCAAGGTTCATATATATTGTCATATGTTTCACGAGATCGTTCCTTCTTACTGCCGCGTAGTATTCCATCGTGTGTATATACCACATTTTATTTATCCACTCATCTGTTGAAGGACATTTGGGTTGTTTCCATCTTTTGGCAATTGTGAATAATGCTGCTATGAACATTGGCGTGCAGATATCTGTTCGTGTCACCGCTTTCCGACCTTCCGGGTATATACCGAGAAGTGCAATCGCTGGATCGAATGGTAACTCTATATCTAGTTTTCTAAGGAACTGCCAGACTGACTTCCAGAGTGGCTGAACCATTATACAGTCCCACCAACAATGAATAAGAGTTCCAATTTCTCCACATCCCCTCCAGCATTTGTAGTTTCCTGTTTGTTTAATGGCAGCCATTCTAACCGGTGTTAGATGGTATCTCATTGTGGTCTTAATTTGCATCTCTCTAATAGCTAATGAAGCTGAACATTTTTTCATGTGTTTCTTGGCCATTTGTATTTCCTCTTCAGAGAACTGTCTTTTCATATCTTTTGCCCATTTTATAATTGGGCCGACTGTACTATTGTCATTGAGTTGTAGGATTTCTTTATATATGCAAGATATCAGTCTTTTGTCAGATACATGGTTTCCAAAAATTTTTTCCCATTGAGTTGGCTGCCTCTTTACCTTTTTGAGAATTCCTTTGAGGTGCAGAAACTTCTAAGCTTGAGGAGTTCCCATTTATCTATTTTTTCTTTTGTTGCTTGTGCTTTGGGTGTAAAGTCTAGGAAGTGGCCGCCTAATACAAGGTCTTGAAGATGTTTTCCTACATTATCTTCTAGGAGTTTTATGGTACTTTCTTTTATATTGAGATCTTTGGTCCATTTTGAGTTAATTTTTGTGTAGGGGGTGAGGTAGGGGTCCTCTTTCATTCTTTTGGATATGGATATCCAACTCTACCAGCCCCATTTGTTGAAAAGACCATTATGACTCAGTTCAGTGACTTTGGGGGCCTTATCAAAGATCAGTCGGCCATAGATCTGAGGGTCTATCTCCGAATTCTCAATTCGACTCCATTGATCTATATGTCTATCTTTGTGCCAGTACCATGCTGTTTTGGCAACTGTGGATTTATAATAAGCTTCAAAGTCAGGGAGTGTAAGTCCTCCCACTTCGTTTTTCTTTTTTAGAGTGTCTTTAGCAATTCGAGGCATCTTCCCTTTCCAAATAAATTTGATAACTAGCTTTTCCAAGTCTGCAAAGTAGGTTGTTGGAATTTTGATTGGGATTGCATTGAATCTGTAGATGAGTTTGGGTAGAATTGACATCTTAATGACATTTAGCCTTCCTATCCATGAACATGGAATATTTTTCCATCTTTTAAGGTCCCCTTCTATTTCTTTTAGTAGAGTTATGTAGTTTTCTTTGTATAGGTCTTTTACATCTTTGGTTAAGTTTATTCCTAGGTACTTGATCTTTTTAGTTGCTATTGAAAACGGTATCTTTTTCTTGAGTGTCTCTTCAGTTTGTTCATTTCTAGCATACAGAAACATTACTGACTTATGTGCATTAACCTTGTATCCCGCTACTTTGCTAAATTTGTTTATTAGCTCTAGAAGCTGTATCGTCGATTTCTCAGGGTTTTCTAGATATAATATCATATCATCTGCAAACAATGACAGTTTTACTTCTTCTTTTCCAATTTGGATGCCTTTTATTTCTTTGTCTTGCTGGATTGCCCTGGCTAGCACTTCCAGCACAATGTTGAATAACAGTGGTGACAGCGGTCATCCTTGTCTTGTTCCTGATCTTAGAGGGAAGGCTTTCAGTCTCTCACCATTGAGTACTAAGCTGGCTGTGGGTTTTTCATATATGCTCTTTATCATGTTGAGGAAGTTTCCTTCAATTCCTACCTTTTGAAGAGTTTTTATCAAAAACGGATGTTGGATTTTGTCAAATGCTTTTTCAGCATCTATTGAGATGATCAATTGATTTTTCCCTTTTGACTTGTTAATGTGTTGTAATACATTGATTGATTTTCTTATGTTGAACCATCCTTGCATGTCTGGAATAAACCCCACTTGGTCATGGTGTATGATTTTTTTAATGTGTCTTTGGATTCGATTTGCAAGTATTTTGTTGAGGATTTTTGCATCTATCTTCATTAGGGAGATTGGCCGGTAGTTTTCCTTTTTTGTAGCATCTTTGCCTGGTTTTGGTATTAGATTGATGTTAGCTTCATAAAATGAGTTAGGTAATGTTCCATTTTCTTCAATGTTCTGAAAGAGTTTGAGTAAGATTGGTGTCAGTTCTTTCTGGAAAGTTTGGTAGAATTCCCCTGTGAAGCCATCTGGCCCTGGGCATTTATTTGTGGGAAGATTTTTGATGACTGATTGGATCTCTTTGCTTGTGATGGGTTGGTTGAGGTCTTCTCTTTCTTCTCTGATCAGTCTAGGTTGTTCATATGTTTCCAGGAAATTGTCCATTTCCTCTATATTATCCAGTTTGTTGCCATACAGTTGTTCATAGTATCCTCTTATAATTTTTTTAATTTCTTCAGGATCTGCAGTTATGTCACCTTTTTCATTCATTATTTTGTTTATATGGGTCTTCTCTCTTTTTGATTTTGTCAGTCTAGCTAGAGGCTTGTCAATCTTGTTGATCTTCTCAAAGAACCAACTTTTGGTGATATTTATCCTCTCTATTGTTTTTTTGTTCTCTATGTCATTTATTTCTGCTTTAATCCTTGTTATTTCTTTTCTTGTACTTGGTTCAGGATTGGTTTGCTGTTCATTTTCTAGCTTCTTCAGTTGATCCATTAGTTCTTTGATTTTGGCTCTTTCTTCCTTTTTAATATATGCGTTTAGTGCTATAAATTTCCCCCTTAGCACTGCTTTTGCTGCATCCCATAGGTTTTGGTATGTTGTGTTCTCATTTTCATTTGTCTCTATATATTTAGCAATTTCTCTTGCTATTTCTTCTTTAACCCACCGATTGTTTAGGAGTGTGTTGTTTAACCTCCAGGTATTTGTGAATTTTCTAAGTCTCTGATGGTTATTGACTTCTAATTGTATTCCATTGTGGTCAGAGAATGTGCTTTGAATACTTTCAATCTTTTTAAATTTATTGAGGCTTGTTTTATGTCCCAGCATATGATCTATTCTGGAGAAAGTTCCGTGAGCACTAGAAAAGTATGTGTATCCTGGTGATTTGGGATGTAATGTCCTGTATATATCTGTTAAATCTATTTCATTTATCAGATTGTTTAGGTTTTCAATTTCCTTATTGGTCTTCTGTCTGGTTGATCTATCTATAGGAGAGAGTGATGTGTTGAAGTCTCCCACAATTATTGTGGAAACATCAATTGCTTCCTTTAGTTTTGCCAGTGTTTCTCTCATGTATTTTGTGGCACCTTGATTGGGTGCATAGACATTTACGATTGTTATTTCTTCTTGCTGAATTGCCCCTTTTATTAGTATGTAGTGGCCTTCTTTGTCTCTCAAAACATCCCTGTATTTGAAGTCTATTTTATCTGAGATTAATATTGCTACACCTACTTTCTTTTGGCTGTAGCTTGCATGAAATATTTTTTTCCATCCTTTCACTTTCAGTTTCTTTGTGTCCCTGTGTCTAAGATGAGTCTCTTGTATGCAACATATTGATGGTTCATTTTTTTTGATCCATTCTGCGAATCTATATCTTTTAATTGGGGAGTTTAATCCATTTACATTCAACGTTATAACCGTGAAGGCATTTCTTGAATCAGCCATCTTATCCTTTGGTTTATGTTTGTCATATTTTTCCCCTCTGTCTATTAATATCCTTTATTGTACCCATACCGAATCTCTTTAGTACTGAACCTTTCTCCAAGTCTCTCTGTCCTTTCTTTGTTTCTCTGTCTGTAGGGCTCTCTTTAGTATCTCCAGTAGGGCAGGTCTCTTGTTAGCAAATTCTCTCAGCATTTGTTTGTCTGTGAAAAATTTAAGCTCTCCCTCAAATTTGAAGGAGATTTGCTGGATAAAGTATTCTTGACTGGAAATTTTTCTCACTCAGAATTTTAAATATATCGTGCCACTGCCTTCTCGCCTCCATGGTGGCTGCTGAGTAGTCACTACTTAGTCTTATGCTGTTTCCTTTGTATGTGGTGAATGGCTTTTCTCTTGCTGCTTTCAGAACTTGCTCCTTCTCTTCTGTGTTTGACAGTGTGATCAGTATATGTCTCGGAGTGGGTTTATTTGGATTTATTCTATTTGGGGTTCGCTGAGCATTTATGATTTGTGTATTTATGTTGTTTAGAAGATTTGGGAAGTTTTCCCCAACAATTTCTTTGAATACTCTTCCTAGGCCTTTACCCTTTTCTTCCCCTTCTGGGACACCAATGAGTCTTATATTTGGACGTTTCATATTATCTATCATATCCCTGAGGTCCATTTCGATTTTTTCAATTTTTTTCCCCATTGTTTCTTTTATGCTTTCATTTTCCCTTCTGTCATCTTCAAGGTCACTGATTCGTTGTTCAACTTCCTCTAGTCTTGTACTATGAGTGTTCAGAATCTTTTTAATTTGGTCAACAGTTTCTTTAATTTCCATAAGATCATCCATTTTTTTATTTAGTCTTGCAATGTCTTCTTTATGCTCTTCTAGGGTCTTCTTGATTTCCTTTGTCTCCCGTACTATGGTCTCATTGTTCATCTTTAGTTCTTTGAGTAGCTGCTCTAGGTGCTGTGTCTCTTCTGGTCTTTTGATTTGGGTGCTTGGGCTTGGGTTATCCATATCGTCTGGTTTTTTCATATGCTTTATAATTTTCTGTTGTTTTTGGCCTCGTGGCATTTGCTGAACTTGATAGGGTTCTTTTAGGATTTGTAAACCAATTGAAGTCCTTATCTCTAATTTATCAGATCTACAGCTCCGTGGAGTACACTTTCTCTAACTAACCAGCAGGTGGCGTCTACGAGCCACCTGTTCTCCACAAGCCAGTTCTCCCCTGCTTAGCCTTTTTGGTGAGTGGGGGAGTGAGTCTTGTGGGGTCCAATTGGTGTACCAAGCTTGCGTGTGTAGTTGGTGTTGCCTGCCCTGTATATGGGGCATGTTTCTGGGCAGTCGGGGGGGGGGGTGGCTCTAACAATCAAATCTCCCTGGTGATCCTAGAGTTTTAAGGCTGCTGCAATAGTCTAATCCTTCAGTTCAGTCCTGCCACAGTTTGTCTCTGCCACTGACCCACAAGTCCTTGGTATTGGCGTATGGCTCCTGAGACTTGCAAGTGGGCCCCTCTTCCAGGCCGTGCACCTCTGGTCCTTTGTTGAGGGATGACTGTGATATGTCACAGGTGAGTGCCATCTCCCCAGGGCAGTTCTGGGCTGCTGGGCTGTGTAGGGAGGCTCCCAGTCTGTTCAAATGATGGCTGAATGGGGCTTTGTTAATTCACACTGCTCTACCTTCCCAACTCTGGGACAATCAGCTGAGGTTGCAGGGAAGGCTAATGTCCACGCCCAGTTTTGTGGTGTGTGCCTGTTATCTGAAGCACTTCCGTCACACTGGGTTGTCTGGGGCCGTTCTGGGCTATGGGGTTGGCGATGGGCAGGAGTGTTTCCTGTCCACTAGGATGATGGCTGTGAGCGGACACCCCCCTTTTCTTGGGAAGTTGTGGTGTTTAGTGAATTTTCTCAGCCACTGGATTATTGCCTTTTGTCTCAGAGCTCTCCTAGTTCTGCTCTTGACTTGACCTGCCCAAATTGCAGGTCTTTGAAGCTTTCTGTATTGGGCTTCTTAGAGTAATTGTTTTAGAAAAAGAAAAAAGGATTAAAAAAAAAAACAAAAAAAAAAGGGCCCTCCTCAGAGATCTAATAGGTTATTGAAGTGCTAAGAGACAAAGCAACCAGGGCCATTAAGGAAAGGTCCACAGGGCAGAGAGATCAGCTTTTCTTCAGGATTTGCAAATGCGCCTCAGGGCCCGAGCTCGGGCCTGAGCTCTGCCCTTCCCCCTTCCACGCTCACCAGAACTCCAAAAATCCTCCACTTTAATTTTGGAGTTTTTCGTGTTGTTTTTTTTCTATGCCTGTCTCCTCTCTGCTGGGCTGGCTGCTCTCAGATTCTCTGGTGTCTGGTCTCAGTCTATCTATGGTTGGAGTTTGGATCAGCAGAATGAGTTTCCGATAAGGGCTGCCACTGCAGTTCTCCCTTCTCCTTCCCGGAGCTGACAGCCCCTCCTCCCACGGGACTGAGCCTGGCAGGGAGGGGCGCGGGTCCCCTGGCCGCAAAAACTGACAGATTTCACTGATCTCAGCAGTTCCACGTTTTCATGAGTGTTGTATGAAGTATGCCCAAAGTCAGATTGCTCTGTGGTGTCTAGTCCACGCAGTTCCTGGCTTTCTACCTCCTTTCCTGGAGGAGTAACTAAAACATACAGCTCACCAGTCTGCCATCTTACCCCACCTCTGAAAGTTCCTTTTAAAAAGGTTTTCTATGAAAATATAAAACCAAATCTTGCATAAGCTACAATATTATCAGAACGTTATTTTTTACTCTGAAAACACACATAACTGCTTATAAATAAAGCATGTTTAAGTGGTTAATATTAAATTATTCATACTGATTGAAAAATGACCTGAACTAATCGCTGTGTTTTTCTCTATTTATATATCAATTAAAAACTTTTCAAATTTTGTTTAAAAGTAGACAAGCTTTCTACTACTATTTTCTTCTATTTGTTTGCCTAACTTGATTTGTTTTTTGCTTCTTATCTGTAACTTAGCAACCAAAGTTATATAATTAATACACATTTTGTACATATATATGCATATACATACAGATATGTATGTTTGCGTGTGTGTATATATACATATTGACATATTTATGTGTATATATATTTTTTCCTTTGAGTTAGAACTTCAGTAAGTGCTTGAAAATTTTTCAAAGAGCTATCATTTTTAAAAACTAGAAATGAATCTTTTTTATTTCTGAGAATATTATAATTTAATATATATATATATATGAAATTTAGTAGGCATTCAGAATAGGGATTATTTTAATATTGACACTTCATAATCTGGATATGGAGAAATGTAAACAAATTGCTTAGTTTAGAAAAGATTTTGTAAGTAGAAATTTGTAAATCTGTTGGGAAAATTGGGCACTATGGAGGATTTTACATATATTCCATCAAATTCTGTTTTCTATAGTACTCATATAATCAAATCGTGGGCCAGCAGGTGCTGACATTTGAGGTTTGCTGACACACAGAGCTTTCCCTCAGTTATTGAAGAGGCCCATTTGAATGTATTTCTATGGGACTTCCCTATATTTTTCTGAGAAAAGAGAGGGGAAAAAACAATATGTATTCAAAATTCTTCTGATTTCTGAGATATTAAGAATCTCCAATCTGCAAATGAAAACTACAGTGAGATACCACTTCACATCCACCAGGATAGCTATAATAAAAAAGACAGATACTGAGAAGAGTTGGCAAAGGATGTGCAGAAATTAGAACCCTCATACACTTCCATTAGGAATGTAATATAGTGCTACAACTTTGGAAAACTATCTGGCAGTTCCTTGAACGGTTAAACAAAGAGTTACCAGATGATTCAGCAGTTTAACTTGTGGGTATATACCCAAGAGAAATGAAAATATAAATCTGCATTAAAAATTGCACAAATATGTTCATAGTAGAATTATTCATAAAAGACAAAAAGCAGAAATAATGAAAATGTTCAGCAACTGATGAATGGATACGTAAAATGTGGTATATCAATACAATATTATTTTTCAACAAAAAGAAATGCTACAACATATATGAACCTTGAAAACTGTGTGCTAATTGAATAAAGCCATTCACAAAAGACTACATATTGTATGATGCCATTTATACAAAATGTCTAGATTAGGCATATCTATAGAAAAAGCAAGCAGGTTGGTGGTTGCCTAGAACAGGAGGGATGGGGGATTTTGTGAGGGGGTAATGGCAAAGAGATGTAGGGTTTCTTTTGGGAGAAATGGAAATGGAAGTGTTCTAAAATTGATTGTGGTGATGGATAGTGTGGCAGTTTGAAGCTGTATGTACCCCAGAAAAACATGTTCTTAAATCTAATCCATTCTTGTGGGCGTAGACCAATTGTAAGTAAGAACTTTTGATGTGAAGCTACTTTAGTTAAGGTATGACCCACCTTATTCAGGATGGGACTTAGTCCTGTTACTGGAATCCTTTAAAGATGGAATGAATTGAGAGAGAGAGAGAGAGAAAGAAGCAAGAAGCAGAAATCAACAAAACCTGGAAGAGAAGGGAGAGATCAGCAAGCACCACCATGTGCCTTGCCATGTGGCAGAGGAGCTGGCAGCTGGTCTTCAGGAAGAAAGCATCATCTTGCTGATGCCTTGATTTGGACATTTTCTTGGCCTCAAACTGTAAACTAGTGAATTCCCATGGTTTAATCCAACTCATTTCATGGTATCTGCTTTAAGCAGCCTAGAAAACTAAAACAGATGCCCAACTCTGATGATACTAAAAGCCATTAAATTGAATGTTATAAATGGTGAGTTGTATGGTAAGATGATTTTATCTCAATAGAGCTGATAAAAAAAAAAAATCACAGGTCAAGCCAGAAGCAATCCTTTCCATCCCATTTCCATTACATTGCCTTTCTCATTCCAACAGATATTTAGGCTCATTGTACATTTGTTAAACAAATAATCAAAATTCTCTTGTTTCAGGTTTTACAAAATCAGTTTCAATTTTTAAATTTCTATGAGTTTCTCTCCCTTTTAACAGAAAATCTACTTGGATTAGATGTCCTTATAGTGTGCAGATTTGACAAATTCTTATGGTTGATTAATTTCCATAAGTATTCCTAAGGAACTCTCCATAGACATTAAAGGACCACAATTAAAAACATGGCATTGAAAATGTTAATTAATTTTCCTTTAGATTGATGGATACATATTCAATGAGAAAATAAACAAAATAAATAAATACCAGAAGACAAAAAATGTGGAGGGTCCTATACATTATCAAGAAGACATCTCAGAAAGTGACATCAGTAAATTCTCAACCCAGAGCTGAGAATAGCAAACAGACCAACTAAACTATTGTCTTAGGACCCAGAAGCCCAGCAATGGGTAACTAACTCCATTCCAGGAATCTTCAAGACAAAACAAACAAAATGACAAAAAATGTTTTGTCTTGATTGCCTGCCTACAGAGAATTCATTTCCTGTCTTATTCCACCTGACAGAGATCAGGTAGCCAGATTATCAAACTAGTTTGCTATCTTTGTTGCCAGCCACAGGACAATAAAGAGGACATGGACAAAACCAGATTCAGCAATGAAAGGCAAAGAATTTTATCACCACATAAAAACAGGCTCAACAGGTGGTCAAGGTAAGGCATCGCCTGGCATAAGATAAGTGGATGGAATGTACACTCAAACTACCTGTTTCTGTTGATTCTAACAGAAAGACTCATGTGGAAAGATCTCCATGAAACTTTCAGAAACAACTTTCAGAGAATAACACAGAAATATTTCTTTAGATGAGAATTCTGCTGAAATTTACTTACATATGAATGAAATTAATCCCCCATGGTTAGATTGTCAACCAACAGAAGTAAAAGACAAGGCAAAATTTATACAAGGAAAGAAAAACAGAAGACTGTGCACCAGTGAGTTTTTGTTAATGGATATTTAATTTTCCAAGAAACCATGCAAATTGAGTTGTGGGTGTATTTTATACATCGATTTCGAAGCAATGGCTGCTAATGCCTTTCTATTGCCATCTCCACATTAGGTAATCAGGGTTATACAATTACCCTGGTTATAATTATTCAGCAGCTATAAATATAAAATTATCTATTTTCCTTCCAAGCCATCAACATATATATGATTCAAATATTGTTACTGTTTAAACTCAGACAGCTAGTAAATTTTGGAGTGATAGCATACACCTGATACTTGCTTCTTAAGCCTAATTATTTTCACTAAATTATGCCTACCCTGATCTCTCAATTTTCTGTCACCAACCCCACCCTTTCACTGCCTTTTCTTGCTTTTATTCCTCTAGGTAAGCTATATCAAAACTGGTCAAAATATATTAACAGATTAAACATCCTATACAAATATCCATCTAACATTATAAACTTCATTAATCTTACTTAGGAAAGGGTAGCATAGTAAGGAATTGAACTTTTCTAAAAATTTAAACAGGAATACAAGGTTTTATTTTACCTAACATTTTTGGAAAGCTTAAAGTCATTGTAGAATTCTGTATCTACTTCACAGATATAGGAAGAAGGTCTGAATCTTTCATGAAATTTGGGGTGTCTATATCAGAGAGTTACTTTAGCAAAGACACAAGCAGCACCACTAACAGAAATCTAGCATTATTCATCATTAATTCTTCCTGAGATTTATGAGCTGATCACTGAGGTTTTACATATTTAAAGCTATTTCTGGTTGAGCTTAGTTTATCTTTAAAGCATGATCTCAACAAAGATTTTTGACGTGAAGTGCCATGTATTAAATTTGTTGAATAAGGATTGCACGTTCTCTCATCATAGTCTCAGGGCATGTATGTGTGTGTGACTGGTGAGTGGGAGTCAATGATAACTAAAGAGATAATTTCAATAAATATTTAAAGTGACATTAAAGGCACTTTCAAATATATGGATATAACTCTAACTGAGAGTAGACAAGGAAGTCTTCCTTAGATTTGCAGGTGGGGAGTTGGCATGATTTAAAAAAATAATTACAATTATTTTCTAGTTTCTAAAGACTTTGTCTCCATTGATACACACTTAGCTATGAAAATAATGATAATGCCATATAAATAATCTTAACATATTTAGTTTAGCAATGTTTCTTGATTGGGTGCTTTATTTTTTTTTATCATTTTAATTGTGATGAACCAATAAATATCAATAAATTTATAAATCATCACACATTTATTTGTATTTCTAATATTTTTAAATGATGAAAAGAAGATAGTTCACTGATGAATCAATATCGATAATTTAGAACTGTATTTATTCTACCTTGTATTAGTGAGGTTATCAGAATTATATAAAGCAAAGAAATCATGTTTTTATCCTCAGATTTAGAACCTGAATGTGTTAAAAAAAAAAGCCATTGTTGTTTTTGCATTTTCCTTCATTTCAAAATAACAAAATTTTTAAAAAAGCAAAACCTACTAAAATGCAAAAATATTTCAGTAAATCCGAGAAATCCTGTTATCTGCTAAAGGACCCTTGCAGATAAATGAAACCAGAGGTTTGTTTGCAATGAGGGCATGGATTCTGACATTCTGCCAATTATAAGGTGTCAAAGTCAATTCCCTTAACATTCTCTGAGACACATCATTGTAATACTATTAGTAGGTACTTAAATCTGCATGCACTCTGGAGAGGCAAAATTATAAAGTACTGACTCCCATAATAAAGATAAATGTGAAGAATGAATTTTAACAATATGTGCCATGGAGATTGGGGAACCCTCAAGCTGATGATGCCATCTACATTTCACAAAGCATTACCTTTTGCTGTGTTAAACTGCAGATATTTATATACCAAAATCAATCACAGGCTAACCTAGATGTTGAGATGTTACATGACGCATCAGTAAAATGCTCTCTTTTATGTAGTACCACCCCCAACAAAAATAAATAAATCAAACAATTAAAACTTTCCTATAAGGACATTTATTCCATCTTCAGGCTGCTTAATATAAAGTAGAAGGTAGGATGGTTTGACAGTTCCGAATTTATACTTAAATTTAAATTCTCCAAGATTTCAGAATTTTGGCAAGGTTAAAACCGAAGAATTATTGTTTCTTTACAAAGGACAGAAAAAATAAGAATGATTTAAATTAAGAAAGAGTGGTTTCAAAACTCCTGTAGAATAGAATCCTCAACTAAAAACTATGAAATTTTAATGCAATTTTATTTTTCTTTATTTTTCTAAGAGATAAGATTGCACAATCCTACTCCCCTGATCAATTTTTGCCATTCCACAATCATGTTGCATGTATTTTGAGAGTTGTTTTAAAGAGCTACTTTATCACCCCTTTACTCTAAAGTTTACACTTATTTATGAATACATGCAAAGAAAATCACTAAGAAAACCAATAAGACACTAACTATGTGACTTTCTAAATAACTTTCCAAGTCAATTACTTCATTCATCTTTTCCAAATCAGTGAATGCAGAAGGATTAAAAATCATTATTCTCTCTTGAACAATTAGAAGACACATACAAAGTAAGAAATTCCATATACTAAAAAAGGAACAAACTCAGGAGCATAGGACTGATAACTCATGTTTTTTTAATTTGGGATTTTCATGTATTGTTGAATATTATCTGTGTTTCAAAAGTGAAGTGAATCTTTCAGGACAAAGTTTTTACTGATTAAAAAAGAATTCTTCCCAACTTACAAATATTTTCCAAATCAGCTTTTCCGAAACTCGGTCTTCTGTCATGCAGACAGCATTGAGTGGTTATTTGTAATTTATCAGTAAGTAACATAATATAAATGTAAAGAGCAGGGCTCTGGATTTAGACTGATAGGGTTTATCCATGCTCTGTTCTTTTTAAATGTATGAACTTCACACATTGTATAAAATGTGGATTAAGTAACAGTACCTACTTCATCAGGCTATTAGGAGGATTAAATGAGTGTTCATATACATAAGCATTCTAGCAATCATGAATAATTTTTCATTAAATGGATACATTTAAAATATTTTATATTAAGTAGACTTAACAAGTCAATGCTCTTGAATATGCTACTAAGAGAATCCACAAGAATCTTGAATTTGACTTGTCAAATACACTAATATTAGGGGTACTTCATATGTCTCAAGGTAAAACAATTTTATTAAATTAAAGGACATTTCATGAAGGAATTTGGAAAGTATTGGTATGACATGCAAAATATAAAATGTATTTATTTTACTCTGGTACTCTCAATGACTAGCAGAAATAAAACAAATCACATTCATACTTGAAGTTGTTCATGCTATATACATACACTAGAAGAATGATGTTTGTTGGTATTTAAACAGAAAGCATATGTATATCAAAAGGATATTTGAAAGCATATTTCAGTGTATCAAGAATATTCTTTTCTAAATTAATTCATTTTTTAATTCTTTTTCCTGTCATATTTAAAATTATTTCCCCTTAAATAAATATCAAATTCTAAAATGAGATTTAGATAGACTTGCCAGGTTCTTCTTTCACTTAGGTTCTTTTCAGATAATATTTACAAATCCAAATGAATTGATCTTTATAAATATCTTTATAAATGTTTCTGCATTGATCGCACAATCAAAACGACCGTTTGTTTAAAATTATTTGGAAAGTTATTAATGGTTTAGGGTTGCAAATATACTTAAATTTTCTTTATCTCATTATAATTGTCTACATTCTGAATTTTGAAGCCTTTCCAACTGAAGAGAAATTCCAACACAAAAGTAATTATTGCTGGCACAATATGGATTTGTCAACACAACTTGTTGTTCAACTAAAGGAAACATTACAGGTTCTTATTATTTTAGGTGAGTTGTAGGTCTTTGATTGGAAAATCATCAGACTAGTTACTGTTCAAATGACTTCATATTATTTGATTCTGTCCCTACAGGGAATTATAATGCTTCTCTACTTATCTATACATGTATCCTTCTACCTTAAGAACCCATCTATATATTCATTCTAACATCTATAGGAATATTAGTACATTCCCCAAAATTGATATAATTCTGAATTAAATGCACAGCTTCTGAAAGTTATAAACATTATTGTGCACATTTGAGCCTTGAATTAATAGTGCCAAAATTTTATATGCCCAGGGTTCACAACTTTATGGATGAATTCAGGATTCAAACTCAGTTCTTCTAACTTCAATGCCCTAACTTCTTCAACTGATCATACACATACCTCAGAAATTTAAACATATGTAGATAGATAGATGATAGAAAGATAGAATACATGTGTATACATACATACAAATACACACACATATATATATATACTTTAGTATATAGTTAGTGTGTTTTTCTCTATCAGTTACCTCTCACTACAAAAATAATGCATTAAAAACAACCACAGAACCTCAATGACATACTAAAAATTAATACTTATTTGTCACAAGACTTTAAAAGACAATTTAGGCCTGGCTCTCATGGTGAGCTTTTCTGCTCTGATAATTGACTGTTGGCTGGTATAGGATGGCTTCAGCAGAGAAATCTTTCCCACATGTTCCATCCTGCAGAAGGTTAGCCTGGGCATATATTTATCAGAAGTGTAGAGGCACAAAGTGCAAGTTAAAAAAAATGCAAACACTTTTTCTAGTTTCTGCTTTGTCATCTCTGCTAACACCAAATGAGAAGTCACTTGGCAGGAGGAACTGAGTGTGAGTAGAAGACAAAGGGCCTCAATTCCAGGTAGGATGAGGAATTGAGGCCATTAACACAATCAATTTATCACAGTTTGGACTCTTGTTCCAATTTTATTTATGTCTTCTCATTTGCAAAATATGTTCACTCCCAACCTGGGAACCCCCAAATTTGATCTAATCACAGCATCTTGATCAATGTTCAAGACTTGTGGTCCATGTGAGGTAAAGGCTTTTCTTGCCCTATGGACCCACAAATAGAAACATCTAAACAAACAAAGCAAAAATCAAGTTATATCTCTCTCCACAAACACCCAATAATGGAGAAGGGATAGGATGACCACAATATATACTTTTTTTATAAAATGGGAAGAATGGAAAACTGTAATAGTCACTGATTCTGCACCTTTGGAATCTCTCTAGGCAAACAATTCTAGGTCCCTCAGTTTGTGGTTGGAGAATATTCCTTGATTACAGCCAGTTCTGCTCCTGGGAATGGTGCCTCATCTCCTTTTTCATCCATCTCCCTAGCCACTTCTGAAGACAGTATTGGAAAATACAGCCTTTGAGTATTAAGTTGAAGACCCAGAGGACTTTTTATGTTTTCAACAGTCTCAATCCCTTTTATTCCAGACAGGCAGTAATTTTGTCAGGACAGCTTCTTCAAAAACTCTGTAGGAAGACTATGTATCTAATTTGAGTCCACTACATACACCCAAAGTCATATCCACAATTCTTTCAACATAGGTCTTTATCTATCTATCTATCTATCTATCTATCTATCTATCTATCTATCTATCTATCCATCACTATTCTTGTGGCACAACAGGCTTGAAGGGATATGCTTTCGAGACTTATATTTATCCTTTAGTCTAACAGAGAAGGTCTACTAGGAGCCAGCTTATCCCTTCAGAAGTCATAACAAAGGACCTCACAACCACACCCAAAATTTGATTTTTATCTTTATGACAAATCTTAATTTAAGAATCTTAGTGCTTTTGCTAGTAGATATGAGAGTATTTTGATTTTCCAACCTGGTAAAGTCCAGCTTCCTTCTACTGCCTTTAAGTTCTGTTTGTAAATTGTTGACTTATTTCCTGGGTTCATCTCTTTCTTGTAGTTACTTTTCATATGCAGGTACTAGTGTCATGCAATGCTTTTAAAATTATTTCTTTAAATCCCCTTGTTCATGTAACATTTTACTTCTATAAGTTTTACCAAAAATTTTGTGACTATATAATATAGGTCTCCATTTTCTTGTCCTTATAGAGCACTTTCCTTCCTCTTTCTTCAGACTTCTAAAATACTTTATTTACCATTTTTCCATGTTTCTACAATAATTTCTCTCACCACCCCCAAATCCATAATTAATATTTTTACTACAACAGCACCCCATCCTTAGTAGAAATATCTGAATAACGATCATGTTGCATGACAAACTTAAGTGACAAAAATAATACCTCAATGCAGACAATAAAAGATTTAACTCAAAAGTCTGTTCAGCAATATAAGCAGGACTTGGTTGAGTAGATTTTTCTGGTTTCATCTGAGCTTACTCATACAGTCAGTAGTGCTGAATTTTGGCTTTTCTACAAGGAATTGGGTTACTTGGCTTGTCTCCACATATCTCTCATCTTCTAGTAAGTTAGTACAGGCATGATCTTTTGGTGATTTCACATGCACAAAAATGCAAACAGAAACCTGCAACTACTTTCTCAAGCCTAAGGTTTGCCACATCTTTTAATAATAGATTGGCTAAAACAATTCATTGCTAGGTGGGCCCAGTGTCAGAATACAAAGGCTCCTACAAAGGTACATGATAAAGTACAGGGATACAGGTAGGGGTAAAGAATTGGATAGAGTATGACAAAGATGCTCCCACATGCAAATCCATATATATTTAGGGCCAAATTCTCTTATTTTAAAAAAAATCTTCACATAATTTTTTTCAGATGAACCAGAAAAGTAGTTAGCCAAATTATATACTCGTACAAAAACTGGTTGGATACAACTGAGGGTTCCATAAATTTTATATACTGATTCACATCTTCACATTATTGTTTTTCAGTTTTTATTCAATGAATTGCTCGAAATGCCTATTTAAGTCACCTTTCTTTTCCTTTGTATAGTTTTACAGTATGCTTCATGCAGATGCAACACATTTTAACTTCCTGGTTATTCTCATTTTCTTGTTGTCATAATCCAATTCATATTGAATTATTTACCCATTATATGCCCTATTTATTCTTTTGTTTTGCTAAGACTTTGTTCAATTTTATAAATGACTGCTAAATTTTAAAATATTATTTCCTGTTATTGGGCCACCATTGAATTTGAATGGCTAATGTGAGAATCTGTGACTAACCTAGAAGAAGCCTGGTTAGTGGATCTGGAAGGTAAGGAGTGGTAGCCACTACGCACTAAGAAATGAATTTTGGCTTGATCCATAGATTAAAAAATCCAAGATGGCAGACTATAGAGATGACAATGGATCATCCATTGGAACAGAAGAGATACAAAAACCAAAGCCAAACGTGTGATAGGGTAGAACCCCTGAAATAGATTTGGATGGTATTAAAAGTAATCAATAACATTTATTGAATATTGTCTATGTTAAAAATGTTTTTACACATAACAACTCATTCAATTCTTATAACATCCCCATGAACTAATACTATTATGCTAACTTTACAAATTTCAAAGCTGCAGCCTAGAGGATTTAAAAACCTTAGTTAAGTTCACACTGTTAGTAAATAGGAATGTGTCTTTGAACTTGGAAAATATGCCTTCGAGATTCTCAGGGGAAATGAGTCCTTTCAGAGGACAGGAAATGTGACAACTATATACAATTGAGATCAGAGAAGGCAACCAGTGATAATAGGGAAATTTAGTTAGACACCTATTTGTTTCCCACAGGGATATTCAATATTAAATTTAATTTACATTAAATTATAAACTCCATTAGATGTCAGCAGGTGAAGCTGAGGCTTCTGATCTTCTCCATTTTAAGTTCATATTTCTGTGCCATCCACCAACTTTTCCACTGAGAACTCCTAATCTTTCCATGAAAGATTGTATATGTGTATGTGTGTGTATCCAAGAAATACAGAGTTTCTCTACAAACACTACGTATTTTAAAAACTCATTCTTTTTACACATATTTTCCAACCTTTTGGAATATTCTGTCATACCTCTTTTTCTTGAAGACTTTTCATTATTGACCAAGGTCCAATAACACCTCCTCACTAAAACTCTCCCTGACTTACTAAGGAAAAATGCTGATCATCTTTGTTTCCACAAAAATCAAACTCTACCTCTGTACTTAAAATATTATGCTATGACTTCACTTTGTAGCTATCCTCTCTACCAGTTCCTTCTTTTCTCATACCATATATCACTGTTGTAACCACACTACAAGTTCCTTTAATTTGGGGCCTTCATGATGTTGGAGTTTTTATCCCCAGGACTTAACAATGATTTATCGCATTCAGACTACACTGAAGAAATGCTGGATAAATGAATTAATAAAGGAACATCAGAAGTTGTTCCTGTAGAGGAAAAGCTCAGCAACCAGAAATGTGAGTGAAGTAAACTATCACAATGAAAATATCTCCAGCAACTAAGCTCATATACTTTTACATTAATTTCTATTTTATTTTTAACTCAGGTATGAGTTAGTTACCAAAAATAATGATGAAATGTACTAACGAATTACCCTTTATTTTGGGTACCATTGTATCTAATATTATGTCAGAAGTTAGTGAATCACACTGGTATTAATTATTCAGATGGAAAATAATCCTGGTTTAAAACTGCTTTTTTGATTATGAATTCTGTATTCTAAAGAGTTATTATTAGCATATGATGTTTTTGGAAAAACAGAAATATGCTAAAGTGCTAGTATTACTTCACATCACAGGGAATATTTTTCTTTGCACTTTATCAATAGCTTTACCAGAAGAAACAGCAGATTCTGAACAACACATTTCTGTTTGGTACTTCTCAATTAATTAATTTCTTAATGTGTGAAGAATAAATTTTCAAACAATATCAATGATTCTCAGATATTTTTTGAACACATGCTTATTCATTTTGCATATTTAGGCAGTCACAAGCATTTGCAAAAACAGATGTTTATGGGAGTATATCAGCATACAGACACCAGTGTCATGCTTATCTCATGTATGAAGAGTTTCTGAACTAGTAGTTAAATCAACATCACAGAAGGTCTCAGTGATTTATATAGACCTTCATTTCAGTGAACTAGAAAATGGTCCTCAAAAGCAGCCAACCATATAACAGACCTGGAGGTGCAGAAAAACTACCAATGAATTTTGCCAAAGAACCAGATGCTGTCTTTGGAAGAAAATTTCCCAGCTTGGCATCAGGAACTTACAATGTCATCCAAATGATTCCTCCACACTTTGGAAGACAATATTTTGAAATGACAAAGCACACAAAAACCCACTGGGATAACACTAAAACTAGATCATAATTAGCCTTTGGAGAATAGATTAAGGTGTATAAAGTGCATCCTAATAATTGCATTTTTTTTTATATTTGAAAAATAACATTTTACACATATTTTAACTGAAATTATGACAGGGATGCATGTTTAGAACCTAGTGTGTGTTCATAACAATCTTCAAAGTGAATAAAATTATTTTACAGTGCTGTTTCACCTGGGGGTATAACAACAAAATCAAAGTGAGAGCTTTATTAGGGAATTTCTCTGAACAAGTGTGTATTTGTCTGTGTGCATGCACATACATTTAGGTGTAAATTTGTATGTGTTGTCTTTTTTGTTTTGTTTATATTTTATGATTATTATTCCAAAAATCTACTTAAATCTGTGAAATTCAGTTTAATATTTAAAAGTAAGAAACTAGAAAATGAAAAGGGAATGTGTATCATGAAAGAAAATATAGGCCTGAACAGAAACATGGAATGAGGTTTTTATTTATTTTGAGTACAAAGACCAGATAGCATTAAATATACAAGAGCAAATTACTTCTTCAGAACTGTGACTTAGCAAACTGACTTCCAATTTCTCATTTTTGCTGGGGGTGGGACCTTTTGATATTTATATTTACATAGCTCACAGTGCTTTCCACATAATTTTGTAAGTACCTGAGTTTTAAGAAATGTTTATTTATTTGTATTTCATGGAAACATTTGCTTAAATGACCACATTCTAGTAGGATTAATATTCTCAGTGTGTATCCATCTCTGTAAATGTATCTAAAAGCTAATTTTTACTGTATGAGAATCATTGGATTTTAGGGCCTGTTAAAACATCCCTATAATATGATATAATCAGCTGAATTGATTCAATGTTTGGGGTTTGTTGCACATTTTCATTTATATTTCCTGAATCTTGGAAACTTGAAATGCTTGATTTTCTAATATTATTGAAAATAAAAACCTTTTTGAAATTAATTTCATGGCATTCAGTTAGGGAATTATGAGTTAGATAGTTTTCCAATATTGAAATCAATTTTGTTATATAGCTATTTATTTTTGAAGGAATGTGAAAAGAATCATCCAAAAATAGAGAATTGATTTGAGATATGTTGCCCTAGGGAAGTGTTTTGCATCCATTCTGTATTCCTACATGGGACATGTGGATGATTTTACTTCAGAGTGCTTCTTGTAAGACAGGGTAAAATTCTTGTGAATATAGGTTGCACAAGGGAACAAAGAAGACAAATTTCCAGGAATAGGACTTTTCAAACAGCTTATCAGTGTCTGATTCTCTAGGCAGGTCACTAGAAACTGATATGCAGACCTTAGCACATTTTGCAGCAGAGTCGACGGACCTAAAGCACCATCCAAGCATCAAACTAAGAAAGCAGCCAAGAGCTCTGCACAGACACAGATGTTAATGCTAAAAAATTTATTCCAGACCTTGGCATCTGTGTCCTTTATCTGTTAAACATGTCCTTTGTGTAGCACAGTTGTTCGCTCTGTAGAGGAATGTAAAGTGGAGGGGAGAGTGAGGAAGAATATTAGTTACATTAATCCTTTTCTATAAGAATACTGCCAGAATTTAGTAATTTGATTTTCTATCTTATTAAATAATGGGGGAGAGGGGTATTTCATAATTTATATGGAATAAGAATTAAGGACTTCTGTATGGAAGGCAAAATTCTGATTTTGTGGATAGAATATCTGAAAAAATCAATCAAAAGGTGTACATTTCTGATATCATTGAAATGTAATCAGAATATGATTTTAATTGCAAACTTGTTTCCCCCAAAATTTATTTTACCAAAGACCATCATATTTTTAAAAAATTGAAATATGGTCTTCAATGAATGATTATAAATATTTTTTTCACTAAAATGATTATAATTTTAGATTATTAGTGGTGATAAATATATTAATATTATAAAACAACTTTAACATAAATTTATATAGCATATATTTAATATCAATTTTTAACAAATATAATGATTTTTTCCCTGGTATTCATTTATTTTTCAATCCCACCCTTTCCTCTAATACTTGGATTCAAAGCTCCCTGTCCACTGCTGGGTCACCATTCCAGCCCTCTCCTAAACCAGAGAGAGTAAATAAACCATGGATAAACATATCTTCATTTTAGTACTTCATTAGCTAAATATTGCATAGGAGCAACCCATACCTAATAATTGCAATATATAACTCTAGAGATATAAAGTGGACAAAAATTACTAATAGTAACTGAAAGGAATTGAAATATCTTTTCCCCTTTTGGCAAACATGATTTGCAAAGAAGCAAGTTGTCCTGATTGATGTATAAGGTGACATTTTCAGTAGTTACTGGGTGTGAGTATTACTTTTCAGATATTGAGTGCTCCATTCATTCTACTTCTACTCATTGTTGTTAAGATTATTCCCAAGTATTATCGTGATAGAAAAACAAAATGATATGCAGACTAAATATGGGAAGAGAGAGAAAATAAAGAGTAAAAAAACAAAATTTTATTCACCAATTACTATGTGGCAAACACTGACCTAATGGCACACTGCATGTTACTTCATTGAATGCCTGCAACAGCCCAGAGAGGCCAGTATGCTAGACTGTTCCCATTAAGGATATGGAGACTCACAAGTGTTAGGAGATTTGGCAGAGGCCACCTAGGTTGTAAGTGGGCAAACATGGACTCAAGCCCAAGTCTGTGACTCCAAATTTCATCTTCTATCATGGTTCTAATCAGTGGTGAGCAGATAAATGGTTAACAAACAACTCTTCAGTGGGTAAGCGGGGAGTTCAGATTTCTAGCATTTCTCAATTACTGTGGTATAAATGTCCCTACCATGGTCAATTTTAAGCTACCAACAGATCACAATGGATCTCCAGAGTTAATGCAAACTGGCTCCAGAACACAAGTGGAACTAATTGCAATTTAGTCCAGTTTATCAGCTGGAGAGAACTTTATAAAACCAAATGAATATTGGGATTGCACAAAAATGGTGGAGTAGGGAGCTCCAGAACTCAGTCTTTCCACCAGAACAACTATTAAAAGCATGGGTCTAAAACAACTATTTTGAAACTCCAAAGAACAGAAGAACACTGTAAAGCATACAGGGAACAGCAGAAGGAAGAAGCTGACAAATTACAGTAAAGAACAGTAAATTGCTCTCACTACGTGGAGGCTACTGGTGCCCATCCCGCAACCTCACTGCAGGCTGTCTTGGGCTCCAGCCCTGGCTAGCTCATTGGTGACAGAAAGGGGCATAAAAACCCACTTGCCTAAGACTGGGAGTGAACACAGTAGATCACAGATCTCAGCATTTAATTGGTGACTTTGGATCACTGGAGCCCTGCCTCTGAGGATGGCCACTGTTTCTACCTACTATGGATAAAGGTCATAGCAGATGAGACTTAAAGATGCTATGCTTATTCAGGGCTGAGAGGGACATAGTTGAAGGGCTGCATTTGCTGGGCAGACCAAGAAAGCTGAGCCTTGGGGAGCCATGGAAGAAACTCTTGCCACTTCCTGATCCCTTCCCCAGGGAACTATCAGGCTAGGCTACACTCCCTTCATGGGGCCCTGTCCTGTTTTGGCTGGGAAAGACTGACTCAGGAAAGTCCTCTCTGGCGTGCTCCTTCTTCCAGAATTTGCCCTTAAGGCAAAAGCAGCCTGAGATAATGAAAGGAGTGTAAGCTGTTGTAGAGGCAGACAATCTGGGGCAGGGGCTTGCTGGTTTCAAACACCTGGAAGGAGGAGTTCTGTCTCCTGGGAAATAGAGGGGACAACTAAACTCCTGTGAACAAGGGAACTCCAAAACAACTAGCAAGCAAAAACCCAGAACAAGACACAGGCCTAGAAAGACAGGAAAACCCTGCACACTCTATTTGCATAATGTGTACACTCCTCAATAACAGCATATTCTTAGATTTTTTTCCATGTGCCTATGTGTATCCCCCATCACTTTCCTGGAGTCATTATTTTTAAAGAACATATGTATAATCTTACAAAAATTTTATGCTTCTGGCAGCATACTTAATCTTTACAAACATGGGATTCATACTATGTACACTGCCTTGTATCTTGATATCTTGACTTCATAATTTATCTTGGAGAAATTGATACCTAAGCCCTTCAGAGTCCTCTATTGAATAGTTGGACTAAGAATCATATAAACATTCCCCAGTGATGTGTATTTAGGTCAATTCCAGGATTTTCTCATTGCAAACAAAGTTTGTACTGTGAATATTACACATATACTTTTGTAAGATTATTGGGAGGATAAACCTCTGTCAGTAGGATTTCTGGTCTAAAGAGTTTAAGCTTTGAAAGTTTGATATTTATTACCAAATTTGTCACCGGAAGATTTGCATAAATTATTCTACTCAACTTCTGAAAATATCATGTCTAGATTCTTTTCTAGGATCTACCCCTTACTAGTTGGAAATGTTACACTACAGTTTTCATGCCAATAAAATGGGGATATAACTGAATAAACACTAATGGGGTTATTGTGAGCATTAAGTCAGTTACAAAAGGAAAGTTGTACCATGCCTGGCATATGATAAGGAGTTTCAGTGACACATCCTAGAATATTACTGAAGAGTTATTTATTATTGTAGTCCTATCAAAGCACTGTTCTAGCATGCTCCCACTTCTGGTTATGGTATTTTAGAATATCTTGTAGCAGATCAATGCCATTGCCAACAACAATTAGAAGAAATTCACAAAGTTTTTGTACATTATGTACTTTTATGTTTGGAAGAATTGAAATGCTGCTAAGGATCTGTCACAGCCAAGAGATGCTTAAGAAGTTATTATTAATACCTGCAACATGTTATCCTAGACGGAAGACTAGCAAATAAAAGACATTAGGAATAAATTATAGACTTCAGATTATAATGGCAATATGCATTAATAGTGACAAGTACACTCTGGTAATGTAACATGTAAATAATAGGAAAAACAGACGGTGGAGTACATGAGAACTTTTTGTATTATAAAAATTTCACAATTTTTGCAATTTTTCCATCAATCTAAAAATTATAAAATACAAAGCTTATTAAAAATGGGGCAGAGGGTAGAACAATTTTTTTTTTAAGGAAAAGTTTCCAAGGCAACCAGAATTGAAAAAAGAGTGAGGTGTGCAACATTCTGCTGTTTTGGGTTGTTTTTTTTTTTTCCCCTCCCCTGGACATTTACTGATTCTGGGCAGGTGACAAAAAGCTGAAGACTTGGGGAAAGTGTTAGATGGAGAAACAATCCTATGGTGAAAAGAAACAAGTCAAACATTTGGTGGTCTCACAGAGCTAAATAAGATAGATGATAGAATTTTCCATGATGAAGTATATCAATCCAAAGATTTAAAGAACCCTGCAAACCCACATGGAATCAGTTAAAATATTAAAAAAAAAAAAAAAAAAAAACAGGAAAAAAAGAGAAAGAAAAGAAGGAAGGAAAGAAGGAAGGCAGGAAGGAAAGAATGAAAGAAAGAAAGAAATAGCAAAAGAAAAAAAGAAAGAGGAGAGAGACAGAGAAAAGAGAGATGGAAAGAGAGAGAGAGAGAAAGAGAGAGGACTAAAGAGAACAAGAGAGGGAACAAGAAAGAGAGAGAGAGAATTGAGGAAGGAAAGAAGGAATGCAGGATAGCAGGCAGGCAGGAGGAAGGAAGGAAGGGAGTGAAGGAGGGAGGGGGAGAGGAAAGAAGGAAGGAAGGAAGGAAGAGCTATACCTAAGCATACTATAGGGAAATTACTGAAAACCAAGACAACCAAAAAAATCCAAAAGCATTGAGGAAAGCACACGTTACCTTTAAAGGAACAGTAGTGAGACTGATGACTGAAATCTGAATGGAAACAAGGAAAGCTAGAAGACCATCACAGGTTGAACTAATCAAAGTTGTGAGAATGAAAAATAAGATTCTCTGCTCAGTAAAATTAGTCATGAAAAAAAAGAAAAAACAAAAATAATTTCAAAACAAAAGAAAACTGAAAGAAATTATCTATATTAGGAATAGGAAAGGGAGTTCCTCAGGAGGAAAGAAAAAGAACCCAGAAAGGGAGACAAGCTGGACGAGCAATGGAAATGGTAAACTAAGTTTCTATGCAGCCTGTTCCTCCACTATAACGACATTTTTATTGCATTTGCTTGATTAATTGTCTGTGTGACTCACAACACTGTAAGTGGTAGTAACACAGGTGCTGTCCATGTTTTCCCCCAACAATAACATATGTAACCACTTGGCAGTAATTTACAATTTAGATGTTAATGTTCTTTGTCACAGTTTTCTTTCTTTAGTGCCACAGTATGGCAAAAATAGTAAATTCTGACCTAATATATATGAGTTTCTACTTGTCAGTCTCCCTTATGATTAGATTGATGTTATGAGACTCGTGATGGTCAATGAAATACAGTCATAATGATATGTGTCAACTTCTGGTCTGTGGAATTTACTAGCTCGCTTGCCCCTTCTTTCTCCCTTCCCCTGATGAAAACCTGAAGGCCATGGGTGCCAGATTGAAGAGATTCAAGCTGGAAGAGAGCAGGTTCTTTGGCTCTCTCTCTTTCACTCTCTCTCATAGGAAACTTCACTTCAAAGGCATGAATAATGGGATATGGAACACCTTCTGAACAAAAGAGAATCTTTCCTTAAAAGATCCAAGTTCTTCTATTCTATATTCTATAAAATTTGAAGCAATGATAGCCATATACAAACTTAGGAGTCTTTGGAAAATCTTCCCAAGATTTGATGTATTTTGTCTGCTTATAAGGTTTATTGGATATCAACACATTTTCATCTGTAATCTTTTTTCTGGTGTAATAAACACAAAAGCAGTCTATTAGACAGTGTTGAAAGTCCCTACACCACAACACAGCAAAGAAAATTTATCCACTGTGGGATGACTAGGTGATGGCATTTTAGTCAGATCCTTAATTATGTAAAAGAAGGAAAATACAAATGGATATTCACTACGAATGACACATGATGGTTAAGAGGTGTGGTTATAATGTACTAATATTTATGTTACATATTGCTTTGGAAGGAGTTAAGGAATTTTAATCCTTAACATTCTTTCTCTCTCTCTCTCTCTCCATCTATCTATCCATCTACTTATATATGCAAATATAACTTTAGATATGCTATTTTAAAAGTCACATAAATACAAAGCCTTATGTACTATAATATGACACATAATTACAACTTATTAGAACAGATAGAAGAAAGTTTCGACAAAAGTAGAAACGGAAAATGTATGTTGAAGGCTAAATATATTGAATCCTGCAATAGCACGTGGTTTCACAACACACTATTATTCAATAAAATGAAATAAGTAAATGGTGATGAAAATAGTATCACCATAATACATCACAAAAAAGCATGCATAAGCTATAAGGTCATCACTGCTAGGGAGTTCAAGGAATATTTATTCAGAATTCTTTATGTTCCCAACAGTATGTTAAGTGGTCTCCTAGGTACTGTAGGGGCTAAAAAAAAAAAGGAAGTAAAACATGTAGTTTCTATAATCAGAGAAAATATAATGTAATTTAGAATACAATGTAGAGAAAATATTATAGATTTTAACTTTTTTATTACAGAAGTTGTAGGTTTACAGAAAATCACGCATAGAATACAGAGATCCCATATATCACCCTGTTATTAACACCATGCATTGCTGTGGTACATTTGTTGCAACTGATGAAAGAACATTTTTATAATTGTACTATTTTAAAAAACATAGGACTGCATAACACAGTGAACACTATTGTAAACAATGAACCATCAGTTTTAATTTCAAAATTATACATGCTTGTAAATTTTAAAAAAATACTGATATGCATAAAGTAAAACTGTTTCCCTTTCCTGAATGACACTCAATCGAGTACTGAGAAGTAAACACTCTTTAGAGTATAATACATCTGGTCAGATCTTTTGCAATGCTTTTGAAGCGTATTCAGGTACACAGTTAATTATACAATACCACACCGAGTAGTCTATATTATTCTTTCCCATTTAAAATATATCATGATCATTATCTTTCAATTTTAGAATACACAAATCTGTTTCATGTTTGATAAATAATGCACACTAATTCATAGCCTATTATTATCATAATTTAAGGATGCCTCAGTAGGTGTACATTTAATTTGTTTATAATTTTTCAGAAACAGAGTTTGGTGGCATACACTTTCTCTAACTAACCAGCAGATGGCATCTGTGAGTCACCTATACCCCTCAAGTCAGTTCTCCACCTTGTCCCCATGGTGTGTGGGGAAATGATTCTTGTGGGGTTCAGTTGGAGAACTCAGTTTGTGTGTGTTGCTGGAGCCGTCTGCCCTGAATGTGGGGCGTGTGTACGGGTGGCCAGGGAGGAAGGACAGCTTTAATATTCAAATCCCCCAGGTTCCCGGAGATTCAAGGCCGCTGCAAGAGTCTAAGCCTTCATTTCATTTCAGCCCCAGACCTCTCTCTCGCTGACCCACAAACCACTGGACTTGGTGTAGTGTCCCTGGGTTCTCCGAGCGGGTCCCCCCACCCAGCCGTGATCCTCCAGGAGCTCAGCCAAGGGAATGTCGTGCTATGTCACCAGTGCACACTGTCCCTCAAGGGAAGCCCCGGGCCGCCGGGCCATGCCAGGGCGCTTTAGGCCTGATGCAAAGATGGCCGAATGGGGTGTCTCCACACCCCCCTCCTCACACAGTTCCTCCTTCCCAGCTCCAGGACAACTGGCGGAGCTCTGGGCTGTGGGCATGGCCCCGGGCAGGAGTTTATCCAGCCCTCTGGGGAGCCAGCTGCTAGCTGCGGGGTTTCTTTCTGCTTTCGGCTCTCCCCTCCATTCCCCTGGCCCCGAGGGTATCTGCAGCGGGCTATCTTCCGGGCCAGACACTGAGAGGCTGGCCCAGCCCCCTCTTGCTGTGTGTTACTGCGTGGTTCTCACTATTGCAACTGCAGCCACTCCTGGGTTTTTTTCCTTTTTTTTTTTTTCTTTAAAAGAGCCAGTCGGTCTCCAAACGCCAAACCCTGGCTTCCCCAGACCGCTGCGCGGCTGCGGGTCTTCCAGCCAGCTTACTCACTCATTTCAGAATGCAGACTCCCGGTTTCACCAAGTATACAGCCCCTGTGGAAGTAGCAGAACTCGTCCAGCTGGCGCATCACTGTAACTAGTATTCTGGGTCACTTTCCGGTTTTTATCTAGTGTTTTTCATGGAGGTGTTTTTTTGCTCTGTCTCACCTAGCTTCCATCTTAGTTTCTCTCCACCAATTGTTTTTATAGTGGATTTTTTCCAAGGACCTAGGTTCACCAACTGCAGCATTGCCAACTGTGGAGAGAGTGTACTGTCTCTAACGATTGACAGTTAATACATGTACCTTATATAATTTTTACATCTGAAAATATTTGAGGGCAAGAAATCTTTTGATTCCCTCTCCCTTCCACCAATGACTCAGAAGAACAAATGTAGGATCTTAAAAGTCTATGTTACATCGGAAATAAATATGTCTGTATCAATTTTATCTTTATATTGTGACATTGTTTAAAGGCAAAGCGCTAAGTGAAAGAATGTTTAAATTCAGTTGGGAAGATAAGAAATCTATAATGATGTTTCTAAATCATTATGGTGGTCCTGTTTCTTAAGGTGTCGTCCATCTGCCTCAGAATTACCCTTTATCATTTAAACATGCAGATTCATGAAACTAACTTTTAAACTAGTGAATCATAATCTCCTCCAGATATCTGTATTTTTAAGCTTTTCAGATGATTCTTAAACTGACTGAGGTGGATTAATCCTCTTAGGTGCTTCATTTAATAAAATTTGGTAACACTTTAGTCCTGAAGTTATATAACCCAAATGAAAGAGGAAACAAGTAATGATATAAGGATGTTTGGTGCCAGTGCCGTAATGTTTTCATGTAAAACAGAGATATCTATGGAGCTTAGGAGGTGACACCAGGAGGGCTTTCTAGATATTGGATCTCAGTGCCAAGGGAAGAAAAACCGAATTGTAATTCTTAGTAGCATAGATTAGCAGTCACAAAAACTCTGTTCTTGGCCCCCATACTTATTAACCTGTTACCTTAGAAAATTTCTTTGAACAATTTATGTCCTGAAATCTCCAGATGCAAAATGCAGAATATACTAATAGTCTATCTCATAAAGTTCCTTAAGGGTCAAATAATATTAGCACTTAGATGATTCTCCACAACATCTCACGCCCTTTTATCCCACTATCTTCCTTTATCATTAGTATCAATATTTTATCAAATACAGCTGTATAGTGGTTAAATATAACCTCTTCTTTTGTGGCAATTATTTCCATATATTAACACTCACCCAAAATGGACATCAGTGATCACTTATGCAAAAGAAATCTATTAGACCTGGGTGTGGGAGTTAGCCCTCAGTTCCTATTCTTTCTGCTATCATTTTATCATTTTATTCTTTTAATATGCACCTCTAGCAGATCAAGCTTTTAGCTTTTAACTGCCTTATTTCCCATTTAATCTTATTCTCTGCTGAAATTATTTCTCACACAGCTGTGTAATACATTTCCTAATACACTAAACTTAAAAGGATTAATTATCATTATGTCACCAATTAAATGATGTTGTTGATGAGATTTGGTACAGTTTTTAAAAGAAACTAACTGGATGTGGAATGAGAAGATAAAAAACTCATAACTATATAAGTGTTGGCAACTCTTTCTTCTTATTGCCTTCATTTAAGAGGAACAATATCTATATTCCAACTTTTAGATAATTTTCTAAGCTCATCTTTTAATAGATGTTGAATTGAAAGTCATCTGATTAATCTGAGTTTAGAAGAAAGTTTGGATTTATTTTAGTTCAGAGATACTTTTTTACATAATCATGGAAAATATTTTAGAATATACAGTCATCGAGAGTAAGTTATTTGAACAATTGTACTGTTACATGAGTTATTTATGCAGTTGATTGTTACATAATCCTTTCATTTCCAGTTGTCAGATCTGTTAAATGAAAATTATTATGATTTCAATCATATTAAATACTTCTGAGATTATTAGACATTTGATGCATCCATTTTAAAGGTTATGAGTGACCTAGCCTTGCCTCTATATTATAGCTGCAAAATCCTGTGCTGCACAATGAAGCATGATGGACCTTTGCACTTCCAAAGCTATTTTATCATATATGTTGACAATTATGTGCAACAAAGTGGTATAGCAAACAATGACATAGATTTCACAAATGCTTATCACTCCAAACAAGACAGTTTTTATGGCAACAGGACCCTTAGAAGCCAATGAAACCCATTTCAAGTGCCAAAATATATATATTGCTCAATAATGAAATATTCCTTTGCAATCACTTTGTGTGAAAGGAATCCCTAGGAAGGCAAAATGTAAAGGGCAATATATGTCATGGAGGAGTGAAGCTGCTTCAGCTGAGATATATGAGATATTTTAGAGGACTTAATTGCAACTGAGGGTCATGAATCTGATGGACCACAATCTCTCAGTGCCTCCATCCTGCCTGCTCAAACCTCCCCCTAGGTCAAAACATACTTTAGAAACTATTTTCCATAAGCAACATTTCCTGCAGGTTGTACCAGTGATATATCTTTGTTTCTGGAATTTTTTTCTTTTTTTATTGTATATTTTAAAAACTGAATTTAAATAGTTGAGTCTTGATTAGTCCCTGCTTTAGGAGGGGTGAGCTTGTAGCCATTCTGTTGTACTGAAATGAATTTGCAACTCAGTGAGAATTCACAGGTGGTTAGGTAATCAGGACAGGTTAAATGGATTTTACCCCAGAAGAGAAAATACAGCTCATCACCCTTTTGAATCAGTTCTCACTATTTGAATCTGAATCAGGAAACTAATAAGGGACAACTGGAGAGTGTAAGAAATGACCTAGTTAGATTATTTTTCATGTATACATATCTGGCATATTAAAATGAGCATCCATGTCTTAGATTGTATTTAATGTAGCACAAATTTGGCCATTATATTCTTCAATTAAAACCATATTTTCCGACAAATTATTCTTTCTTTCCCCTCCTCCAACAGTGTTAAACTAAATTGCTAACAATGACATTTCTAATGGTTAAAGCTTATATATGTTTAATGTTAATTTATATACATAAACATTCCTTGCTCTTCCTGTGTCAAATAAAAACAAACTCGAATTTAGGTAAGGAGAGAAAGGATTACTGCAACAAAGGGGGACTACCACAATAGGCAATGGAAGCTACTGAAATAGAGAGAATTCTCCAGCCATGTGATCCGCAAGCACCTCAAAGATTGGACAGAAAAGAGCTGTTCTTTTATAGAGAGGAACAAATAAGGCTAGAAAGAATCTTGACCAGAGAGCTGATCAAGAAATGTCTTTCTTATGGGTAGCCAATTCTAGGGAGTTGTTCCACATTCTGATACTTTCTGGCTCAGTCTGAGGGTGGGCTAAAGTTCTGGTATCTAGGGGACAAAGGAAAACCTTACTAAATTGTGGTCAAATCACATGTTCTGATTTGTCATTGGCAGTTAAGCTACTCATTTATGAGGCAAAGAATGGGAATTTAGGGAGTCTGTATCTGGCCTTGTCGTTGGTGAAACGGAGGAGGGCATCCATTAGTCTTATCTAAGTAAAAGAGAGAAGGGTGGTTTTATGCACTAAACTGTTTCGTGGAATAGAAAAGGATAGGGACACTTCTTAAGTCTCTGTTTTCCAGGAGCATAGGGCTTGGGTAAATTTAACATTGTAACCCCTTAGTCTTTCATGCTTACAATGAGTCTCTTTTCTGAATCTATATTGTAATTTTTCTGATATACAACTTCATGTAGATTATGTGCATATCATATGTGTAGTATCCACATACAATTAGCCTATACTTTCTGAGAACATTTTTAGAGCACTAGTAAAATGGTAAAATCTGCTGCTTTACATTCTCCAGTCACCCCTTTCACTCTCTCCCTTGGCCTCTTCATTTGACCATCAGTTATGTCACTTGGCATACTGAAATACCTTCTTCACTGTTCTCACTGCATCTCAACTCTTTTCATATAATGATTCCCAAATCCAAGGTCATGTTTCTGAAATGTAAAAGCTTCAACATTATGGTATTTGGAATTATGTATCCCCAAAAGTATGTTCTTCAACTTAATCCATTCTGTGAACGTGAACCCATTATAAATAGGACTTTTTGATGAGGTCACTTCAGTTGAGGTGTGGCCCAACTCAATTAGGGTGGTTCTTTCATTTTTTTGGCTTCTAATGTGGGCCTTTATTTTATTTTTTAAAAACTTTTAATTTTTGAATAATTTCAAACTTTCAGGACAGTTGCAAATATAATACAAAACCCATACAGAGATTTCCCAATATAACCTCACCCAGAAGCTAGATCCACCAACTTTTAACATTTTGCCACATTTGCTGTGTGATTCCATCTATCTGTGTATCATCTGTCTATCTTATCTATCATTTCTCTACCTTCTAAACATTTGAAAGTAGATTGTATACACCATGCTCCTTGAATACTTAATACTGCCATGTACATATCCTAAGAACAAGGATATTCATTTATGTAACCATCTTAGTTCAAGAAAATTAATATTGACATAAAGCTTATAATATGTACTCATTTATGTAACCATCTTTGTTCAAGAAAATTAATATTGACATAAAGCTTATAATATATATTCCATTTTTCCCCATATGTTCTCACAATGTCCTTTTGGGTCCTTTTTCCTCCATTATTAGATCCAATCCAGAATTAGGTATTGCGTTTAATTGTCATTTTCTCTTTCATTGCTCCCTTTTTTTTTAAATTGTGGAAACGTATATACCACATAAACTTTCCCATATCCACTCTCCCCTCAAGCATACCATTCTGAGAGATTAATCACATTCACAATGTTGCACTATAGGGTGGGTCTTAACCCTATTATTGGAGTTCTTTATAAGCAGAATGAAATTTAGACACACAGAGAGAAAGCCACAGAGAAAGCAGCCACAGAGAAAGCCACAGAGAAAGGCTGAAATCAAGGGAACCCCGAAGAGAAGGGAGAGGCCAGGGGGGGCTGCCACGTGCATTGCCACCTGAAGGAGGAGCCCAGGACCAAGGATCACCAGCAGCGAGCCCCAGAACGCCAGCCTTCAGGAAGAAAACATTGCCTTGATGACGCCTTGATTTGGATTTTCTTTCAGCCTCAAAAACCATGAGTTAATAAATTCCCTCTGTTTAAGCCACCCTATTGCATGGTATTTGCTTGAGCATCCAAGGAAATTAAAACCAGCATTGATATAAAATGAATGCATCTTTTAAGTAGAATAAAAACTTAGATCCTTCATGGTTCTTGACAAAAATGATAAAATCCACTGAGGATCTTGAGAACACAGAAATAAATGACAAATCATCCATTTCCCTGGATGTGAACAGGGCTATCTCATTGACCAACTCCAAGGCATGGAGCTCATGCCACATATTAATCCTATAGGAAATACTAACTATGGCAAACATTTTATTTTTCCTTGAGTTAATTTATGTGATCAGTGCAATCTCAACAAAATTTCTAGTAAAATTTATTCTAACACATACTTGCACAAATAAACATTTAAGAAAAGTAACAGTTTGGGGGGGAGTTGATGAATAGGCATGAAAACTTGCTGTTTAGTTTAACATGTTTAACATATTCAGTACACTGCTTGTCCATAGACCAGTGGGAAGAAATTTATCATAAATGTTGTATTACAATTGTCTTCTTAGAATTTCTACTGTGACCCACTAAAATAACAAAAACTGAAAAATTTTAAGTGACTGACGGCAAGGATTTAGAGCACATGGAATGTTCATATGCTGCTGGTGGATCTTCAAATTGGAAAACTGTTTGGTGGTATTTATATAGCCTAACACATGCAATACTTTTAACCCAGTCATGGTATTTGCTTGAGCATCCAAGAAAAGCAAAACACATATAATCACATGGTCTAAAACAACCCAATGGCTCCTAAATATGACTGGATGAAATCCAAACCAATTTGAATATTGCCTGTTCCAGATGTGAGACCCTTCAGGCTTTCCAGTGTCTTTTCTATCGGCAATTGCCACTTGCATCCTTAGTGCCACTATAAACAATCTGTGAATAGTTCAAACCCTTCCTTTACTTTTGCACATCACTAGTCACTAGCCCTACCATGCTTTCCTCTCCCATGGCAAATTCTTATGCTTCTTTGAGAACATAGCTTCAGTTTCATCTCATTTGCAAAGCCTTTTCTGGAAAGCTCGATGACATTTTGAGGCTGCTTCTGTTTTCTCATGGCACTTTGAGATATACACTGTCATTAAACCAATTGTCCTGCTGTATTGTATCATTCCCAACTAACACCTTAACATTGGAGGCCATCCTTTTTATTTATTTCCATAGCCAGAAAGAATTGTTGATATGTAACTTAATTTCAATTAGTATTTTTTTTAAGTAAGGAAATATATAATCCTTTCTTTTGACACAGGCACAATTAAATGTCATTTGGAAGAAACATATATTACTTCTCCTGAAAGAGATCATTTATGGCTTCCCAAAATATAACATTTTGATAATGCAGAAACTAAAAGAGAAAATGATCTTTATTATGACCTACCATCTATTTTCTTCTTTTATTCCCTATTGCTCATTTACATAAAAAGAGAAAATGACTACAGAGAATGATCATTTAAAAAAAAAAAACTTGTATCGTGACTTAACCTTAGCTTAAAAAAAAAAATCTATGATAACTCCCATATTTCATCCTTCACTATTCTATTGCTTACCTTTTTAAACTCTTGGGGATCAATATGCTCAAGTGTATTTTTAAAGGATGTTACTGAAACCTAGATGCATAACCTAGATTTATGGCTTTGATTAATGCAGAATTATTCAGAAAAGTGTCAAATCTTTGATATCACAAAAGTCATAATTTTTTCAGAAATATATATTGTAGTAGTTTTCCTCCACAATACTAAACATTTTGCTATATCGTTGTTTTAAGCAAATAGCTGTTCTGTTTTAGCTTATATATTTTTTTATTTCAGATACAAAATATATTGTACTAGTGAATTATGTCAATTTGCACTTATCCTATTAAAATTGCATACTGACCTAAGGACTTTTTTAAATGAAATTTATCTTATAATTAAAGAATTTCACTTTATGATGCAGATTCTAATCAAGTTTAATTTCCCATCATATACAAATTTGAGAAAATATATTTATTGTTAAAAATATAATAAAGAGAGCAAACCCAAATGAGTAAGAAACTATTAATACAAATTCCTTATATGCAAGACTGTTCTAATTGTGTGATTTATCTTAATATTGAGAATATAACATTTATGGACTTGCTGAAAACATCACGTGGCTTAGTCTCAAAAAAGTTAAAATTATGTTATGTTTTCTATACTGTGGCTTTACAGTTATGTGAAACTAGCATGATGTAATAAGCAGATTTCATGCTAATGTTTGGAGGAGAAAATTGAGCCACCAAAACTTAAAAAGTTCCCTCTTCATAATATATCTCTATCTAAAAAACCGAAACCGATGTTGCATGAGAAAATCATTTATCTCCACTGTACCTCATTTGTCTGCTATTGAAAATGGAAATATACTTTTTTACTTCTATGATAAGGTATTTAATTTCCTTATGAGTCTCTGATATTGAATATGAAATACGAATTGTATTCTTAAAGCCAATGTTATGAGAAAATTAGTTTCTCTACACATTTTGTGCATGGCAAAGAATAAGTTATTTAGGAAGATGTAGTGTGTTTTCAGAAACAATAAATGTTTTGATATTATATAAATATAGAAATAATTTTTAAGATGATAAAGGAAAGCTATGTCATAATTCTAAAGGTAGTCAAATTTCCACTGTGTGTTTTGTCATACTTGCAGTATCATTTGTTCTATTTTGTATTTATAATACATATTGACAAGTATTTTCCCATATAAGCAACTTTGAACAAAAGGTGTATGAAATCAGTAGCTGTAAATTGCTTTTTAAAATAGCAGCCTATGTGACATATATAAAAGGCAAGAATAAATCAAGGAAGTAAACCATTCATCTTTACTGTGCTTTTTTTGTGCTTCTTGTATATTCTGAGTAGTGTGTTGGGCAGCAATCATAAAAGTTGAATAATGCAAGGAATTATGTGCATAAGTTGGGATGGTAAAATAAAATAAATATCTACCTTATTGGGAGGTCAGAGAAAAGTACACAGAGATACTTTTGTTGGAACTCAGTTAGAAGTATCAGAAGGGGATAGCTATATCTGGAGAATGGAAAATCATTCAGAGCAGAGAGAATAGAAATTACACATTCTTGTAGTATCACAAATCCTGATGCAGGTTGGGAATTCAGCCGTTGCCTATTACTGAAGTGCTTTATGGAGGAACAGAGAAAAATAGAGCTAAGGATCAGATTGTAAAGAACATTAGTCACTGAGGTAAAGAATTCAAAATCTATTCTTAAGGTTATTAGGGTGTTTTCAGCAAATTAATCATATAGTCATATTAACATTCTAGAAAAAAAAACATGGCATTGTTTAGAAGGTAGACTGGAAAGAGAATAAATTAGAATTAAGGAGATAGTTTAGGAAGTTATTACAATAATACATGTGAGAAACAATATTCACAATAATTAGTTGGTATCCATAGGGAATAGAAAGAGAGGAGGATATAAAAAGTACAAAAGTGGCAAAACCTATGTAATTGACCGATTGGTTAGGGGCTTTATAATGAAAAATAAAACCATATTTTGTATGGCTTCTAATTTTCTGGAGCTGGTGACCAGGCAAATGGACAAGTTATTCTCAAGGGTACAGAACTAGGAAAGGGAAGCAAGATTTGGGGACTAGATGCTGATTTTATACTAAAGCACTTTTAGGATTTCAAGGTAAAAATTACTCTTAATTCTACATAAATCTACCATTTTCCTAGGTAGAGATGCGATGATTGCATATTATCACTTTGAGTTTATGATATAAAAATACACATTCAGGTTAACATTCTTAAAAACTAAATATTGCTTTATACAAAATTTCAAACACTTCTGAATATTATGTAAATTTCATGTACTTTACCAGTGAGAGACAGAGGAAATTTTAAAAAGGTAAAATGTTACACTAAATGTTGTTTAAAAAACTAAAATATTTTTACACAGTCATTCTAATTAGCACTATTAAGTATTCACATTTACAATTATATCTGGATAAATGAGAGGTAATTATTACTTCTCCTTGGCCTAGAAAACCATAATGATTTTGAATCAAAAGTTCCATAGGGTGTAATTTACCCATTATGTTGGTCAGTTGGTACTTGAACCAGCATCAGAAATATCTGTGAAAGAAAAATTATTTTTCTAATGCTTCTATATCCTACTGCTATGGACAGAACTTATAGAATCAATGCCTGATGCCATTAAATTTCAAAAGAAGAAAGAATGATTGTATAAAATAATTACTTCAGTCTGGATTAGTCAGTAAATAACCAGGCACATAAGTAAAGTGGCTTAGAGAATGAATGTATAGTATGTCTCACATGATAAGAATTCTGAGGACTGGGCAACTTTTCAGCTTTCCCTCTTCTATCCTTAGAATCTTGTTGTTTTCCTCAGGTTTACCTTTCCAATTTTAATATGACTACCACAGCTTCAAGGCGTATGGCCCCAACACCTATCTCTTTATGTTGTAGATGATATGTATTTTTTGAAGCTCCCAGAGAATCCTCTTCATGTGCCAGCTTCACAGACATGATCCCTATCAAAGAGGAGTAGGATTTGCTCTGAGGATGGGAGGGACTGATGTTCCCCTATAGTCCCAAACATGAACAAACCCTAAATTCTTCTGTTAAGGCAACAAGTTTATACGGCTACTGGGTTGGCAACCAAAAGCATCTACCACAACTTGTAACACTCAAATATTTTTCTGGATGTGGATATTGATAATTGTAAAATGCTATTTGAACAAAGTTTCCCTTAATATACTGGGAATTTCAGAGGAAACATGTTGGTTTTAGTGGTTTTAGTTTCTCCAGAACCTAGCACAGGACCTGGCTCCTAACAAGTGCCAAGAGCATTTTGATAGAATGAATGAATGCACATATTCTTTCACTTTCCTCTCAGCACCATATGATTATTTTACATGTAATTGTCTTCTACTCACCAACACTACAACAAAAAAACAAAAACAACACAATACTCAGTATCTGCTCATTAAAAAAAAAAACTCACAGCAGTTCTGAAAGCTTTATGGCAAACATATTACTCTCAAATCTCCATCTCCTAAAATTTAAGCTTATATCAACATTTTTTAAATATTTGAGACTTCTTCCTCTTGTTAAAATGGAGTAACAAGGACCAAATTTATGCTCTCACCTGAACAACTAAAGAAATGGAAAAATATATAAAGTAGTAGTTTATAGGACATTAGGGATCATGCAACAAAGGACAATGATCCCCAAGAGATGGGCATCAAATGAGGTAAGCTGTATTAGTGGTCCAGTCTTCTGAGAAATATATCTAATACCTCAATTTTCTCCCATTTTTTAGCACCTATTTTCATGTTTGTACATATCTAGCTAGAACTCCAGGGCCAAACATTTTTATAACCCCTTGGCAGATGTCCTCAGCTTCTTTTCTCCTTTCTACTCCCCTTTCCACATGTAAAAATACACAACCCTGGATGCACACCCATTTTTCCACTTTATGCCTAAAATTATCCAGCTAAGTTTTCCTAAAGAAAATGACACAATAAACTTACATAACTAATCATTATTAACATCCAACTTTATTAAATAAGTATTTAATTATTTCATACCATGCTGAAAAATTATTTCATACCTTCCAACTTTCTGAATATATCCTGTCATCTCTGTCTCCTTAGTTTTAGCTGCTGAAACTTTCTCATTCTCTATTCATGGAATATAAACTACTTTTCTTTAATTCTACAAGTATTTATTGAGTTACTTATGAATGCCATACCTGTGAGAGTTGATGGAGGAAAAATATTGAATACTTCTTCATGGATCAGTTATTCTAAGATGGGAAAGGGTGCTGGGGATAGGCAATAAGTGGCCAATCAGTAAAATAAGTACAGGTTGTAATAAATTAATTTAACATAACAAGAATTGGGCTGATGTAGAGAATAATCTCAAAATACATACCTGTTAGAAATTAGGTGGCAGAGTATATGGTTTGGAAAACTGATATTTAATCTGTGACCTAAAGAGAGAGTGTTATGGAAGTGTAGGTGAAAGGACATTTGAAGAATAAATAACAGCATGTCCAAAGGCTCAAGGATCTAAATTTGTTTAAGAATTTTGAAGAAAGCCAGAGTAATTAAAATTAAAGGTGGTAGTAGGAATTGATTTACAGGGACAATGGTGAACTATTTGATGGAAGCAGAGATACTTCATTGAAAGGCTTTGGAGACCAGAGTAAGAGGTTCTATTTTTAGTGTAATGGTAAACTATTGAAGAGTTTTAGCATTAAAGCAACTTGATTTATTTTACATTTATGATGACCATTGCTGATACATGAATTTACATAGGCATAAAAAGTAGAAGCAAAGGGAACAGTTTGAGGGGCTTTCAATAGACCAGAAAAGAGATGATCACAATTTTTACTTATGTGATGGAAGTGAAGATAAGGAAAATGGAAAATTAAAGATCTATTTTGGAGATAATTTTGAAGAGACTTGCTATTGGATTTTATGGGAGGCAGAGTAAGAAAAAGGGAGAGATGAAGTCCTCTAAGTTTTGGCTTGAATAACTGGGAGGATTCTTAAACTAATAAAGAATTTGGGAATTATATTTGAGGTATGGTGTTTATGAGATTGTGTTGATATATTCAAGTGAAAATGTAAAAAAATGTCATCTGAAATCTAAGTCTAGAACTTGAAGAAATCTCTTAAATTCGGGACCATTACATATGAACTACTTTCCATCACCAGATTTTCTGTCTGAATCTGCATCCATCTTTTCCTTCTGACCTCTTGTTACATTCTTATATCTTGAAAATTCCGTAAGGAATAATCTTAGTTTCCCAAGGCTGCTGCAACAAATACCACCAATTGGTTGGTTTAAACAACAGAAATGTATCGTCTCAGATTTTAGAGGCTAGAAATCCAAAATCAGGGCATCAACAGGTTCACGGTTTCTCTGAATTCTGTGGAGTTCCTGTAGTGGCTCAGTCTCCACCCTTGTCTCCTTCTATCTCCTCTCTGACTTCTACTGCTCCTGCTCAGTCATCTGCATCTCTGTCTAGATTCTCTCTCTTTATAAAGGTACTATTTACAAATGAGTCCACACTCCCAGGGCTGGGAACTAGGACTTGAACAAGTCTTTGTTGGGGACATGATTCAAGCCCCCATAATAGGTATTCCTTGTCCTATCCAACAGAAATCATTGTATGTCTTTCATATCCCAAAACAATGTTCACATGGACTGATGTCATTTTATGTTATACTCAATCTCTTATTATCTACAGGATAATTCCCTTCTATATTAAATCTTCATTCTCTTCTCTACTGAACTGTTTTCATCAGTATTAATCATGCTCAGGTTAAGGGCTTGATACTGATTATATTCTCATCTTATATTGTTTCCCTTGATTATTTTCCATATTCCCATACATTAAGCACAACATATAATGTTCATTCTCAGATTCATGACTCCACACAAGATATCACAATTATCTAGTTAAAATTCCCATTTCAATCATGCATAGATCCCACCAACTTAAAACTGAAAGAGTGATTTCTCTAAATACATATATATTTGTTTCCCTAATCTTCTTTGTCAAAGTGTGAAAATACCTTCTATTCATTAACTGGTAAAAAATTTTAGCCACCAATGACATAACTGTCCATCCAAAGCCACACCCTGACTTGACCAAGGAGGAGGCATGTAACTGAGAGATCTGCTATTTATAACTTGGCAATACATTCATGAAATTATGATTATGAATAGAGGATGATTATTGATGCTGAGATCATTTTTTACTCAATATATTATACACATGCTGTGCCAGATTCATTTTAAGGATTATTATTGTTATTGTAACCTCAAATCTCAATGGCATTCAAAACACAAAGATTTATTTATCATGCACTTCGTATATCTTTTGAAGTTGACTAGCTCTTTATTCATATCTCTTTGTCCTGGAACTAACACTGTAGAAGCAGCCCATATCAGGAAAACTTGTTCTCGTGGTAGAGGCTGAATAATGATGGGAGAACTTTAAGATGGTTTACAAAGTTTGTGCTTGGTGGGCATACACACCACATCCTCTCAAATCATTGGCCAAAAAGTTATATCTGAAAATACTGAGACCAAATGTATACCGTTCCTCAGAAATGAGTTTGTCAGGTAGCGGTGGCAGCAAATATTTTGAAGGTGTATTATTATTACTGTTGTTATTGTTATTATGTAAATTTTGAAGGAAAGTTGAGGGAACTGTATTGTGAATTACTATATACCAAGCATCTGGTTTCCTCCATTAATATTTTACTGTATTTGTTTTATCACATATCTGTCTCTTTATCAATTCCTCAATCCACCTTATTTATTGATGGATTTAAAAGTAAATTGCAGATATCTGTACCCTTCACACTAAATTCTTCAGAATACACATCATTAACTAGTTTGATATTTTTTTGAGTTTTTTTTTTATGTAAAATTAATGTCAGGAAATGCACAAACTTTAAGTGTGCGTTCTCTGAGATTCGACAAATGCATATACTTGTGTAATCCACAACCATATCAAATCATCCTTACAATCACCACTAGGGCTCTCTTATGCTCCTTTCTGGTCAATCTCAACCAATGCTGTTCTGATTTTTCCCCTGTGCATTATTTTTGCTTGTTATAACATGTCATTAAATGGTATTAAATATATTATCATGTTGTCTACACATCCTTTACTAAGCGAAATGGTTTTCAGATACATCCATGTGTTGCCTGTATCAGTGGCTTCTTTCTTTTTCTTTTCTTTTGTTTCTTTGCTGAGTAGAAATCCATTGTGTGAAAATACCAGTTATTTTACCCATTCACTTTTTGATATATACTTTGGATTTGTCAGATTTTTGGATATGATACATAAAACTGCTATAAACATTCTTGCACAAATCTTAATAAGGCAAAATATTATCTTGGGTTTATACCAAGGATCTGAATTGTACATTTCAGTTTGTTAATAAACTGAGACATTTTTCAAAGAGGTTGTATCTTTTTACACTTCCTCCAAAAATGCTTGGATCTCTTTTTTTGCTCCACATTCTTGCCAAATTTGGTTTATTCATTCTTTATATTTTTAGCTTTCCAGTTAGCATTCTTTTTAGCAGTCCAGTGTAGTGGTATCTCATTGTGATTTTAATTTTCATTTCCATCATGACTAGTGATATTAAGCCTATTTTACAACAGTTAATGGCTATTCATTTATCTTCTATTTTTAAATGCCTTTTCAAATCTTTCATCTATTTTATAGGATTGTTTCTCTTTTTTATTGAATTTAGGAGTTATGTATATATCCTGAATATATGTTTTGATAATATTTTCTCCTGATGTATGAATTGCCTATTCATTTTCTTAAAAGTAACTTTTGATGACCGGAAGTTATTAATGTCTGTAAAGTAAAATTTACCAACTTTGGTTATTTTAGATGGTTGATTTCTGTGACTTATCTAAGGAATCTTTACCAGCTCCAATTCATGAAGACTTTTCTCCTCAGTTTTCACATAGAAGTCTTATTGCTTTAGCTGTTATGCTTATGTCTATGAGCTGTCCCAAATTAGCTTTGTTTGGTGGAGGTAAGAACAGCATTTCACTTTTTTCCATGTGGATACCAGTGCTGGAGAAATCAGACACACTCAACAGCCATGTCCCAGCCCTTGTATACCCCCTTTTTTTGTGTGAGCAGATGTTTTGATATGTTTCCATTTTGCAGCCTGGAGGAGATGGTAGGTCTAATGGACTGGCCTAAATGTAACTTGAATACCAAACCATGAACAGGGCAGGAAATCTGCACAAATGTTGCTTAATACATGCCTTTTGCTCATTGGAAGGGCTCCCTCCCTGGGTGGGGGTGGGGTATAAATATCTATCCTTGAGCAGTATGTCTCTCCTCTCCCACCAAAGTGGGGCTTGCGGAACTGCCATCCAGCAAGCCTGATCCAAGCAGTATGCCTCCCTGGAGGACTGGCCATGATGGGATCTCTTCCCCTGCCATTTACGATGCTTTGTGCTGTGTAATAAAGTGGCTCAGTTTCTGTTGTGCCTGAACCAGTGTCCCCATGATGAACTATGTAGCAACTCACCCCACAATCAGTTATTGCAGCACAATTTCTAAAAAAAATACTTTTCTTTAGTGAGTTCCTTTGGTACCTTTAAGAAAACACAAAACAGATAGCTCTATAAATGGGTACACTTCTGGCTTCGCTCTGGGTACACGTCTGGCTTTCTGTTCTATTTCACTTATGTATTTGTTGCCCTTTTGACTTTGTATCATCACTCTGTGTTATGTAATTTTATGGTAGGTCTTGAATTCAGGTACTGTAAGTTCTCTTTGTCTTTCTTTTTCAAGATCATTATGGTTATTCTAGGTCTTTGTATTTACCCAGGAAATTTAGAATTAGTTTGTCATTGTGTTGAAAAAATATCCCATTGGGAAAATGACTAGAACTTTCATGTATATTAATTTGGGGGATTGAGTCCTTAAAAATATTGTATCTTCTAATCCATAAATGTAGTATATCTCTCAATTTATTTAGTTCTTCTTTAATAACTCTCAGCAATGTTTTATAATTTTTAGATTCAGGGGTTGCATATTTGAATATATGCATTTCTAAGTATTTCATGTTTCTTGGCTTACTATTGTTAATTCAATATTTCAAATTTGATTTTTCAATCATATGCTGCAGTTATATAATTTTTTGCTGATTGTGCATCCTAATTCCTTGATAAATATACACATGGGTTCTAGTAATTGTTTTGCAGATTTCTTAGGATTTTCTATGTGAAACAGCATATTATCTGCAAATAGTTTTATGCTTTCACAATATGTATGTAATTTATTTTCTTTTTCCTGTCTTATTGAGATATATAGAATCTACTCTATCATTGCAAACAAAGCAAGTATGCCTGGTGTCACAACTTTTATTCAAAATCATCCTGGAGCAAAATATTTTGAATGAATAATATAATCTATCACAAGCTATGAGGAGAATGAAATTGATAGTAGCCACCTGTGGTGCCAATGAGAGTGAGCCTAGTTGGAAATATAGTAGAATAAAAGAGGAGAAACCTCAGTATATAATTTGGAAAAGAAGAATCAGTCATACCTATTCCCAATTATATATTCAGAAAATTTCCCTTTTATATTTAAAAATATTTGATCTGGGGTTCAGTCCATTGCAGTACAAAGAAACATATTATATCTGTTTATGAAAATCATAATTTTGAAGTTTTTAATACATGTATTTCATTCCCTGTGATTCTTAATTGCCTGTTTTTCCCTAAATGATACATTAATGGATTAATGGCATCAAAGAGAGGACACCAGTTAAAACATACAGATTCTTGGTTTTCAGTTTCAGAATGGGTTCTTAAATAATAGTATTCCAAAAACTTAAGATAGTCTTTTCTTTTTAATTCCTCAAGGATTTTTCTTATATTTTTACTTGACAAAATTTGGAAACAGATCATAGATTTTACACCACTGTGTGGGATATGACACACTGCTATGTGTGAAAATGAAAAAAAAAATGAAAAAAATATTTTCACATCATCCTAAAATTCATTTAATAAAAATAAAACTATGGAAATTAATTGAGCCTAAAACCCGATCAATTTTCCAAATAAGCATCATAAAGCATTTCTGCAAAAATTTCATGTACTGAATTTTCTAATAATACAAGGCCACATAATTGGTTATATCAATTTGAATTTCATAGATTTATCTTCAATAGTGTTAACAAAATGTATACTCTGTGTTCACCTTTGGTTTTCTGATGAAGCAATGACACTGTGAAGATAAAATGGGCATTTAAAAAAACACATGCTGATAAGTTTGGCAAAGGTAACTGTAGAAGTTAAAGGGCAATTTTGAAAATTTTAATATATGCATACCTCAGAGACTTTGTGGGTTCATTTCTGGACCACCACCATAAAACAAGTATTGCAATGAAGTGGGTCATGTGAATTGTTTTGTTTTCCAGGGCGTATAAAAGTTTACATTATACTGTAGTCTATTAAGTATGCAATAACATTATGTCTAAAAAAGCAATGGACAACGCTGACCATCATCACAGCCTTCAGTGAGTCATAATCTTTTTGTTGGGGGGTGGTTTTGTCTGGATATTAGTGGTTGTTGACATATCAGAATGGTAATTGCTGTGGCAACTTCCTAAAATAAGACAACAATCGAGTTTGCTGCATTGACTGACTCTTCCTTTCCTGAAAGATTTCTGTGTAGCACACAAACTTTACCTCAGTAGTAGTTCTTTCAAAATTGGAATCAATCCTCTCAAAATCTGCCACTGCTTTATCAACTAAATTTAGGTAATATTATAAATTCTTTTTTGTTATTTCAACGATGTTCACAGCATCTTCACATGAAGTAGTTTCCATCTCAGGAAATCACTTTCTTTGCTCATCCATAAGCAACTTCTCATCTCTTACAATCTACCATGAATTTGTGCAATTCTGTCATATTCATATCTTCAAGTTTCACTGCTAATTCTAGTTCTCTTGTTATTTCTACCACATCTGTTATTTCCTCCACTATAGGCTGAAGTCCCTCAAAGTCACCCATTAGGGTTGGAATCAACTTCTTCCAAACTCCTATTAATGTTGATATTTTGGCCTCCTCTCATGAATCAGAAATGTTCTTAATGGTATCTAGAATGGCAAATCCTTTCCAGAAGCTTCTCAATTTACCTTGCCCCAGATCCATCAGTGCAATCACTATCCACGGCAGCTATAGCCTTACAAAATGTATTTCTTAAATAATAAGACTTGAAAGACAAAATTACTCTTTTATCCATGGGCTCAAGAATGGACTTGAGGTTAGCAAGCATGAAAACATTGTCACACTGTACCTTTCCATCAGAGTACTTGGTTGACCAGGTGCACTCTCAATGAGTAGTAATGTTTTGAAAGGAATCTTCTTTCCTGAGCAGTGGGCTTCAAAAGTGGGCTTAAAATATTCAGGCAACCATATTGTAAATAGATGTGCTGTCATCCAGGCTTTGTTGTTCCATTTGTAAAGCACATGCAGAGTAGATTTAGCACAATTGTTAAAGGCCCTCTGATTTTTGGAATCCTAAATGAGCATTTGCTTCAATCTCAAGTCATCAGCTGCATTAGCCCCTTACAAGAGAGCCAACCTGTCCTGTGAAGCTTTGAAACCATGCAATGACTTCTCCTCTCTAGCTATGGAAGACCTAGATGGCATTTTGTTTCAACAGAAGGATTTTTTGTCTGCATTGAAAGCTTGTTGTTTAGTGTAGCCACCTTCATCAATTATCTTAGCTAGATCTTCTGGATAACTTGCTGCAGCTTCTACATCAGTACTTTTTGATTCACTTTGCACTCTATGTTATGGAGATGGCTTCTTTTTTGAGCCTCATGATCCAACCACCGCTAGCTTCAAATTTTTCTTCTGCAGCTTTCTCACTTCTCTCAGCCTCCACAGAATTGAAAAGAATTAGGGCCTTGTTCTGGATTAAGTTTTGGCTTAAGAGAATGTTGTTGCTGGTTTGATCTCTCTAGACCACTAAAACTTTCTCCAAATCAGTAATAAGATTGTTTTGCTTTCTTATCATTCATGTGCTCTCTGGAGTAGCACTTTTAATTTCCTTCCAGAACTTTTCCTTTTCATTTGCAACTTAGTCAACAGTTTGGCATAAAACGCTAGCTTTCCGCCTGTCTTGGCTTTCCATAAGCCTTCCTCACTAAGCTTAATCATTTCCAGCTTTTGATTCCAAGTGAGAGGTGTGTGGCTCTCTCTTTCACTTGAATACTTAAAGGCCATTGTAAGATTAATATCCAGCTTAATTTCAAGACAGTTGTGCCTCAGGAAACAGGGAGGCCCCAGGAGAGGATGCGAGATGGGGAAAGGCTGGCTGGTGAAGCAATCAGAACACACACATTTATCGATTAAGTTTTCCATCTTATATGGACATAGTTCATGGTAGCCCAAAACAATCACAATAGCAACATAAAAAATCACTGATCACAGATCATCATAACAGATATAATAATAATGAAAATGTTTGAAATAATGTGAGAATTAACAAAATGTGACATTGAGACCAGAAGTGAGCACATATTTCGGAAAAATGGTGCCAATAGACTGATTTGATGAGTAGTTTGTCACAAACCTTCAATTTGTAAAATATGCCATATCTGCAAAGTACAAAAAATTGATGTGCAATACAGTGAGGTATTCCACTACTGTCATAGGTCTGTTATAAAATTTATGTAATCAAAGAATAACATACAATTATTTCCAATGTAATATTAAAATAGTTTCAAATTGTAGTAAGCAATTTGATATTGGAGAAAAATTAACATTAATTTCTATATAAGAGATTATTAGCATAGTGATGACAAGAAATTCCAATAAAATAATTTATTCTATCTCTCTGACCAGTATTACTGTTAAAATTAGAATCAGTGGTATGAAGATGAGTACATTCAGCTGTGGACTAAAATAAAACCAAGTCTATTTAATTATATATTTATTAAAACAGTATATGTAATAAGGAAGCTTATATCTCACCTAGATGGTTCTCATAAGGAACAAAAAAAAACACTAGAGAAATATAATTTCAAGTTACTGACAATGAATATTAGAGTTTCTCAGTATTTGAAATACATAAAATTATTTCACAAGGAAAACTTCCCTTTTCCAGTGCCATTACTTATATGACATACGTAGCACAAGTTATTGTTGGTCAGCAATTGATTTTATATACATAGATATAGGAATAGATATCTCAAATATATACATAAATAGTATATATCACACACACATATATATATATATCCCAAAATAAACAAAACAAAAAAATCTCTGAAGTTTTAGCAGAATTCATTCCTAAACTGGTAGATAAAAGAAGTATTCAAATCAAAGAATATTTCTTTATTTATAATAAAATTAAGGCTCAAATGATGAATTAGTTTGTAGGCTGTGCAATAACAAACAGGAAGAATTTGAACATTGTATCCTACAGTTGGAAGATGGCTCTCCACAATAAATTGTTCAAACCTATGTTGTTCACCATTGATTCTAATGTAGAATTTTTTTCAAACAATACAATTCTAAACATCCTAATTACAGTATTGCAAAACAATGTGACATATACCATAGGGTTATTCTAAAATCTCATAATAATATGTTCTGTTATAATGCTAAAACATATATAAAATAATCAGTGATTGGTTAACAGACACTTGAAATTGCCTAAATATGTAAAGTTTTAGTTTTGTCATAACTTCCAACTCACTTCTTAAGAAAGTAGTTAAATATGTATTGTGTATGTCCAACTGCAGATTCAATTGGAAAGATGTTCAATGAAAGAGCAGAAGTACTGAACCAATTATAAATATTCAAGGTTAATAAACTTGTGCAGTCACACAAATTAATTAATTGACACAATGACAGAGAGCGTTCCTTGGAATTTTCTTAAAATATGTTAAAAATATTTCATTTGAATGATATCTTATATAGTTAAAAAATTTCTGTAGCCCAGTGGTAAGAAGGATATGTGATATAAATAAATGATGTATTTATTTGTGTTCTTTTGTGTGTGTGTGTGTGTGTGTGTGTGTTTGTTTGTTTATTTTGAGTAGCCTATTCTATTGTTTTCTATTGTTTTTTACTATGACTAAAGCATCCCCAGGTCTATCATGTAAATCTTTTTTGCTTACTTCTCTTTAGTTACTCTTTTTTTTTTTTTTTTTTCCCAATCCAACCCCTCTTCACTTTTATCTATCAAAGGGTATGATTATTAAGTTTTTTGTTTTTGTTTTGAGTGTGTGTGTTTCAGTTTTGTCTTGTATGTTTAACTAAGGGTTTATTATAGACCTTAAAAGAAGGCTACTTCGAAATGTAGTGGGACCAAGAGAAAAAGGCTAGAATCCATGGTATAGACAGACAGCAACTGCAGTGCCACCAGCACACAATAATGAGGACTAATCCAAGTCAATTACGTCAGCAAATGCAGTGAGGAAAGAAGCCGCAAACTCCTGAGGCCAAGCAGTGTGGATACTATTTAAGCCATAAATTAGTGAAGTCAGCTTCTCAGTAACATAGTATAAATAAACATTCCTCAAAAGTAGACCACTTTTTGATCAGGAGCCAATTTGATAAGGAAGTGTAGGAGGAGAGAGATGAGAACTTCCTTAACAGAAAGTTTAAATTTAGATTGATGGAATTTGAACCCAGAAGTGACTCACTTCTTATTAAAAAACAGACTGATTCTACGTCAGAAATGATGGACTGATCTTGAAAGCCCATTTATTTTTTCCCTGCAAGAGATGGTTGGAGGGCTTGTAAGCTAGTTAAGAACAATTAGAGACAAATAATCAGAAGAGCAGTGTGCAAATTTACCCATGCTCCAAATGGAATAATGAATATTGCAGCTGTAAAGCAGTAAGAAAATATGAATTTTTCCAATAACACAGTCTACAATAAAACTATAAGAAAGCCAAATATATTAAATCAATCTCTAAATGCAAGACAGATAAACTGAAATGTTAAATATTTCTATTTTTAACAAATATTTGATCTCTAATATGTAGTTATTCTAAGAACTGAAATCAATTTTAATCAATTAAAAGTATATGAGTGTATTTAAAGAAATTCAAAGAACATCATCAGCCATCAAATATAAATTACACTTTAAAAAACAAAAAAACATTAAGGAGATAAGCTATATCTATTATTCTAAATAAACCTTCTATAAAAATATTATGTAAGAAATCATTTTTAATAGACTCAACATTAAAATGAGTCAAAAAGTTAGTGTCTCTAACATTCCCTTAAGTAAATTTTCCTCATTAAGTAAAGTGCATCTAAGAAAATTTCAATTTGTTAAATAACTCTTCTGCATTTAAAAAAATACATATATTTTAGAGTCAATTGTCATGTTATATTTTTATTTACTATTTCTCTAACCCAAGGTTTATTCTCTTACTTCTATTGAAAAATGGCTGAAACTATTCAAGGAAATACTGGTTGGTTTGAGACGACAGTATTTCTGGAGCGTAGAATTATTTTTTGTTGATAACTGAAATTTCGAATGTAAATGATATTAGTTTCACCTTCATGCTAAAACTGTTTTCAATCTGTTTCTAAATTATGAAATGTTTATAAAAACAATTTTATGTTGTTGAAGTTCTCTCACTTTGAAACACACACACACACATCAATGTATTTCTTAACTTTCAAAGTGATTACAACTCCTTAAAATCCTAATAGGAGATACATTTTATTCTCAATTGCAGTTTTCAGAATATGTGATATGAATGAGTTAGGATATGACTCTAATAACAGGAAATATGGCCAAATTAAACCAGGAGGATTTCTTTTATAAATATTTAAAAAAATAAATTGCATTAATGTTTTCTGTTGAGTGAAGAGCCTATTTGAATTTTTACAATTTAATGTCTGATGGAAAACATTTAATAAAAATGAAGCTTTTAATGTAGTGAAAAAACAGAACATAATTTTAGTAGAACTAACAGTGTTAGGAAAATGATTTGAAAATATTAATAAAGTGATGAAATTAGAAAATGTTCTTTTATAAATCTCATATTTTTCATTTCATTTTAATGAAATATAATAATTTGTTTTATTGTAATGAAATATTAGTGAATAAATTAAGCCAAATCTGATTCATAATGAGTGAATTAGGAGGGAACATGTAGAACATTGTGATGAATTACTAAATGCCAAAAAAGATAATTATTGGAATTACTAAATAACAGACCTAAATTTCAGTACATAACTAGAGATATTAGAAAGAACAAAAGCAGCTTCTGGAAAGTTTTCTCATTCATCAATACCAACACACCGAAACGTGTCATTCAGAATCACTAGCATGTAGTTGAATCCATAGCGTTTTTCCTTCAACTACCCTGAATCTGAGCCCCACCTCTGTCCCTCAAATCTATACTCTGCCTTATCAAACACTTTCATGGGTATGTGTTGAGGTTCAAAAGACTGCAGAGAGCTCAGATGATTTCACACAATTCAATGTTATGAAGCATTTCCAAATGGGGGTAAAATAAAAACAAACAAACAAAACAATAAAACAACAAAAACCACAAGAGGCAGTTTTCATATTTATTCTGCTCTAGTTGTGGCATTAATATGTGCTGCAACTTTTTCCAAGCAGCACAAATCCTGTAGATCCTCTAAATGGTCCCTCTAGTACACATCCTCCTTTGCTGCAGCAAGCTAATAATTTTAACTTTTTCACCGTAGACCAGTTCCCGTTGGCCTTTATCTAGCGGCATTTGGCATAATCAAGCTGCTTAGTATCTCAGTCATCTGTTAAATGATCTTCCCTTCACTTATGAATTAAAAAAAGTATCTTTCATACTTATATAAGATATTAAGTACCTTATAAATTATTTATAGATAATATAAATGATTAATTATTTTATAAACTCTACTATCTTTCTCCTCAAAATGTGACCCACAGACCAGCAACATCAGCATCACATTAGAAAAGCAGAATTGCAGGCCATATCCCAGATGACAGAACCCAAAATCTGCATTTTTACAAGATCCATAGGAGACATATATGCATTTTAAATTTGAGAAACACTGCTCTCTTCTATTTACTGACAGTGGGATGCTAATCTGAAAACTAATGGCATGTTTTGCTTCTTATGCATCTACTCAATCCAATAGGAGGGAACTTTAATTATGGAATAGGGTGCACAGAGAACTTCTCTTTAACCACTCAGGAGGACGAGAGACCCACCCCAGAGAAATCAGATGAGACTTCCCAAAGGAGGTGACCCCTGGCAACTGAGTTAAGACTTGAGTAAAAGTAGAAGAAAATTAGTCTGTATTCAGTAAATGTTTAGTATATGAAAGATGTGGTATTCTTAGAAACAAAGATCAGATCATATCCAAAGTTGTATTCCCAATAGTGCCTACTGTTCAGTAAATATTTATTAAATGAATGAATAGGTGAATGAATGAATTCACTTCATATTCAATACTTCTCTTCACCATGAAAGTTTTGCTAAAACGATTGCCATAAATGTGGAATAATAACTCCTTCACCCATCAATATCATATATTCTTACATGTGGAACAAAGTTCTCTCTCATCCATTAATCCTTTTCTTGATTTTTCAGGACACATTAATTTCTCATTTGAACTCTTATTTCCCTAAAATTAGTATGATAAAATTTAACATTAGGTTATTTATATATGTGTGTGTGTGTGTGTGTGTGTGTGTGTGTGTGTGTGTATACACACATATATATGTTTTCCTTGTTGGGCTAACCTGTTCTGTGTCATGGTCTTATTTGCGCTTTTGAACCAACAATGCTGGAAAACCAACCTATGTTGATTTGGCATTTGGTTGAACAAGACATGGGTAAAACCGTGGGCCAGGGGGAGGGGGCGGATCTCTAAAACCACATTGTCCTCTCATGATGTCTTTGATTTTCTAGCTGTAAAAAATGTTTTCATTCTTAAAAGTTCTCAATGAATTTTTGTTTTCTGTATCTCAGCATTTCTATTTTTATCTATTATGGGTTTTTTTCACTGTTGCTGGAACCTCATATATTCGTAACAATTAAGGTTTGTTGACATTTAAACAACTGCCTCTTTCTTCAAATTTTTTTCTGGGAAAAATTACTAGCTACTATTAAAAGACTTTTTTTTTTTTTCCAAATCATACTTGTTACCTATATTTAATAAAATAATCCAGTAGCAATCACAGGAGATTAAAGAATGATTGCATTCCTCCTTCAAATATTTCTCTTTTCTAATACATGCTATTGAAATCATTTTATTACACTGGCAATGAAGGTTCTTCTCGATTCAATGCCCTTCTTAATTTGCTAAGCATAGTCTGTCCCCACAGCAGCCATAATTGGTGGAAATTCCCTTTATGAATTACTGTAATACAGTCACTAGCAGACTGTGTTTGTGAATTGACCTAAGTAGGTACAATGCTCTGGTGATACAAGTTGCCTTGATTTGTATAACCTTTATGTGCCGAAGTTCATTCTCCTCAAGCTCATATAAAACGAGTATCCACCATCTTTTAAACTATCTTCAACATGTCAATTATAACAGTAACCAGGAATCAATGCTATGTCTAGTTTCATTAACCCTATTAAATAACTTTAGCAAATTATAGATAACAAGTTTACTTCAATATAAATAACCATTTGTACTATATCTACAAGCTATAATCTTTACCAATATTTCAATGTCAATACTTATGAGAGAGAAGGCCCAATAACAAGTATAGTGTTAACATTTTTATTGGGTTTTCCTGGCACTATAATCAGGCAGGCAAGTAACAACTCAGGTTTCAGTTCATATTGGAGGAAAGATTTTGATATATACTCATGTCAAATATATGGTTGCAGTTTATATTTTTCACCTAGAAAATAGATTGCTATTTCAAAAATTGTTTTCTTTTCCCTAATACTTCTATTGTTTCTCTTCTACTTTAAATTAGATTTATCTAGATATATGAATGCCATCACAAGTGCTTTACCAGCAAGAAGTTATAACTTATATACAATTAATGGTATAATCAGATGTTACAAAATTGTATGTAGCACATAGTTTGCATGGCAACATTTTAAACATTATTACATAGGTAATTCATTTATTTTTGTCACTTTTTTATTTTTGAATTATTATGAGATATTTTCCCTGTTTCTTGAGTCCTACATATGCATAACAAGCATGTTTTATTACTATTTGACATTTAAAGCATAAGTCTGTCTTTTTTTTTCTACTTGGAAAAATTGTTAGCTAATATGATAACAGACATTTTTTTCAATCTCAGCCTTGTTGAGTTTCATTGAGCGTATACAAAAACTGTCAAAAATGAAAGTAAGAAAAATAGCACTCAGCAGATTGCAGAATAAGTGGTGAGAATCATGTTCATGCATGAGACAAAATATTTAAAAATACCTTTGTTTTAAAAACTATCAGTCCTTGGCTTTTAACTGAAAATACGTGATTCTCTAAATAGTATAAGATTATAATTAGAAATGAGTGTATCAGCCCTGCAAAGATTGTTCTATATTCTGACTGTGACCTTGGGTGAAATTGAGTAAATATTCTAAAAACAGAATAGAAAAAGCAGGTAAATATGGCTGCTTGTATTTTAAAGGAAAAGAACTAAGATAATTTGAAGATGCATGTTTTAATTGCATTTATTGATTACAAAGTGAGAAAACTGTAATATGAAAAACCTGTGGTGTCAATAATATGATCTATAACTAATATCTCTTCATACTGAATTAAATTGCTTCATAAATGAAGATGAAAATGGGTACCTTCATAGGGCTATGCACATCCTTCATCTTTTTATACAGAAAATAGATTTGAGGTGGTTATATATATATTGGTTTCAAAGTAGGGCGGAAAAAACAACCAAAATTTTGGCCAGAATCAAGAAAAAACAAAGCTAGATTTTACTGGCAATATAAAGCCAGGTCATAAAATGAGATATCAATGAAAAGGCAGTGCTCCTATGATCTTAGAGATCTATACCAAGTTTTTAATAGTTTCAGGATTGTTTTCCAAAAGTTAGTTTATTTCAGGAGAGTTACAGAGTTTACTGCTTGGCAACATATATCCTACTCTTTCTTTGTTTGTTGTCAGTGTCCTTAAAGGAAAGTAGAACGTCAGGCAGTTACTTTTTTTATTTTTTATTTCTTCATTGTTTTCCTTTGTGGATAACATATTTGTTCTACCTAAAAGCTTCCAAGATTCCCTCTAAATAGTGTTACCAGGATATTTAAAAGTGATTTTTTTTTCTTGTCATTACAAACTTGATTTCTATGGACACAATCTCTAGGTCCACATCAGGGAAATTTTCTTCTATTTGTTTAATTGCTATCTTCCAAAAGTATTTAGCTTGAATGATAACTTATATGATCACTCTTTTCAGAGACCACAGATCTCCAAGTCCAATACTTATCTAGGATCTGCTGTGTGTTTGGTCCTCACCTCAGTGTCGTAAATTGATTCTCCAGGGCACTAAAAGAGAACTTGGCCTCACTTGATCCAGTTGACCACAAGCATATGGAGAAATTTAAGAACTTATTTGAAAATTGGAAAGATAACTAAAAGAGAGATTTTGTTTGTTTGTTTTGGGGGCAGGGGAGGTGTAAAAAAAAGTTCCAACAAAGTATTAAGATCTCAATTCCAATCATTTTGTTCTAAAAGCTTTGTTATTTTCAAGTCAGAACTACTGTCTCAAATGAGCTAAAATTCTTCCATGAATCAATCTAGTCTGATCATTCCAATTTCTAGTAACAAAGGAATGGAAAATTTATAGAAGTGCTATTTCCAACTTTGCTTTCTTTCTTTCCTACCTCTCTCCTATCCTTTCCTCCCTCGTATCTACCTCCCATTCTTCCTTGTATCATAATAAAATTTATGCAATAAATCAAGAATATGCTAGGCAAAAGATTATGTGACTGATTATAATTATAAATTCAAACATTAGTATTTCAGTGTCCTCTTCTCTAATCTGTAGATCATTCACATTGTCTTTCATTTTTGTCCTTCCACTTACTAACTTAACCATGTTATTACTTATAGTTCCAACAGTGGTTTAGAAAATGGACACTTTGTACAGCCACTTTCTGGCAACAACTTTACATTAAAGAAGGGGAACACAAATCTCTGTTGCTCAGTCAGTCTTCGCTTCCACAGCAAGACACATTTTATCTATTGAAAGTTTAATTCAAACATAATGCAAAGAAGATGTTTAAACTCCATTTCTCCTCATTCATTCATTCAAATAAATTAATCTTCTTTGCAATAATCAAATAAATTGTTGTAAGGGTGTTTACAAGACATCATTATCTTACCAAATTTAATAATACATCTTGGATGTAAAGTTGAAAAGTATGACCTTGATCAAACTTTTTATTATGAGATAGCAGTTTTATTGACAGCTGCTTATTTTTTTAAAAGGAAGAAGGAGGACATATTGCATCTGCTACATTCATTTTCTTTTGAAATGATACAGTCTGAATACATATTTTAACTTGCTTATTCAAACATACTTCCTATTTGGCTGCTGTACAAAAGCAAGTAAAGTGCCTGTTTTCAGCATTATATATATAGGATTAAAACTTGCAGTATATCCAACTTGGAGGATAAAGTTATTCTAGAATTACCAATGCCATTAGAAAGGATAATATATCTGAAGAAATATGCAACAGAATCCTAAAACACATTATATAGGTTCTGTGGCATGAGGAGAAATGCCAGTACTTAATTCAAAATTTTTTCAGATTCCGATTTGTTTCCTGGTTGATTTGCTATGACATTTGTTTGAATGATTCAAATTTGTAAATACGTTGCATACATAATACCACTCCCCATTCCAGTTCTATTGTAAGCAGCATTCATTATAGCAATCTTTCTTATGGAGTACGAACATTATTTCATAATCCTTCCAAATCAGCCATGTAGACAATACTACCAATGCCACTCATTTGGAAAAGTAGATACAATTATTTTCCACTGCATTCTTTAGTTGACTATCCAATATCATTTCATAACACACCCACATGCACACACAAGCAAACACACACACACTCCCCAATAGCCCATTTTTTTGTTTTTAAAAATAGTTTATAGTAAGCAAATTTCCCTAGTAAATATGTGTTTTCTAGTCAGGGTACAGACTAGACTAATGTGGTCTGAAAAAATAATGTGCTTTGGTAAAAATAGAAGAAGCTTAGAAGCTTATTTTTGTTTCTCATAATAACCTATATCTTTCTCATAATAATAAGATAGAGAACCTGGATTTTGAGACAGTCCCATTCCACAAGGTTATCAAGGAAACCAGCTTAAAGGTAGACTTTGATTTTCTCATCAGTTTGCTTTCCTCTTACAGTCCAAGGTTGTAACTCTTACCATCTCTCAACCAATAAGATTGGGGGAAAATGCAGTGCAGGGTATTAGATTTCATCTTTAAGGAGAAGATCCAGACGTTTCACACATTACTGTAAGGAAGATTGGGAGACTCTTCCTTAGCTGTGCACAGCTAATTACTGAGATATTCTATTAAACAATAAGAAAGAATGGAAAGATGCTAGAGATAATTAAAATTCACTACCCCAAAGTATGACAACTGAGGTACTTATGGTTGTCATGGCGCAAAAGCCTTTTTAACATTTTAATTTTTAACTTCAGTCATCTTTACAATTGACCTTTCTTGAAAGAGAATGCTGTATGTTTTATATACATGTAGATATTGATATACTTAAACCTGGAAAGAAGTGAAGATTCTGCTACTGCTCCAAGTTTTTTGTACTACATCTTAGTAAATGGTAACTGCATCCATCTTGTTGCTAGGAAATAAAAAAGTCCTTCTTTCTTCTATTTTCCTTTTTATCCAAATCCACCCCCTTGAAAAATTCTTTGAGACCTCTTTCCAAAAGACAACCTAAATTTGTCTATTTTCCATCCAAATGATTTTAGACCTTTGTTTACTGTAATAATCTGTTAACTGGTCCCATTGATTCCATCATTACCACTTTCTAATGGTTTCCCACAAAGCATCATGCTTGATATTTTTAAAATACAAATCATATATTGTCACTCTACTTCTAATATCTCTCTGGTAGCTTCTCCTTTGCAATTTGAATATGAACCAAACTCCCTATCATGAAGACCTTCTTTATTTGGGCTCTACATTCATCTCCAATTCCATCTAGATCCTCAGTCTCTTGCTCAAAGTATCTCAGGCATGCTGGCCTTCTTTGTATTGGGTAACATGTCAAGCTAAGTCTGGCCTCAAGGCTTTTATAATTGTGATTCATTCTTCCTGTAGCATGTTCCTCCAAGAAATATCTGTGACTGGCTCATGTTCCTATTTCAGGGTCCAACGAACCTGTCCCCCTTTCAGAGTACATTTTCTTTCTAACTATTCGATTTATGATAATCCCTAACCATCGTGACTCCCTTATCAGATTCTTTATAGCTCCTTGCCCTCTGGTCCAGTTATTAAATTTTACCCTAAAGAATGTAAGTTCTATATGAGAACAAATAATGTTTGACTTTTAAAGCACTGTATCCCTAGGTCAGTAACAGTGTTTGGAACATGGTAGGTTTGCAGGACATGTTTTTGATTGAATAACTCAATCTATCCCCTTCAAGGTCTCCTATTGCATGTAAATACTCGTAATAATTATCATCATTTTCAGAATTCAGAGTCATGTTCCCTTCTGGAAGTCCAACTAAGTAGCAATTAGTGTCACCCATCCAGTACCCTCAGTTCCTGATATTTCTTGATTTACTTTGCTGCTCCCTCTAATCAAAAGTAGTGTAATATTTGATCCATTTCCTGGGTAACACTTTTGAGTGCAGAAGTTTATCTGGGAAAATATTTTTTAAAAGCCATAATTGTGCTAACTTTTTCACACATAGTTGAAATATAAAAACACATCTGGGTATAACACAAAGGAATAACTAATATATATATACATTTTACATTCACCAGAACAACTTTTAGTCAGAGAAAACTTACTGCAAATTCACAAATTTTAAACCCTATATTGGCTCACTGACCTGGCTCAAATAAGGCCATTTTGTCAGCTCTTTCCAGTAAGTAATTTCCTCAACAGGGTATTTTTATTGAGTCAACATTTCAGTTATTTTCTCAATAACAAATCTGTATGATTAATGCTAAAAGATTCATTTTCTTTTTATCTGTGTAAGAGAGATTATAATATGCATTAGTGAGTTTTTAGTTTTTGTAGAGAAAAATCATTTACCTGAGATTTACTGGATTTCAAAAAATATAGTGTATCACATAAGATGCTACCAGTAACAAAATTGCCAGTTCATACTGGCTTAAACAACTTGTTTAAACTTGTAAACTTGTTTACTTATGTGAAAAGAATTTCAGAAAAAGGGCTAATTCTGGGAATTGAAGTCCTTCTTCTTTAATCTGCAGCTTCTCAGGATCTGATTTCTACCATGTGCTAGCTTACTCCTGGTAGAGAGATGGATATAGCAGTTTGGTCATGTATTACGTTCATTTTTGAGAATGCCCATAAGAAGCAAGATTACTATCTATTTGTCTTTTATTGATAAATAAGAAATCTATTTTAAAAAGCTTCCCAGGCACAGTTGTAATCTCTTTGCCAGGAGACGCCAAGAGCTGGCAAGGTAATTCGAATTTTTGGCCTATGATTATGATATAAATCACTTATGATGGAGTGGATCATAGACAATAAACATGCATTTTCTGGGTTCTCAAGGATCTAACAAATGCAATTTAACATCTCAAAATATTACCAAATGTAGCATTAATTTTTGGAATCTATAACACAATCATGTATCTGCATCCCAATAATTCTCCACTGAAATAAGAACTGCACTGTCAAAGAGCATTTGGAAATATGTAGGGGCATTTTTAATTGTTGTAACACCTTAATGGTCATATGAGCATACAGAGGGCTGGGTTCAGAAATATTAAACATTCTACAATGGATGGGTTAGTCTCTCATAGTACAAAATGTTAAGAAACACTAATTAGATCATATTTATACAGAAAAATACATATAAATAGCAGTGTCAATATCTAAATTTATACAAAAATATATGGGAATAATTGTAGATTTATATGTACACTCAAATATTTCACATTAATTTATTCACTTTGACAATGTTAAGCTTTACGTGAGCCCTATGCTCCTGGAAACAGTGAGGGTTAAGAAATATCCCCATACTTCATGTTCTGGAAAATGGAAAATGGGTTACTGCAAAGAACCATGCCTCTGTTGCTCCCTGGTTAACTACGACAGGGCCATACACAGACCCTCCAAAATCCCATTCTTTGCCTCATAAGCAAATTACTGAACTGCTTTGTGCCCACCAACCGTCTGGACAGAATGCCTATTAACTTGACAACCAAACTTTAGTTAAGCTTCTCCCCTTTCCCCAGACCCTGAAATTTGTCCCACAGTCTACCTGCATCCATCAGAATGTGGAACAACCCCTCCTTCACGGCCATTCCCTAAAATTGGCTTACCTCATGGAAAGACATTTCCCTCCTAACTTTCTGATGAGGACACCCAGTTATCCCTCTCCTCCATCCCAGACTTTCTAGCCTTGTTTATCCCTTCCTATAAAAGAAAATTTTTTTCTGACTGACCTTTAAGATGTTTGAAGATCTTATGGTCAGAATGTTCAGCCTATGGTAATAGTCTCTGCCCCACCATTGAAATAGTCTTTTCAAGAAAAGTCTCCCTTTTTCCAATTTGTTTTTATTTTACAATTTGTTCAATCATCCACCTTTTAGTAGGCACTCAGAACACAGGGCTTATAAAACAGTCATGGTAAACTTTGTGTTAAACAAATACGGGGTGGTATTATTTTAAGTTAAATGACCTCGGAAGGATCCTCTGAGAAGGTGGAAATACAATTGAGTCTCAAAAGATAAGAAAGAACCAGGTTTGCAAACAGCAAGGAGTGTTCCAGGCAGAGGGTACAAAAGATGTGAAGGCTCTGAGGTAGAAATCAGTAATGTGGTTGCTTTTAAAATTCAATTCAATGCAGTTAATTATTTAAGCCTCTGCCCTCCAATTAACAGCATATTGTGTTGTTTGTCTTTCAGGGTTTTTATTTTTACAGTTTTAACTGTAAATTATTATAGAAAATCGTCAGTTAGAATTTAGCAGGAATGATTGGTATTAACGCTTCTGTGAAAACAAATCAAGGGCATGCACATTTGTGACTATGTACTTTGTTCTTTGAAAAAAAAAAGCATTAAACAAGAGTTTCTGAATTGATATTGACCGTGTAATATAAAAATGTCTGACACTGTGCTGTGCCCCAAATAATAACACAATTAGGGAACCCACTCAGTCAGCTATTGGAGAAGAGTGTCAAGTCTGGTCTGGATGATATTCTTCTTCAGCTTTTATTTTTTCCTCTGAGGGTGCAAGTTAGCTCTTTAAATAACATTTGTAATGAACTGAAATTAGTATGTTAAATATTTATTTGACAATTTATTGACACTGCATTATTTGAATAGCTATGAATTTTATTATTAAATTATATCTGGTGTTGCAGTTAGGTTACTCTCACCTTTGTCCTCCTTTTCTAAAGTAATATCAGTCTGCTGTGAAGCGCTGAAGCTGTGAAGTCTTCAGGTTCTGATTTGCTGGTATATAGTTTTGTTTTTTTTTCCTTATGTAAGATATGCTGTATTCTTTATAATATGCCACATGTTCATTTAAAATGAGATAATTTTTAAAATAATGTGTTTTAATGTAGATAAGAACCATTTAATTGTCCTCTTTAAATATTCTTTTACTCATTTCAAGCATTAAGAAGTTTCAGCTACTCCATGTGAAAGCTTTATAGACTGTAACAGATTTATGATGAAAACTCATAATGTCTTCTTTAATAAATATTTAAATATTGAATGTGATACCATCGATTTTAAAAAAGCCTCGTGGCTCCCTGAATGTGTTTTTTAAACTTTATTTCCAATGACAAGAGATGATATGCAATGGCATATCTATCTACTTGTCCAGAGACATTCAGTAAAATTGAATTATTACAAAATATAAAATTATGTTTTATAAAAGCATTAAGACAAATTTGATACATTTTTAAGAGTTCTAAACCTCCTCTACCCATTGTTTAAAACAGACCAGGCTTCAAACACACATTCAAAAAGATGTTCCAACCAAATATACAACTTTTTCCTTCCCCTTATTGGAACATTAAAAATTGGAGAGTGAAAAACTAAAGTGGAACCTACATTCTCTTCTACCTTTGTTCCTGAAATTAGATGCCTCAATTTCCTCTCTTCTGAGGTCCAAGTTGTTAGAGAATGAGATTGAGAAGATAAGAGTCCAGTAGGCATGTCAGAGGGCACAACTAAAAAGCGTGCTGCCTTATTTCATAATCATTCCTATCAAATAAATATTTCCCCTGCTATTGTTTTTTAGAATTTCTGCATGAAAATTAGCATTTTCTCTCCATTTTGCATACACTGATTAGAACCTTCTAACTTTTGAAAATATTTTCTTTTTTGTTCTAATTAGTTAATTTTTTAAATTATTCTAACTCTTCAGTACATCAGTGGAAGATGTTTAACATGTTCTGGTTTCCCCTCATCCTTTCTTGAATGCCTTCATAAGGAGATTGGTTTGGCAAAAAGTCTACAAGTAAGTACTATGATAAAATTATTCTTCAGACATGAAAGGGAAATATAAATTTAAAAATGTTAATAACCATGAACTTTAAAAAGCTATGTAATTAACCATTTATTCAGTTAATTTATCACATTATATATTCCCATAGCAAATAGTTCAGTAAGGCAGTGTGGCCTAAATCAAGATTTTAAAATATGTGCAAAATTCTAAATATGCCATCAGTATTTATATGTCTGAAATTTTAAGTCATTGGGTAAAAAATATTGAATGATTGGTAAACATAAATCTTTTCTGGAGCAAAGTAAAGGCTGTATACAAATAAATTAAATGGATTAAAAACCTCAAATTATGTAGCAATAAATTTACTTTTTCTAACTCAAGCCAATACAGGAGAAAATATACAGTGATCATGAGCCCCTAAAAAAAAAAGTTTAAAAGAATGGCAAACCATAATCATCAAGTGATGTGCTAGGTGAGCATATGCATATGTCTGTAGATTTGTGTATGTATCTTCTCCCTCTCTTTACATAGTGAAAAAATATAAGAATACTTTTTCTTACTCTACCACATTGATACTATCTTAAAGTTTGCCATTTGCTTAAGAGGGATGATAATTAAATATGCATATATTCAGTGCATTAAACAAAGTTTAAAAATAATTTTACACAGTATCTTTGAGAAAAAAAGCTTAATTTAATGATCAGGGTACTTCATTGCTATTTCTTTTAATCCAGCAATAATCAATTGGCATCTGTAAGGTTTGTAGAAATCATAAAAATAAGCATAACTGTGTTTCCTTAAGGTATGTATGCTATGAGAATAAATGATGATAACAATGGCGAACTGGAAATGCACATTCCTTGTGCTCATTACTATCAATGAAGATGTTTTGGAATTAATAATTATAGCAGCATTATATGGGTTAAGTGGGTACATGAATCTTATTTTATGGTTTTACTGTTCCCTTACAATAACGTACATATTTGATTTTATGCTTAGCTACAATGGCATACACATAAAAAAATATATCATTGCCTGTCTGTTAAATGCCCCACTTTTATCAAAAAAGAAACACAACTTGGAGTAAAATCTGATTTAAATTTATAATTGAGAAAAGCAATGAGCAAAATATTTATGTAAAGTACTTAAGTTAAACCCAACTATATTTATGAGAAAACAGTTCTAAATTAACTTTGGTTAATACTTCGACATGAACATTTATATAACATGTTGGAATAATTACAGTCTTGGGTATTTCCTTGCTTCTTTCTCAAATAAAGAACTCTTTGACCTATTTGATGAAAGGATTCACTTATTAAAAAATTTCAGTACTTCTTACATGCAAGTAAAGTGCTAAAATATACTCATTTACAACAAACCAGATTTAAGATAATTGGGTTGCTGTTTTTGTTGTTATTATTATTATTATTATTATTATATTTTAAATGAGAAATCCAGATTGAACATGGGATTTGTGAAAGAGAGAGATGGGTGATGAGACTTTCAAGCAGCTGCCCTGCCCTTCTTACTTGTCTGGTTATAGACAGAATTATGTGAGGTGATCGGTCTGAACATGCTTGGAAGGATAAATGCAGAACAATGAAAGCTTGTGTAGATTAACAAAGTTAATGAAATAAAATGAGGTAATCAAATACCTTTGTGGAGAACTAAAGAAACAACAGAAAAAGAACTGAAAGCCCTCATCACATATTCATAACTTCTTGTCTTATAATAATTTTACATTTCAATAAATGCTTAAGAAGTATCCATAGTTTACTATTCAATATATTTTTTGTAAAATGTTCTGCAAATACTGACATGGCTGCTGGCATTTAAAAACAAAAATTCTTTCCTGAAACAAATAGCTTTAGCGAAATAATATGTGAAAAAAAAGAACAACCTCCTGTAGTTTAAAATGTGCGACCTGGTCTGAAATAATCGGAATTACTTTACATAGACTTGAGGTTTCTTACCTTTTCAAAATCAGGTGATGGGGCAGAGAGCAAGGTGGAGTGTAAGAAAAGGGAAGTTTCAGGAAGGGTAGCAGTATTCTTCATGTCACCAAGTAGTTCATAGTTCAGGAAATATAGAAAAATATAGGTTTTCCATTAAGATACTTAGATCTAAACAGCCAAGAGAATGTTTCTACTCTCATTGATTTTGCTGATATTCTTTCAAAAGCTGAGTCAGGAATAATTTTCATGTATAAATATTTGACTAATTTGCATAGTAAAAGACACCCTCCCAAATGCATTTTCTTAGAACTATTTATTTTAAACTTTTGTATATCCCGATAAGAAAAAAGTTAATTAGAAACTAATCTTTTGAGTGACATCATCAATATGTCAATGTAAACAGCTACTTAAAAATCCTCTCCAGAAATTCAGCAAAAAAAAAAGACAATCCTGAATTGTTTGAAACCCTGAGGAGGATATGGACTAAAGAAGGACACTGCAGATGCAGAATTGAAGAAAGAGATGAAATAACAGGTAGGAATCTTCTGTATCAGACCAGCCAGTCCTCTCCCCTCCCTATTACCCAGACTCAGTATGGGAAAGGCATATAATCAGCAGATGGGAACCCTCCCACTAGGGACACAGATTGTAAAATCTCTCACAGCATTGAGACATAACCTTGGTGGAAGCAGCAGCCGGCAGCCATTTCCTGGCCTTGGGGATGACTGGGGTACTGGGTCAGTGGAGGGAGTACAACATCAAACCGGATTTTGGCCAGCAAAGTGAGGTAAGCTGCAGTTTCAGCTTACCTGTGTAGATGCAGCCTGGGCTTGGAGGCAAAGCAGCCTCTGGTGATTAAGTTACTGAACAGTGCCATCTGCTGGACATTTCAGAAAGTTCAAGGGAATAGAAGCCTTTTTAAAAAGATGCTTCAGACCCTTTATTAGGACCACAGGAGCTGGTCTACATGCCCTGCAGAGAAACGTAGTACAGTTTTGACTGAGAGATATGGACAACCCAACTGTCAAAGGAGGGTTCTGAAACAAACCCAGGTTTGGCTGACAAGCAGGAAACAGAACACCACTGTAAGCCAGCAGATCTATATTACCACACACAGTGAATTTGCTGGGGTGCCCAGTGCCTACCTCCCACCCCTGTGGCAGGCCACGGTGGGTGCCTGATTTGGGGGGAAGACTGGGGGCAGAGCTAATAAGACAACTGGCTAGTGAGAGAAACAATGAAATTTAGAGATCAAAAACAACACCAACAGCAAGAAAACCAAAGACAAAAGGGAGGAAACAACCTCCAGAATAAACTAATCAAGAAAATCAGATACCCAGACAGAAAAAAAACCATGAGCCACAACAGGAAACATGAAGATATTGCCCAAAGGAACAAATTAACACCTCAACTGAGATTCAAGAGTTGAAACAACTAATTAAAGATGTTCAAACAAATCTTCTAAATCAAATCAATGATTGTGACAAAAGAGATGAAGGATATAAAGAAGATACTTGGTGATCATAAGGAAGAATTCGTAAGCTTGAAAAAACATATGGCAGAACTTATGGGATTGAAAGGCACAATAGAAGAGATGAAAAACACAATGGAGACATAAAACAGCAGACTCGGAGAAGCAGAAGAAGGGATCAGTGAACTAGAAATCTGATATCTGAAGTCCTACATACAAAAGAACAGACAGAGAAAAGAATGGAAAAATATGAGCAGCAGCTCAGGGAACTGAGAGTGACAACATAACGTGCACAAATATACATGACATAGGTATCACAGAAGGAGTAGAGAAGAGAAAGAGGGCAGAAAGAATAATAGAGGAAATAATCAATGAAAATTTCCCAACTCTTATTAAAGACAGAAAATTACAGGTCCAAGAAGTGCAGCATACCCAAAACAGAATTGATACAAATAGGCCTACTCCAAGACAACTAATCAGATTGTCAAATGTCAAAGACAAAGAGAGAGTTCTGAAAGCAGCAAGAGAAAAGCGATCCATCACAAACAAGGGAAGCTCAATAAGACTAAGTGTGGATTTCTCAGCAGAAACCGTGGAGGTGAGAAGGCAGTGGTATGGTATATTCAAAATACTGAAAGAGAAAAACTGCCAAACAAGAACCTATATCCAGAAAAACTGTCCTTTAAAAATGAGGGAGAGTTTAAAATATTTACAGATAATAGACACTGAGAGTGTTCATGAACAGAAGACCTCCTCTACAAGAAATGCTAAAGGGAGTGTTACAGACAAATAGGAAAAAACAAGAGAGAGAGAGGTTTAGAGAAGAGTGTAGAAATGAAGATACCAGGAGATAGAAAGAGGATAAAGATCAGGCATTTGATACTGAAGGAATATAGAATGTTCAACAGGATTGAATGTATAAATCCAGAAATGGATACCATAATACTTTGGTGATGGTAGCACAATATTGTAAGTATACTGAACAAAGATGACTCTGGGTATGGTTGAAAGAGGAAGGCTACGGGCATGCAGGACACCAGAAGAAATGATTGAAGATAAAGACTGGGACCGTATCATTTAGTGAAACCTAGAGTGGTCAATGATTGTGATTAAAGAAAAAATATATGAATGTTTTTACATGAGGGAGAACATATGAATATCACCTTTGCAAGGTGCTGAAAATGGGATGGTATTGGGGAAAAAAATACAATCAATGCAAACTAGAGTCTATAGTTAACAGTAACATTATAATATGCTTCCATTAATTGTAACAAAGACAATACATTAGACCTAAATGTCTATAAGAGGAGGATATGAGGGAAGGGTATGGTACTTTTGGCATTGGTGTTGTTCTCTGACCTTTTTATTGTATTTTACTTTATTTTTCCTTTTGTTGCTTTTTAGTTGTCATTTTTTCTTTTTTCTTTTTTCTCCTCTTCCTCTTTCTTTGTGGAAGAAATGGAAATGTCCTCATATCGATAGTTGCGATAAATGCAAAACAATGTGATTATACAGGGAACCATTGATTGTTTACTTAGGAGGGAATGTATGTTGTATGAATAAAACTGTCTAAAAAATAAACAGGGGATACATGTGCTGGAGAAAATGTAGAGAGAGGGATGTACCTCAACACCATTGGTGGGGAAGTAGAATGGTGCAGCCCATCTGGAGGGATAATGGCAGTGTTCACGATTCACAGTGGATGGAGGTGGCCTAAGAATACATCAACGGATGAATGGAATGGCGAAGTGTGGTGTATACTTGCAATGGAATATTGAACTGCTACAAAAAGGAATGACGTTGAGAGGAATGCAACTAGGTACATGGACATTGAGGACACTATGTTGAGTGACATAAACCAGAAATGAAAAGACAAACATTAAAATGCCTCACTAATATGGACTAACTATAATGTGCAAACACTGAGAATTGACTCTGAGAGCAGAGGTTATAAGGGGAAGGTTATTGTAAAAGTTCCTAGATTGAAAGCTCTTACAGAAGTTACATCTATTCCTGAGTTGTGATGGCTATTTCTAAATTCTGAGATGCTGAGCTCTTTGTGTATAACCTTGTCAGTCCCTGAAACTTTGGGTGTCTGTGTGACACCTGAGACTCAGAGCCAGAGTGTAGCAGCTCTGAATGTCAGCATTACCCCATATAGCAAATGTAAGAGTCTGAAAAAGAGATCAGAATTCAATTAGAGATAAGAACGAAATGGACTTCGTTAGGACTAAGGTAAATCAGACTAAAGGGTAAATGACAATATTGACAGTGTTTTAAAACTTCAGCTTCTGTGGGAAACCAAAGGAAAATATGTTTATCAGGTGCAAAATCTATATTTTTTGTAATGCATTATATAACTTAACTTGTGTGGTCAGTTTATTCAAACACCATAATTACAAGCAACTTTGAATGGTGTATAAAATCTGGTTGATTTGTACAGGTTACTGTGAAGCCTGGATACATCCAAGAGTAATTTGGGCAGAGAATAAAAATGTATTTGCAAAGCCCCTTTAGGGAGTGGGAGGAAAAGTGAAAACATTAAACTTCCCCACCTGGGGAATTACTGATATTCTCACAAGCATTGGGGACTACCAATGTAGAAGGCCGAACCCTCGAGCTTGGATTTTGCCCTTATGAAGTCAGTTACTGCAAAGGAGAGGCTAAGCCTGCTTATAATTGTGCCTATGTGTCACCCCCAGAGAATCTCTTTTGTTACTCAGATGTGGCCTCTCTTTCTAAGCCAACTTAGCATGTAAACTCACTGCCTTCCCCTCTATGTGAGATATGACTTCCAGGGGTACAAATCTCCCTGGCAACATGGAACATGACTCACAGCGATGAGCTTGGCCCTAGCATTGTGGGATTGAGAAAGACTTCTTGGACCAAAAAGGGGAAGAGAAACAAAACATAATAAAGTTTCAGTGGCTGAGAGATTTTAAATAGAGTTGAGAGGTCATTCTGGAGGTCATTCTTATGCATTATATAGATATGGCTTTTTAGTTTTTAGTGTATTGGAATAGCTAGAAGGAAACAGCTGAAACTGTTGAACTGCAACCCAGTAGCCTTGCTTCTTGATGACGATTGTATAACTATATAGCTTAACACTGTGTGACCATGTGATTGTGAAAACCTTGTGGCTCACATTCCCTTTATCCAGTGTATGGACAGATGAGCAGAAAAATGAGGACAAAAAGTAAATGAATAATAGGAAGAGATGGGAGGGAATGGGATGCTTTGAATGTTCTTTTTTACTTTAATTTTTGTCCTTATTCTTTTTTTGGTGTGGTAATGAAAATGTTCAAAAATTGATTGTGGTGATGAATGCATAACTATAGAATGGTAATTGAGCAACTGATTGGATGATTGGCTTGTGAATACATCTCAATAAAATTGAATTTTAAAAAAAACTAACATTTTACTGGTACAAACAGTTTGAAGGCAGCTTGGAATCATGGAAAGGTTGAAGACCACAGATTCAGATACTTTTATCTTGGACTTATGTGTTGTAAGCCCAAAGGGACAAGGACCAGCATGTGAAAAGAAGAGAGAGATTTAGTATATATGTCTGTTTCAGTTCCTTGCTGCCTCATTTGCATATAGAATGGGTGATGCCCATGGCACAGGTTTCCAGTAGACTCATGAGACTCAACGTGAGTACAAAGAAAGCATATGATATGCTTGGCTGAATAGATGAAGCAGAGGTATTGACAGCTCTCAGAGGCCACACTTTCCAATAAAACCAGAGTTTGCCTAAGATCCAGAAAGAAGGGAATGGTGTTCTGAGAACACAAAAAATCAAGGAACCCTATGATACCATTTATTACTTGTTTTTCTCCTTGTATCAGCCAATCACTGAAAATCATGACATAGAAGGAAAGAAAAATATAAGGCAACCCATATTTCCCTTTCCTCTTAGTTCTTCCTTGCTGCTCAAAAAGCCAAAGGTAGAGAACGGTGCTAAAATCTACAAGGACCAAGAGATGAAAAGCAACTGGTATAGTTTTGTGCAGTGTTTCTACGTTCTGGTAAAAACAAAATACAAAGCCATGGGAGATACAAAGTACAAGTTTTGTAATTTCAATGATTATGTATTTGACATGGATGGACTTATATTTAAATTTAAATCTGGCCTTGCACATCATAGAGATGAATGACAAAATCCATGTTAGATTATTCACAATTTTAATTTTTCATTACTTAGAAAGATATTAAATTACAATTACAAAAACACAATAACCAATCGAGACAGAACATGGAAGAAGGGGAAAATCCTTTACATTGTATTATCTTTAAGAAGCACTTTTCTCCTGCTTTTTGAACAAAGGGTTCTTCATTTTCATTTTTCACTGGCCTCCACAAATTGGGCAGCTGGCCCAGACCACATGCTTGGAGAAAGACAGACTCTCCCCTGTCCTCCATGCTTTCTTTGGTTGTGTCGAGGGGTTCCAGGTGCCTCCAACTGGGAAGAAGCTAAGAGTAAACCACCAGACCAGTCAGCCGGTCTCCATGTTTCCAGCATGAGTGAGGTCTGAGTCACATAATCTTGCTTCTTGAAAGAACTCCATTCTTTTCTTCCTCTCCAGTACTATCAGATTAGCCACTACTATCTGCCTCGTGATCATTAGCAATAATCACAGCTTGCTCTTTATTCATATTTAATGCTGTTTAGGAACTCCCAGCAATATCTAATCCCACAAATTCTTTTCCTAATAATGGTCTATGCAACTTTTTCTAATTCCACCTCCCCACTCTACTGAAACAGCTCACTGAAATTCATGTTCAGTTTGTGCAAAATTCTCCTCTTCCTCAAATTTTTCTCTCAATATTCCCTTCACTATCTTGTTTTAAAATCTGGCTCTTTTCTGAGGCACTATTTCCCAGTACTCCCCTTCAAATGGTGGTGTGTTTTGCTTCCATATCCTTTGTACCAATAGACCTGCAAGTGGGTGGTGTGTCTTCCTTTCTAACTAAAACTGCTCCCAGAACTTTCTCCCTTCCTCTTCCCTACCAATCCAGCAAACCATCAGCCTACACTCATTACTGTCTCTTCTCTTCATAGTCACCTGTAGATCTTGAGACCATTACTAGTTACTTTTGAAGGTTGTAGCTCTGGGATCACTTTCATTCTCTCAAACACTATGCCCAACATAATTATAGTGATTTTATTGATGTTGTTGTTCATTCTAACTTCTACAAGGCATGTTGTCTTGCAGACTCAGTTGCTCACCTCTCCTATAGTCATATAACAGATATTGATATTCCAACTAATTTGAATCTCTTCCTAATGTCGATTTTAAGTAGCCTTCTCTAAAACCAGTGCCTACTATCTTTCAAGCTCACTCACCGTAGAAATGCTTCCAACAATCCTTGGTCTCCTACAGGACCTACAATCTATTGATCTAGTCATCTTTACCCTCTCTCTCACCCACCTCCTTAATTAGCTAAATTCAATATTTAATTAATATATCTCCCTTGCCTACTCCCTGCACTTGGTTGCTTCTCTCTCATTTCTCTCAGGATGCAACCTTGGTGAAATCTAATCTAGTTTTCTGCCTGCTCTAAATCTTACCTTTGTCCCTGAAAAATGGCTACGTAAAACTCATAAACACAATTACTGGACTCATTTTATATGCATTATTACAAGCCCCAAGAAGACCAAAAATGCTTACCAGCAGGCATACACTATTTCCATAGGATTTTCTCTCCCACATTCTCCAAGATGACAGCTTCATACCTTCTCCTATCTCTTTGAACCACCAATCCCTCTCATTCTTAATCTCACTCTTCAATGATTATTTTTCTAAATAGAGTCAATTAGAATATCACTGATATCCTCTCCCAACAACTAAATTACTTACCTACCTATATCTGTAGCCATACCTTACTCTTTTGTTCTTAATATTGTGGATGAACGTCTCATGTTCCTAGCAAAGACCAATCCTTCTACTTACATACTTGGCAGCATGTCCTCTTCATTATTTTAGGACTTAATCCAGGAATTAATTTCTTTCTCTCCTGTGTCAGATTCTCCCTCTCTACAGGATGTTTTCTAGTAGCACAAATATATTTGGATTAACTTCATCTTTATACATAAAAATCCTTAGCTTGTATTCAAAACCCCTTCAAGTTATCACCCCATTTCTCTCCTTTGCTTCATGGCAAAATTCCTCAACATTATTGCCTAAACTCACTCTCTCCAAATTATCTCCTACTATTTTCTCCAGAACACTCTCAAATCAGAGTAATGCATTCATCACTTACTGTGGTGGTTTTGTGTTATATCAGTTTAGCTTAAAGATGGAACTATGTATTCCAGAATTCCCTTCCCTATATGGTCTGAGGTTAGGTTTAGTCACTAGTGAAATTTGTGCATTTTTGAAGTGAAAGCAGAACAATTTTTATGCTTAGAGGGTTAGGACAGGGCTCCTGATACTGTGGCATCTCCTGAACTTTGTTGCTGATCTGCTTCTTTGTTGATCTTGTTTTTATGTAGTGTATGTAGCTCTGTGGTAAAGGGTACCAGAATTTCCTGCAAGGCACCATGACAACAAAATTGGAGGTGGTGAAATACAGATGTGGGTTCCTCTATTGCCACTTTATAAGACAATTTTAATAAAATATCATGTAAGTACACAAACTGATGTCAAATATTTGCAATTACCTCATTGATCTATTTCCAATCTGCATAGAAAGTTAGCATTCTCATGTATGAAATCAAATTTCTGTAAAGAAGAATATACCAGGGTGTGTGTGTGTGTGTGTGTGTGTGTGTGTGTGTTAGGAGGTATACATTTGTGTCTGTGTTCAGGACAATATTTCAGCTGTGATAAAGGTCAAGGTAAATTTGGATGAGGAGAACAATCTTTTCTGTAACATCATTTTAATATTTAGATGTTTATTCTACTCTTTGTTAAGAAAGGGTAGAACAAATTTAATAAAGTATGTGTGTACTTGCATGTATTTAGAAAGAAATGCATGTGTTAGTAACATACCTTATCATCATTGAAAAAGTAATGTACTTTAGTGCATTTGTAAACTTGACTTCAATGATATTATTTATAGATGGATTATGTCTGTGATTCTTATTTCAAAGTGTGGTATGACACTTTTGCTTAAATTACAGCTCTTAATTTCTGCATAGTATTTTACAATATTATATGCTACAGAAATATTAATTCATTTTATTTTGAATGAATGAATGGCATGCAAATAATTTTCAGCAAAATTTTGATAGTTTAAAAAATGCAAATCATGCTTTAATTTTTTAAAAAATATAAGGTGAATTAGGAATCTCTAGAGAAAGTGAACATGAGGGATTTTAGTTATAAATTGACCAATTTTTAAAAAATTTTACTCAACAAATATTCAGGTTACATGAAGGGGAAATTTCAATAGATAAAATCAATTAAATCAAATAATCTTTAAAGGTAGATTATGTAGTGAATGTGCATTTTCAACTCTAAGACTTTCATTTGGAATTCTTTTTTAACTTAGGAAAATTCACATATTTCACTTTCCAATTAAGTAGCATACACATAGACAAGCCTAAGGCCATGATCTCCTTAGCAGCTCATTCCACTCAGAGCAGCAAGAAACCAGACGGGTTGTTCATTCTCTTCCATGTCTCTTGTACAGACTGTAGCAGCTGCTACTATGACAGGCTGTCCGTCTTGTCATTTCTTTATGTATTCATTTTTACAGCTGCAGAGTCTATTCTTATGAATCAGATTTTGCATAGAAATTCATCTTAGAAAAGGAGGACCTAAATATTTGTATTAATCCATCTACTTATGTGAAAAGTTTCTATTCTTTTCTTTTTAAAGAAGTGGTATTTTATTTTCTGAAACTAATTATGTTGTGTAGTTGCACTTGAAGTGCAAGTTAAGAAAATTTATGAATTACAAAACATTTATAAAAATTAATTTAAGAAGCAGTGTTTCTAAGGATTAAATGGCAATATAAAATTAAATATATTAAGTATACATTAAATATACTAAATAATTTGCTTTTAGGAAGGACCATTCTAAACCTAATTTTACCTCATTTAAATAGTGCAGAGAAAGACCCAGTGAAAAATTAAATTTATAATTTTTGATTATCAACAAAGAAATATAAAGACTAATTATCCTTAAATGTTTGAACTCTAAGAGAACATATCTCATTAGTAATATAAATCCCTTATGATACACTATTAAGCATCTTGATTGTAGGTTGACTTAAACGAAAATTTAGAGAATGATCGCTATTCAGTGGTGCCACATTGTGAGAACAAATTAGTTGAGAAAATATAACTTTGATAGAAGTCACCAGTATTATACATTACTTTTATTAAAAGAGAAAGGGATACCAGAAAATGCACTTAAATGCAAAATGCTGCTGTATCCAAAAAAATGCTGTTTGAATGCATTCAGGTCTGGAAACAGCAGACTCATTTGCCAAGTTCAGCATTCTGGGAGTAGCATAACCTCATCAAAAGAGCACTGCATTTTGAGTCAGCAGACCTAAATGTGAACATGGACTTTTGGCCTAAAAATTCCCATCTATAAAAATGACTTAGTATTGTCACCTTTACAGTTATTTTGAAAATAAACTGCTTTTTATGTGCAGTTTTGCTCTTTTTAAGCAGTACTCAATTATAAAATGAAAAGAAAGATCAGAGATCATTTAATATCTTTGTTTTAACAGGGAAAAATTTGCATATCAGTTGATGCAATTAGATGAGGACTTGGGGTGAGAACGATACCAGAGAAGAAGAAACTCTTTTGATTCGAGCCTAGTACACTCTCGTAACACAGCATTCCTTCAATATTACCTTCTGTGATGCAGAAGTGACTCTCTATAATTATGAAAGCAGATGAACTATATCCTGAAAACAAATTCCCTATTCAATACATGCAAGTTAAACTCTGAATGCCTTACAATTTTATACTTATAACATTCACAGAATTTAACAAGAATGATATCCATGGCCTGACAAGTTATGATTAAATAGCCACTCTGATTGATTTAGTGGTGGTATATAAAATAGTAGAGCAGATTTGGAAATGTTAATTTATTAACGTTTCCCAAATATCTTAAGTCCACAGTAATGAAGATGTATTGATGGGATTAATAACATATGGTATCAGTGGATAAACATTGAAAAGACAAGGCTTCCCACATGAGACAAAGATATGTAATTAAAAATTGAAAACTATTCTTGAAAAGACAAAAGTTTTAGGGAGGAGCCATTAAGTGCATAGAAAAAATTTCTGAAAAAATTAACTATGAAGGATATGTGAAGTATACAGCATTAAGCAATATATAATGATTAAGAACCAATTTCATATGCAAATTTCCATTCCCTTATATGTTAGGTAATATCTGCTTCATTCTCTGAAACATATTATAGGTTAGGATGTTATAAAAGTATGAAAGTTACATTTTAATTGGTATCATGATTAGGTCGGCAGTACTGACGAGTACTTCTTAAGCCAAAAGTGGGTTTAGTTGGTGTTGATATATTTGATGGTATTGAATTACATGCCCCAGGATCCTACAAACTCAATTGTCAAATAAGGTCTTATACTCCTCTGAGATATCTCATTTTATATAATTCTATGATTATCCAAGGGAGATAATAACTATTATTAATATTTACCACCACTTAAACAGTTAATACTTCTATGAGTTTAATGTGATGACAATTACCAAAGAATAAAATAAAAGCAAAAGATAGGAAGGAGAGAAAGACATTAAAGAAGAATGAAAGAAGGAAGGAAAAAGGAAGGAAGGGAAAGAAAGATTAATATAAAATAATAATTCCAACAAAATGTCCATTAAGGAACTTGGAAACAACCCACATCTAAAGAAATAGAGCAATGGATAAGTAATTTTTTTAAACTCTTCTCAGTGAAATACGATGCAGCTTTTAGCAATATCTGTTATTGAATATTATGCACTATGACAAATGTCACTGCTATAAAGGTGTATCTTCAGTTTTGCTCTTTCCACACCCCCTGTCCATGATTCATCTTCCTTCCTCCAGCTGCTGGGGGTGTTGGCTGTCTGCAGACCACAGGAGCCACCCTGCCAAGGAACTTCCCTTGCCTGAACAGAGCTGCCTAACTAAATGCTACACTCATGTTCAGCAAAGTCTAAATTCAATGACTGGGTGATGTGAGGGTACAAATTCCTGGCCATCCACCTCTGAAGGATATCCCATCTACCAGGCCCCGTTAGAATGGTGGAGGCCTCTGGGGCAAATGCTTTGTAGTTTAACTTCTATACCCAATTCCCAATTCTGCATTCCCTTCTAAGTATTTTTATCACTAATTCATTTTTTTGCATGCAGTTTCTGTCTCAGAGTCTGTTTTGCAGGCAATCAGCAAAATAAGATAATTAAATCAGGATACCAAATTGACTATAAGCTCCCATTATAACTATACAAAATTTAACAAAAATGGAAACATATTTTTACAGTGGAGTCCTCTGAGGATGTTTTTCTCTTACATTTTATTATTGTAGTCAACCATAAAGCTTTTAAATAATATAATTTAAAGATATTACAATTATCTTAAAGATATTACAAATTACCTTAGGCAAGTTTTAGGTAGACAATCTATTTTGCTTGGCATTCAACAAAATAGAGTATTGTAAATAAAATTTACATTACTGAATTATTTTAATAATTAGTACTATGATTATGAGAATTATGATAACTCAACAGTAATAAGTATTGTGATAAGTCCTTTGCTAAGGTCAAATTCCATATAGTATTTCATTTGTTTTTGACCTGGTTGGGCTGTTCCTTCTTCCCTGTGTCATGTGTTATTTTTGTTATTATTATTTTAAACTTCTTTTTTTCCTAGTCTGAAGTTAACTTTAGTGCTGTCTGTAATCTATTTCCAGGTATTTATTTAAAATGAGATTACTGGGTGAAAAGTCTGGGGTTTATACCCAAATTCAGACTATTAGATGTTAATTAGTATAAAAATATCATGGGACCATCATACATGTTACAGAAAAGACTCAACATTTTTGTTTCTATCTAGTAAAATAAAGCCTTTCTAGTTGTGGAAAGTGAAAGCAATTATGAACATTTAAAACGCACAAACATTATTTTTCTATAATCAAGTTAAGTCTAATGAAATGAAAGGAAATTGTGCTTTTTATAAAAATAATATGTGTCATAACCATCTTGGGCTAATTTCAGATAAAATAATGAAAGTCTTAATCCCCGGTGATGTTCAAAATTAAAAGATAAATAAGAAGTAACCTAGCTGATCCTTGTTACCAGAATTATTTTCAACTCTTCATTACAATTCTACTCATAACTAGGAACTTAACTCTTCCTATTGCTTTAAATTAGTTTTATCTACAGGCTTAGGAGACCTACTCAGTTCCACCTTCTCATTCCAACAATGGTCATTTCTTCTTTGTCCAGCACCGGCTGTATCCAAAAAACTGTGTACCTAGATGTTGGTTTAGGCCTTAAGTCATATTTTCTCTGCATGCAAAACGGTCCAGTTCTTAGGAGAGAAATAGCATGCTTTTAGGGCCAGTTCTAAATGCCTAAGCTAAATTACTTTATTCTCTACTTGAAAGATGTTGCCCACTTGAGGAAAAATGGATTGGAATTAGTGCACACAAAGAGAAACCTATTTACTTCTTCACTGGAATGCAAGATGGCACAGTAAATAAGAAAGAAGAAAAGGAAAAATAAAATTGAGTTCTTTTCAGGTATCACACTGTCAAAGATTATTTATATGTAATAATTTAATTCTCAAAATAACAATATGAGGTTTTAACCAAATCTTTATAGATAAAAAATCTAAGGCATGAAGAATTTATGAACTCTAAAGTAGCAAAACTATTATACTATAATAATTATAGTAAATATTGTCAGAAAAATAGTTGTGATATCAAGATTACACCAAGAAAAATGAAATAAAATGCCTGCTTTATATATTATGTAATGATGACTAATTAAACCATACTTCCTAACTGAAATGAAACAAGTTTAGCATATCCACATAATATCTAAAGTGAGATTTATTTTCAGTGTTTCTATAAGTGAACACAAGCACCAATAAGATAATCTTTCAATTATTTATTATGGTTAGAAAATCACTAAAAATGTGCCTTCTCCAGAGTTGAAAATTAGAATAAAAATGTATGTATAGATAAGGACATAGATAGCTATAGATTGTATGTATTGTAAGTATGTTCACTATTAAAAATTTATTGTATTTTGTATAGGTATAGATTTATAATATATTTCAGATAATCTAAGGCATTTTACCAAATTAGGTATGATATGTACACTGATATCTCTTAACTGCACCAGACCACCCAAGGAGGGAGAAGTATGTCCAAGTTGTACAAGTTGCTCTCTGCACAAGGATGCCCAGGCAAGGGCTTTAGTAATCAGTCTGCTTGTGAAGCTATGTGGTGCTGCACTCCCAAAAGGGCCACCTTTTCTCTGAAATAATTTTTCGAAGGCCACATCTTCTTGCAAAGATATGTGTCTACCAGGCTGAAACATTCCAAAGGGTTTGATTTTCTTTTCTCTAATTTGAATGAGAGAACATTGAAATGAAAATTCAGTGAAAAACTGTATTTGACTGAGTTATTTTTATGAAACCTGAAGGGTTGGAGTATTTGCTGCACTCATTTTATATCAGACTCTCTGATCACCCTTCTGACAGAACAACTAAAAATGGTGTTAAAAAGTATTGTTAAACTGTTTTTACTGAAAAACCAAGAAGATAAGAAAGCAAGAAATTCTCAAAGACCATATACCAAATAAGAGTATTAATCCAGAGACCCAGAGATTTAAGCAAATTGCAAAGCAGTATTAGGCCTGGAGACATGTGCCAGCACTGATGATACTGAGATTCCCTTTTGATGGCTAAAGTGCAGGTGGGAAAGACAACACTGAGGTCTTACTCAATGTGGGGAATCTAAGAAATACCCTGTATAAAGCTGGGATCCAATGGACCATCATGTGAGAATGACCTGGATATCAAGATGTGTTTTAGCTTAAATCTCGTTGCTGAATCATAAGAAGAGTGTCCCTTCCGAAAATCATTATCAAAGCAAGCTCCTATGCATATTTGAGGCCTAAATTCACACTTCTATAATGGTCCAAATAACTTCAAACTGAAATTTTATTTTTCAGTAATCTGCAGTTACAGGCTGAATTAAATAAGAATCCTGTGTAGAGGTATGCTCCTTCAACTCTGATACTGTTCCAAGTAAAATAAATTCCAACATAACAAAATAGAAAAATAAAATGTCACAGGGAAGGAAGACAAGAGAGCAGACAATCAGACAAAAAGGATTTTTACTATTGGAATTATCAGAAACAGAATATAGAATAAATGCTTAACTATAGCTAAGGAAATAAAAAGAGAATGGAAAAAGAAGTAAAGAGTGAGGCACAATAAAATTTAGTAGGCAGATCTCAAAAAGGAATTGACTAGAGCTCCTAGAAATATAGTATTGAAATTAAAAACTTAGAAGATGGGTAAAAACATTATTTTAGATGCAGAGGAATAAAGAAATAATGAACTAGTAGTTCGAACTGACAAGAGTATTCAAAATGCAGGACAGACCAGTAAAGGAATGCAGTTGGTAAGACACAAAGGATCCAGGTAAGAAGATCCAAAATACATCTAACTGAATTTCTAGGAAACACTAAGCATCTATTCGAATTGATAAAAGATGTTTAATCTTCATAGTCAGGAAGGCCAATGACACTGAACCAGCAAAATTAGAAGACATTCACACTTCATAGGAAATTGCAGGCCAAAATCATGAAAATACCCAGAGAGCAGAGAACAGATTTTCTATAAAAGAAAAAGCAACTTTATGGAAGGCTATTTCCTCAATATCAGCAATGGAAGCTAGAAGACAATGAAATAATGTCTTTAATTTACAGAGAACATAACTGTCAACCCAGAATCATATGCCATCCTGAATATTTTTTTTAATAATGATAAATTTTTTAAAAGAAATCAGAAAAGGGAAATGGAAAGTGTTTTTACCAAAAGGCCAAAACTATAAGGAATTCTAAAGGAAGTGATTTAGGCAAGAAGAAATTGATCTCAGAAGGAAGGTTTGAGAAACAAGAAAGAATGAAGATAAAATAAAATGAAAAGTATTTAGGAAATATAACTTTACTAAATATAAAACCATAATAATAATGACAACAACAGCACAACTGGCAATAATAACAATGATAATAACAATAAAAATAGTACCTGTAGTAATAATTATACCTAATCTGTAGGTTCAACAAAATAAGATGTAAAAAACACAACCTAATATCTACATTCGAAGTGTGGAATGCCATGTTAAATGAACTTAAGTTCTATTGTTTGGGAAGAAGGACTGGAATTTTAATCTTTCTTAAATTGAGTATACATTAAAAATAACCCCAAAAAGAATTTTAAAAGTAGGTGTAAATCCAAACTGGGTAAGAGAAAAATTTGAATGAGAGTGAGGAAAAAAAAGACAGAGTGAGAACCCAGGAAAAGACAAACCTAATCTATAATGACAGACATCATTATCAGCATTTGCTGAGAAGGTGTGGAAGTTGGAATTGACAGGGAAGGGTAACAGGTAACTTTTTGGAAGTGATGAAAATAGTCTCTACCTTAATTGTGGTGATTGTTACTTGGGTAAATATATTTGTCAAAATTCCAAACTGAGCACTAAAAATGGGTTAACAATATTGTTCACTGTGCTTGTTTGAATCTGTTATGTACTCCATAAAAGACTATGTTCTTTTAATCCACTCTTGTGGGGGCAGACCTCTTGTGGGTAGGATCTGTTGATTAGATTGTTTCCATGGAGATGTGACCCCTCCCAATCAAGGTGGGTCTTAATTAGTTTACTGGAGTTGTTAAGAGAGGCTCAGGGAGAGAGAGAGAGCTCAGAGCCGACACAGACCAGACGCTTGGAGATGCAGAGAGAAAGACGTTTGTAGATGCTAAGAGAGAAGCCCCTGGGAGAAGCAAGGAGGACACACAGTTGCTGAGAGAAGCTGAGGGAGACATTTTGGAGAGAAGCTAAAATATGTAATCCAGGGTTTGCCCCCAGGAGAAGCTAAGAGAGAAGCCCAGAGATATTTTGGAGAGAGCCACAGAAGCCATAAGTTAACCCAGGAGAGGACAAGCAGACTCCAGCCATGGGTCTTCCCATGTGACAGAGGAACCCAAACCAGAAGCCATCAGCCTTTTTTCAGATAAGTATCATCCTGTTGATGCCTTAATTGGGATATTTACATGGCCTTACAATTAATACACCCCCATTGAAAAGTCAATCGATTCCTGTTATATTGCCTTTTGGCAGCTTTAGCAAACCAGAACATTCATTAATTACACTTAAATACAATTGATGTTTTAAAAATTCAATAAATAAGCTGAGAAGCTGAATGGACAATGCTGATAACTGCAAATATTAACTGAAAAAAATAGTTTCTGGTGTCTTTCAGAATTAAAAAAAAACAGTAAATAGTTGAATCAGTATTAATAGATATCAGGTCATATACACATGCAAAATCCAAACAGTAATAAACATAAATATCAGTTTCCTACCCTACTCCCTCTATGGCTAAGAGAAATATGGCAGTACAGCTCCAACTTCTCCTGTGCAGAGCTTTCATCTAGATAGCCCTTTCAGCCTGCATCCAAAATGACCCCACACTGGCAGCTTCCAGCTTATTAAACTCTCCTCTACTAGATAAAACAAATTCACCAATTCATTGACTAACTTGTGTTGGTTATATAGCTATTTCTCAAGTGTAGCCCTCTAATCTCTCTCACTAATTCTTTCTGGCTACAAGTCATTTACACTTAGGTGTATGCCAGGCACCAGTCCACAGTACTCTTAAATTGGGAAGCAGATATCAAATTCTCCTCGTGGGCCTGTCTAAAATGACAATCCCTAGACTAGATGTGAAGGAGTTAATATATGAAGGAGTTAATATATGGTACAGTTCACCCCTGGAGCTATTTGGAGGAAGAGATGAGACTCATAGCATGTATTTATTCATAAAAATTCCCTTTAAATCCTCTCTCTCTCACATATCTCTCAGAAGAGCTTAGAGGGTCCTTGAATTGGTTCTAGCATATATTCTTCATCAATTTTGCTAAAAGCACTCTGTCACACACTCACTTTTTTAGCTATCATGTTGTTATCAAAATTGAAAGTGAGACAGGAAGATTCCTAGGGATAAAATTCAGTATATTCTGTTAGACAGTGAGTCAAGAATAGATTTCTCCCTTATGTACAAAAGTGCTGTGGTATCATTAAAGAAAGAGTAACAAATTGTGCCAAGAGGATTAGGGAAAGTTTCACAGAAAGATATACTTCAAATATACTTTGGAAGAAAAGAGTTTATCAAGTAAAAGTGGGAGAGAATATTCTAGACAGCTATAGAAATGATACAAAGAAAGTGTCATTTTTCTTGGAAGAAATAACTATAGCAAGCTGGAAAGAAATTTTGTGAAGAAATTTAAAATAAAGGTTCCTAGATAACCACCAGAGACACTTAGAACACAGCCTGCCATTTTTTTAAGTACTCAAATATGTGTTTTATTTTGATCATTTTATTATCAAAAATTTAAATCACTGCATTACAACTTTAAATGTTGTATTTTGAAACATGACCCTGACAGCAGTGGGAATATAAATTGAAAAAAAATTAGAAACAGCAATATCATTAGAAAATCATTTCAATGGTTTACATGAAAGATGGTGAAAGCCTGAATTAGAGCAGGGCTCACAAATAAGGAGAAAGGATGACTATAAATGATACAAGTATTGGTGTATGGGGGAGATTTGGAACATAAGGCTGACATATATCTTTTGTGGGGAATTTCCTGACAGCTCATAGCCATGCCCCATTTTTTCTATCTTGTGAAAGGAGAAGAGAATGTAATAACAAGTACAGTGAATTAGGAGAGATAAAAGATTGCATCCAGTTTCATGAGATGCAAGTTTGGTATTCCAAAAATCTGCATTAAAATCTTCTTGTGGGTCAAGAAGAAATTACAATTATGGAAGCATACAGGGCAGCTTGCCAGCCCTGACAAAAGCCCTCTCCTGAAAGCAAAGTGACTACTCCCTCCCCAGCAGAATGGAATGGAAATGATTCTAGAAGTCGTGGGAAAACCTATCTTACTTCATGGGATCACATACGGGAAAAGGACACTATCAACTGTACAGAGCCCACAGAGCCACCCAATCCGCTGTCCTCAAAGCTTATATTGATTCTTATACACATAAGAAAAAAGAGTCATGAGTTAGATCAGCAACAGGACCCCACAGCTTTGCAGGATTTCCTACAGAACAAAACAAAAGAGTGGGGGGCGGGGCAGAATAACCCACTCCAATGTCTTCCGAATTGTGAATGTCATTCAACTTCCCTTTCTGTTTCGTGCTGTAAGATTAGAAGCAGGATATGGAAGATAGAAGAGGAAGAGCATGCACAAGAGCAGAAAATTGGAACAAGCATTGCAAAAAGTTACTTACTAGCTAATACCTGATTTTGAATATATGTTTTCCAAATGCGCATATTTCTACATGTACATGCACATGTATGTGTATTTTTTTCTACTACCCACAATAGGCAACTCTAAAACAGTGTATGTGTGTGCATGCATACATGTGAGAATATCTGATGTAAGATATATAAAAATGTTTGATTTTAATTATAATAATAATAAAGTAATATAATTCTACACATCTGATTTAAGACTACCAGATTAATGCTAGATAGAGTAGATTATTGATGAACTTCATAAGAACCCCATACAATAGAGTTCAATGTATTTTTCACAGGTTGAAGAAGAAAAAGAAGTTAAGAAAATATATGTAGTGAGCATGAACTAACTTTTTAAGAAATTTGATAATAAAGGGAACGAAAATCATAAAGCAAACATGAGGGAGAGGAAAGATTAAGGGATGAATTGAGTAGGTTGAAAACCTGTACCAAAGATAGGAATTGGAATGGAGGCAACTGATAATTAAATATTCAAGAAGGGATGACAGGGGTATCAGCTCTTATGTGCTGTTCTGTGTTCGCTGTGAAGCAAACTATCTATTGAACTGTGAGAAGAATTAGGTTATAGAAAATGAGAAGAAATTTCAAAATACTACACATTGCTGAGAAAAGAAACTGAATAGGAATAAGTGATATAATTGGTGAACAGTGTAGATTTTCACATGAATTTGGAGTTTGAAACAAGGAATATGCTTTGACACTAATCAGTCCAGTAATGTAATTTTCTCCAACATGCCCCAAGAACTTGGGTCAGGCGCAGAGAAAGCAGATGATTAGTTTCACCACATGAAATGTCTTAGGCATATTCAGTGGGAAGATGAGAAAGCCGAAGGAATAAACGGTGCTATGAAAGTATAGTTGAAATAGCTTATCAATAAGTTCAGGATGGATAGCAAAGAAAGTGAAGTGAGAAAACCAGGAAAATAGGTAAAAATTAATGAGGAAAAAACAGGTTTCATAAGAAAATATTATCTTTGGAGATAGTGATCAATGATCAGTCATCAAAATGTTGGTTTCTAAATCTCTGGAGCAAGAAAAATTCCAGCAAAAATCCTGGTGAATTCTACCAAACCTTTAAAGATGAGTTGACACCCAGTCCTTCTCAAACTCTTTCAAAGATTTCAAGAGAAGCAACACTTCATAATTAAGGAACACTTCCTAATTCATTCTATCAGGCCAGTATTACCAAAGCCTAATAAAGAATCAGAAGGTAAAGAAATTACAGACCCATTTCCCTTATTAATATACAGGCAAAAATCCTTAACAAAATACTATCAAACTGAAAACCACAGCATCTTACAAAGATTATATACTATCACCAAATTTATCCCAGGAACACAAGGGTGGTTTAACAAACAAAAATCAATCAAGGTAATACACCATATACCACATAAATACAATGAAATAAAAACCACATAATTACCTCAATTCATGCAGAAAAGGCATTGGACAAAATCCAACATCCTTTCATGATTAAAACACTTGGTAAACTAGGAATAGTAAGGAACTTTGTCAACAGAATAAAGGTCATTTATGAAAAAACCACAGCTAACATCATACATAATAGTGAAAGACTGAAAATTCTCCAGTTAAGATCAGAAACAAGATAAAGATGCCCTCTTTCACCAATTTTTTTCCCAATATTGTCCTAGAAGTTCCAGCCAGAGCAATTAGGCAAGAGGAAGAAACAAAAAGTATCAAATTGGAAAGGAAGAAACAAAACCAACTCAATTTGCAGACAACATGATCTTATCCATGGAAAATCCAAAAGAATACAACAAGAAAACTTCTAGAGCTAATAAATTAATAAATTAATTCAGCAAAAATCTAGTGCAATTTTATACACTAGAAATGAACAATCTAAAGAGGAAATTAAGAAAACAATTGTAATTAAAATAGCAGCTAAGAGGATAAAATATCAGGGAAAATACTTAGCCAAGAATATGAAAGACTTGTACACTGAAATCGATATAACACTGATGAATGAAATTAAAGAAGACCTAAATAAATGGATAGAAATCTCATGTTCATTAATTAGAAAACTTTATATTGTTAAAATATCAATACTACTTAAGGCAATTTACAGATTCATTGCAATCCCTATCAAAAGTCCAGCAGCTTTTTTTTAATTTTTTGCAGAAATGGAAAAGCTGAACTTCAAATTTATATGGAATTGCAAGGGACTCTGAATAGCCAAAACTATTTCAATATATCCAAATTTCAAAACTCACTACAAAGCTATGGAAATTAAAACAGTGTGGTACTGGCTTCAGGATAGACAAATAGACCAATACGGTAGAACTGAAAGCACAGAGAGAGATCCACACATCTATGGTAAACCAATTTTCAGTAAGGGTGCCAGGTATATAAAATGGGGAAAGAATAATCTGTTTTTTAAATGGTGTTGGGAAAACTGGGTATCCATGCGTAAAAAAAATAACGTTGGACCCCTGCAGCACACCATATACAAAAATAAATAATAGTGGATTAAGGATCTACATGTAAGAGCTAAAGCCATAAAACTCTTAAAAGATAACATAGGGGTAATTCTTCATGACCTTGGATTTAGCAGTGGCTTTTCAGATATGACAATAAAAGTATAAGCAACAAAAGAAACAATCAATAAATTCAATTTCATTAAAATTAAAAGCTTTTGTGCATCAAAGGCCATTACCAAGAAAGTGAAAAGACAACTTACATACCAGGAAAAAGTAGTTGCAAAGCACCAATATGGCAGGGGCTTAATAGCCAGAATGTATAAGGAACTTTTACAACACAACAACAAAAAGATGACTCAATTTTAAAATGTGCAAAGGACTTTTGCAGACATTTTTCCAAAGAGGATACACAAATGGCCAATAATTACATGAAGATATACTTAACATCATTAGACATTAGGGAAATGCAAGTCAAAACCACAATGTGATTTCACTTTGCACCCACAAGGATAGCTATCATTAAAAGAACAGAAAATGGCAAGTGTTTGAGAAGAGGAGGAGAAATTGGACTTTTGTGCATTGCCTGTGGGAATGTAAAATTATGTAGTCGCTATAGAAAGCAATATGGCTATTCCACAACAAAGTTAAATATAATATTATCATATGACCTAGCAATTCCACTTCTAGGTATATACATAAAGAAACTGAGGACAGAGACTCAAAAAGATATTTGAGCATCAATGTGCATATTAGCATTATTCACAACAGCCAAAAGGTGGAAACAACTCAAATGTTCATCAACAGATCAAAAAATGTGGTAAATAACACAATTGAAATTTATTCAGCTGTAAGAAGGAATGAAGTTCTGAGACATACAGAGAGAAGCAGAAAGAATAGCAGATCAATATGTACTGAGGGAAGTGATAAGAGGTCCATCTGAAGAGTTTTTCAAGGGTGATGGTAAGTACTTTACATCAATGGTAGGCAAAACTTTACAATGACCCCCAAGATCCCTGCCCCTTAGTATATATCCTGAATAACCCCCTCCCTTTGCAGGTGGGCCCAGTAATGTGATGGATGTCCTCCTGTGATTAGGATGCCCCAAATGGCAAAGGAAGGGATTTTTGCAGACATCCTGAAGGTCCCTAATGTGTAGACTTTGACTAAATCAAAAAGGAGATTATCTTACATGAGCCTGACCCCAACAGGACATCCTTCAAAAGAGGGTCTAGAAGGAGAGACTTGCAACAGGGACACGCTCCTGCTGGCCTGAAGAAACAAGTCACTGTGAGTTCTACAACTGCAAGGAAATGACTTCTACAAACATATAAGCTCAAATTTTGACAGAGTTTGTTTTCTTTAAGAGAAGCAGATAAAAGCAGAAGGGACATGTGGGACCAACACAGGAGTAAAACAAGAAAAGAGATATTAGATTAGGAAAGAAAAGAGAGATAACTGCCAGAGGTAATGGGCTACATTGCAAAATATGAAGGTTTGGCCTTAGATTGAAGCAACAAAGTTCAGCCATGAAAACTAGAGACAAAATACAGTATGCATGAGTACAATTTAAAGAAGGTTGGAAAAAGTGGTAGTGGGGAGATGAAGTCATTTGCTTCTGATTATTTATACGTTCTCAGTAAAGAAAAAAAAACTGTGCTAATCATTTGAGAGTGGGAGGCCTGTTGGAGGTTGAAAGAAAGGAGAAAATATGAGTTAGTCATCTTGGAGAGTGGGAGAGTAATTGACTCGGATGCAGTAAATTGTCAGGCAGTGCTATATTGAGCTGTTCTAAGGGCTGAACAAAGAGAGAAGCAGGTGGGTGAGAAGTGTTTTGTTTCATTTTAGGCCATTACCATTGTGAGATAAAGGAAACAAAAAGTTGAAGCTTTTTAAAGGGAGGAATTCTATTCACGGGGCATGGGATTTTAGCTCTTGTTTTTCTTCCATCCTAATCTTTTCTTCAGTGTGGAGGATAGTGTGCATAGTTTGGCTATGCAGGCAAAACTGCTGGACTCTTTCTCCCTGCTCACACATGTCCCGAGGAAGCAACTGCAGTGAGATTGGAAGGGGAGAGAGGAGATGCTTGGTATATCCTTTATTCTTCCCCTCTCCTTTCTCTTGGAAACCGGCATTCCTAAAGAAAACATGTGTCCTTGACTGCTTTTAGCTGTGCAATAAGCCTTCAGCATAAGTTTTCTAGAACTGCTGGTATAAGTTGAGTTTTCTAAATCTCAAGTCCAGTATTTTGAATCCACTTTCCCACAAATACAAGCCATGTTTTCTAATATTCTCCTTATCAGATAAGGCAGATCTTCATGTGCTTTATTTTTTAGTATTCTAAATTGATCCAGAACTTGGTTGTAGAAGACAGGCTAATTTATAGCGTTCCCTTGAATCACAAAGTGTAAAAGGAAAAGAATAGAGCAAGCAGGACAGGGAAGGTTAAGAAGGACATAGAGAGTAGAGAGAATTCTTTTAATGATACAAACTCGCAGAGTGAATGATAAAGATAAAGTGTGGACGTAAAGTTGGGGGGCCCAGGAGTGACGGGTTAATAAATCAGATTAGGTTTAAATCACAAAGTGTTTTTAAAGTAAACTTACATTTGGTATTATGCCTCTCTGTCAAGTAGTATATTGGTATCAGTGAGTGTTGACAATCCAAAATGAATGTAGAATTATATATAACATATGATATATATAGTATACGTGGTTTTTTCCACCTATTTATATTCTGTCCTTGCAAACACACACATTTCTAAGTGTGTGTATTTTTCAACTTTCTATGTCAAAAAAGATGATTTTGTTGGAGTTGGCAAATGCAGTATTCCAATTAAAATAACACACTTTTAACACCTTTTTGAGGCACATACAACAAACTATACTATATGCATTTTGACATATGCATACACTTGAGGAATGTTCTCCACAATACAAAGAGTAAATATATCCACTACTTCCAAAATGTCCTCGTGCCCTCTATAATCCCTTCTTCCCACTCCTTCCTGCCTGCCCCTACCCTCAGGCAATCACTGACCATCTTTCTGTCACTATGGATTAAAAGATTAGTATACTGTTGGTAGATTTTTGGTCTGGCTTTTTCAATTTAGCATATTTATTTTGGATTTATGCAGGTATATACAATGTTTTACAGCTTTATTCAGATATATCTCACATAACAAAATCAAACCATTTAAAGTACACAGTTCAGGGATAATTAGTCACTGAGTTGTGCAACCATGGTTACAATCTAATACTAGAATATGTTGATAACCACCATCCCCCCACCCCCCATCCCCACACACACAGGAAACCCCACACACATCAGCAGTTATTTCCCATTCTCACTGCCCCATCTCTACACTGGTTTTAGGCAACCACTAATCTGCTTTTGGTCTATATGGATTTGCTTTTTCAGGACATTTCACATAAATGGAACCATACAATATGTGGTCTTTTCTGACTGGTTTCATTGACCCAGAATGTTTTGAAGGCCCATGCATGCTATAGCATTTATCAGTACATCATTTTTATTGCCAAATAATATTCCATTGCATGAATATACCACAGGTTGTTTATCCATTCATCAGTTGTTGGAATTTAGGTTGTTTGCACTTTTAGCTATCACAAATAACATTGTAAGTATTATAAATAATGCTATGAAAGTTTTTATGTGGACATAAATTTTCATTTTTCTTGGGCATATACCTTAGAGTCGAATTCTTGGGTTGGCATTCATCATTTGGAGGAATTGTCACTGTTTTCCAAAGCAGGTGCATCATTTTACAATCTCACAAGCAATGTATAGGAGTTCCAATTTCTCCACATCCTTGCCAACATTTAACGTCTTTCTTTTTGATGATAGCCATCATAGTGGGCATGAGGTGGCATCTCATTGTGGCTTTGATTTGCATTCTCTTAACATAATGATGTGTTTATTACAATTTGGATATCATCTAATCAAATATTTTTCCCATTTTTAAATTAGTTTTTATCATTTTGAGTTTAACAGTTTTTATATATTCTGAGTTCCTAATTAGATAGATGATAGGCAAATATTTCTCCCATTTTGTGGGTTGTCTTTTCACTTTCTTGATGATGTCCTTTGACACATACGAGTTTTTAAATTTTGATGACTTACAATTTACTTTCTTTGTTTTGCCACTGTGCTTTTGGTGCCATATCTAAGAAAAATTGTGTTCTAGTTTGCTAATGCTGCTGGAATGCAAAACACCAGAGATGGGCTGGCTTTTATAAAAAGGGGTTTATTTGGTTACACAGTTACAGTCTTAAGGCCATCAAGTGTCCAAGGTAACACATCAGCAATTGGGTACCTTCACTGGAGGATGGCCAATGGTGTCCAGAAAACTTCTGTTAGCTGGGAAGGCACGTGGCTGGTGTCTGCTCCAGAGTTCTGGTTTCAAAATGGCTTTCTCCCAGGACGTTCCTCTCTAGCAAGCTTGCTCCTCTTCAAAACGTCACTCACAGCTGCACTGAGTTCCTTCTCTTTGAGTCAGCTCATTTATATGGCTCCACTGATCAAGGCCCACCCTGAATGGGTGGGGCCATGCCTCCATGGGAACATCTCATCAAAGTCATCACCCACAGCTGGGTGGGGCACATTCCAAGCAAATCTAATTAGCACCAAAACATCTGCCCCACAAGACTACATCAAAGATAATGGCATTTGGGGGACACAATACATTCAAACTGGCACAAATTGCTTACACTAAGTTCATGTAGATATATTCCTATTTTTTAAGTATATTTACAGTTTTAGCTCTTACATACAAGTCTATGATCCATTTTGATTAAAATTTATGTATGATGGCATATATGGGGCAAAAATTCACTCTGTTGAATTATGTTGGCATCCTTATCAAAAATCAAATGAATCTAAATGTGTAGGCTTATTTCTGGACCCTCAATTCATTTTTCTATTTGCCTGACCTTATGCCAGTATCACACTATCTTGATAAATATAGCTTTGTTGTATGTTGGGAATATGGGAAGTGTACATTCTCCAACTTTTTTCTTCTTTTGCTAGACTGTATTGCCTATTTTGGGCCCCTTGCATTTGCAAGTGAATTTTAGAATTGGCGTTCCAATTTCCATAAAAAACAAAACAAAACAAACAAACAAAAAGACCTAGGATTGTGGTAGGGTTTGCATTGAATCCACAGATCAATTTGGGTAATATTGCTGTTCTAAAAATGCTAAGTCTTCCAGTCTAAGAATATGGATTGTCTTTCCATTTTTTAGATCTTCTTTCATTTCTTTCACCAATGTTTTCATATTTTAGGATACAAGTTGTACACTTCTTTTGTTAACTTTTTTCCTAAGCACTTTATTCTTTTTGCTACTATAAAGGTGGTTGTTTTCTTAATTTCATTTTCAATTTTTCATTGCTGGTGTATAGAAATATAATTGATCATATTTCTGTCACACTGCTGAACTCATTTATAGTTATTTACAATTTTGAGAACTAACCACTTTTAGAATAAATATTGCCATGTCAATGAAACACCAATCATAATTTATAAGACTTTTACTGAAAGTCTTTTGGTTAGTACTGCCTTTTCAGTATCATTTATAATTGTATCAATCAAGGTTCAATCAGAGAGAAGAACCACTAACAGATATATATATATATATATATATATATATACACACATATACATACATACATACATATATATAATTAAATATATATATTTATATCTACATGCAGATACAATATATGATTTATTACAGAAATTTTGAACTTACACAATTGTGGGAAATGGCTAACCAGTTTTTCTAAAGCTATTGTCTTTTTGTCTGGTGCTGAAGCTTGAAGCCTGCAACACAGGCAGTTGAGAAGGGAAGACATATGCAACCTGAGGGAGCTTGAACCCGTGAGAAACCACATGTAACAGTCTCTTATTACCTCTGAATTCAATGATGGCAGTTTCTTGCAGGAAGGTCTGGAGCACTCTATCAAAGAGCTATACACATGATCTGGCCCAGGAATCACAGAATCTGAAGGAGGATCCAGGGGAAAGTGGAACAGCTGCAATCCCAGGAGGGCTACATGCCAACGAGGTGGGCCAGTAGATAAATTCCAACATGTATGATCTGCAAGAGCATCTGGTGACCATGTACCAACCTTCCAAGTATAAAATCAATATGGCTGCAGCTTAACCTTTGCTCTTCAAATCTCATGCAAAATATTTCTGTGGCACCCCCCAACCAAAAACATTCAAGGAGGGGAGTTCTGAGAAATCATGTTAGTCTATCCAATTTGACATATTATGAAGACACCATAATGATAATATTTAAAGCAGTCTTTAAGAGCAAACATTCAAAGACACTTGTTATAGAGTCATAATATCATTAAATAAATTGGATCAAAACCGTTTTGAAGAAATTTAGAGCACCATTGACTTATCTTACATCTACATTAGGCTGTGAGTTACTTGGCATATTATTTAACTTTGAGAATCCTCCACTGTAACCTATTATAATTAAATTGTTCTAAAATCTAGTACTTAGTTTGAAGATTTGGAACTATGTGACATTCTTAATAGTCTCCTCTGGCTTCTAGTGAACTTGCATATTTATAGTTGCTCTTATTTGTTATTGCATTTTCTGAAACTATTATTCACAATAGGAATTTCCCTAAAAGTAAATAAACAAAAATTGTGATGAGAAGTAGAGAGGAGCATTAAAATTTCAAGATGTAAAACAAGGGAAAATTTCAATGTCTGCTCTTCATTTTTTCATGTCTAAACATGTACTCTTCTCTTAGCATTACCTCTCTCTTTTCTGACATCAGCAAACTTGTTTGAGCAAAGAGGTAAGTTAAACCTCAATGTAGTTTGCAAGTCAATATTACCTTTTACACAGGATTGTGAATTTTTAAATTGGCTTAGGAAATATATTAGAGAAATTCTGCCAAATCTGAGTAAACTGTATTTTAAATTTAAAAAGATGGTCCATATTTCCTAATGTTAATAAATGTCTCTCTCCTTTTTCATATCATTCTCTTATACAATGATAAAAAGGTATGTCAAGCCCATATTTAAATCAAGTTTCCATTTATCTGCAAAATTTATGTAAAATATAGATGCATATAATGTTCATATAAAAAGCAAAATATTCAATATCCTTCCAAAGTAAAAATCCCAAATGTGCCCTGCATTTGGAATGCTTAAATTAAAAGGGCCAGATGGTGGATTCTATGATAGTGACAACTAAAAGAAAAACTAGATATAAATCATTTAATTTCTTTAGATGTATTAATTGAACAAAAATACAGTTTGATTATAATGACATAAGTATTAAATATGGATGAATATTTTTGTCAAACAATATTTAAACATGCTTTAATTGCATTCATTTTTATTTTTAATTTATTAACTGCCTTTAACTTTCTATTATGAATTGTCATCTATACTATATTTTATGAGTTTTTATGGTAGATTTTGGAACTTACTGAGATTTGGTTCATTACAGTTTATTCCTATAGCCTGTCATTAGCTCAAGGATCATTGATTAAATTGATTTTAACACTTCTTTTATTTTTTCAGAATACATGCTATCTAATTCTTACAGAATTTGGGAATTTTATGTATTGAAAAATGACAAGAGTATATGTGTTAAAAAATTTAAAATAAGGATCCAATTATATTTTAAACTTCAATTTGATATTAATTTCGCTTATTTGAATGATAGCATGCAAGTGTTTAATTTCTGCAGTAATCTGTTTTGTGATGTATCTTTTTAAGTTTTCATAAATGTCAGAATTTTGTGGCATTTATTACATTTTGTATTAATAATAATTAACAGCAAATAACCTTGGGCTGCAAATGCAACACTTTTAGGTACTATAAGTAAAAGTGTGATGCTATTCAGAATTCTTATCTTACTTTATTTTGAAATTAAAAAAAATTTTTTTCTAGCTTTAGGTGACATGCCAAAGAATGATAATGTTTCAGTATTTTCTGAAGAAAAAAAATGAGCTTCCTTTTAATTACTCATGAGTAGAACAAACAATTTATACTTTGCCAAGGTCACTTTTGGAAGAAAAGTGCATTTTGCCATAAGTATAGAAAAACAATCGAAAATCCTACATGGGATAGGTAATACACTTTATAACTTTACTGAGATCAAACCAAAATATTTCTCACATTTTGATAAAAATAATTTTCTCCCAGTAGGGAAGTCACAGGATAAATCTGTTCAATGTGCCAGGAAGGGATTCATGACCTGGCTTCTATTAACAGAAATGGGGTGTCTTGCAGCTATATCTCCATAAGTTGCACTGAAAAATACCTCTGTAAGTAAAGATTCAACCCAAGGGTTAGTTTTTACTGCAAGTTATAAACTTCAAGAAACTGGGTATGTAATGGAAATGCTGACACAACCTTAACGATAGCTGCTTCAATGGAGCAACTATAATACTCCTTCTCCTTTATTTCAGCAAGTGTGAGTGTTTATGTTGCCACTGGATAAAAGAATTGATGTGGAAATTACTCATGCTTGGTGGATTGCATGGTAATAAAAGAAAGTTTTGCTAAACAGAGCTTTGGGTTAAATGGAATACAGTCTCAATTTCCCCTACAAAATGCTTTTTACACATTTTATTTCGTACTATTTATATTCTACAAAACTTTCCTTATGTCATTTATCAGTTCTGTATTTCATCTGCAAACACTTCACTAATGAAAATAATTTATATAAACTTAATTAGACAGTGCACTTTTATTTTTCAGGAAACACATTTATATTGTCAGGAAAATGTTAGCTTTCCTTAATAGTAAAATCAGGTTTTTTTCAGTTTTATGGTCATTTATATTTAATTTTTAAGAAGTGCTTTGATAATTGTGGTTATCTATGAAAGATTTTATAATATTATTCTAAATACCAGTTTATACTTTTTAGAAAAGAAATGCTATATATATTATATATATTTTTGAAATAAAATATTTTAGAAATCATTCCATGTAATAAATTTAAAAATTAACAACATAAAACTTTATCTTTTATTTCTCCAAAAATTGTATTATTTTAAGTAAGGAAATTAAACCTGTGAATAAATCTCATTTCCTAAATCATGAATATACAGAGTACAAGACTTTTCAAAGTGGTTTTAAAAATGCTGGAAATAAATTATTTTCTTTATTTAAATGATAATTATTGAGAAACTTTGTGTTATTTGTATATAGCTAGGCTGTGGGACTATAACAGTGAGTATGACACAGTACTTGCATTCAAGGGTTTTAGTCTAATGGAAGAGAAAGACATGAAAATGTAACAAAGGAATGTGCTGAGTTATTTTATAAAGACATGGTCGAAACACAGCAAAGAAATAAGAACAATATTAGGGACCTCAGATGATAAGAAAAAGATATACAGATGGGAGAATACTTCTTATGTGTCTTGAAAGATAAGTAGTAATCAATCCATCAGGTAAGATGGAAAGGAATATCCTTTTTTTCTTCTGGAATAGTAAAGAAGAGATAAAGAGCGGAATACAGCATCCCATCGAGTAGGTACAGCATGAGGCCATGTGACCATACATCCCTTATAGTTGGATAAGATGCTTATTTATTGTGATGAAAGGAAAAACTGGAAGGTAGAACTGCATTCTATCCAGATGGCCTTCAGTGTATGTGAATTAATTTTGTGCATTTTCCTATATGGGGTAAGAATTATAGAAAGAGTTTAGAGCAAAAAGAAAAACTGTATATACCTAGAGGAAATCTGGATTTTTTTTTTAATGGGATCAGGCCATTTGATAACTGAATGAAATAGTCTATAATAAAAAGGGTGAACAAAGTCTAGGGAGATGATTTCAATATAGATATTTAGATATGAAATTGACACTTTAAATGAAAATATTTTTATATCTCCTAATAATTGCATTAAATCTTCAGAGTATGAAAATCAGTGACCTTAAATGAATAGTCAAGTTTTTAAATGAAATAGTTTGAAGCTTGAATTCCATGTGAAATTTATTAATTTATAAGCCTGATATCCCTCACCAATCAATGGCTAATTTATAGGATTTGTGCATTAAGTAAAAGGGAAACTAGCAAGTGCTTGGCCTATAAAAAGTATTCAATAAATGAGCCCCTGTTTTGTTTTGTTTTAAACACTTACAGTACTATCTCCTTTTTATTTTTGTCTAAGTCCAATAGAGAGTGGAGCAATTGCCCTTTTGAAGTGCCTGTCCTAGACACTGCATTGAGCTATGACAGATGGAGACTCAGTAGCAGTCATGCAGAACACTTGCCAAATGGGACAGTCATCTGAAGAAGATGGCAGTAATAGACTTCCTCACTGCAGGACCCAAAGACCTACCACCATTCACCAATGACTGCAGAAAGTACTTGGTGACTCTATGTCCATAACAATACCAAGAGATATTAGGCAATCTTTACTAAAGACACTAAGAAAAATGAAGCTTGACCTTCAAGTGAGGATGCCTTTCTCCCCTCCCTCTTCTCTCCCTCTCTCTCTCTCTCTGTCCCTCTCTCTCATTTTCCCATAAAAGGCATAAAGAAGTCTGCATGAGAAAATCGAAATTTAGCAGAGGAAATAGTTCAGGTGGTTCAGGTGGATTATAAGGACATTCTCAACTTCTACAGAGATAAATGCTAGAATGTTCCAGATAAAAAGTTTGGAACCTTTGTGACTTAATATGAAGAAAATGACAAACAGAACCATTCCTCTCACACTCTACTTTTGTTTCCTTCTATCCTATCTTCTTCCCTCCTTTCTCTTTCCTTTCCTTGTTCATTCCTTATCTCTCTTTCTGCTTTTTTTTTCCTCTTCCTCCTTCTCCTTTTATGTTGAGAACACTTTCTTTAAAACAAACAAACATTCTTCAGATGCCAAATATGTACAACAGATGAAAGCCAGGCAACTCGGTATGAATCAGGGCAGAAGTCCAAGACATCACTCATTCAGCACCATCCCAGTCCCTGGGACTGTCTGAAAAGAACAACCTTGATACTCTTTAGAACACTGACTGAAGATTATGGATTTAAAGCAAAAATGTGGACTGAAGATTTGCTGTTTCATAGATTAACTGGATGAAGCAGAATTAAATAGGGTGAAAGGCTGCATGGTCTCTGAATTTTTTGCTATCTTTCTGATTGTGTTAAACTTACATATCAACCAGGCTTCTGTCTACTTCCAAGGGTAGGTGACGATACAAAAGATCAGAGAAGCACACCTGTAGATGTTTAAGGGATTTTACATCTATTTAATGAAAAACAAACCTAGCTAAAGAAAAGTGCAATAATTTAATTGTGACATTCGATCTAGATACGTGAAAAGTTAACTGTTGAATTACATTTTATTAAAATACTTTCACTAGAATAGTTCACAATATCAAAACAAAAACAAAATCGTTTTTGTAGTGAAAAGTGATATCAAATATGCCCCAAAAGATACAATACCATGCATAATTTCACTAGTATCTTAGATGTGGGTGAAAATGCAACACACCATTTAGAGGGGAAATTTTATATATATATATATATATATATATATATGAGTATATATGTACATATTTTATATATATATATAACCTCTTTACATATTACAATTTTTAAACTTCCTCATGCATAAGCTTGTACCACATGGACAGTAGAAGTGGGAAAGAGGGGAGGGGAAACAAACTAAACTTACAAAATAAAAGTTATCTATGTGTCTTGTGGTTTTAAAGAGTCTCATTTGACTTTAAACCCTTTTTTGTTGTAAAAATGTTCAGCTTTTCTAGGCTTTTCCCATTCTGCCTGCGCTTTTCCATAATGGAATGTGAATATATAGGAAAGGTAATATGATGAGGCAGGGCTTTTTCGCTATTCTGAGTCTTCACTGGACTCTTTAGGAGCACACTTTGTCTGATTTCTGGGTATCCTGTTGCACTGTTGCCAAGGGATGCAGTTGGCAAACTTGTGGTCTATTCTTGGTGAAAATCCTCCTTTGGTGTCTTGGCCCCATCTCAGTCACCTGGATCTTGCACTTGGCTGTGGCAGTACACACTGCAGACTCCTTTGTGCCCCTCACCAAACAGCCACATGGCAGCCTCAATGACTCCGTACTAAGCTTTTCTGACCCCACAGGAACATCCTGTGCTTCTGGATCTTTCCTATACCTTCCAGGAGCACAGAGAGACTTGAAGGAGCCAGGTTTTTACTTCCAGCAATTTCTCCACTGAGGCCACAACTTCAGCCACTGTCAGTCTATTTCTATCACAGTAGCCATTGTAGATATGATGCTTCTCTAATTTCTCTAGTATTTATCCATTGTTTTTTAACTTTCATCAAGTCATCTGTTTCAATTCTCCTGGCCCAGAGGGGGAAATAGAATACACACAATTGTTATTTCTTGCTTTTCTAACTAAACTTTCCAGAGTCTTTCTGTTACCCTGCTATGGAAATAGCTCAACTACTTCCATAGGCTGACTTCCTGTTGGTCAAATACTGTCTTATTACAACCATTGATTCAAGTAAATCCTTCAGGTCTTGTGCTGGTTTGAATGCATTTTGTCCCCCAAATGCCATTATCTTTGATGTAGTCTTGTGGGACAGACGTTTTGGTGCTGGTTAGATTTGCTTGGAATGTGCCCCACCCAGCTGTGGGTGGTGACTTTGGTGGGATACTCCCATGGAGGTGTGACCCCACCCATTCAGGGTGGGCCTTGATCAGTGGAGCCATATAAACATGCTGACTCAAAGAGACTGAACGGAGTGCAGCTGTGAGTGACGTTTTGAAGAGGAGCAAGCTTGCTAGAGAGGAATGTCCTGGGAGAAAGCCATTTTGAAACCAGAACTTTGGAGCAGATGCCAGCCACGTGCCTTCCCAGCTAACAAAGGTTTTCCGGACGCCATTGGCCATCCTCCAGTGAAGGTACTTGATTACTGATGTGTTATCTTGGACACTTTATGGCCTTGAGACTGTAACTGTATAGCCAAATAAACCCTCTTTTTATAAAAGCCAATCCATCTCTGGTGTTTTGCATTCTGCAGCATTAGCAAACTAGAACAGGTCTCAAGGCTTTAATCTTGATATTTGATATCTGAGCTTCTTCCTGAAAAAGAATAGGACTCTAAGCATGGATGGAGTGTTCCTCTCTGGAATTTCCCATCTACTGAAGGGTGTCATCTCACCCAAAGTTATGCCCCTTTTGCAGGGGCAGCCTGCATCTAAATTCCATGTTATATGGTTGATCAAAGACTTGGCCCTGTTGTCTCAATTCAGCACAACTCTGAAGGGCCATGCCAAGTCTAGATCTCCCCAAAGGATGGACTGAGTACCCTGTTGTAACTGGATCCTTTTTTGACTTTCCCCTCTACTCAATCTTGCTTCATTCACTTCCTTAGAGATATCATTCCTAAGTGCACAGCCCAGTAAAATTGCATGCAAATATCTCAGAATCTGTTGCCATGGACCCCAATCTAAGACAGGTGATCCCAAAATGATTCCAGAAAGCAGATTCAAAATGGGAGATTTTATGGCTAGACTACTTGCCAACCATCTGGTTTTGAGTATCCAATCACCCACAGTAAGCAGAGTGCTGGTAGCCCTAATTGCAGGGCAATTATTAAAACTTTCACTGATGTTGAACTTGGATGGGATACCTACAGAAGAGAATGTACTGGCTGCTTCAATATTTTACAGATTTGAGAAGTATGAGGGAAGTAGTCATTGTAAGAACTATAGAATCATATAGATACTGGTGGTTGCTATCCACGTACCATGGAATACAAGGAATGGTTGAGAGTGATTAATTACCAATTTAATGTGAAGTGGGAAAAATCAGTGGGACCTGTTGTCAACTTACAAAGCTAATCTTCTCCTGAATTCAAAGTACAGAAAGATCTGGGGACCATATACAGACCTTAAACATAAGGCTAGCAGAGCTCTGGTGATTTTTGCATTCTCAGCCTAAGCAAGTCTCTGACACCAAGATCAGGGTCCTGATTGGGAAGAAATGGGATCCTCGAATTGGACTGAGTTCATTTCAGCATAATAAAATCCCAGGTCTTCCTGAAGCCTATTGAAGTGCTAAAGTGGCTCACTCTTCCCTGGTAAAGACTAGCACTCTTCCAAAGCTTGAAACTGCTGAAGAGTCATCTGCTGTGAAAAGCAACGTGCCCTCTCAGGACTTATCCCATTTTCTCTCATAGCCACCAGACAAATAACCAACATAGCTATGTCGGGTAATGGTTGATTCTACTAGGGAAAGAAAGGCTAGTTGCCATAAGAGCCACCCAACTACCAAACATGTTTCATCAGGATCTAAGAGAACATGTATAAGAATGGTTTTGAGGATAATGGATCAAGGGGAGCAAAATATTAAGTCAGATATGGGAGAATTTATCCACATGGAACACTCTCCCAGGACTTAGGATTTAACACTCTAGTAAAGATCCTGGGGGCTATATGGGATTTAGAAGTTTAGATAAAGCAGTGATGTATTATAAAAGACATAGAAATGCCAGAGTAGAAGAAAGAATCAAAAGGCACAGAGAATTTGGCATAGTAGAATGGATATACTCTGTATCATCAGAAAGTTCACTGTCAGACAACTTTCTAGGGAAAGACCCAGAGGGCATGCCATTTACCAAAGCATCAAAAGGAATTCTCTGGTGAGAGGGGCACCAGGATAGCCAAGAAGTTTGTATGATTGTTTATTGCAAGACAGAGATGATGATAATAGATGCTATTTTAGAACTGAGCTGCCTAGCAATAAGAGGGTTAGGAACTTGAAACAATAAAGGCCACTTGAGAGCATTTAAACTTCAGAAACATGGTGAGTGAAGTTATTATGATGAGTGATAAGTCCAGTGTGGAAACCAGGGGGAAAAAAAGAATCCTTTTGAGAGATTATTAAAACATCATATTGCTAAGGGCAAGGTAAATCAATAGGCAACAGAAGTAGTTTAATTTATAAAATCAAAAAATCAATGATGGATGATCAGACAGATGAGAGCAGCTGGGTCAGTGGGAAATGATGATTTGCATCTCAGATGGAAACATAAACCAAATTTCAGACTTGCCTAAGGGAGAAACAATGCCCCTAGGAGGAAAGACACTGCAGTACCACAGTAAGTATTTACAGTAATGATTTTCCCAGATTTGCCCAAAAGGACCTATGGAAGATCACTGGGATAACCATATACCATGGAAGAGGGAATACAAAGACACTTTGAGCACTGACATTAATACCCAAGGACTTGGGAAGACGGTTGCTGCAAAGGAGAGGCTAGGCCTCCCTGTATTTGTGCCTAAGAGTCTCCTCCTGAATGCCTCTTTGTTGCTCAGATGTGGCCCTCTCTCTCTGGCTAAGCCAACTTGAAAGGTGAAATCACTGCCCTCCCCCCTACGTGGGATCAGACACCCAGGGGAGTGAATCTCCCTGGCAACGTGGAATATGACTCCCGGGGAGGAATGTAGACCCGGCATCGTGGGATGGAGAACATCTTCTTGACCAAAAGGGGGATGTGAAAGGAAATGAAATAAGCTTCAGTGGCAGAGAGATTCCAAAAGGAGCCGAGAGATCACTCTGGTGGGCACTCTTACGCACACTTTAGACAACCTTTTTTAGGTTCTAAAGAATTGGGGTAGCTGGTGGTGGATACCTGAAACTATTAAACTACAACCCAGAACCCATGAATCTCGAAGACAGTTGTATAAAAATGTAGCTTATGAGGGGTGACAATGGGATTGGGAAAGCCATAAGGACCACACTCCACTTTGTCTAGTTTATGGATGGATGTGTAGAAAAGTAGGGGAAGGAAACAAACAGACAAAGGTACCCAGTGTTCTTTTTTACTTCAATTGCTCTTTTTCACTCTAATTATTATTCTTGTTATTTTTGTGTGTGTGCTAATGAAGGTGTCAGGGATTGATTTAGGTGATGAATGTACAACTATGTAATGGTACTGTGAACAATCGAAAGTACGATTTGTTTTGTATGACTGCGTGGTATGTGAATATATCTCAATAAAATGATGATTAAAAAAAAAAAAAAATACCCAAGGACTGAATGCATCATTATAGCCACCTTTCAAAGTGAAGGCTAATATGAGCCAGATTTTTTAAAAAATGGAGTCTTGGCTCATGTCTGGTGAATAGTTGGTGGATCACTGTGTCCATGGAGCTACTCACTGTTGATTTTTCTGATCCTCCAAAGGATAACCGTATTATACCTACTTGGCAGTGCTGAGAGACAACTGTCATGGGTCTCCCACATTTCTACATGCCTTGGGAGCAGAAACATTTGCTGCCTTTTACTGGGCTATTTTATCAAGGATGGTTGTACAGCAAATAGCCTTGGAAGAATGAGATAGTACCTCCCATCAAAGCAAAGGGAAGATTTGTTTACTGTCTAGTATAATGAAAAAATGTCTTCCTCCAACACAAAGCAGAGGTGGGCTTACTGCCCATTATCAAAGATCTAGGTTCCTCAAGCTTGATACCCCTCAACTGTGATACAAACCCACTGTGTATGTAGCATTCATCTGGGCCACTATGTGTTACCACTGTGAAATTCTGAGAGCAATGGGAACTAATACAAACATAAAGCTCCTGCTACTTGGTATATACCGTGAACCATCAAGTCCTTTGTCTTGGATCCAGGAGCCTTATATCTTCTGTAGCAGGCTAGATTGTCAGCTTGCATGTATGGCAGAGACTCAGAACCTTCATGAGTCTTGACAAGCAGCTGGCAGAAACTTCACACCAATTACTGGTCTATGGGGTAATACCTATCATGGTGGGGACGGTCAAAAGGAAGACTCTGAACCTGCCCATCTTTGCCTGCCAAGAGACAAAATCCAAAATAATATCGGATCTAGAAGGGAATGGCAGAGATTGGTACCACCCTTAAAGATGTAGGGTAGTGATTACCATTACCTATCGATGAATGTTACAGTATGTCCCCTGCCAAAACCACATGAACCTGGGGAATGAGAATTTACTGCAACAAACTTAATCATATTTAGCCCCAGTTGCAGGTACCTTGACAGATGTGTTTTGCTAGAGCAGATCAGCATAGCCTCAGGTACATGGTATGTTGCCATTGATCTAGAAAATGCACTCTTTTACCTTGAACAGTTGAACATTTTTCAAAATAGCTCATTGATTCCATGTTGATGATATCATGTTAGTTAGCAACCAACCAGCCACTTGTTAGTAAGTTAATGACATTGAACATTTTACATCCTCTAAGTGATCAAAATCCATCTTTCAGGGAATTGGTGAATATTCTGAGTTTTGCCTTACCTGCTCACCGGGCTCACCTTCACCATTCTCAAGAGCTCAGAGAGTATCTGCTCCACAAACAGTGGATCCTTCATAACACTGCCTCCAGCCAGGATAACAACTTACAGTAAAGGAGGTGTGGCAATGGGCACATCAGGATAGGATCCACTAGATCTATCAGGTACTACAATCCCATAAACCACTGACTTGATAGATCAGTGGAATGGCCTCTTCAAGTATCAGCTGAGGTGCAAGCTTGGATTTAGTGCTCTGTGAGAATGGGGCATCATTGTCCAGGATATGGTAAATACACTAAATCACCGACCATTATGTGATTCTTTCCCCCAAATGGGTAGAACACACAGGTCTGGAAACCAAGGAGGCTAATTAGGTGTAATCCTGTTGACCCTCCCTCCAGTGACATATTAGGGGAACCTGTGTTTCCCATTCCAACAACTTAGTCTCTGTACATTTAGAGGTCCTAATTCCCAAAGGAAGAACATTTCCACTAGAGGATACAATAAGACTCATTGAAACTTAACCATGGCTGCTGTTTTAGTTTGCTAAAGCGACAAAATGCATTATACCAGAAATGGGTTGGCTTTTATAATGGGAATTTATTAATTTATAAATTTACAATTCTGAGGCCATGAAAATGTTTAAATCAAGGCATCATCAAGAACATACCTGGATTCTGAAGACAGGCTGTCAGCATCCTCAGTTCCTCTGTCACAGGGGAAGGCACATGGCAGCATCTGCTGGTTCTTCTCTCCCAGGTTTCTTTGCTTTCAGTTTCTGGCTACACCATCTGTGTGGTTCTTTCTGAGCTTCTGTGTCCTTTTCTCTCTCAGATTCTCTCAGGATTTCTTCTCGGGCTTTTTTTCTGTGTCTTGTCTCTGTCTTTCATCTTCCTATAAAGGACTCCAGTAAGAGGATTAAGACCCACGCTGGGTCACTTCTCAACTGAAATAATCTAATCAAAATGTCCTACCCACAATAGGTCTGTACCCACAGGAATGGATTAAAAGAACCTCTGGGTTATACACAGCTTCAAACCATCACAACTGCAATCTGATCATTTCAGGCTCCATGTGCACAGAGATCTGCTAGTAAAGAAATCAAAATACTGGTAAGATAATTGACCCTAAAATCAGCAAATTGTAGAGGCATTTTAATAAAATGGTGGTGTTTTAATTTCCTAGGCTGCCTACAAATATTACAAAACATGATGGTTTAAACAATGGGAATTTATTAGCCTACGGTTTGAGGACAAGAAAATGTACAAATCAAGGCATCATCAAGGTGATGCTTTCTTCCCAAAGACCAGCTGCCCGCAATTCTTGGCTCCTCTGCCACAGGGCAAGGCACACAGCCAGCGTCTGTTGGTCTCTCCATTCTCTTCCAGGTTTTGTTGATTCCAGCTCCTTGCTTCTGTGAACTTCTCTCTTTCTCTCTCTGTATTCATTCAGTTATTAAAGGACTCCAGTAATAGGATTAAATCCTGTCCTGAATGAGGTAGAACACACCTTAACTGAAGTAGACTCATCAAAAGATCCTACTTTCAATGGTTCACACACACAGGAATGGATTAGATTTAAGAACATGGTTTTTCTGGGGTACATACAGTTTCAAACCACCACAGGTGGCAAGAAAGAATAAATTTGGTACTCAGTAATTCACTGAGACTTCCCTAAGTATGCCCTACACTCAATTTTAATGACACATGGATAAGGGCATCAACCACAGACTAAGAAGATCCTTCCTGAAGGGTAAAAGTCTGGTTTCACCAACCAGATAAGTGACCCAGAAAAACATGGGCACTAGCCAGGTCAGGGGAATCTAGAAAGGGCATAGACAAAAGAGAAACTGATATCATTTATAGCCTGGAAACCAGCTGCAATCAGAGGAGAGGGGCTGTAATCATCCCACTAACATGCATTCTGGAGAAGCTGAACCAGATGGGGTTAACTTACTATGAGAAACAAGCAGATCAAATGGAGCAAAGTGGGGCTCCTAGGTGCTGTGGTGCACCCCGCTTTAAGATGAAGGCAGTCATTGCCATCCTGCTGTGTGCATTGTCTACTGACAACTCACAATTGAGTCTTTCTCCTGAAACTGCCTTTGGCTGAACTCAACCAGCATTGAATGAATGGTTGATGATTGGGTGCAAAGGCCCAGGTCCCTTGACTCAATTTAGGATAACTCAGTCCTGGGGATCACCCGAAGGTTTTGTTGCCATTGCATCACAATTTACTTCAGGCTCTGCCCAGTCTTGCTTCCCTCACTCATTTTTTCCCAAGAGCACAATAAGCATCCCGTGCAAATTTAACCCAGAATTTTTTCCAGGGACCTCAGCCAAAAACATCCTCCATCTTTTTTTTAAATTCAGTTTTATTGAGATATGTTCACACACCATACAATCATCCAGTGTCCAATCAACTGCCCACAGTACCATCACGTAGTTGTGCATTCATCATCACAATTTTTGAACATTTTCATTATTCAGAAAAAAAAATTAAAAATAAGGATAAAAATACAAGTAAAAAGAACACCCAAACCTCCAACCCCCAGCCCCACCCCCCATTATTCATTTAATTTTGTCCCCATTTTTCTACTCATCTGTCCATACACTAGATAAAGGGAGTTTGAGTCATAAGGTTTTCACAATCACACAGTCACACTGAAACACCCTCCATCTTAACATCTCCTAAAGAATTCATCTATGAATGCTCATGTAGACAGTAAGCATGCCCAGAGGCAAGCTACTGTACTTTATGAAATACAGGGTTTCTATAGATCTCTTTTATTCCTGAATGAATAAACAGAAAAAAACCATAGCAAAATGAGATTCACAAAATAATACTACCAAGAGATGGAAATGAAAAGGCATCCTGAAGATTCAGAAGAAGATAACACCAGTGAAATTATTCACAATCAACTTAGAAAGAATTTTAGAAAGCAGCTCAGTTTATTGCAGTGAGAATGTATTGATTTTTTATTTAAAAGGAAAATCCAATAACATATACAAATAAAAGACCAAAAAATCTTTTTTTCATCTTCTATAAGTTGCAAAAATAATATAACTTCTATAGAAACAATAGCATAAAGTTGGTTATATCTGGATAATCTCATCTACTCTCAAAATTTCAACACATACTTATCTTTTGATGAATACCAAATCAGTTTAACTTGCTCACACTTCTACCTGAGCTTCAGACTTCAATACACAACTCTCTACCTTATATCTCCACCTGAATATATAATAGACTTCTCGAAATCGATGTTTAAAAAACTGAATTGATTATTTCTTCATCTTTGTTACTGCCTACCCATCCCCATCCCAAATGCAATCCTTCTTTTTCTACAAAAGTTTGACTCTTATTTTTTCTTTGGGCTCTTTCTCATATTCTACATCTAACTACTCACCAAGTACAGTCTATTTGCCTCCTGATATTAATTAAATCTCTCCCCTTTTTTCTCTCCCTCATACTAAGGGAATATTATATCCTCTTATTATCTCTAAACTGAACTCTCGGTTAACCACTTTCTTCTGGCTCTTTATCCACTTTAAGTCCTTTACCTGCCCTGATGGTTAATTTCATTTGTCAATTTGGCTAGGTTATGGTGTCCCCTTGTTCAGTTAAGCAAGCACTAGCCTGATTGTTAATGTGAGGGTATTTCATAGATGAATTTAAACCATTAGTAGTTTATTGCATCTACGGCTGTTTACAACTACAATCAACAAAGAAGATTGCCTTTGGCAATGAGAGAAGTCTACTCAAACAATCAGCTGGTGGCCTTAAGGCAAGAACTGAGGGTGTCAGCATTCGGGAAGAAGACTGTCCATCTCTAGTTCAGCCTGCCAGCTTCTGCGGGGAATTTAACTTCACCTTTATCACGTTTCCAACTTGTGGTCTACCCTACAGAGTCTGGACTTGGTCATGTGAGTAAATTCCTATAATAAATCTCTTAAGATTTACATATGTATAAGTGTATGTGTATGTGTGTGTATGCACATATATATATATATTTCTTTCAGTACCTTTCAGCTCTGTCTTTCTGGAGAGTCCTGACTTATAACTAATACACCTGCATACTACCAGCATGAGTTTTCACATTAATGAAGATTTTTCAATGACTCTCCTTTTCCTATAGAATAAAAGGCTTCTTAGTGTGCCATATAAGATCCCTCATTATCTAGTTCCTAATTGCTGTTTCATCCCCATTTCTCATCCCTCCATGAGGCATTATTTGCAGCTTATGCTTTCAATCTTACAATTCCTTTTCCATCTGGCTTCAACTTTCAACTCAGGCAGCATCTCTTCTGGGAAGGCTTCTCTAATTCAGTAGTCACAAAATCTGTATGCCTACCAGACATTAGTGTTTGTGCCTATTTTTTTCTCCTTCATCCTTGCTATATTGGAGGCAGTCCCTACCCCAAAAAAACCCTGCTATTTCTAAATGTTTGATGGATTCCATCCCTTGTGAAGAGAAACTATTTAAGTGTGGATGAAAATTATAAATTACTTAACATCATTTTCTTAACATTATTTCTAAAAATAAATTTTTTATTCTAAAAATCTCTGATAACTGCCTATTTTAGCCATTTTCTGACACTTAAAGTATGTAATCATAGAAAGTTCTCCTGAGGATTGATTCATGTATTAAAAAAATAAAAAGATGACCTAAGGGACCAGGTAAAAAAATGAAGTCCTGATCATGGTCTGGCTAATAGAGAATCCACTGTATCCATGGAGCCACTCATTGTGATTTGAAAAGTGAAACCACCCAACTGAATTGCAAATAATCAATAATCAATACATGTCCAATAAACCATGTATTTAAGACTGGTTTTCATAAACTCCACTCAGAACAATGTTATGACAAGCCTCATTTGTGCTTTGTAAAGATTCTGAAATATTTCTGATTAAATCCATGCTGGCTGACTGTCATATAAATTTATATTGGGATATTTTCCAAAACACTTCCCATTTTACCGTCTTCCCAGTAAATACACATGTAACAGAATGTTAAATGTGAAGGTTAGATTTGAGTCACCAGGATTCAATAGATATGTCATTCTAATATATGATGATACACCTGAAGGTAGAAACTGCAAAGAACTTATAGAACAAATTTCAAAATTCTTGAACCCATCACCCAATTCAAGAATATAAAGAGTGGAGAAACGGGAGCTTCTGGAAGAGAACTGTGGAGACGTTTACTGGGAGTGAGCTACTCCTGTGTGAGGGTTTCATCCCTACTACCAAGAGAGAAGGAGAAGATTTTGATGGGAAGAAACCGAACATTTGATTATGTCTCCTAGTACTTGGCAGACCCAAAGGATTGAGTTTGGACCCCTCCCAGGAAACCTGAAGTGCATGGATATCACAGGTGGCTGAGGTGATTGGGAAGCATAAAAAAGGTGGGTCTTTACTGGGTGTGGAACATAATATTACTTCCCTCTGACCAGGGGCCAAAGTTTCAGGCATGTTTCTAATGATATCATAGCAAAGTATTCCTTTCGGAGGCCAATGTATATACAGCACAAAAAGAACACATGGAGAAAGGAATGAAACTCCAAATGTTAAGTGTGGAAAGACAGAAAGCCAAAGAGGGGAAGGGAGCTGCCCTCTAATAGAGGCACTGCCTGAATCTTGGATGATGAAAAGACGGGACAAACTGTTAACTATGTGTCCATGTCCAGAAAGAAAGATGCCATCTTATAAAATTCACGTAAGAACTTCTAGCCCATAGTTGCTCTGCCTTCCTAGACTGAACTTCAGAGAACTTCAGGTGAGAAAGAGGGAAATATTTGACATAAAATTAGCTTCACAATCTTGATTATTTCCTATTATTTGGAAATCTTAATTACTGAATTCAGACTGTGTTTGAAGTATAAGATCTTAGGAATTTCCATTTTTAAGAATAATCAGAAGTACTGAAATGTGACTAACTTCTCATCTAATGGCAGAGAAGTATTGCCTCACTGAATAAATTTCAGAAGGCAGTGGGAGATTCAAGTAATGGCCATACTACTACCCTTGAGTCATGCTTATTAAACATATCAATTATAATTATGATTATTTATTGTAGTTCTTTTCTCTAATGTGAACCTCCCCGAATATGTTGGTTCCAATCCACCAGCAGTTTACATGCTTTAATTTCCTCCCTGTTCAAAACAAAATAAAATAAAAAATAATATTTTGAACTTTTCATTCCTATTTGCTGCCTCAACTCCCACCTCCTCTTCAAAGCCATGACTCTCCAGAAAAGCATCTACATTCAGTATTTCCATCTCCTCACCCCCCATATATAACTCTCATCAACACCAGTCCTGTTTATATCTAACTCTCTATTCAAAATTTCCACTTTTATAATTAACAGACCACTTATTCTCAACATTTCATATCTGAATTACCGATCTTACAATTCAAACCTGCCCCAGCTATAGCATTCCACATTTTAGAGTTGACAACTCCATTTTTCCAACTGCACATGCTAAAAACCTTGATGTCATCATTCCCCCTGTCATTTTCTCACTCCATGTCTTATCCATCAGCAAATTTTGTTCTCCCTACTCTTAAAGTACATCTAGAATTCTGTAACTTCTTGCCAATTCCATTGTTAACACTCAGGTGTAGGACACCATTGTGTCTTGGCTGGATTAACTCAGTAGTCTTTTAACTCAGAGTTGGAACATATTTTTGCTAAGAGCCAGATGGTAACTATGTATGCTTTGTGGGACAAGAGGAAAAAAAACAGGATATTATATAATGTTTTGAATTGTTCAAATCCCAACTCCAGTCCTATAAATGTGATTTATTTTCAAATAGGATCTTTGAAGATGTTATTAGTTAAGGTGGAGCCAAACTGCATTAGGGTGGCCCTTAATCCAAATGACTGGTGCTTAGAAGATGAGGAAATTGGACACAGACAGAGAGAGAAGATGGTCAAGTGCCAGAGGCAGAGATTGAGCTCTGCCATAAACCAAAGAAATACCACAGATTGCCAGCAAGTCCCTGACAAAACCCTAAAGACTTCAGAGGAAGAATGGCCGTGTTGACACCTTGATTTCAGATGTCTAGCCTCCAGAACCAGAAGAAAACGAATTTCTGTTGTTTTAAGCCATCCAGCTTGTGGTACTTTGTAAAACAGCCCTGCAAATCTATGACACCTAGGTACTTACATAACAAGAGAAAACAAAAGTTTTATTAATGAAATTAAAAATATAACTATTGAATACAGGCATAGCTTGTTTCATCATGCTTTACGCTACCGCACTTCACAGATAATTGTATTGTTTACAAATCGAAGGTTTGTGGCAACCCTGCATCAAGCAAGTCTATCGGCGCTGTTTTTCCAACGGCAGGTGCTCACACTGTGTCTTTGTGTCACATTTTAATTAAGGTATGTACATTGCTTTTTAGACATAATGCTATTGCACACTTAGACTACATTGTAAACATAATTTTTATATGCACTGGCAAACCAAAAAATCATGAGAGATGTTTTATTAAGATATTTGTTTTATTCTGGTGTCTGGAACTGAACCCACAATATCTCCAAGGTATGCCTGTACAATTTTTTTTGTGATCCATGTCTAATAAAGAGAAAATTGGAATTCTTTTTTCCGGAGTTTAACAATGTTAGCATTTCCTGTCTCTTGCAAATTAATTGCCAACATCAACTGTAAAAAACTTTCTTAGCTGATAAACCTTACTAAAACAGGCAATTTTGAACTGTAGGCTATAGAAAAGTGTTCCAGCTTATATCCTTCCACCTTTAGAGTCTTCTTACAAGATAGCAGCTAGAGTAATCTAAAAACTTAAACCAGATCATGTCACACCTCTCTGAAAAACCCTCTACTGGCTCCCCATTTTACTTACAGTAAAAGTGAAAGGTCTGTAAGGCTGTAAGTGCTTTGGCTTCCCTATTTGGCCTCATCTCCTTCTACCAGTTTTTTCACTCATTTCTTCCAGCCATATTCCAGGATACACAAGACACTCTCCCACCTTGGGGTCTTTGCATTGGCTCTTTTATTATGCTAACTCCTCCTCCTTCAAGTCTCCGCTCAAATGCCCCCTTCTTAATGAAGCCTATCTTGAAAATAGCAGCCCAGCGACACTGACTCCAGCAATCTGGGTCCCTTACAGAGATCCACTTCCTGCCCCTCTTGGACTTATATTCAATGACTTATTCATTTAATTAATATGTTTTTTTTTTTATTGTCTATCCACATGAGGAGATAGACGTTCTGCACTGTTTTTGTTCTTTGATGTTTCTCAGTGACAGAAAACTTCCTGGCACATGGCAGTTGTTCAATAAATAATTGTTGAATGAAAAAAAAATGATTACTTCATTCTATTTCCATCAGCAAAACCACACTCATTGAAACCATCAGTTTTTTCCCATGGACACAGTTTACTCCTTATCTTATAAACCCATTCTTTCTGAAATGCTCTTTATTTTCTTGGTTTCATAAACTCCTTACTCTTCTATTTGTTATTGTTTGTGTTTGTTTTGTTTTCCAATAATCTCTGAGCATATTCCTCTCAGACTTAAACATTATATTATTTCCAAATGTTGTGAGATGGTAGTGGTGGAGATAACTCTAAACTCCTTATCATAAAGCCCTGCATCATCTGCCTGCTTCCTCATTCACTAACCTCCGCTGTGTTACTGTTTCTTCAGCACCATGCTGTAGTCTAGAACAGACATTGGCCACTGAGTCACAAATATTTTCCATCCTGAAGGACATGTCTTTCCTCAACCTGACAGACCGTTGTCCCCAAGCTGCTTTTAGCCAAACCATCAACAAGTTATTCCACTATTTTATCAGGCTGACTGCTTTGGAGTGTTTATACATTTCATAATAATTAGGATATCTTGTGGTTTTGATTTATAAAGGCTTTCAAACCAGTAAAGCAAATGTCTGACCACCCCTGAATTCTTGTAATATCATTTTCTCCATATTGATCAAGTACCCTAGCCACTGCATAATCCAACACTTCACCTCTTATCTGTAGTTCATCCAAATCAACCACAAGTGACAGTATGTATAATTATGATGATGCTTCATACCAGGGAGCATCACTACATCCAGGGATTATTATCACTGTTTGGTGGGTAATTCAGCACACAATCACATCCTAATCTTAATCCTATGTCACTTATTTAGAGTTACTAATGGTATTCACTATCATAGGCTGGGTTTTCCCCTAGAAAAGAACCCAAGATAAAGACTCATGTGTGAGGAGTATATCTGTAAATGTTATCCCAAAGAGCAGCAGTGGAGCAGGGCAGGGGATGGAGAAAGGGGAGTATTTATTCAACAGCTCACATTCCCACCCACCAATGGTTAACCCAATGTTGCCCACTGTGCCTTATTTCCCCTGCACCTCTGAGTTGTGCATATATATGTGCCAAGTGTTTTTCTGTACCTGAGATGACAAAAAGATGAGCAAGATGTGGTTGCCAAGGGCTAAAGCAAGACACAACCAGGTGGCACCTATACAAAGATGCTGTTTAAAACCTGTGCTGCAGATCCATGCATGCATCCGGCTGAGAGCAGAATAGCTGTTCAGCCAATCTGTAGTATTGTAACCAATAATAAATGATTATTGCTTTTTAAAAAATAACTGCAGGCTTTTATGCAAGTTAAAAAAAGAATTCATGTGGTTCTTTTAAAATTGTATGTCATTAAAAGAAGGACTAATAAAAATATACCTTCAGAAAAAATAAGTAAATAAAATAAAACCTGTGTGGAACTAGATAATTACAACAGTGGTTGGAATAAGGATGAAGCCTAGAAGATATGAAATGGTATGCAAAAGACAATGCACTGTTTTTCTAAAATCCCTATTAAATAATTAAGTTTTATGTTTTTCCCCTCTATTTCTATGAAACTATGTTCTGCCTGTTCACTGCTATAGTGTGCTGGCACCTAGAAGAGAGTATGCTACAAAAATATTTTTGCTCAATAATATTTTTGCAAGAAAAACTGAATAAGGATCAACAATATCACTTTTACTCTAACAGTCTTCCCCATGAACTGTTTAAAAAAAATTCTCTACCATTATATAAAACATAGTTTAACTTCAAAAAATCATCTAACTCAACTCTTAATAACTGTAATAAACTACTGAAATAATTAAAATGGTAAATTCTAAAGCAAATGACATATATTTTTATAAGGTGAAGGTACAGACTAATTTAGTTAATCTTTGTAAGCTTGAAGAAATCTGAATACCTTATGAATATGCATTTACATCACTGAAATTTTTTTTTAATTTAAAAGGCTAATATTATCTCTGTGATTCTGATAGGTAGTAATGATTAATAATATATCTAGTCTTCCTTGATTTTCCAGAATTTCTCTGAGTAAAGTAAATTCTGCTCTTTTAAGATATACTGAAAGTCTTTCAAGTCTCAGAGGCATCATAAAAAATTTATTTTAGGACAATTTTATTCATCTACTTATTAGGGATCAGAATGTCTGATTTAACCCCATGACTTTATGTGCAGGACATTATCATCATTTGTACTCTTGGTACAAGCCTCTTTATAATGGGATTTTGTTATGTCAACATGGTATATGACTTCTTCACTTTCACAGAATATAAAAAGATTCACTCCACCAGCTGTCTGTTATCTACCCAGAAAATGAACATTCTGCATTCTCCTGTGCAAAGTTATCAATATTTAACCAAAATTGACAGGATACTTGAAAACCAAGTGAACCAAGACTTATTATCATGGAACTGAAGATCTTCTTTACTTGACATACACACTATATAACCAGTGATCTATACAGCTGTAATGTACCCGGATCATTCAAACACATGGGGATGAATTTTTGGCTTTCATGGCTAGAAATATTGCTTTAACTCAGGGAGTTTGAACCAGAAAAGAAGTTAATTGTATTTGAAAAGAGTTTGAGAATTATATACTCTGTGACCTTGTGGATTGACACAATGAGGCATTATTTCCACAGAGATCAGTACCACAAAGATCTCTAAAGACTGCCTTGAGTAACAAATTTAAAATGATATAAAAGCTAAGTAGTTAACTTTATGTCAGTTTAACATTCCTTTAAAAAGAGTTTCTCTACAACATCACCTGCTTGTAAGCAGCATTTTCCAGGAGCAGGAAAAGAGTGCATAGGTTCACAACCTGGACACTACTTTCCAGAGACAAAAAATGGACCTACCAAAATTGCAAATCTAATTGGGCAATTGAAGAGTAGTAACTGGATACCTACAAAAAGATTTGCAGCTTTTGGCAAGCTGCATAAACTCTCCTCATTTATTTTTAACTTAATTAATCTATTCATTCACTCAACAGAATGAATAGATTTCTTCAGTTCTTGCTTCTTTCTTGGATTCCAGCTGCATAATATTGCTGATATTTGTTTCCAGCCTTTAACTTAAAAAATATCTAGATGTCCCAATTAATTTCTTGGACTTTGATTTATTCTCTATTCTTGGCTTAGTTTGCCATTACTGTTTCATTCACTCCTTTGATTTCAGTTGATCAAAATGAATTCATCACTCTAGTGCTAGCTCCAGCCACAGAGATCTACCAGTTGCCCTTCCCCAACTATTTGGGCTTTCTAGCATCAAATATTGAGTTCTGGCTTGTCTCAGGCAGTACGGTTTGTATTCATCCTACCTATAAGTCAATTTCAGAGATCAAAATTTATTAATCATATCCCTGAATTATTTTCCAGATTGAAAAACCTGACTAGTTTAATAAAATATTATGATCAAAGGAATAATAAAAGTAGTTGTTTTGCTTTTTTAAATTGTAAAAAAAAAAATCAATATATGTTTCTCTCCAATTATTTTTTCATCACTTGAAAAGGAAAGCACACATTTTTGTAATTCAAATCAAACCCAAGGTCAAATCACCCAAATTGTCAAAGAAGAGGAAATATTCAAGTGTAAAAGTGCAGCTGGACTTCATTAGACCACATTCTGGTTTCCCTACTGTTTATCTTACCCTTGGGATCTCTACTCAGTTAACATGTTAATAAACGGTCTTCAAGGAGCCCTACTTTCTCTTTAATACACTTGTCTACTTGACCCTATTATCTGTTCCACCTGGAAGAGATGAGATCAGACTAGACATTAAATCAAAATTTTATTAGGCCTTAGGTGATGACAAAAGGAAAAAAGTAAGAGAAGGCAATTCACATGGCCCCCAACCTGACTAATGTGGCAGGGCCTTATTTTCTGTGATGACCTTAACTCTGCATAAGCAAAGTTATCTAAACCTCATCTTCTTAGTTTCAGTACCCTGCCTAGAAACCCCAAATACTTTTTGGATGAATGATATCCTTCTCTGGGAAAACCAGACTGCTGAAAAAACAGCATGCTTGATTGCAATACAATGAACCTTTTCATTCTGGAGATATATCTATGCCATACTATGAGGTCTTTTACTTTAAAGGTCGGGTATTGTAATAACATTGTGGAAGCACTAAAACAATAACCTAAATATAAATGAGAGTGTAATGGTCCCTCTACTGGATAAGGAACAATAAACTGCATGATAGAGTAATGCAGGAAACCTTTTAAAATGTTGTGTTGAGTTCAGGATTATAGCTTTCATTGCGATAGTAATCATAAAGTGCATGCATATTTTCTTTTACCTTGGTTTTCTTTACAGAGACTGAACAAATTCACATGAGATGATCTTCTTCTTAAGAATTTGAGTTGTATGAGGACAGTTGTATGAGGAAAGAAACTATTTGCTTGAATATAAAACGTATAAAAATATAAAATGGCCAAATATAGCAATTTCCTATGGTTCAAGCTAATGACTCATGAATCAATGAGGAGAAATGAATTTCAGTATCAAAATTGAAAAGAAATTGTTTCATAGGCTATAATTAGCACTCTTAAATAAGCTGGCTCATTTACTTTCCAAAAACTCATTGATGGGAAATCAGAGTCTTCCTCAAGCATGCTGTAATAGCTCTACTGCTTTACTGATTACTACTGCATGCTATCATTCATTCATTTATTCAATAAATATTTAATAAGCACCTACTATGTTCTTGCCCTGATAAATATTCAAAATAAAATATTAAATGTTATATGTAGTAATGTGCTACAAATATGAAAACAGGATTAATAAAGTTTAATCACTTGATCATGCAGCAGGAAATGGCAGAGTTGTGATGCAAACACATACGATACTAACCATTTTATACATATTTCAGCCTTAGTCTCCCACCCTCCTTTTACATTTGGGACATTTTTGCTCCAGGTGTAAAATCCATGTAAATTTTTACACGTGCCTTAACAGTAATTTTGGGAGAAATAACAATTTATATATATGTTACCATAAACTTTTAAGAAGTTTTCTAGGTGATTCTTTTTTTAGAATATATTATCAAAAATGTGCCACAATCAAAATATTTTCATATTATTAAGGAGTTTGGAATTTCATTTTTGAGCACTAGTTTATCCATACAATGGAATTTACCTTGTTATTTTTTGTCTACGTGTTAACTGTATTAGGGTAAACAAATTTTACAAGTGCCCACAGTCACATTTTTATTCTCTTACCATTAGAGAACAATAGTATTTCAAACCTGCAAACAACTTTTCTTCATGACTGATGTCACTACTATTTAGCCCTTCAAGGTTAGCATTTATTGATTCTGCTTTTACTTTGATTGGATCTTACCTACCTTGGTGCTTCAGTAAATTGAAACCTTCTGCAGTTCACAGAAGAAAGCTGAGAGCAAGGCTATGAGAAAATATACACTGACCTCAATTTGTTTCAGACTATATTGGTAAAATCATTGTCACTGTGTTGCAGAAGTGGCCTTAACTGGATATGTGTAAATTTAATCTACAATATTCTAGACAGCAAATGGAAGACTGGTTTTAGAGTAAGAATTAAAATAATTTTTAAATTAAAAATTAAAATGTTTGTGCCTGATTTATACAAATACTACATCATTGCTCATATACATTACTATCCATTAAAGCAATTCAACAATTTATGTGAATATCTATTTTATATTAGGCAGTGTTTTGCTCATGGGGGTTACAAAAAAGAATACAGTCTGTTCCTACTCTTAAGGAGTTCACAATGTAGTAAAGGATATACTCAAGTTAATTAAAAATCATGGTGCATTATTACAAATGACAAACAGTATTATGTGAACTGTGGGAGCACATATTAGAGGGTGACTACATAAATTATGGTGCAAACTGGTACTCTCTGGGGAGTAAAATGGGAGTTATTATTGATAATTATGCTGAATCAATAATGATACATAGAAATTGTGCTGGAAAAACTGGGATAATGGCCTTAATTTGCCTGGTTGAGATGAAAGGCTACTCAAGGAACCTATGAATTAAGTCTTCCATTGGGAACTACTCGGAAAGAGAGGGGGTTGGTGGGGTAGGGGAAAGAAGAAACAGGAAAGGAAACAGATGGCATATAGCATAGCAGGAGTAGAAGCAAGAGTAGAAAGGGCTTGGCAAATCTGATTAAAAATATAGCAAAATATATAGTGGCAGATACAATTGAGGAGAAATTGAAGCCTGATGATGAAGGTACTTCTCTGTTACATTAAGTAATTTGACACTTGTGCATCTAATAACCCAAAGATAAGTTAGAACCTAGCTAAGGCCAATAGCTCCCAGACTTTGGTGCACATTGTAGTACCTGGGAAACATTTGAAAATCCAGACACTAAAGTTGCACCCCATATCACTTAACCAGAATGGTTAGGTGTGGATTACAAAGGTTAGTATTTTTAATGATCCCCAGGTTGTTGCAATTTGGATCCAAGTTTGGGACCCCTTGGCAAAATCCATATTGAAACCCAATTCAGGGCAACTGGAAATTTATATAATATTCGTAATGGTGTCCAACTACACAGCCCTGGTTGCTATTCCTCCAACACATCACACCAAACAAGCCTTCGGACAACTTTGCATTCCCTGTTTACTCTTACTGGAATGGTCTTCAGGAAGAGATATTGCATGAGTCTCTCTTCATTTTAAAGAAACTAAGGAACAGTAAAGTAACCATCCTTTGTTTCTGAGCGCAATTAGCATGTTCCCATAAAAAAATCAAGGTAAGCCCCTTTATCATCATTAAAGTTGCATTTTATTATTTCTGTTTTATGTTTGAAATTAATATGCAGAAATAAATCTTTTCTTCTAAGGGGTTGCACTAAATAAATGGAGTGTTGAAGTTATAGAGATAATCTAGGGTCCTTTGCTGAATTTGCAGTGCATTGTTCATTTTTAGCAAAAGTGATCAGAACCAAAGCCCAACCTAAAGTAGTAACCCATTCACAGATCTCATGTTCTGAACCAACAGGACAGCCCTGACTCAATTATTTTGATGGTCTTTACAATTTTATTTATCTAAGACTTCAAGGTATTTAGAATTCAGTTGAAATTCTGTTCCAGTGAAATGAAAATAATCAGAGACATAAAGATCCTGTTTTTAACATTTAATTTTTTCTCCATTTATGAGTTTGGATGCTCTGAGATAGGGTGACTAACTTCACCCTTTTTGTTCAGGATTTTCCTGACTTTAACTCTCAAAATTCTGTCCAGAGAAATTTCTCAGTCATGAGCAAACCATAGTGGTTGATCGCCCTAATGCATAACTCATAACTTTGCAAGGTGAAAATGTCTATCTTACCGCTGATATAAATGTATTTATTTTGCCTCTCTGGGTGGAGAAGCTTTAGTGTGGAAAGGTTTAACTCATGAGCCCTCTTGATCATTTAGCCTCTACATCAAGTAAGTGCCCAATTCCTTGGCACAGCTTCAAACAGTGGTAAAATGATCCAGGTGAAATACTTTAATTTGGTGTTAAGTATTTTATCTAATAATGTGAAATGAGGAAAAAAATAAAGTAAAATGAAGAGAATGCTATATGAAGAGGGAGGAAGGTAACATATTTACAGAATAAAAATGTATATTTACAGGTGAGAAAATTAAAAATTTTCTTTGTTAGGCAAAGATGTAAAAAGGGCTCTGAGTAGAAGAGAATTAGACCAAGCCAAATGATCCAAGGCAAAATGATTCAGATTTACTTTGGCAAAATCTGATAAGTACTACATTTGCCAAAGTGCTGTAGAACATTTATTAATGCTGTGTTTGTCATTGAAGGTGCTTTCTACACAATTAAAAAAAAGTACAAGTAAGTTGAAACATGGAGTTATTTTAAATGTACACATATTTGTATGTATATATGTATGCATGTGTATATGATTGTGTATATATATGCATTTTATTAATTTACCATTTTTAACTATCCCAAGTCTCACAAAATATTTTTATATACCATCTATTAATACTGGTTTCTCTGAAACATTTGAACCACCATCTGATAAACTTCTGTCTTGCCTCAAGACTGATCCACTGAAATGACAACGGCTACTTCCACGTAGTAAAGCAGCTCAACTGCATCTGATGTAACAAACATTACCCAAATGTGAAATAAATGCAGCCTTCCTTCCTTCTCCCTCAGGCAGGTAAGCACTTTCTCTCTCCTCTCCCCAGAGCTTTTTTCTACTCTCTCTTCTTTGCTGGGATCTAATCTTCACTGCCTTGATCAAGCGTGCTAAATTCTCTTCTGCCTTGGCTAGCCCTTTACATTTAACTTTCTTTAGCTGCGATTGGGAAGAAAGATAAAATTAAAGAAAAAACTAGATACCTTTAATTCCCAGCCTCACAGAACTCTGAAGAATGGATTATCTCCCTCGGATAACGAGCACCCCAAACCTGTGAATCTTTCTGAGTATATGGCAAAGTACCAGAGTTGTTACTTTTAGGTTTCAAATACCAGATCTTACCTTCCACTTTTTTTTTAGACTCCTTGATTATTTAAATTAGAAAAGATCAGACAAAATATTGCCCCTTGTATCTTTAAATTAGTCTAAAAGTAGAATTGTTCATAAAATAATAATATAATTTTAATTAGTTACTTGTAAATATAAATCTTACAAAGCTATAAGTCAAACTACCAAGAATATTAGGTTTGAAAATCCATTTACTGGTGTTCATAGAAGTTACTAATCTTTAAAATATTATTTGCTTCAATGTGCTGTTTTTAGTTCTATTATAAAAACAGAAAAAATATTTAAAATATGTGAATTTGTGACTGTTTTACCTGCCATCATGACCATTAATGAAGCACTAAATTATTTCAGAACTCTGTTATTTGAAACTCAGGGACTATTATGGTTTATATTATTGTACTGTTCCTAAGACAATGACTTCTTTTACAATGATTTCTATTAATTTCTCAATTTCCCTAATATTACTAAATTAGTTTTTATTGGTCACAATATGGAAGGGATATAACAAACAGTGATCTATTAATTTAGTCAAATCTAAAAGTTAAAAAAAAATTCAAAATGAATAATCAGGATATTCCATGAAAGCAGTGGCATAGTATGTTCCATGCATGCTAGCTGAATTGAAAAAGCATATTTATTGAATAATTCAAGACCATGATATTTCATTACTTCTATTTTTGCTTTCTTGTTTACCTTATCTGAATTCAGCGATAATATAATTTATGAGTACAAATTTATGAGTACTTAAACTTTGTTTCCTGTTGGTTACAGGAATATTTTATTTAGTAACAATAAAATGTAAGCATCAAAATGTAAGAGTAAAAAGAGGGACTAACAAGGGTGGAAATGGTAAGGTGTAATAGCAATCAAAGAGTCTAAGAGAATCTTTGACACCATATGGTTGGAAAGACTTTAGAATCTGCAGTAAAAGGGAAACACAATAAAGCACAGCCTTTTGAAACATGCTGGCAGAGACAAATGTTGTTTACATGTTCATTACAATATCATCAAAGATTAAACAAAATGCCTTTACTAAAAAAAAAAAAGTTTTCGTATTTGTCAATGCATTTTGCACATTAAACAGCCATAATCGCATCTGTGCTTCAGTGACTTTACTGTAAATTTGCCTCTTTTGAATTTATACATTCATATATAAATAAAACTTAAAGCAAGACTAAAAGGAGAATTAATAAATGAATCTTCTGTAGTATATTCTAATTCCTCCAAGACAATGGATTTCTTGGTTGGTTTTAATCTTAAAATTTTCACTTTACTTTGAATTTCTCTGACCTTTAATATAAGATCAGGATCTAGTATCTCAAATCAAGTTATACTCTTGAACCAAAATCAGATTATGTCTCACTGAAAGGAATGTGATTGATGTAATATGACAAGGGCAGACAAATATCACACATTAGCTTCAAAACATTAAATGTCTTAGTTGGTAGATGAAAATAAAAATAAAATACCTGTTTTTAATGGCTTGAAGAAAGTAAACTTAAGACATCTTCATGATCAAAGCCAAGGGTCCCTTTAGTTTTTATCAATTATAAGTCATAAACAGATAGACCCTCATTACAATATATTTACTCTAGGTTCCATTTTTAAGGAAAATACTAGAAGAAAACTAAATTAAAATATGGTATTTAGAACAAACTAATATTAACTAAAAAACAAATTCACAAATAGAAATCAAGAGTCTTTTAAATCTAATATAATTCTGGGATAAAAATTCATAATTGTCTTGTTTTTCGAACATAATTTTTTTAGCCTTACTTTGATATGCACTTTACTTCATGAATTGCATACTAAAGAGAATACTTTGTAGGAATTAACAGAAAAACTAAAGGGAAAATAAAAACAGATTTTTAAACTAGTGGCATCACACAGGTTTAATTACTTTAGAAAATGGAAGTTTGGTCTAATTATAATTTTGTTTAGAAATTCATTTATATATATATATATCCATATGTACATATGTGTGTATATATACACATATGGATATATAGGTGTGTGTGTGTATATATATATACATATGTGTGTACTATATATATTTTTAACATGCAGATATATTCTATGAATTGGTCCTAGATTTGAGTCTCTTTCTTCACTCTTCTCCCCTGCCTTAAATACTCAGCATACTTCAATCATATTTGAATGCACACACACACACACACATACATACACACTTGCACACCCACTCACAAGACTCAAGATATAATCTAAAACATCTGGCCCCTGTGACTATTCAGGCTTCAGTGATTTTTAGAAATGAAGAGAGAAGTTAGGGAAATAATATACAAATTGTGAGATTCAATTAAGAGGGCATAAAGTTAACATGAAATGGAAAACAATGCACTTTCGTAATAATCCAAAGCTGGGACAGCTATGTTCTTATGCTGTGCTGAATAAAATGGAAGACAAATCCTTTAAATCTATATTGTAGTGATGTTTTTATTTATTCTTTTGTAGGAGATTACTATGATATATTCAGCCAGCTGACTTTTCAGAATTTCTCCATATAATATAACAATAGTAATAATAATTATGCTACTACAGTTTTATAGAGGATTTGTCTCCAAGATGCTCTGTGTTTACATGTACATTGCCTCATTTATTCTAACAACATTCTTGCAAAGAAAGTGAGGTCAGGAATTATTATCCTCATTTGCCATAGATGTAAAGGCAGCTAAGTGAAGCTAAATAACTCACAGGACATTTGCAAAACTGACACTAGAATCTAGGTTAATTGGTTCTCAGTATTTTCTAGTTTTAAAATTATTCATCCTTTTTCATGTTCTTTGCTAATAAGTTTGCCATAACGAGCCAACAAAGATAAACAATGCTTAGATAAATTAGAATATTACATTTTAAAAAGTAAATATATTTAAGATGAGCACATGCCATGAAAGTATTGGGATATATTTTTACTTAAATATTTATTTGTTGTTTATCTGAATTTCCTGGACTTTATCTAACAACTCTACCTAGTAACTAGAACCAAAATGTGAAGATAACTACATGATAGATTACAAAAATTAATGTGAAATGTTGACTTCCTAAATTTTGTTAATTCTTCAAATGACTTTCTAAAGAAGAATATCCTTTGAACTTCTTAGAGTCAAGTATTTCCAAAGTAGTCTGTGGTATAATTCTAAAATACTGGGAATCCAGTTTTGAAAGGAAGAAGTAAAAGGATCTCTTCTCATAGTTGATCTGATTTTGTATATTTTTTAAAAAATTCCATGGTATCCATTAAAAATATATTAGAATTCATAAATGAGGTCAAGGTTGCAGAATTCAAGACCAATATAAAAACTCAGTTGTATTTATACACACTTACAATGAGGAGGATGAAAACGAAACATTAACGAAACAACTCTATTTATAATAGCAACACAAAAAATGAAATTCGAATCATTAAATTGAACAAGTGAAAAAATTGTACTCTGAAAACTACAAAACATTATTTAAAGATATGAATGAAGATCCAAATAAATCGAAAGACATTCCATGATCATGGATCAGAAGATTTAATCCACTGTTAAGCTGAAAATATCATTCAACTTGATCTGCAGATTCAAGGCTATCCATATAAAAATTCCAACTGGTGTTCTTGCAGAAATAGGTACACCAATTATGAAGTTCTTATGGAAATACAAGGGACCCATAATAACCAAAACAATCTTGAAACAGAAAAAGTTGTAAGACTCCAATTCTCTATTTTAGAACTCACTAGACAGCTACAGTAATTATATAACAGCTACAGTGTTATACTAGCATAAGGAAAGAAGTAAAGATAAGTGGAATAGGATAAATATTTCCAGAAAAAATTTCATACATTAATGATCAGTTGATTTTCTACCATGGTGCCAAGATAATTTTATGGGTAAAGAACAGTTTTACAAGTAAATGGTGCTAAATCAACTAGATATCTACCTGCAAAAGAATGACGTTGGACTCCTATCCATACAATATACAAAAATTATCTCAAAACTGGTGAAAAATATAAACATAAAAGCTTAAATAACAAAACTCTTGGAAGAAAATATAGGAGAAATTCTTTATTACCTTGGTTTAGGCAATGATTTCTCAGATATGATGCTGTTTCAATTTCCCAGGCAGCTAAAAGCAGGTACCATGAAATGAGTTAGCTTAATAATGGGTATTTATAAGTTTATAGTTTTGAGGCTGAGGAAAACATCCAAATCAAGGCATCATCAAAGGTGATGTTTTCCTCCAAAAGACCAGCTGTTGGCAATCCTTGACTTGACAAGATACTTGACAGTGTCTGCTAGTTTCTCTCTTTTTTTCTGGGTTTGATAGCCCTCAGCTTCTTGCTTTTGTAGGTTTCTCTCCCTGTATTCATCCCATTTATAAAGGACTCCATAAAAGGATTAAGACCCATCCTGAATGAGGTGGCTCATACCTTAACTGAAGTAGCCTCATCAAAAGATCCTACTTACAATGAGTTGATACCCACAGGAATGGATTAACTTTAATAACATGATTTTCTGAGGTACACACAGTGCCAAATCACCAGAGACACCAAAAGAACAAATAGCACAACAAAAGAATTGGACAGAATCCAAATTCAATATGTATGCGCTGCAAAGATACAAACAATGAAAAGACAATCCACGGAAAAGGAAAAAATATTTGCATATCATATGTTCAAAAGGGGCTTGTATACAGAATAAAGAACACTTACAACTCAAATATAAGGAGACATACAACCCAATGAAAAAAAAAGGGGCAATTAATTTTTAATAGACGTTTTTCCGTAGAGTATACCAAATGGCCAACGAGGACATGAAAAGATGCTCGATATCATTACTTATTAGGGGAATACAAATCAAAACCACATGAGAGACCACTTCACACCCACCAAGATGAGTAATTAAAAAAGTAGACCATAACAAATATCAACAGGGATGTGGAGAAATTGGAACCTTCCTACATTGCTGGTGGGATTATAAAATCATAGCCACTTTTGAAAACAGTTTAGAAATTTTTCAAATGTTAAACACAGAGTTATGATGATTGTGGGAAGATGGCAAAGTAGGAAGCCCTGAGATTCTGTCTCTCCACCAGAACAACTATTAAATGGGAAGGAACTGTCTGAAACAACTTTTACAAAACTCTGGAGTCCAGTAGATCACTGTAGAGCATCCAGGGAAGACGGGGAGGAAGAAACTGGTAAACTACAGCAAAAGCTAGTAAAAGTTTCTCTCAGCAGGGCGGTTATCAGTGCTTGTCCCCACTCTCATAGCAGGCCACCATGGAATAGGGCCCCTGGTTAATTTGGCAGTGACAGAAAGGGACATAAAAATTCATGTCCTAATTGGGAGAGCAAGGGCCATGGTGGATCACAAATCAAGGCTTTTGATTTTGAATAGAAACTTCAGATTGCTGGAGGCCCAGCTCTGAGGATGGCTATTGTTTCAGCCTGCTCTAAACAATGGATTCTGATGAGACTTAAAGATGCCAGGCCTTCTCAGGACTATGGGGGACAGCTGAAGGGTTGCATTTTCTGGGCAGCAGTGGTGCAGGAAGCCAAGGTCTCCCCAGGGCATTATGGAGCCTGTCTGTGCCCCTTCCTTGGTCACTCACCTTGTTCTGCTTGGGAAAAAAATGACTTGGGAAATTCCTTGCTGGCATGCCTCCCTCCCAGAATTTGCCCTCCAGGCAAAAGCAGGTTGAGACAATGAAAGCAGTGTAATAAACTATTGAGCAGACAGCCTGGGGCAAAGGCTTACCTGCTTCAAATACCACTGAGAAGAAGGTCCATCTCCTGAGGAACAAAGCAACCAGCAAGCAAGAAGCACAGGACAACATCCAAGCCTAGAAGAGACAGGGCGAGCTCTCCACTTTACCTCCCCCTTGGGTGGACTTCCTGACAGGTCTGACAGTCAAAATATCTGTTATATCACTAGCTGATTACAAAACCAAGAAAACAGACAACTAGGGAATAAATAAAATCCCAGAGTTAACATTTTAAAATACTAAGATGCACAGTGTGCTACAAAATATTATAAGACAAAGAACTGGGAAATATTGGTCCATCCAGGGAAAGAGGCTAAAAATCCAGAAAACCCCAATGAAGAACACCAGGCTATGGACATGCCAAAAAAATACTTAAAAAAAAAAAATCTTAAAAATGCTCAAAAAGATGAAGGTAAATACTGAGAAAAAAATAAAAGGATAGCAGAAAAATAATGAATGAGCAATATGAGAATCTTAGTATACAGATCGAAATTTTGAAAAGGAAGTAAATAGATCTAAAGGAGTTGAAGACCACTGTAACTGAAATGAAAAATTCCCAGGAGGATTTCAAGAGCAGATTGGAGTTGGCAGAACAAAGAATTAATGAAATTGAAGACAAGACAACTGAAATGAGTCATGCTGAGGAGCAAAAAGAAAAAGAATTACAAAAAGCTACAATAGTCTAAGAGACCTCTGGATCACCATCAAGCATACCAATATATTACATTATGGTAGTCCTAGAAGGTGAAGAAAGAGAGAAAAGGGCAGAAGGAATATTCAAAGAAATAGTGACAGAAAATTTCCCCAGCTTAGGAATAGACATGAATATCAACATCTAAGAAGCCCAGAGAGCACCAAACTGGATAGACATGAAGAAAATTACAACCTGTCACATATTCATCATACTGCTGAATATAAAAGATGAGAGAGTTCTGAAAGGTGCAAGAGAAAAGCAACAAGTTATGTACAAGGGAGTCCCAATAGATTACCAATTTCTCATCAGAAGCCATGGAGGCAAGAAGGCAATGGGTTTCAATGCTTAAAGTGCTGAAAGAAAACAACTGACAACTAAGAATTTTATATATAGTGACATTAAATGTCAAAAAATGAGGGAGAGATTAAGACATTCCCAGATAAAAGCTGAGGGAGTTCATCACCACTAGAGCTGCCCTACAAGCAATGCTAAACAGAGTTCTTCAAAATGAAAAGAAAGGACACTAGACAGTGGTCTAAAGCAGTGTAAAGAATTAAAGACCTGCTGTAAAGATAACCACTTGGGTAATTATAAATGCCAGTAAACTATTGTAATTTACTTTTTGGTATGTAATTCCACTGCTTATTTCCTAAAAGTGATAAAATTAAGTGCATAAAAAGTAAAGATAAATCTATAGTTTTGGTATGCAATATACAGTGTACAATTAAATCTACTGGTAATAAGTACAAAAAAAGGTGGAAGGACAGAAAAGTATAGGAAAAGTGTATGTGTATGCTATTCAAGACAAGCTGGTATCAAATTAAATGATTGTTATATATGCAGGATGCTAAATTTTAACCCTGTGGTAACCACAAGGAAAAAAGAGGGAAAATATGTCCAGATAGAAATGAGAGGCATGCAATATGCACAACACAAAAAATCAAATAAACATAATAAGTAGGAATTAATAGAAGAATGAGATCCAAAAAGGTATAAGACTTTCAAATACTAAATATGCAAGATGGCAGAAGAAAGCCCTACATTAGCAGTAGCAAAATTAAATATAAATGGATTCAGTTATCCAAATCAAAAGCAGAGATCAGAAGAAATGGATAAAAAAGCATGACCCAGCTATATGCTCTCTGCAAGAGACTCATCTTAAATTCAAAGGTACAAGCAGGTTGAGAGTGAAACAATGGAAAATAATATATCATGCAAATAGTGAAAAAAGTAAGTTGATTACCTATACTAATATCAGATAAAATAGACTAAGTCAAAAACTGTTTTGAGGGAAGAAGACAGTCATTCTATACCAATAAAGGGGTAAATTCAACAAGAAGATGTAACAATTATAAACATATATAAACCTAACAGCAGAACCCCAAAATATATGAAGCAAATAACAACAGATACGAATGGAGAAATTGACAGTTCTATATTAATATGAAATTTTAATATACCACTTGCCATAATGGTCAACATCTACACAGAATATCAAGAAGGAAACACAAGAGTTGAACAATACTCTAAACCAATTAGACTTAACATATATATATATATACACACACACATATATATGTGTATATATATAGTGCACTTCACCCATAAACAATGGAATACACATTCTTCTCTGGAGCACATGTATCATTCTACAGGGTAGACCATGTCTTAGATCACAAAACAAGTCTCAGTAAATTCAAAAATACTTAAATCATACAATGAATCTTCTCCAACCACAATGGAAGGAAGCTAGAAATCAATAATAGGGGGAAAAAAGGAGAATACACTAACATGTGAACATTAAACAACATACTTAGACAACCAAAGAGTTAAAGAGGAAATCACAAGTTAAATTAGGAAATATTTTAGAGCAAATGAAAATATAACATACCAAAACTTATGGGATACAGCAAAAGCAGTTCTGAGAGGGAAATTTATAGCTCTAAATGTTCATACTAAAAAAGAGGAAAATTTCAAATCAGAGAGCTAACATCAAAACTGGAAGATCTAGAAAAAGAAGTGAAACTAAACCCAGAGCTAGCAGAAGGAAGCAAATAACAAAGACTAAAGTAGAGATAAATGAAGCAGAGAATGAAAAAAAAAAAAACAATAGAGAAAATAAACAAACTAAAAGTTGGTTCTTTGAAAAGATCTATAAATTGACGGATCTTTAGCTAGAATGACCAAGAAAAAAGAGGAGGACACAAATAAGTAAAATCAGTAATGAAAAAGGGAATATTACTACTGGTTCTATTAAAATAAAAATTACTGAAAGAGTATACCATGAACACCTGTACACCAACAAATTGGAAAACCTTAATTAAATCGTCAAATTCTTAGAAAACACGCAAGCAACCTACAGTGACTCAAAAAGAATGAAATCTCAACAAACCAATAACTAGTAAAGAGATTGAGTCAGTAATCAAAAGCCTCCCAACAAAGGAAAGCCCAGTACCAGATGGCTTCACAGGGGGGATTTTGCCAAATATTCCATAAGAACTAACACCAGTCTTGCTCAAACTCTTCCAAAAAATTGAAAGAGGAGGAAATATTCCCCTAATTCATTCTATGAGGTCAGTATACCCTTATATTGAAGACAAATAAGATATCACAAGCAAAATAAAATTACAGACCAATATCTCTATGAACATAGATGCAAAAATCTTCAACAACAAAATACCTAGCAACCAAATCTAATGGCACATTAAAAAAATTATCCACCATGATTAAGTGGGATTTATCCCTAGTATGAAAGAGTGGTTAACCTAAGACAACTATCTGTAAGTAATAAACCACATTACAGAATGAAGGAAAAAGAATCACATGGTCATCCTCAATTGATGCAGAAAAGTCATTTGACAAAATCCAGCACCCTTGCTTGATTAAAACAATTAGTAAACTAGGAATAAATGGAAACCTCCTCAACATGTTAAAAGGTTATATATGAAAAAACCAACAGCTAACATCTGGTTATATAAGAATATAAGCTTTTCCTCTAAGATCAGGAATAAGACAATGATGCCTCTTGTCACCACTGTTATTGAACATTGCACGAGAAGTTCTAGCCAGAGCAATTAGGCAACAGAAAGAAATAAACAACATCCAAATAGGAAAGGAAGAAGTAAAATTTTCCCTATTTGTAATTGACATAATCCTACATACAGAAAATCCTAAAAACTCTACAAGAAAGCACCTAAGCTAATAAATAAATTCAACAAGGTGCAGGCTATAAGATTATAACACCCGAAATCAGGAGTGTGTCTATACACAAGCAATGAACAATTGGGAGAAGAAATCATGAAAATTCCATTTACAATAGCAACTAAATGAATCACATATCTAGGAATAAATCCAACCAAGAATGTTAAGGACTTGTACACAAATCCCACTTGCTTAGAACTCTGGAGGATGATAGGGACTGGAGAAGGACTCCACAGAGGCTGAATCAAAGAAAAAGAAAAATAATCTTCAAGATCAGGTCTATTTCCCTCTCAGATGTGACAATCTAGACTCCTCCCACTCACGTGGTTTTGGGAGTCACACAGAGGCAGCACCGCCCAGGGCCCTCCTGCTGTGGATGCAGATCACAGAGCCACTCACAGGAGTGAGTTAGAGCTTCACACATATCTGGGCACACGGGGAACACAAGCTGCTGAGGAGTGCTGCATGCAAAGAGGGCTCCTAGAGGACCAAAAAACAAATACAAAAGAAAGAGAGAGAGAGAGGTGTGCACAGTCAATCCAATCTAGGCTGGTTCGACCACATAAACTCAAAATGGAACTTTCTGTATTGGCATACCTTTGCTATTGACCCCATCTCGTGTCCAGGGCAGGGTACTCTAATGGAGAAGAAACCAGAGGCATAAAAGCCTCACAGAATGAAAAAAAAATGGAGGGGGAAACTGAGTTGCTACAAGACAGAGCAGGTCCCAGAACTGAAAAGTGTAAGGAAAAGGTGGCATTGAGTGATGGAGGGAATTTAAACAAATCATGGGGACTGAGGAGAAAATTCTGCACAAAACAAATAGAACAGATAAAGATTTCCAGACAAGGAACAGAGGAAAGGCAGCTTTCCACTGGAGATGAAACAATTGCATTAAAAAGTGCAATCTTAAAAATTGCGCTACACATCCAGGGTGAGAAACAGATAAAGAAGAACTGAGAAAATCTGAACAGTTAAGCGTATTCTACCCTAATGGTTCAGAGTAAGTTAGACCAAGCATCAAAGAAGAGCCTTTACACAAAGCCAATCAACAATAAAACCATAGGCAAGAGGGAGAAACCGAACTTCAGTGTTAATTAAAATAACCAGATCCCAAATATTAACAGCAAATTACAAGCCATACAGGGAGATATGGCCTAGTCAAGGAACAAATAAAACCTTCAGAAGAGATGCAGAATTTGGAACAATTAGTCAAAGAAGTTCACGTAAAACCCCTAGATCAATTGAAGGGATGAAGGAAAATATGGATATAGAGCTAAAGGATATTAAGAAGGCAATGTGTGAGCATAAAGAAGAATTTGAAAGTATAAAAAGAAGAATTTACAAGGAGAATCAGTAAGTATCTGGAGACAAATGAAAATGAGTACTCAATATATCAAAACTTAGGGGATGCAGTGAAGGAAGTGCTGGGAGGGAAATTTATATCCATGAATGCTTACAGTTAAACCATGGACTATAGTTAATAGCACAGTTAAAGAAAAGTGCTTTCATGAATTGTAACAAATATACCATACCAACGCATGGTGGTAATAATAGGCTGGTACTTGGGACTCCTGTATTTTATGCATGATTGTTATGCAAACCCACAACTTCTCTAGTAAAAAAATAATAAAAAGTAAATTCTAAAGAAAAATAGAGTTTTCACATGACCCATCAATTTCAGCCCTGGGTATATATACCCAAGAAAAAGAAAACCATACGCCCACACAAATACTTGTGCATGAATGTTCACTGAAGTGTTTATTCATAATACCCAAAAGGAGGAAACAGCCCAAATTGTTAACCAATGAGTGGATAAACACAGTGTAACATATCTGTACAATCACATACTACACAGCAATAAAAATGAATGAACTACTGTAAATGTTAAACATGGATGGACCTTGAAACCATGATGCCAAGTAAAAGTAAGTCATTTTACTTTTGGAATTGAGTGCTTATGCCTGTCAATTTGTTCAAGACGGTACTAGTTTATTCCTATTGACTCAGTATATTTACAAATAATGCCATCTATTATTCTCAGAATAAAATACTCACATTTTAAGTGTCTAAACTGTCCTCCTATAAGGTTAGGGGGTAGAACTATGTGAATACTAAAAGTTCATCTTGCCCTAAAATTCACATTTAGAATTAACTGATATTCTTTATAATTTTAATAATATAGTCATTTAATCTATTGCCTATTTCATCCAGTTTGAATTAAAATGTATGCCATTTTGTATTTTCACTTAATTCAAAATTTATTTAAGATATAATACTTGGGAGAGGCGGGGCAAGATGGCAGACTGGTGAGCTGTAAGTTTTAGTTACTCCTCCCGGAAAGTAGGTAAAAAGCCAGGAACTGCGTGGACTGGACACCACAGAGCAATCTGTTCTTTGGGCATACTTCATACAACACTCAATGAAAAAGTGTGGAACTGCTGAGATCGCGAAATCTGTAAGTTTTGCGGCCAGGGGACCCGCGCCCCTCCCTGCCAGGCTCAGTCCCGTGGGAGGAGGGGCTGTCAGCTCCGGGAAGGAGAAGGGAGAACTGCAGTGGCTGCTCTTATCGGAAACTCATTCTACTGATTCCAACTCCAACCCTAGATAGACTGAGACCAGACACCAGAGACTCTGAGAGCAGCCAGCCCAGCAGAGAGGAGACAGGCATAGAAAAAAAACAACACGAAAAACTCCAAATAAAAGCAGAGGATTTTTGGAGTTCTGGTGAAAACAGAAAGGGGAAGGGCGGAGCTCAGGCCCTTGAAGGCAATATGCAAATCCCGAAGCAAAGCTGATCTCTCTGCCCTGTGGACCTTTCCTTAATGGCCCTGGTTGCTTTGTCTATTAGCATTTCAATAACCCATTAGATCTCTGAGGAGGGCCCGTTTTTTTTTTTTTTTTTTTTTTTAATCCTTTTTTATTTTTATAAAACAATTAAAATAATAAGCCCAATACAGAAAGCTTCAAAGAATTGCAATTTGGGCACGTCAAGTAAAGAGCAGAACTAAGAGAGCTCTGAGACAAAAGGCAATAATCCAGTGGCTGAGGAAAATTCACTAAACACCACAACTTCCCAAGAAAAGGGGGTGTCCGCTCACAGCCACCATCCTGGTGGACAGGAAACACTCCCTGCCCCATCGCACAGCCCCCATAGCCCAGAGCTGCCCCAGACAACCCAGTTGTGACGGAAGTGCTTCAAATAACAGCACACACCACAAAACTGGGCGTGGACATTAGCCTTCCCTGCAACCTCAGCTGAATGTCCCAGAGCTGGGAAGGTGGAGCAGTGTGAATTAACAAAGCCCCATTCAGCCATCATTTGAGCAGACTGGAGCCTCCCTACACAGCCCAGCAGCCCAGAACTGCCCTGGGGGGACGGCACTCACCTGTGACATAGCACAGTCATCCCTCAACAGAGGACCCGGGGGTGCACAGCCTGGAAGAGGGGCCCACTTGCAAGTCTCAGGAGCCATACGCCAATACCAAAGACTTGTGGGTCAGTGGCAGAGACAAACTGTGGCAGGACTGAACTGAAGGATTAGACTATTGCAGCAGCTTTAAAACTCTAGGATCATCAGGGAGATTTGATTGTTAGGGCCACCCCCCCTCCCCGACTGCCCCAGAAACACGCCCCCACATACAGGGCAGGCAACACCAACTACACACGCAAGCTTGGTACCACCAATTGGGCCCCACAAGACTCACTCCCCACTCACCAAAAAGGCTAAGCAGGGGAGATCTGGCTTGTGGAGAACAGGTGGCTCGTGGACGCCACCTGCTGGTTAGTTAGAGAAAGTGTACTCCACGAAGCTGTAGATCTGATAAATTAGAGATAAGGACTTCAATAGGTCTACAAACCCTAAAGAACCCTATCAAGTTCAGCAAATGCCACGAGGCCAAAAACAACAGAAAATTATAAAGCATATGAAAAAACCAGACGATATGGATAACCCAAGCCCAAGCACCCAAATCAAAAGACCAGAAGAGACACAGCACCTAGAGCAGCTACTCAAAGAACTAAAGATGAACAATGAGACCATAGTACGGGATATGAAGGAAATCAAGAAGACCTCTAGAAGAGCATAAAGAAGACATTGCAAGACTAAATAAAAAAATGGATGATCTTATGGAAATTAAAGAAACTGTTGACCAAATTAAAAAGATTCTGGACACTCATAGTACAAGACTAGAGGAAGTTGAACAACGAATCAGTGACCTGGAAGATGACAGAATGGAAAATGAAAGCATAAAAGAAAGAATGGGGAAAAAAATTGAAAAACTCGAAATGGACCTCAGGGATATGATAGATAATATGAAACGTCCCGAATATAAGACTCATTGGTGTCCCAGAAGGGGAAGAAAAGGGTAAAGGTCTATGAAGAGTATTCAAAGAAATTGTTGGGGAAAACTTCCCAAATCTTCTAAACAACATAAATACACAAATCATAAATGCTCAGCGAACTCCAAATAGAATAAATCCAAAAAAACCCACTCCGAGACATATACTGATCACACTGTCAAACATAGAAGAGAAGGAGCAAGTTCTGAAAGCAGCAAGAGAAAAGCAATTCACCACATACAAAGGAAACAGCATAAGACTAAGTAGTGACTACTCAGCAGCCACCATGGAGGCGAGAAGGCAGTGGCACGATATATTTTAAATTCTGAGTGAGAGGAATTTCCAGCCAAGAATACTTTATCCAGCAAAGCTCTCCTTCAAATTTGAGGGAGAGCTTAAATTTTTCACAGACAAAGAAATGCTGAGAGAATTTGCTAACAAGAGACCTGCCCTACTGGAGATACTAAAGGGAGCCCTACAGACAGAGAAACAAAGACAGGACAGAGAGACTTGGAGAAGGTTCAGTACTAAAGAGATTCGGTATGGGTACAATAAAGGATATTAATAGAGAGAGGGAAAAATATGGCAAACATAATCCAAAGGATAAGATGGCCGATTCAAGAAATGCCTTCACGGTTTTAACGTTGAATGTAAATGGATTAAACTCCCCAATTAAAAGATATAGATTCGCAGGAATGGATCAAAAAAAATGAACCATCAATATGTTGCATACAAGAGACTCATCTTAGACACAGGGACACAAAGAAACTGAAAGTGAAAGGATGGAAAAAAATATTTCATGCAAGCTACAGCCAAAAGAAAGCAGGTGTAGCAATATTAATCTCAGATAAAATAGACTTCAAATGCAGGGATGTTTTGAGAGACAAAGAAGGCCACTACATACTAATAAAAGGGGCAATTCAGCAAGAAGAAATAACAATCGTAAATGTCTATGCACCCAATCAAGGTGCCACAAAATACATGAGAGAAACACTGGCAAAACTAAAGGAAGCAATTGATGTTTCCACAATAATTGTGGGAGACTTCAACACATCACTCTCTCCTATAGATAGATCAACCAGACAGAAGACCAATAAGGAAATTGAAAACCTAAACAATCTGATAAATGAATTAGATTTAACAGACATATACAGGACATTACATCCCAAATCACCAGGATACACATACTTTTCTAGTGCTCACGGAACTTTCTCCAGAATAGATCATATGCTGGGACATAAAACAAGCCTCAATAAATTTAAAAAGATTGAAATTATTCAAAGCACATTCTCTGACCACAATGGAATACAATTAGAAGTCAATAACCATCAGAGACTTAGAAAATTCACAAATACCTGGAGGTTAAACAACACACTCCTAAACAATCAGAGGGTTAAAGAAGAAATAGCAAGAGAAATTGCTAAATATATAGAGACGAATGAAAATGAGAACACAACATACCAAAACCTATGGGATGCAGCAAAAGCAGTGCTAAGGGGGAAATTTATAGCACTAAACGCATATATTAAAAGGAAGAAAGAGCAAAAATCAAAGAACTAATGGATCAACTGAAGAAGCTAGAAAATGAACAGCAAACCAATCCTAAACCAAGTACAAGAAAAGAAATAACAAGGATTAAAGCAGAAATAAATGACATAGAGAACAAAAAAACAATAGAGAGGATAAATATCACCAAAAGTTGGTTCTTTGAGAAGATCAACAAGATTGACAAGCCCCTAGCTAGACTGACAAAATCAAAAAGAGAGAAGACCCATATAAACAAAATAATGAATGAAAAAGGTGACATAACTGCAGATCCTGAAGAAATTAAAAAAATTATAAGAGGATATTATGAACAACTGTATGGCAACAAACTGGATAATGTAGAAGAAATGGACAATTTCCTGGAAACATATGAACAACCTAGACTGACCAGAGAAGAAATAGAAGACCTCAACCAACCCATCACAAGCAAAGAGATCCAATCAGTCATCAAAAATCTTCCCACAAATAAATGCCCAGGGCCAGATGGCTTCACAGGGGAATTCTACCAAACTTTCCAGAAAGAACTGACACCAATCTTACTCAAACTCTTTCAAAACATTGAAAAAAATGGAACACTACCTAACTCATTTTATGAAGCTAACATCAATCTAATACCAAACCAGGCAAAGATGCTACAAAAAAGGAAAACTACCGGCCAATCTCCCTAATGAATATAGATGCAAAAATCCTCAACAAAATACTTGCAAATCGAATCCAAAGACACATTAAAAAAATCATACACCATGACCAAGTGGGGTTCATTCCAGGCATGCAAGGATGGTTCAACATAAGAAAAACAATCAATGTATTACAACACATTAAAAACTCGAAAGGGAAAAATCAATTGATCATCTCAATAGATGCTGAAAAAGCATTTGACAAAATCCAACATCCCTTTTTGATAAAAACACTTCAAAAGGTAGGAATTGAAGGAAACTTCCTCAACATGATAAAGAGCATATATGAAAAACCCACAGCCAGCATAGTACTCAATGGTGAGAGACTGAAAGCCTTCCCTCTAAGATCAGGAACAAGACAAGGATGCCCGCTGTCACCACTGTTATTCAACATTGTGCTGGAAGTGCTAGCCAGGGCAATCCGGCAAGACAAAGAAATAAAAGGCATCCAAATTGGAAAAGAAGAAGTAAAACTGTCATTGTTTGCAGATGATATGATCTTATATCTAGAAAACCCTGAGAAATCAACGATACACCTACTAGAGCTAATAAACAAATTTAGCAAAGTAGCGGGATACAAGATTAATGCACATAAGTCAGTAATGTTTCTATATGCTAGAAATGAACAAACTGAAGAGACACTCAAGAAAAAGATACCATTTTCAATAGCAACTAAAAAAATCAAGTACCTAGGAATAAACTTAACCAAAGATGTAAAAGACCTATACAAAGAAAACTACATAACTCTACTAAAAGAAATAGAAGGGGACCTTAAAAGATGGAAAAATATTCCATGTTCATGGATAGGAAGGCTAAATGTCATTAAGATGTCAATTCTACCCAAACTCATCTACAGATTCAATGCAATCCCAATCAAAATTCCAACAACCTACTTTGCAGACTTGGAAAAGCTAGTTATCAAATTTATTTGGAAAGGGAAGATGCCTCGAATTGCTAAAGACACTCTAAAAAAGAAAAACGAAGTGGGAGGACTTACACTCCCTGACTTTGAAGCTTATTATAAAGCCACAGTTGCCAAAACAGCATGGTACTGGCACAAAGATAGACATATAGATCAATGGAATCGAATTGAGAATTCAGAGATAGACCCTCAGATCTATGGCCGACTGATCTTTGATAAGGCCCCCAAAGTCACTGAACTGAGCCATAATGGTCTTTTCAACAAATGGGGCTGGGAGAGTTGGATATCCATATCCAAAAGAATGAAAGAGGACCCCTACCTCACCCCCTACACAAAAATTAACTCAAAATGGACCAAAGATCTCAATATAAAAGAAAGTACCATAAAACTCCTAGAAGATAATGTAGGAAAACATCTTCAAGACCTTGTATTAGGAGGCCACTTCCTAGACTTTACACCCAAAGCACAAGCAACAAAAGAGAAAATAGATAAATGGGAACTCCTCAAGCTTAGAAGTTTCTGCACCTCAAAGGAATTTCTCAAAAAGGTAAAGAGGCAGCCAACTCAATGGGAAAAAATTTTTGGAAACCATGTATCTGACAAAAGACTGATATCTTGCATATACAAAGAAATCCTACAACTCAATGACAATAGTACAGACAGCCCAATTATAAAATGGGCAAAAGATATGAAAAGACAGTTCTCTGAAGAGGAAATACAAATGGCCAAGAAACACATGAAAAAATGTTCAGCTTCACTAGCTATTAGAGAGATGCAAATTAAGACCACAATGAGATACCATCTAACACCGGTTAGAATGGCTGCCATTAAACAAACAGGAAACTACAAATGCTGGAGGGGATGTGGAGAAATTGGAACTCTTATTCATTGTTGGTGGGACTGTATAATGGTTCAGCCACTCTGGAAGTCAGTCTGGCAGTTCCTTAGAAAACTAGATATAGAGCTACCATTCGATCCAGCGATTGCACTTCTCGGTATATACCCGGAAGATCGGAAAGCAGTGACACGAACAGATATCTGCACGCCAATGTTCATAGCAGCATTATTCACAATTGCCAAGAGATGGAAACAACCCAAATGTCCTTCAACAGATGAGTGGATAAATAAAATGTGGTATATACACACGATGGAATACTACGCGGCAGTAAGAAGGAACGATCTGGTGAAACATATGACAACATGGATGAACCTTGAAGACATAATGCTGAGCGAAATAAGCCAGGCACAAAAAGAGAAATATTATATGCTACCACTAATGTGAACTTTGAAAAATGTAAAACAAATGGTTTTATAATGTAGAATGTAGGGGAACTAGCAGTAGAGAGCAATTAAGGAAGGGGGAACAATAATCCAAGAAGAACAGATAAGCTATTTAACGTTCTGGGGATGCCCAGAAATGACTATGGTCTGTTAATTTCTGATGGATGTAGTAGGAACAAGTTCACTGAAATGTTGCTATATTATGTAACTTTCTTGGGGTAAAGTAGGAACATGTTGGAAGTTAAGCAGTTATCTTAGGTTAGTTGTCTTTTTCTTACTCCCTTGCTTATGGTCTCTTTGAAATGTTCTTTTATTGTATGTTTGTTTTCTTTTTAACTTTTTTTTCATACAGTTGATTTAAAAAAGAAGGGAAAGTTAAAAAAAAAAAAAAAGAAAAAAGAACAAACAAGGAAAAAAAAAAAAGATGTAGTGCCCCCTTGAGGAGCCTGTGGAGAATGCAGGGGTATTCGCCTACCCCACCTCCATGGTTGCTAACATGACCACAGACATAGGGGACTGGTGGTTTGATGGGTTGAGCCCTCTACCATAAGTTTTACCCTTGGGAAGACGGTTGCTGCAAAGGAGAGGCTAGGCCTCCCTATATTGTGCCTAAGAGTCTCCTCCTGAATGCCTCTTTGTTGCTCAGATGTGGCCCTCTCTCTCTGGCTAAGCCAACTTGAAAGGTGAAATCACTGCCCTCCCCCCTACGTGGGATCAGACACCCAGGGGAAGTGAATCTCCCTGGCAACGTGGAATATGACTCCCAGGGGAGGAATGTAGACCCGGCATCGTGGGACGGAGAACATCTTCTTGACCAAAAGGGGATGTGAAAGGAAATGAAATAAGCTTCAGTGGCAGAGAGATTCCAAAACGAGCCGAGAGATCACTCTGGTGGGCACTCTTACGCACACTTTAGACAACCCTTTTTAGGTTCTAAAGAATTGGGGTAGCTGGTGGTGGATACCTGAAACTATCAAACTACAACCCAGAACCCATGAATCTCGAAGACAGTTGTATAAAAATGCAGCTTATGAGGGGTGACAATGGGATTGGGAAAGCCATAAGGACCAACACTCCACTTTGTCTAGTTTATGGATGGATGTGTAGAAAAGTAGGGGAAGGAAACAAACAGACAAAGGTACCCAGTGTTCTTTTTTACTTCAATTGCTCTTTTTCACTCTAATTATTATTCTTGTTATTTTTGTGTGTGTGCTAATGAAGGTGTCAGGGATTGATTTAGGTGATGAATGTACAACTATGTGATGGTACTATAAACAATCGAATGTACAATTTGTTTTGTATGACTGCGTGGTATGTGAATATATCTCAATAAAATGATGATTAAAAAAAATAAATAAAGTATACTTTAAGTAATGGAAAAAAAAAAGATAATATTTGGAAATGTTGATATACCCAATTTAGTATTGAAATAGTAGTTGATTAGTGTTTTTTCATTACAGCATTGCAAATAAAACGGTATATAATACAGACTAGTTGAAAGGCACATTCTTCAGTTGTAATAGACTAAAAATACATGATTCTATAATGTATTTTATTAATGGAGAAAATTGTCATAGATAGATAGATAGATGCATATGTCTCATTTGTTATGCAAAGCAAGCCAGAAAGAAAATATAACTGTTCACAGCAACTGATGCATATTATCAAAGATATTGATCTTCCAAAAATGCACAAATGATGGCATAATTTTCAAATCTAATATGAAGTCTGTTGAAATTATTTATTGAATATGACTACAAAAAACTATCCTAAATATATTGAATAGAAAAAGTTCCCCCCAACACACACACGTTATCTAGATAAAAAATGCAATTTCTAAAAGAGTACTTTCTAGGTCCATTATTACATCTGAACCCTAAAACATTTTTTGAACAATAGATTTTCAGAGTTTCAAACCTGAAATGTGCTGAAAAGACAAGCAAACAAACAAATTAACACTTATAATTTGGATATTACTTGCTTAAAATTTCAAGTATAACATATTAAAGAAAGTATCTGGTATATAATAGGAATTGAAAAAATACTTGATGATTAAATAAGTGATTAAATAAACAGGTGATTCAACTCAAATATATTTGTATCATAATCATTAATCTTTATCATGGTCACAAAGAAGGAGATGTTTTCTTAATTCAGATAGTTTTGCTAATACTATATTAGATAAAACATGGACCCTAAATTTATATGTAATAACATAATTTCAAAGCCAGTTTGATATAAAGCATACTGAAATTCTGATTTGTAATCTGCCCTTTTACCCATTCCCTACTGCCTATTCTTTGTGCTTATAAACTGTCATTTCAAATTAATATGATAAAAGTAAAACATATTTGCATTAAATATTTCCATTGTACTAAAGACTTTTCTTTTTCATAGAATATCTTACAAAATAGATCTGAGAATACAGAATGCTAAATAACTGGTAAATTTGATTATTTCATTGGCAAGCATGACCAAATTCATGAAATTTCTTAATAGAACCACGTCACTTATAGAAATTAAGGAAATGTATGTGTTAATATTCATACACACATTGTAGAAGGCATATTTCTCTGTATGTATAAACATGTGTGTTATGTACATATATCTTTGGGGGGTATGTGATATGTATGTGTGTGTGTATATATATATATATCACACTATCTACATGTTCCTTTTTACAAGTCTATACATTGATTTCAATACACTAGTAACTGGTAATTACTAAAATTGTTTCAGAATATTTTACACAAATGGCTTTTTGATTTAACAATTTATCCTCCAATGACATCTTTCCAAAGTATATTTGACCAAAGAGAGAAAATAAAGACATGAGGTAAAAAGATAGATGTGAATCCATAGGGGATCATGTTAAAACTGATCATAAACACACTGTGAACCAGGGTTAAGTTATACACCAGGCTGGCTTCAAAAATGATTATCAAACTGTGCAACGATATCTGAACTTAGTAACTGAGTAAACACTGTGTGTGGAGCTAGTTCCTATGTGGTGCTTTGTGGCACAATAGAAATTTTCAGCAAACGACTTCATTACTTGCCTAGCACCGTGTCCCAAAGAACAGGGGAAGAGATCCTCTCATGGTAGGGCCGATGCATGGCAGCTCTGCATGCTCCACTTCCTGTCAGAGTAGAGAGACAAATCCTTTCTGCCCAAGGGTGGGGTACTTACCCCACCCAGGCGGAGAGGGCCCTGCCACTGAGAATTCTGGCCCTGATAAGCATTTCGGGTTCAAAGGCTGGTCAGGTCCTTTCGCTAGACCTAACACCTCCCAGGGGCTTGGAATGGAAACATATTGCAACAATAGAAAAGGAGGCAGGAGGTGGACAAGGGCTGGGAAATGGCTGCTGAGCACGCGTCTGTGACTTCCCCAGCACTGTTAGGATAAAAGGGTGCTGGCAGGGCAGATGCCTTAAAGCGGAATCATTTTTCCATTCCTGGAAGATTTTGAAATAGAGAGGTAAGCATTGTCTACCTCAGGGTTACTCAGAACGTATTTCTGCAGATGAGCTTGCTGATATGACATAGAAACACACAGTGATGAGTCTTAGAGAACAGGGCTTGCAGGTTGTTCCCTCAGTCTGCTCTAGACAATGATCAATAGGCAACACTGTGTAGCTGTAGAACTTAATGGGGAAATAAGCCAAGCATTATACCATGGTGTCTTATGACACAATTGAGAAATGAATCCCTTAGGGGGCCTGTGGAGAAATTCATAAATATGTAAAACAGTTAGGTCTTTGAAAAGTATATTACTTTGTAGGATTAGATTTAGAAATGGGGCCGAGTATAGCTTTCTTATATATAAGAGCTTTGTGACTGAAAATAAGAATTTTGATAAATAGCACATGCATAATGGCAAATGGCAAATCAGGAGATATAATCTATAAATTGACATTTTTTAACCAGTACACTTCCAAGATGGGTTATTTTCAGTTCACCCAAGTCAGACAAACTAAGAATTTGTGTTTTCCTCAGTTAAACTATAAACTCAGTGAAATACCTACTTATTTGCATGTGGTTATTCTTTTGGAGCATATTTTATTTTAAATTTTAAATTCTAGGCTAACTTCTCTCAACCTCCAGTATACAAAGAACATCCTAGTAGTAGTCTGTAATGCAAGTTTGCTCAGTCAAGGCAGACAATTCCAGCTTTAATTCAAGTGAAATATATATCAGATGATTATTTATTCTACTGCTTCAAATCATATTAAATATTCCAAACTGAAATGTAAATGGTTTTATATGATTTGTTTTTAGAATTATTCATACTCCCAAAATCCATGCATAGATAACAGAGATTTACCCCTGTATGCAAACATAATTCTATTTTACTATGCAATTCTGAAAATGAACCTTCTTGAGTTGTAAGACAAGAAAACAAATGCATATATAAATGCTTTCTCTCTTCAGCTGTATTATATTCATCAATTTTGACCTACTACTTGCAGCAGGGATTACTGCTTAGAGCATAAAAAGGTACTCACAAAGTGTTGCCTGAACTATCTAAGTTAATCACACAGAAGTACTTTAGGTAAAATTTGAGTAAATGGTCTATAGTTTATATAAATGAACATAATGTTATGTGGCTGTGTTATAAAGGATAAAGAAACATTGATACAACAGATTAAAAATATGACCAAACTATAAACGCTAAAGGATTCTTTACTGTGTCATTTATGCTAACACAGGGAAACACAGCAGAACATGAGCTATCTTTTAAGAACAGATAATGGGTATGAAAACACTACATAAATGAGACAATATATTGATGATTCTTAACTTTTGACAGTTTAGTATTATATTTTTTATTTAACCTAAAATATTTATAAAGCATTAATTTCTTCATACTAAAATGTCTAAAAAAGATAAAATATGTAATTCTGGAATATTCAAATTGGGCAAGTCATATACATCATAAAATATTAAAGTAAATTGGCATATTAAAATTATAACTATCAGTTAAAACAACACAAATTGGTAAATAAAAGATGAGGAAAACAAAAAGTTAAATCAAGTAATCTGAATATTAATCAACTCTAGTCAACATTATCGATGCCTAAATTTAAAATGGTATAATGAATTTTTCAAGTGCTTAGAAGTTTTACTAAAGCTTTTTGAGAAACAACACATGAATATATGTGCTGGAATAAGTTTACGTATCAAATAAGACTCTTCTGGTTATCCCTCTTATGTGTTTCCTTCCAGGCACATTGCAGAATTGCACTTAACCTACCTCCTTTCATCTAGGTGGGGCCAGGGGACTAGTCCTGGTCAACAGATTATATGAGTTGTGGTTATGATAAAGTGATGGTAGGTGACACTCTAGAATGAGGCATTTAATTGCAAGTTTAACACTCTCCAGTGCTCTCATCACCATTCGTTGCGGTGAAGAGGTCAAGTCTTCCAGATGGTTCATCTATCTAACAGTAGATCTCCCTCTGACAGTGTCTCACGGTGACTATGTGATGCTGAATCCCCTACCAGACCATGCGGGATTTGTAGCACGAGTGAGGAACAAACTTCTGTTGTATTTAGCCACTAAATTGTTGTTGGTTACCACAGAGTAATCTAGCCTAACTTGACTAATCCACAGATGTTGGGTAATTGTGGTGGCCTAATCCAGCTAAGGGTAAAGCCTATCCTCAGACATTTATTCCTCATGTTTTGAAAAGTTAATTTTTAAAAGCCCAGCCATGTTTAATAAGATACTTTCTATCCTGTATCAGAGTATTTTGAAGCATTATATTTAAAGTAATTAAGGATTCATTAACTGAGTCATTTAATTAGATATTTAAACACCCAAAGCATTCAGAAAATATACACATGAATATTTTCTAATTATTATTTGATGTGTTCTCCTCATCCTTCTGTCCACTCACCTAAAATAACAAAAATAATTAAGAAAACAAAAAGAATGTAAATAACTAATAAATGGGTAGGTCTGGCCTTTATAAAATATTTTCTACATGTATAACATAAATATAACATGTATGTATATATACACATATAAATAAACATACAAATATAAGATCCTAGTATCTCTTGGCACAATTTCATAGCAAAAACTCAGAACAACCAGCTGAATAAATAATGCTACCTTGAAGAATTTGTCCAAGGAGAGGGAAGTTATGTAGAGCAAGAAACAGACATGAAGGTCATTTCTTCATGTACACGTTCAGTGATTGATGGTCTACTTTTGAAGAGTTTCCCGCAAATCAAGAAAAAGTGTTATAAAGAAATCACATGAGTGCAATGAATTATAGTTAGAATGCAAGGAAAAACTGTGTTGTTCCACTCATGACAGGATTCAATGGAAACAGAACCTGAAAACAGAAAGTTAGAAATGCCCTGGTACTAAAGTTTATTGGTGTCCTTGAAGAGATATAGGTAGGAAATGGGGGCAGGTATGTATTTATACAAAATCCCTGTGACACATGACAACATTTCTTAGAATACTTGGAAAGCTAGTTAAACAAAGCAGCGTTTTGCAGGTATATGTTATACAGAGACCAAATCCCTGATCCTGACCAAACTTCTGAGGATTTAAGATAAAGATATCAAACTTATGCAATAAAATTAAAGCCCTAGTTCTTGTTTTCTACATGTTACCATTTCAAATACCAAATTGTGAAGTTAGCATTTTCAAGATAACAGACGTCTTATCTTTGGACCTTATTAAATAATTAGAAGTAATTTAGAAAGATTCAAAATGCTTATAAAATAGTGAAGATACACTGATATTTAAGAAATTTTATTTCTGGAATATGCTATCATGACCCAAAAATCTCTAAATCCCAACATATTACTAGAGCAAATTCATACCCAAAGTGTCATGTATCTTTGCCTTTGAGTGTGTATGTTTGTGTGCATGTTTGTACACACATATTTCTGTGTGGCAGGTGGGTTGGGTTTTTGGTACCTTATGTAAGCATTTTATGATATATTTTGCCTTTTCCAAGCATCAGTTTTAAACCATTTGCATGAGCTATGAAGATTTCATAAATTATTGGCAAGATAATGAAAAATACAGCACTCAGCTGAGAAAGGTCACACAACTTATTTTCCAAACCATAACTAACAAAATATATTCCCCTCCAATTAGGGAAACAATATTAAAAAACAAAAAATCTCTTCCTTATTCTTTTTGGAAGAGAGCACTTGCCCTACTGTACTTCTGATTTTGCAAAGAATAAAGCTATATGGTTTTGGAAGGAATAAATTTAAGAAAATTGAGTATATTTAAAAGGAGATGGTAAACAAATAATGCAAAACAAAACAAAACAAAAACAAAAACAAAAAACCAAGATAACAGTTGCTATTTGCCCTGAAATCCATATGAAGGGAGGTGAGTCAGAGAAGGTGCTTACCAGAGTGATTGTTGCAAATAGTGTTCTCCATACCCACTCCACTGATGACCTAATGGAGTGACCCCTTGCTGTTTGATCAAGCTGTTTTTTGTTAATATTCATCTTCTATCTACTTTGGCATTTGTTTAATGATGGATACATGACGGCATGGAACTTATCTCTTACATGTACATTGGTGCAACACTAAAAATCACCATTTCAGAGAATCTTACAATGGGAAAATTGAGACATATGGATAATACAAGTTTAATATTGGGCCACATCCTACTTGATAGCCATTTCAACTTTAAGTTCAGGTCACCTCTGTCTCAAGTTAGCAGAAATCCCATAGTCTTTGGAGCCTACAGATCTGGCCTTGAATACTGAACCCCTGAACCTGATACTTAAGTAGGGAGCTATTTAACTCCTTTTTTGAGTTTTAATTATCAACTTTGTAAGATACATATGTTAGAACATGTGATGCAGAAGTAATATAAGAATCTTGGATATGCATATAAATGTTCTTCCCCTTAACTACTTAAAAGTAAATGTCACTATTGCGGTGACTGTCACTGCAAAATATTATTATTCTGTACTTTAATGATGTTATTCTTCAAATAATGAATAAACATTTTAATATGCCACTAAGGCTCTTTGGGATTGTCATTTCACATTGTAACTTCAGGGCTAAGACAGAGAAAATAAATGATCTCAGAAGGCCTTCATTCGTCTCCTGGAAAGCAAGGTCTGAAGCATGGGAAATGAACAACCAACGATGGGACAGAGCTTCAGGGCCCTTGGAGCATGAGAAAAAAAGCTAAAATTCACGTTCAATTATGCTGATATTTCTCAGTTTCAAGGGAATAGCTGAACATGGTGAATGAATAATATTCTTCATCCCAGATAGTAATGCGAGTGTCTGGGATAAAACATTAGGGAAAAATGTGGATGTTTAAATGAATGTTGATTTTAAAACTTTAAAAATACCTATCTTTATTATAATTTTATCCTTGCATGTGGTTTAACAGGTCATTCAGATTATTTTGAGTTTTCCAACACTGATATTTTAGCAGTGCTGAATAATTGCTAGTGCTATTACAGTGCTGGTTACCATAAAATATTTTTCCTTTATAATCATTCAGATGCATTACTGTAATCAGAGCTACATCATATATTTGAAGGTACTAGGCCTATCGAATAAATTTAAGCACTATGTGTTGATTTCTATCAACATATCTGGTTTGTAACATATTGTTCTATAATCCATCTCCCAGATTAATGGTTCCCATAAGTGTGGATATTTATAAAAGAGAATGAAATTTCAAATCCCTATAATAAATAAATAAATATATATATATATATATATATATATATATATATATATATATATATATATATATTTATAACTTTTAGCAGGTATTAACAGACCAATATATTTGTTTTCTTTTGTTTTTTAATCCTCAATAAATATAAAATAGCAAGCAATGGCAGCATCCTGGTAATCTTAATATTCCATGACCCATGGCTTTTAGTGCACAAATACTCAACTAGCAGTCACATAAAACCATGACATTAATGAAGCAAATAAACTAAAGCAAAACAACAACATAAGAACAAAATCTAAAGCATTTGCAGGTAATATTTGTCAGTCATTTCCACTTGTTTCTTTTTACGGTAAGCAAATTAATGAAGAAATTGAGGCAGTGACCTTCTCCTCTCTGGTTCTCTCTTTTATTTTTTCATTCAGTTCCCAAGAGGGAGGCTTGACTCAAAGATCTTAAGGAGTGGAGGTTATAAATAGTCATCCATTGACTATGATCTCATCTTGCCCTAGTATTGATTATCTCTCCCGTTTGTAGTAATCATATGCGTTGATTACAAGGAATAATTCAAATGTATCCTTACATTGTAATTTCTGTCAGGTGAAGAAAAACCTGGCCTTAGTTCCCTAGTCCTGCTCGAATTCCTTGAAAAGCACAGCCGAAGAAACGGATTAGCTTTTCTGCCTACCCAGCATGCTTTTCTTTCCCCAATTCAGCTGCAGCCGTTTGGGAACACCCAGTATGCACACTGTTTTCATGGATACACATCCTTTTAACAACATCCAGCAGAAAAGAAGAACTTATCAAATAAGTATAAATTATCTCTGAGCAGGCAGTCAAAATAGATCACAAAGTCATTTCCTGTATTCCAGCTTATTGGGCCAACACCCACTATTCTTCTTTATTCCTATTTTAATAAATAAGAATAAATTTAAGGTGTTATTTTGTTTCCCAGACATTTTATATTAGAAATCAAAAATGTATTTGAACTCAGAATAATGTAGCTGCCTTGAGAGAACTATCCACATGTCTAGAGAAGCTGCTGTCTCTCCCCTTAACAGATGTGTACCACTGGCTATCCAAATCAGAGTCAGAGCCAGCTCTTGATGTGGCCGCTGCTTACTTCCTAACCTGAGATGCTTAAATCCCCTCTTTAATTTCGTCTGTTTAACTAGGCAGATTCCAAATTGTATTTTAAAATGTAAAATGTAGTGCTTTAATGTCCAACATACTTTGAAGAGCTTGACTTCCTCTCAAAGCATGCTGAGGGCCGTGTTGCTTCTGGCCAGGAATAAACAAAAAAAACCAAAAAAAAAAAAAAAAAAAAAAAAAAAAACAAAAGGAAATCTGAAGAGAAACAAACTTAACAGCTCAGACCTCAATGATACTATATATATCCTCATGCGCACACTTAACTGGTTCCAGATATGGTAATTTTAAAGTTTGAGAGGTGTAAAGACACAGCAAGCTTTTGTCACTAGACTTTTGGAACGCTTTATTGAAACAGCCAATTGTTCTGTTTTTGAATAAAATTGGATGATCACAATACATCTAGGTCCTAAGTCTTGAATTTTGTTAACATGCCAGAATCATATGATTCCCCTGCAAATTATGTGGGCGACAGAATCTAGTTAGACCACTTAAAGTAGCTACTGGAAAATGCAGAAATAGCTACAGATCTTGAACTATGCCTATGATGGCTGATGATCAGCCTTCCTTAGTTGTCTATAACTTGAACTATATGCATGCTATTCTGAGGTCTTTTCTGATTATAGTGTGATTTGCATTTATTTATACTGTCCAAATAATAGCAGTAGCAGAAAGAGGAAAATAAATAAATAAATCAAAATCTGCTTTTGATTTCTATCCCAACTATTTCTATCACCTACCTAACTCAGAATTATATAATCCACACATTCATGTACTGCAATAAAAAATTCTGACAGCAGCAAACCTCTACATATTCCAAAGGCTTCCGATATCCTATTGAATTTCTAGAAACTATTTCCAAGTTGACAGTTGTTTTTGTATCATCAAGATTAAGATTATTACCAAAAATTGTTAAGACACAGTCATTTTATTTTATTTAAAAAGACATTTAGGTCTTGTCACATGGTTTATTTAATAGCGTGATAGCAAAGAAGTTTCACAACAGATACTACTTTTTTTATATAGGGTATTTCTTTCATTAGTTCCCTTGAAGTGCTATTATCTGAGTATTCATTATAAAGTAATGGTCCCCTTTATTCATATAATCGGGGCTTACCTTTCTAGTTTAACTGTTACACATTTGCATTATTTAAAGTTCCATCTGCTCTTAGGTTTAAAATTCCTGGAATAGATTATATTAGCCAGCAGAGAATTGAGATTCCCTGTGTTATGGTTAATTTCAGTTGTCAACTTGGTTAGGTTATGTTGCCCAGTTGTTTGTTCAAGCAAACACTGGCCTGGTTGTCACTTTGAGGTTATTTCATAGATGGGTTTGCATCTATAATAAGTTGATTGAATTGACAGCTGGTTGCATCTACAATCTACATTTCCTTCAGAAATATGGGGAGTCTCTTCATCCAATGAGTTGGCAGTCTTAAAAGTCAGATCTGAGGATTTCAGAAATCAGGAAGAACTTCAGTCAACTAGTTTCCCTTGGAGAATTTGGATTCAATTTCAACATCACCTCTATCAGAGTTTCCAGTTTGCAACCTGCCCTATGGAATTCAGACTTGCCAGCCCTCATGGTTGCATGAAACAATTCCTTGTGATAAATCTCTTAATCATATATACATAATGTCAGCTCTGTTTCTTTGGAGAAGCTTGACTAATATACCCTATATTCACATATTTTAACTGATAGGACTAAGGATGGAGAACATATGGGTCAACATGTCTAAATGGTTGTTCTATGAAATTATTGTCCAGGAAGGTATAAAATAATAAATAACTTCACTGTTTTCTTCAGTGAAATCTTCTAAACTATATTAATCCAAATCAAACCATTTGTTCACAGGGTAAGCATCTTCAGGCCATAGTTTACTTATCAAGATTCACTTTAAGAACCTCACCTCACTGAGTCCACCAATTCTAAAGTACCATGTTATAAAATATGCTTAATCCCAATCAGTTCTCTGTTTTAAATGACCCTCTTCCGACCACTTGAGCCCACATGCAAAAACCCTTTCTATATTTCTGTTGAGCATCCCTTTCCGATGTACTGCTAGGCCGAATTGAGTAGGTTTTTTACACTAGTGAAGTAGATTCCCTTGATCAATAGGTTATTCGGGTGATCTTCTGGGGGAATCAATAGTCAACAATATGTTAACATTTGTCTTAGAAGAAATTCCTGAATATTTTTTCTAGTTCCAGATTTAAAAAGCTCTGAGTAAGTGATCTTCTCTAGCCTGTGAAAATAGGGTACCACTGGGAATTTCCTTAAGCACTCCTGTGAAACATAATTGCTTTAAAAGGAGGCTCAAATAATATATTTTAAAGCTTTGCTTTAATGATATTTCTAGCTTAACATATTTAGCTTCATTTTACAAGTATGCATTTAGGAGAACATTAAGTCAAATACCTCATCATTTCTGAAACAACAGAAGTCTTGGTACTAATTGCATAGATTTGGGCCATTTTAAAAGACTGTTCAATGTTTGAATTTCTTTTGCATGTTTAAATAGTGGTAATCTTGAAATATGTATTTTTATATATTTATCATGCTGGAAAAAAATTAAATACATTGAACAATTTAAACATAGCCTCCATGTAAGGTTCTTGGAAACTTTATGTCTGATGCAATGTCATATTACCCGAAACAAAAAGTCATGATTTCTCTTTTGTTTATTTAACTAATATCCATGGTTGGCTACTCTTTCAGGTGCATTTGTAGGTTCAGGAGTTAAGGCAATATATAAAAGAAATTCATTCTCTCAAGAAAACTAGATTGAGCAAGAGGACACAATTAAAAATAGACAAGTGGCTATATATGCTAAGGTAGCGAGGATATATCATATCAAGTTGGTGATGATTAAATTCATTTGTCAACTTGGCAAGGTTACAGTTTCCAGTTGTTTAGTCAAGCAAACACTGACCTGATTGTTATAGTGAGGGTATTTCCTGGGTTTAAGTCATCAGTAAACTGATTTCATCTCTCATTGTTTACATCTACAATCAACTGAGGAGATTGCCTTCAATAGTGAGAGAAGTCACATTCTGTCAGTTGAAGACTTTAAAAGAAGTGATCATTTCAGTGGTCAGAAGGAAGAATTTCCTTCTCTACTTCACCCAGCCAGCTTCTCCTGGGGAATTTATCAAAAACCTTCAACAGAGTTCCCAGCTTGGTACCTGCCCTACAGAATCTGGATATGCCCATCCCTACAGTCATGTGAGCCAATTTGTTATATATGTATTCTGCTGGTTCTGTTTCCTTAGAGAACTCTGACTAATACAAGTTATTCTGAATCTAAGGTTATAGAATACAAGTTTGCAAAACTATTTAAATATAAAAGACCATACCTAATGTAGTTGAGAGGTCACTCTGGTGGACATTCTTATGCACTATATAGATAACACCTCTTAGGCTTTAATGTATTGGAATAGCTAGAAGTAAATACCTGAAACTACCAAACTCCAACCCAGCAGTCTGGACTCCTGAAGACAATTATATAATAATGTAGATTACAAGGGGTGACAGTGCGATTGTGAAGACCTTGTGGATCACACCCCCTTTATCTAGTATATGGATGAGTGGAGGAATGGGGATAAAACCTAAAGGGACAAATGGGGTGGGATGGGGGGATGTTTGGGTGTTTTTTTTTCACTTTTATTTTTTCTTCTTGTTCTGGTTCTTTCTGATGTAAGGAAAATGTTCAGAGATAGACCTGTGGTGATGAACACATAACTATGTTATCATATGTGGACAGTGGATTGTATACCATGGATGATTGTATGGTGTGTGAATGTATTTCAATAAAACTGAATTTAATTAAAAAAAAAAAAAAAAAAAGACCATACCTAAGGTTTGTTTTAAATTTGGGGAATCAAAAATTATAGAAAGTGAACAACTGGCAATGATGTTTCACTTTGAGTAGTTTTATCTGGTATCCTTGAATGTTTTTTTTTCTTGCTTTGTCTCTTTCTAGTGCTCCTAGTTCCCTGCACAGATGCCACATCCTACTCTCTAGTCTGTGAAAAAGATAAGCCATGGGGTCAAGGCAATTGTCAGTAAAATCAGTATCATTTCCCTTTTTAGGTGAAGAATTAAAGTAACCTTTATTGTTATTTCATGAAGCATTGTTACATCATGATCTGAATAGGAGGTGATAAAAAAAAAAGCAAAGAAAAAGAAAACAAAGAAAAACAAACAACAAAAAGGTAGGAAACAAGTTCTGAGGGGTTCCATGAATATATCCTTTCAAGCAATTAAATTCAGGTTTGATACCTTGGAAGCAGCAGTACAGGTTGATACATGGAAGGAGCCATGCTGACAATGAACATTTAGATATGGATGCCTTGATTTAAACCAAATGTCTTGCTGTCATTTTGATCTTACACTCAGATGCTCATTGTAAAAAGGGGCTATTGGGAGACAATTGTACATGGATCTCTTGCACTTCTGATTATTTTGAGAGTGGAGGCAATGGCTGCCTTTTTTCGTGGAATGATTTTTCAAGGATATTTATATAATGAATTGTGTTGGAAGGATGGATATAATATTTCCACCCAGAGCACAGGGCAGGACTTGTTTACTGCCAGCTATACAAGATTCAGGTTTTCCTAAGATCAAAGTTCCTCTCTTAATGTATTCCACTACATGCCAGGTATTTCCTGACCCTATTGGTGCTACTCTGTAGGAATGGGGGTTTCAGAGAACCTTTCTATTGTTATTTCTGTGAGTCATAGAGTAAAGTTCATTTTATCTGACCAACAAAGTTCCTTTAATCTAACCCAGCCTCCATGAAACTGTGGCAGACTAACTTGTTAGCGTGCAGGTAAGCTTAAAATTCTCAGGCACAAATTTCTTGGTTGACAAAGGAAGCTGACATTTTCCAGAGGACTTTTTATACACAATGGGGTACTCTGAGAAACTAATTCTAGGTCAGATATAATGGCCATTAATCCAAAGAGATTTCTGCCTATATCTGTATGAGTTAACATTGGAGGAACTGACTTAGTCATTCATTTATATGCACAGTTAATCAGAAGTGGTCCATTAAACAAAAATGGAGAGCAAATAAGAAGAATCAAAGTAAAAAACTTTCTTTAGACTGAATAGTTTTTCCTCAACTCTTCAAATCACAATGTTCCTGAAAGTAAACATGATTAAGAAAAGCATAGAGAGCTTTAGATTGTTCTAAAGTATTTGACTCAGATGAGAAACAAAGCATAGAAATATAACTCAGTGACATTTTCCTCAAGGGAAAAAGATAATAAATATGGGACTTTGACTCTGCCCTTTATGTCTACCCTTTACGTAACTTTTTTTTTTAGTTATATCCTCATTCTATTTTCACATACTTTGTGGGGGATATAAAGAAGTAAAACAAAATGGCTATTCTCAGAGACCTTAGAGTACATTTTAAAAGCAAGGCATAGGCGCAACCAGTTACTAAACATATTAGGATGCCAAAAAAATATGAATATAGAAATTATCAAGAAAGTTATAATCATTATCATCACATTCTTCAAGATTATAATAATGATGTTGAAGACAATCAAATAATAGAAGTAATAGAGTTTTATGTATTGACTACCATGGGAAAGCACTGTAATAGAGGTTTTACATCAGTGATATTTAGTTTTCTCCATATCCCAAGTAGGTTGATATATATATCATATATTCCATATTTTACAGGGGAAAACAATTTGAAATATAGAAAATATTTCTTGTTTGACAATTAATTGAAAACCATAAGCAAAAGTTTAACTACACAGCAACAACTCCAGGACTAAAATTTAGAACTAAAATCTGAGCCAGGGATCTCTCCAATATTCAGTTTGATTTTTATTTTGTACCATGCACATATTTAAGATTGCATGACACCATATTCTGTGTGCACACATCACAAATGCCATCAGTCTTCCAGGTCTTTTCTGTTTTTCTGAGGATTTTTTATGCTTAACCTCTCAAAAAACATTCAAGTAAATAAAATTCTATGACTCAAAAACAAACAAACAAACAAAAACAAAAAACAAGCAAACAACTGATGAGTTTTAGGAAGTGAGAAACTAACATTTTTGCCATATTTTAGTGTAGAGTAATTTGCTCAGCAGTTTGCTTAAATTATTTGCCTCATGAACTTATTTGATTTTTTCTGAACTAGCTATAGTTTTTACTTTTTTTGTATGAAACTGATATTGAAAGGCAGGCTCGGAATACAGTGGCTGAATAAACAGTAAATACAAAATCAAGAGATTCTTGAAATGGATATAACTAGTCATTTTAATACCAAATATTAGACTGCATTTTTTTTCAAAAAATTCAAAGAGAAAAAGTCATAGCTATTTCAATATACCATAATTTATTTTCATTTACCAAGTTGCATAGAAAGATGGTCTAAAATGAGTCAGGCTAAACAGTGATAATATCTACAATCATAATAAAAATAAGTATGATATGAAGAGGTACTATGCTTTCCCTATAGATTTAGTTATAATTACTTTAATGATGCCCATAATTGTGGTTATTTTATCAATATATACCCATTCTATAGACTTTGTCTAAAGAAATAGCTACTAACTTTTAAAAATATAACTCCAATAAAAAATGTAAAAACCAAAAATACTTTTAATTATTACTCATGTTGGGAGATTAAATTATGATAATTATAAAAATAAAAGTCTAATTTTAGAAGGGGAAATTACAAAGTACCATATGTTTTAACAAATAGAGAAATTTTTTTAAAAAGATTAAGACAAGTAAAACAAGAAAATTTGAAAAGAGCAAACCTGTAGAAAGTGAGTAAAAAAAGCAAAATTTTATTATTTTCACAATGTGGAATAATAGCTAAATTATGTGTGACTAAGCCTTGTGTTGTATGCGAGTAAAACAAACTAAAAAGCCTAACATATCAAATATGGGGACATAAAGTTCTCCAGATGATTGCTGTGATGGTTTTCCTAATTTTAACTTTTTAAATAAGAGATTAATAAAATAAAATGGTAGTCACTTTGCTTTTCTCTGCAACATTTCAACACACAAATTAATCTCATAATTTTAAAATATAGAGATCATATTAAAACATATACAGTATTCTAAATTAAAGTTTATATGATCACAATTTAGAAGATTAGAAACAAAATATATTTCTGAGGTTTAGACTGTGGATTAAATAAAGAATACTTTAAAATATTAAACTATATAGGTGAAGTGGATCTATTTTGATTTTTAGCCTATTGTATTCATTCTTTTATTCCATCAACATGTTTACTGAACTCAAAATATACAGCTCACTGTTATTTTTAAGTAACAATATTAATCCTTATTAATATGTATATACATATGATTATGAAATTTCCATTAGGGATGCTATTCTTATATTCTCAGTAAAGACACACTCAACTGATGGGTTTGAAGGAAGTTCATTTGATTACCCTGTGCTTCAGTGCATGCAAAACAAGGCTAGCTATTCGGATGCTATCATAAAGAAAGAAGTATTGACTGAGTGAGAGTAAATAAGGGCAAAAAATTCTTCAGGGATACAATTATATTAATTGACCTCTTAATTATTAAATTGACTAAAAATTACTCATCTATTGTCTTCCATTTTTCAGAGATATACGGAGTAATAGCTAATAAATTAAGGATTGTTAAGGCAAAATATTTAGAAGAAATGTAAAAAGGAAGATTGAAACACATAATCAACAGTATTATTATTATGAACTCATTTATTTGACAACAGTTTTCAGGGTCTTCTACTACTCTATGCCTGTTCATTGTTCTCCATAAATATACAAAACAGAGGGGCTTACAAATAAATGAATGAGAAATAGCAGGCCCAAAAACAAATATGGAAAAAAATGAAAAGTTAGTGTGACAGAAAATAAATGATGTGATAGTAAGTATTTGGTAGTCAGGTGAGAGCTCTATGAAGATATGGCATTGTGAGATCTCTATGAGGATATGACATTTAAACTGAAAACCAAAGTCAAGAAGGTGCCAAACAAAGGAAGCTCTTGGTAAGAGGGGTGAAGTGCGAAATTCTAAGAGCGCAAAGCCTAAGAAGGAATGTTCAACAGTGAGATGACCAGTGCATCTGGATGGCAATAAGAAGGAATGATAAAAGTAGCATAATCTTACTGAGCTTACTACACAGCACTTGCTATTTTAAACACATTTCACATATTTACTCATTTAATCATTTTAGCAGTCTGATGAGGCAGGTACAATTATTATGCCCATTTTACAGATGAGGTAATTGAGGAAAACAGCAATATAATAACATCCTCAGGATTATTCTGCAAATAATCAGTAGATACAAGATTTTTATCCCAGGAGTCTGTACAAGAAACCATAGCTTTTGCTCTTTCACATTACATGCAACTACTTGATAGTCAGTGAATGAATCACCCAGGATATTTGGATCAAATTTGGTATTGGAACATTAAATGATACGTAAACCACTGGATCATTTCTAGAGCATGACATAATCGATCTAGCTTTTATATACATCCTGGCATTGGGTTTATAAATATAGGAAAGTTACTGAAAATAAAGAAGATAGAGGGAAATAAAATAAAAATAAAATGGTAAACACAAAGGAGTTAAAGGAATGAGCCAGTGTTTCTCCAAAAGGAAATTATGAAGGGGATGATTTAAGAATAATAGGGAGAAAGTAGAGTTAAGATTAGAAGAAGGGGAAAAGAGCCCTGCACTTGGGACATTAGGGCATTCAAGGGCTGCCTCTGCTCCTAGATAATTGTTTGTTCCGGGACAATTAGCTATACTGTTTTGTACTTTTGTTGCCTTACTGTGAAATAAAGAGTTGAACCAAGACAGTGTTTCAAAATATGAAATATATACAAGTAAATAAACTAGTTAATTTATCCACAGATCACCTAAAGATGGAACAGGAGAAGTGGGGAAAAGCAGGTGAAAATCACTATATTCATGAAGGAAAATAAGAATAGAAATGAGTAGTAGACAGAACTTTTTTACCTTATCATTCTTCGAAAAACATTGAAGGGATGACCTCCACGGTCTCGAGTTTTAAAATTCTATGATTCTATAATGAAGGTTTATATAAAGAATAAACTTTTAAAATATTTTATGTAAGAAATAGCTTCTCCTATACCTAAAAAAAAAAAAAAAAAAAAAAAAAAAATCTAAAAAGAAAAACTGCTTACATGAAAAGCAAAGCAAATTGAATTCATTGAAATAACTCTAGGGCACCTCTAGGGCATCCGGCATTGAACCCAACATTGTTCCCTGTCAAAATGGGTGCAAAGGAGAGAGCTATAAAAATTGCAGAAAAACCATTCACTTACATTAATCTAAGATGGCATTTGCTGTTATTGCTGCAGCTCTGTTGCTATCTGATACCAGACTGTATGACCTTGAGAGATAAAGTACAGAAGTTCCTGCAAAGAAAATAAAAAAAATTAAAAATGAGTGATATACTTTCACAAAGTGAATTATAAAAGCTTCTTAACTAAGAATTTTATTTTATGAGAAAAGTCATACATAGGTGCTTGAACATGATGTATTTAAATATGAATTAATGTATTATTTGCTTAAGCCATGTTTGCCTATTTCCCCTGCTTATGGAACTAAATCATACCATCAGATAAAAATACATGTTTATCCAAACAATTATAGATAATGGATGTCGGGTATACATGCATGAATTTATACAGAGACATTTTAAAATAAAACATTCATATATATAAGCACATTATATCTAAAGGTTGTGAAAATAAGATATTGTTCATGGCAATGATTTTAAAACAGGTTGGATTTCTCTGATAAGTCATTTTGCTTGGGGATTATAGAAACAATGTTCTTGACTATGAACAAACATGTAAAAAGGATTAGGAAAAGGAGAAAACCTAACTTGTCAGAATCAAAAATATAAAATAGTCAAATACTTTCCTGTCTTCTGGATACCAGCCTCAGACATGCTGGAAAAGGAGCCTGAAGCTTGCCGTTTGGGTATTTCCCCTGGCCCTGATTTCTACATAGTCACAGGATTCCCTGTCCTTTGTTCTTGACTTTGAATTTCTGACCTGATTCTGGTTTTTTGGTGTTCTCCACGATGCTGCCAGTTTGCTTTCCTAGTGTGTTCATCATCCCACAATGCACCCAAATCCTGGAATCCGTGCTTCTGACCTGGGGTATAGAACCTAGAATCTGTCTTCTAATCATTCCCTCTGCTGGTACTTTAAAGGTAACCTCTTGACTGTGCAGAGTACTCTGATCTAATAAATCCTGCTGATAGCAAATCTACCAGAGAGGTGCATTCTGCATATTCTGTGAAAGACTGAGGACTATGCTCTCAAATAAGTGTGAAATTTTAACTATAAATATAGAAAAAAAATCAGTATAAACATGAGTTTAATTGCCAAACTTCATGTATTTCAATAGGTAAGTAGAATAAAATGAATAGATATAAAGAAGTAATTCTTCATTCAGAAGTGGATACAACCATGGAATTGTTACTCAAAGGTTTTCCCAAATATTGTTCAAATATTTATCCAGAAAATAACTTCAAAAATGATTCACATATATTAATAGATGACCAATCTCTGCCATGTTAAGGTAGTTTCCAACATGTTCTGCTATGAAGGCTGATCTCAAGGAGGGCAAGCACCGTCTTTGATCTATGGGTGCTAGAGAAGCAGCATATCCTACCATGGCAATATTTAACCAAGTTCACTGACATCATGGCACATGCTCAGTTACCCAAATTCTCAGAGTTGTATTTTTTGCAGAGTGATATAGATATTCTCAGACACTGATTTGATCCATTGCTAGGAAATTCATTGTAAAAAAACTACAGAGGCAAGCCAGTCCATGATAACTTCATGCTTAGCACTGCATGCTTAACAGCTTATAAAACTTACCAAACAAACAAACAAACAAACAAAGGAAATATGACAGCTAGGAGAGAAGAAGAGAAACAAAAGAGTTGGGGAGTGGGAATACCAACAGAGTGACACTTGCCTTTGGACACTGAATCTCTTTAGCTTCTGTATATGTGCCCAGTTCAATCTACCATCTCTTTTCTTCTTTTTACTCAAAAGAAATTGGAGAACGCCTTTTTCCATAAGCCTCAAATTGACTACAGTTTTATATAAGGTATAACACTCTTGATGCAATGAGCATGTATTCCAAAACAATATATTCATCTTCCTTCAATGAAGTGCTTTTAGAAGGGGAACAAAGCAGAACCCAGATGGCTTTGCAATTTATACAAGTATTATGAGAATTAAGTTTTCGGCGTGACTCTTGCAGAATACATTTTCCAAAAGCTTTCCAAATTTCAAAAATAATTGAGGAGTAGAATATTACTGGGAAAATTCTGTGCTGCTTCGGGCACTTAATATGTTAATCAAAGGAAATATTTTGAAATGTGCCAAGTGACTCTACATGGTATACTGTGTGCGAGTGTGTGTGCATGTGTATTGTCTAGAATGAAATCAACTGATACTACCACATTGTCTCAAGTATCTGCAGCTGACAGTGCACCCTTCAGGCATTTTGGAAATCCTCAACTAACGTGCAGACAGCTGACAGAAAAAGAATGATGAATTAACACACAGAGGCAGGGATAATAGCAAAGAGATCTGGCTAAGAAAAGTTTGGAAAGTTGACTTGTAAATATAACAGGTCTATGAATTTTCACAGAGCTTTTAACATAGAAGATTTAGGGGAAATTATATTCCATCTTTAATTATCTATCAAATATCATTTCTAGCAACAGTAAAAACATTCATTGATTAAACTATCTACAAAGCACACAGATTTTAGTGTCAACTTAATAATATTGGATTTTGGTAGCAATGAATAAATGAGTATTAATTTAATATTAATTTAATCAGGAAACATCTAGGTATTTTGAATATTAAATTAAAAAGCACATTAACATGGCCTATAACAGAAAATACATAAAATTGTTGGAAATACAAACAAGATGTGTGGCTCTAGGACACTCTTCAAATTACCTCACTGTGAAACAGGACATTCAAGAAGTCCTTGTTTAACACAACAGATCTAGGGTTAACTCATTCAGCTCAAGTAAAGTGTTCTTTAAAAACCCACACAATGGCAGTGACAAAGAAAAAAATGAAATTAGTAAGCTGAGTAGTGATTAGATCTAGTAAGTAGAATTTATCACTAATAATTCTGAGGAATATGCATATTTGCTTTCCTCTGAGTGTCTTTAGTTCTTATTCAATTGCGCATTTAAAATAAAAAAAAACCATTGAACCTGAGTCTAGTAGGGATAATCTATCATTTTTTGAAAGGTCAGTATAAAATTAATACTTCCTTGTCAGAGAAGATAAATCAAAAAGAGCACATGATTAAAATCAAAGTTAAATTGATACAGAAAGCATCTTGATACATGCTTATGTCCACACTACTTCTCTTCAGGAAAACTTCCCTAGTATCCTTTTAAAAACTCATATAGTACCTATTTATTTTTCCATTTATTCTTGCATTTAATTACATATGGACTTTAGTTTTAGTATTGAGTTGCACATTTATTTCATCATCTTTTCTAATGCATTGCTTGTAAATATATCTGGTTTTCTATTTTCAAGCCTTCTTGCCCAGAGGGAGTATATAATTCTTCATTGTTTATATCTGGAATAAATTCTTCCAGATCTCTGAGCTTATCGCACATGTGCAATGACTATGCTTTATAAAAATGAAATTGAATTCAGTTACTTACAGGGGAATTTGATATCTTAGGCCAAACCTATGCATAGGGTCTAGGAAATATATAATTATTTGGGGGTAGGCATTTGAAGAATAACTGGGAAGAACTTTAGGAGACAATATTTTGAAGTGACCACAGAGTACACTGCTATTTATTGCTTTCCTCTTGGGCCACACATCAAGGTTGATTGCTCAAAAAATCCACATTTGACAAGAAACAAAAGTAGAGAAATGGTGACTGTAAAACATGAATGTTATAGCTTTTTCTATTATATGAAGAAATATGTGTTAATAGCTTATAAGAACATCACCTTCTGAGGGTACATAAGAAAATTAATATTACCAAGAGTTAACATTGCTATCTGACATCACAAAACTGCTTTCTACTAGAGAAACCTACATGAACTGCAGAAATAATGTGTGGTAGATATCGCTAGAGGCAGGGCTGACTTAATCACCTCACAATGACACGTAGACCACTTCTTCTAACAATTGATCGCATGAATGCTATAATCCACTGGAGAACACACTATTTTTCCTCAGTGTAAGACAGTCACAATTTTAGAAAATGGCAGCATTTCAGCAGGAAGCAGAAATATTGAAGCAAAACTCAAAATGTCAACAAATTTTGTGTAGTCAAATGTCATTAAAAATACATTTAATGAAGTCCTATAAAAAGTCTTAGAAAGGATATGTTATGTCAAATTTAAAAGAAAAAGATAGGTACGGACCAACAAATGCAGTATTTTGTGAGTGCTATCTTGGGAGAAACAGTCTTTCAAGTACTTTACAGAAACTAACTCTTTCACTGGTACCACAGGCCTCTCCAGTGTAATTATCCCCATTTTTAGATGAATGACCAAGGCAGAGAGAGTTTTAGTATATTTCCAAGTTCACACAGCTAGCAAGTAATAGAAAATATCTTAATTCAGAGCCTCTACACTTAATAAATTCCAAGGATTATAGCTCATTTAATCCTTATGAATAAGGTCAAATTGTATTTAGTAGAATTTATTCAGTATATTCCGTTATTATAGGAATTTCACCTTGCAGCTAAGGAAGAATTTTAAATTTCTATGAGCTTCTACTTATACAAAGCATCCAGCTCATCTCAATAAAAACATTTCTAGGCCCTGAGAAGATAAACTGAGTTATTACATACCAATTATTTATTATTTATTGAAGTTGGCACATTAATTCATTTAGGTTGAATTGATAAATGGTTGTCATGTTTATTTTGTAATTATTTGGATTTTGCATGTACTAACATTTATGTCACATATATCTCTAAGTTATAAAAAGTTATAGGGGATGAAATAGGAATAAGTAAAAAGAACTACTCTAAATTAGGGAAGTGAGTTCTCATCTGGAACTTGATCAAATTTACCTTGTGATCATAGTTACTAATTACATATTAAGGTTTTATTTAATCTGTGTAATAAAAAGTTTGGCATAAATTGTAATCAAGACTCATTCTATAGTTCAAAACATATGATATTTAAAATATTTACTATATTTTCAGCAATTTTTCATTTAACTTTTTGTTTATAACATTGTGTCTTCTCATTCACATACACATGCACACATTTTATTTGGCACCACGGTGTTAGTAAAACAAATCTGAATTGATTGCCTTCTTTTATGGAAATATGACAGGATTTACAACCCAGATAATAGAAATTCATTGTGGCCAAATTGAGGACTTCTTTTATTATGCAATTTGCCTTTCTTATGCCATTTATATTTCAGTCACATGAGATCTTCTTCCTCATCTATGCAGCAAAATTCAACTTTATGATGAAAATCAGCACACTGCAAGGATGGTGCCTTTGGAGCCAAGCAGATCTGGGTTTAACCCTGTTTCATCAGTACTTCTCCAAGCTTGAGTCCTGGCATCTTACATTTCAGTTTTCTGTATCTGACTTCATACCAACTCTGTAAGTTTTTCTGAGGCATGTATGGCAGAAGCTCAAAAGTAGCTTTGATAATGGGAATTCTGCATTCATTTTTTGTTTTGAGATAACATAAGCACATGAAAAAGTATAACCAGTGGATGTATAACATTTATTCAAACTTTCAGTGCTCAATATTGCGCAATATTTAAAATGGATCCACTCAAACAAACAAAAAATCCTGATTTTAAATGCAGACAATTTGTTCCCTTGCATAAACTATCATATATCTATATATGGAGCACTAATCTTGAAAACAATTAGTTATTTAAAATTAATAATAGGAGTACATACAGCATAGTTATCCAACTCAGTGTCTTGGGACTGTCCATATTTTCATTTGTCCTGGATTCATTATAATTTTACCCCCTAAATTTTGTCCTGAGTAGATGATAAGTTGTATTGTCACTGTGATGACCAATTTTATGTGTCATCTTGGCTAGGCTCTGGGCACCCCTTGTTTGGTCAAACTAGTCTACACGTTACAGGGAAGGTATTTTATAGATTTGATTAATATCCACAATTAGCTGATTTAAGAAAGGAAATTATCCTTAGTAAGGCAGGTGGACCCAATCCAATCAGCTGAACGCTATACGAGCAGAGAAACGAGGTTTCCCAAAAGAAGAAATTCTGCTTCAAGACAACACCATCTACTTCTGTCTTCCATTCCAGCCTGCTGGCCTCCCCTGTGAATTTTGAACTCAAGACTGCAATATCAGCTCTTGCCTGACTTTCCAGTCTGCAGGCCTTCTCTACTGATTTCAGACTTCCCAGCCCCCAGAATTGCAGCCAATTTCTTAAAATAAGTCTCTCTTATCAGTCCTGACTCTGGAGAACTGTGACTGATAAGATACCTTGGGTATAGAGTAGCAGGGAGACACTGCAACCGCTTCTTGAGGAAAGGCTGAAAGGATTAAAAATTGTTTTATCTAATAAAATGAACTAAACCTTTTGAAATTGTGATGGCCAAGTCTTTAAACTAATGGGGGTTTGGACAGGAGGACATGACATATCAATTCAACCAAAAGTAGATTCGAATTAGGAGCACCCACTGAAGCTTGAAAGAGTTCAATTTGGGTCAAATAAGTATGGAACAAATAATATTGCTGAGCTGCTAGCTTAGATACTATAAGGATTATACACCAAAATCCATGCACTTTAATCAGAAAAGTGCAACCAAGGCTCTCAGATATTTCTTAACTACTCGGTGAAAGAATGCAAAGATGTTTGTTATCTGGTTAATGCCAAGACCATCCAAATTTTAGTGATTAACTGAAAGCAATTCTAGGTAAAAATATATGGATGTGCAAAATATCTATTTAATGAATTTTCTGCAAATTTTTATTTTAAGGTTATGGCATTTAAGGGATATTAGAATTACAGTTATTTAAAAGAATGCAGTTGTTTGTAAAAGCTCAGCTCCCAAGTCTATAGATAAATAAGGAAATGAGGTAATTTTTTTTCTAGAATTAATTAGAACTTATTTTTTCCCTAAGTAGTGTAGGCTAAAAATAATAGTTCATTTCACAAGACTTATTCTTAGCTTATCCATACTGTGTCACTTACTAAAGAAAAGGAATGTTTAGGGATATTTTTCTTAAACTTTTAGAACACCCAAATTCAAAATTCACATCCCTTTCAAACATGTCTGTGATGTTGGAAGTAATAAGAGTTTATCCTACAAAACTCCTTATATTTTTAATTTCAAATAAAGTATCATAATTCTAAAATTACATAAATATTAATTCTAAGATTAGCTAAATATTGAGTATATCATCACCATAATAATTTTTCCTACATGTAAAGTCCTAAGAACCTATTGCCAATGGAGTAAAATTACTGAGGATCCTAGCACAGATCAGTGCTACATACATACGCAAGGCTGTTTATGGCAGCCCTTGAGGTCAATGGTGAAAGAATCCCAGGATTCTTAAGTTTCTCCAACAACAGTTGTCTTAGTTTGCTAATGCTGCAGAATGCAAAACACCAGAGATGGATAGGCTTTTATAAAACGGGGGTTTATTTCACTACACAGTTACAGTCTTGAGGCCACAAAGCGTCCAAGGTAACACATCAGCAATCGGGTACCTTCACCGGAGGATGGCCAATGGCGTCCAGAAAACCTCTGCTAGCTAGGAAGGCAACTGGCATCTGCTCCAAAGCTCTGGCCTCAAAACGGCTTTCTCCCAGGACACTCCTCTCTAGCAGGCTTGCTCCTCTTCAAAACATCACTCCCAGCTGCACTCAGTTAGTTCCCTCTCTTTGAGTCAGCTCATTTATATAGCTCCACCGATCAAGGCCCACCCCGAATGGGCGGGGCCATGCCTCCATGGGAACATCTCATCAGAATCATTACCCACAGCTAGGTGGGGCACACTCCAAGCAAATCTAACCAACACCAAAACTTCTGCCCCAAACAAGACCACAAAGATAATGGCATTTGGGGGACACAATACACTCAAACCGGCACAACAGTGTATCAAGGTTGTTTGGAATAGCTTTTAATATGTTCTTTTAATTTTGTTCTACACTTCTCTTACATTAGGACTTCATGCATAATTTTGTCTGGCTTCAAAACATAATCATCAGTAAGGATCTGCAGCAATGATTATTTGCTTGAGTATCCATTTTATGATATTTTCTTCATTATAGTGAGAACTGTGGTTTCCAATTAAAATTTTGGAGTGAGGAAAGTATAAAAGTAAATAACTAAAAACTAAAAGTCAGCTTGATTCTATTATTAAACATGTATAAACTGGATTTCTAATCCAAAGCTCATCCTGGGATCTATAACAAAAACTACTGAAAAATATTTTCCTTTCTATGGTTCAAAATAAGTTTCTGAAGTATATTCATAAGTATATTATGAACTCCTTTAAGTCTTTTTTTCTCTATTTCAAAATATACAGAGTGGAAGTTTAAGCTACTCCAGGATTTGGAAAACTAGACAGATTTCACTCTGAATTTTACAATGAAAAAGACCCTGACTAATTTCAAATCATGATATTTTTGAAAAACTACTCAAGATTTGAGATCACAGAGAAACTAATTGGTCCAAAATGCAAGGAGAGCAGAAGATACTGGAACTGTCTTACTGAGGATACACGCAACCATAACCCAGTAGGAAGAATTTAGCTAGAATAACTGAGAAATTAGTGAAAGCCCAGGGTAGGATAGCAGGACAGTGGAAAGACCTTGGGCTGGGTGGGGGATAGGGGACAGAAATTCGAGCATTCTTCTCCCTTCCAGGCTCTTTCTCCGCAAATCCTATTGGGTATTTGGGTAATTCCCCCCTCCACCTACCACAACAAAAACAAAGTCTTTTAAAAGTTCATTGTTATTCAGAATTTGAATGAAAAAACTGCAACCAGAGGAATAGGGAAGAAGGGCAAGAAACTATACTAAAGATTTTTCCTTATCTCCCTAAAAAATACGTAAGTATTGAGGCAAGTGTAACCAACACCGTCACCTTTAAGACACTGGTTAAAACCAATGAATGGGAGATGGATGGTAAAAAATATGAAAAACAAACACTATCTTTTGGGAAGTAGTAGGAATAAATCCTAGTTCTATGACTAAAGCAGAGGTTGGAGCAAAAGCACTGAAAAAGTCACATGTGGAGATGCAGGAACAAGGTGCAGCCTTAAGACTTAGGCTAATAGAAACAGATCACCCCCTTTTACTGCACCTCCAAACCATCAAGATCAAAACAACAAATAACAGTAGAATACTATTGGGAGAAGTACAAAAGAGGAAGAAGAGTATGCAAAGAGGCACAGCACAAATGAGGGCCAAAATCTCAGGTTGAAAATACATTGCTCTAGGAAAACAATCTGTACCCTACACATGAAATACTGTTGAAGGAATCCAATGCCTCTGTTACCTTTATGTTAGCAAAAATGCTTCTCAAACCCAGACCAAATTCATACTAGAATATCTTGAAATTCCACACTAAAGTCCTAAGTGAAAGAAAGCTGTATTCATTTCTAGGCTCAGAAACTATTTACCTCAGTCTCAAATATGGAACACAAGAAGACTGACTTTCACACTTATAAGACATGCAGAAAGACTAGAACAAACACACATCAGAGAGATAAAGCAATCATCAGAATCAGACCCAGATATGACAAAGATATTAGAATCTTCTGAAAGAGAATTTTAAATAGCTGAGATTGAATAAAATTTCTAATAGATAAGGCAGAACACATGGAGGATCAAGTGGGCATTGCAGCACAGAGATAGAACCATATGAAAGTATTCTTTGGAAATGCAAGAAATGAAAAACAAACAGAAATAAAGAATGCCTTAGGTATCTAATCTATAGCAAAAGAAAGAATCAGTGGGAGGAAGGAAGGAAGAAAGAAAGGAAGGAAGGAAGGAGGGAGGGAGGGAAAGGAGGAAAGAAGGAAGGAAGAAAGAAAGGAAGGAAGGAAGGAGGGAGGGAGGGAAAGGAGGAAGGAAGGAAGGGAGGAAAAATTAATTACTCTTCCTTACAAAAGAGTTCCAATTAAAAATGTAGAAGAAATAAGACATAGATCACCATTATAACACCAAAAGTAATTGCCACAAGCAAGATCCACCAATGAATTCTGAAATTATTGGAAAATATTTAAACAAAAACAGGAAGTTTGTCTAGTTTCAAAGTATCTCACATGAAATACTTAGCAATTATAAAGAGAAAGTTAATAAAATGACAGTGCAGAATCCCAGCAGATACTATCTTAACCAAGGGTTCAAGGTTACCACTACCAATAACACATGTGGCATCATGTACACCCCATTGTGTTGTGGAGATCACCCACTTTCCTTGACTCTTGGCACTTTTCTCCATCTTCAAAGCCAGCAAAATCACATCTTTCTAATCTTCTGTCTTCGTATCTCTCTCTTACCACAACCAGGAAAGTTTCTCTACTTTTAAGGATCCATGTGAATAGATTAGCCTCACTCAGGTAGCCAAGAATAATCTCTCCATCTTAGGGTCTATATTCTTAATCACATCTACAAAATTAACCTAATGCCAGATAAAATAATATTCACAGGCTCTTGGGATTAGGGCACAGATATCTGGAGAGAGGAGGCATTATTCTTCCTGTCATATGGACTTGGGAAATAAATCAATATGGGATTCTAGATTGGATCCTGGATCAGAACAAGACATTAGTGGTGAAAAGGAACTATATTCTATACTTCAGTTAACAGTACCACACCAATGTTTTGATCACTTTTCTATCACTTTAATGTAAGTTCAAAATTATCTCAAGATAAAAGTTTACAAAGAAATATGTGTAATGGTTTCTTTTGATTACCAGCAGTGGGGCAGTAGATTCAAGAAAGAGGATTAACAGTTAATGGACATGAGGTCTCTTAATGGGATGACTGAAATGTCCTGAAACTTTTAATGGTTATGGTTGCACAACTGGACAATCTACTAAAAAAGTATTGAAGAGTACACTTGAAATCAATGAGCTATATGATATCTATTATATTTTAGAAATTACAGTGTCTAGTTTTTTTTTTTACAAATATCAATTTTTTCAAAACCGTCTTTTAGAAGACTATATATATATATATATATATATATATATATATATATATAATCCCGAGGGTAGCATTTTTGTTTGAGAAATTAAATATTTAGAATGCAGAATAATGAGCTTTACATTACTTATTGTATGATTCATAAAGAAAGGGGGGGATTTCATCTGGTATTGAATCCCTTCAAGAAAATCTTTCTTTGTGAAATCTGTTGAATTTCCCAAAACAAATTAATAACTTCATGCCATAATTTATGTTATTACTACTGCTTTCATCAATAAAGAAATTTCAGAATTATGCAGAAAGTTTAGTAAAATTATATGCTTTAAAAATGGAAGTACTAAATATATTTTTAGAGCAACTTCAGTGACCCCAAGTATTAACAACAACTTAGGAAACAACATTCTTGAATGTAGTTACTATAGATGCAAAATGTCAATAATTGAATATAAACTATTTTTAGTTCTTATTTAAAATGATCAAAGTGATTATCTCTCAGCAAGTATTGTGTGTGATCTCAGTCTTTTACGTAGGTTTTTCATACCTATAATAGCTTATATATATTTAAAATTGTTTTCTATCTATAAATCCTAAATTGAAAACAATTGTAAGAAACAATTGTAAGAAAACAATTAAAAATCCCAAAGCTTCTTGGTGAAAAATTATGTGCATTATATCAGCTACCAATATGTGACTACTTTTGTTCTCTTTTTAACTTTGAAAATAACCTCTTTATAAAACAATTTGAATGATAGCTTTCAATTTCTAAAAAAAAAAAAAATTCACTGCTAAACAGAGCTTTATTTGGGATTATAGTGATTGATTCTATGCATCTTTAGTATAGTGAATACTTCCTTAATATTTGAATCTATGAGAGGCATATAACATATTGTTTAAGATGAGGGTCTTGAGTGTCATTAAATAGGCTAAAATCCTAGCCTTACCACCACCACACCCCTTAGTTGCTTGGCCTTATTCAACTTATTTAAATTTCTCTCATTCAGTTTCCTCATCAGCACAAAACATGTTCATCTTTAATAATTAATGAATTGAAATAATTAACTGCAAATATTATTCTAAATATATTAAAACTCTTACTAGTAATTCTCAATGTAAGTCATTTGTATCTTTAGAAGATCTCTAATAAAGCAATCAAAATGTTTTCCAGAACTCATTTGGTTGTTTAAAATATCAGTTAAATTAACTTGTCTACAATATAAGAGAATTGTGTATAATAATAAATTTATTAGAATCTCCACAATAAGGATGCTTTTTCACATTCATACCTGGTAATCAGTCACAATTAATCTGCATAGTGAATTCTGGTACAATGCTCAAACTGGTGTTGTACGATTTGATGTTTTATCAGATAGTAATCAAATGTGACCTCAATCAAGGGCTCTCAATTCAATAAAAATAAATTTTGACTAAAGGTTAAAGACAAAATATGTACAATATAGATTATATATGGTTATTTTATCCTAATATTTAAATATTTGGAAGAGAAAAAGAATTGTGCTTGCTCAGCTCTTGAACTTTTACAAACTTGCTTCATAATATTATAAATTGACTACTTTCCTAAAATATTACCCTTGGTAATTGAAGAGTGTTGTAAGTCTTTGCAGGTACCTCCTTCCATGCTTGATGTGAGCATTGTTATGGTGGCCTTCGGTCAAATGGCATCTAAGAATACAAATATAGTAAAGAATGCCTATCTTGCCACTTAAAAAAATGGTATTTTAGCATTTTTTTAAAACAGATAAAGGTTGAATACCACCAAATATGCAACTTAGACTTGATTGATTTTATATGTGTGTGAAAATTATATTTCTTGAAAGTAGGATAAAATAACAAAATGAGTTGAAAAATCACAAGCAATGGAAGATTATATTTCTTAAGATGTAGAAATATTGCAAATGAATATGTAAATATATTCTGACCAACAAATTCAAGACTGGACACTATTCATCCCAAGTTTGCCTTTCTTTCTTACTTTTATTTTCAGCATTTATAATACATTAAATATCACTTTAAAATACTGAAGTAAACTTTTCATATTCTGTAAATAACACAAGAGTTTTTGTCTTTAAATCAAGAAAATGCATTGTCTTCTGTTTAATAAAGATAAAATTGCCTTAAAACAAGAAAAATATAACTATAATTCTCATTAAAATTTTTCCTTTTAGAACTGTGTCTGCATATCCTCTTGCCTTAATTTAAGAGATATGACTAAAATTATTTACATTCATGCCAAAAATTGTAAAGGAGCTGAGATTTTATACTACTTGAAAGCTACAAATTTAGCTTGCTGTTTCTTGGATTCTACTTATAAGACAAAACTCATAGGCTAGAGACAAAGGACTTATTACCGACATGCTGCTGCTCACACATCTTGCTGTCCTGTGCGTTGTTTCTCCTTGACCACATGTGCCATTGGGGCAAAAATATATGAACCCAGATGGATGGCTGCACATGCAGCAGGTTAGCTTATAGAAAAGGAACTATGAGCTCAGGAACTTGAATCTCTTATATTGGGCAATAAATATACCTATACTTTCTTCTGGAGGAAGATTTTATCTTTATAATATTGGATAATAAGCATCCCTGGACTTAGATCTGAAGAGACGCACTCTATCTTCTAAGATTGTGGGAAGTATAAACATTCTTGAGCAGACAGTCTTGAACAAAGGACAGCCAGTGCCTTGCTTGCAAGATAGACAAAAGATGTGACCCAGTGACATGAGATCCAATGATATTCTCAACCTAATTTTATAATTTCTTGGATTCTAGTCAATTTCCATAAGTACACCACTCTACCGTCATTATGATAAATGTAACTGGAAAAGACTAGGATGAAATTCGTCCAACAACATACATCTAATTCTACTTTCAATAAGATTCCATATGGTAGGCTGAGATCAACATCCAATATTGACATTAACAATGTACCCCTGAGTTCTGGACCTTATCAGCTCTAAACATTCCATAAATCATCAGGGAATTTTTATAACATTAGGAAGATTAATTCATGAGAAATATAATTAAAAATACATATGCAAATATTACCAGAGCCCTGAGGTACTTGAAATAAAAATTGACAGAATTGAAGAGGAAAATAGGCAATTCAATAATAGTACTTAGGAGCTTCAACATCCAACTTTCAATAATCATTAGTAAAACCAGACAGAAATACAAGATAATGGAAGATTTGAACATTATAAACCAGTCAGACCCTAGAAGGCATCTACAGAGCATTCTGTCCAAAAAAATCTGAATTTATATTCTTCTCAAGTGAACATAGAACATTCTCCAGGATAGTCCAAAGGCTAAATCATAAAGCAAGCCCTAATAAACTTAAAATGTTTGAAGTCTTATGCAGTATTGTCAAGCCAAAATAGAATGAAATTAGCAATCATTAACAGAAAGAAATTTGAGAAATTCACAAATACCATGAAATTAACAACTCACACATCAACAAACAATGATCAAAGAAGAATCAAAAGGGAAATTATAATGTACTTTGAGATGACTGAAAATGAATACACAGCATACCAAAACTTTGGTCTGCAGCTAAAGCAGTGCTTAGAGGTAAATTTGTATCTGTAAATGCATACATTAAAAACTATATATCTCAAAGTAATAACCTGACTTTGTACCTTAATACACTATAAAAAGAAGAGAAAATAAACTCTAAAATAAAGAAAAGGAAAGAAATAAAGATTAGAGTGTAAATTAATGAAATAGTGAATAGAAAATCAATAGAGAAAAATCAACAAAACTAAAATTTGATATTATGAAAAGGTCAACAAAACTGACAATTCCTTACCCATATTAATCAAGAAAAGATACAGAAAACTCAAATTACTAAAATCAGGAATGAAATAGGTGTCATCACTTCTGACTTACAGAAATAAAAATGGTTAAAAATGAATATTATACACAAGTATATAATCAACAATGTGGATAATCAAATTCCTAGAAAGAGAAAAAAACTGCTGGAAGAGACAATACTAAATCTGAATAGACTTATCACCAGTGATTAAATTAGTAATCTAAAAAATTCCCGATTCATACGGATTGCATTACTGGCGAAATTTACCAGACTTAGGAAAAAACAATACCAGTTATTCACAAATCCTTCCAAAGGAACAGAAAAGGAGAGAATACTTCCAAACTCATTTTATGAGGCCAGTATAATCCTGATACTACCACCAGATAAGGACATCACAAAGAAAGAAAGATGCAAACCAATGTATCTAATAAAGATACCAAGTCCTCAAAAAGACACTAACAAGCAAATGTAGCAATGGATGGGAAGGTTTGTAAAACATGGCCAATTGGGAATTATCCCAAGAATGCAAGATTGGTTCAACATCCCAAAATTAATTTATCAATACATTGTATCAATAGAATAAAGTACAAAACCACATAAGCATCTCAATAGATCCAGAAAAAAAGCTTTTGACATTAGCCAATACCTTTCCTAATAGAACACTCAACAATCTAGGTGTCATAACTAGAAAAACTTGTGTCTGCTGCCTTGGCATCATCTCACTTTGGCTAAGCCACTTGCCTCAACACTGACTTTTGGCCTTGTTAATGAACAGCTTTCCATCCTTGGTGCATAAACTCCCCCAGAGCTCAAACCTACATATGCAGCCACCACCCTCACTACCAACATTCCTCACCCAAAACCCACACCTGGCCCTACATGATAAGCTAACCATTCTCACCATCCACAGACCCCAAGGCCCTTCTCCTCTTTGTGCATATATGCTTAAACTAACCAACCTTCGAGTCCCATGGGGATACTCCTAACCTCACACCCGAACCACAATAAAGTAAGGCCATGGGTCCCTCTAGTTCTGCTTGTATGCTCCCCACCTGCTAGATGAGCCATCCAAGCCAGCTGCACTTCCCATTGACCCTCATAGTACCCCTCTCTCTCTGGAACTTGTGAGTAACAAACTATCTTTTCATAGTCTTGGTTTCCTATTGTGTCATAGCTGACCTCCATCTGAACCCAAATTTAAAATTCAATGTAACTAATTCAAAACACTAGGAATAAAGAAAACTTCTTCAATATGATAAAGGACATCAAGGAAAAACTCACAGCTAACATCACAGTTAATGTTGAAAGACTGAATGCTTCCTCCATAACATCAGGAACAAGACAAGGATATCCTCTCTCACCACTTACTCAAAATTCTACTGGAAGTTCTAGCTAGGGAGAATAGACACTAGAAATAAATAAATGGCATCCAGATTGGAAAAAAGTAAAATATTCTTTATTTGCAGATGACACAATCCTGGATACAGAATTTCCTAAAGAACTACTAAAACTATTAGATTTAATAGATGAGTTTAGTATTGTTTCAGAATACAAGATCAATATCAAAACTCGATATTATATCTATACCTCACATTAACAATGAAAACCTGAAAATAAAATTGAGGAAACAATTTCATTCACAAAAGCATAAGAAAGCATAAAACACAGGAATAGATTTAGCCAAAAATTGCAAGACTTGTGTGCTTAAGTAAATAAAGCAACATTGAAAGAAATTAAATACCTAAGTAGGAAAAAAGCAAACATCTTCACTTATTGAAGTCTTAATATAGTTGAGATGGCAATATTCCTTAAGTTAATTGATATACTCCACACAAACCATATAAAAATCCTAGCTGGCTTTTTTGCAGAAAATGTCAAGCTAATCCTAAAAGTAGTATGGAAATGAATAGGCTCCAGGATAGCTAAAATCTTGCAAAATACCAATAGTTGCAGTACTCATACTTCCTCTTTTGAAAATTTACTGCAAAGCTACAGTAATCAAGACATTGTGATATGAACATAAAGATAGACATACAGATCAATAAAACAGAATTGAGATTCTAGAAATTAACCCTCACATTTCTGGTCAATTGATTTTGGGCAAAGTGCCAAGACAATTCAATAGGAAAAAAACAGTCTTTTCAACAAATGCTGTTGGGACAACTGGTTATCCACATGCAAAAGAATAATGTTGTTGCCTTTTCTTACACCACAGACAAAAATTATTGCAAAATGATCATAGGCCTAAATGTAAGATATAGAAATACAAAATTCTTCGCAGGATATATACTATATAGTAGTAAATCTTTATGACCTTGAGTTAGACAAATTCTTCTTATCCATGGCACCCAAAGCACAAGCAACAAAAGAGAAAATGGATAAATCAAACTTCATCAAAATAAAAACCTTCTGTGAAGCAATTTTCTATATGATGTGCTGTGGGAACACAGGCTCAGGCCCAGTAGATTCACAGCAAATGATAGTTCATTACTTACACATCACAAATTGTCCAAAAGAGCATGAAAAAAGATCCCACTGTGGCTAGTCCCCTAGGAGGCCAACTGCTCCGGTCAGAGTCAGTGGATGTCAGCTCCTTAAGCCCTGCTTTGGAGAGGAGGGACCAATTTTGGCTGAGCCCCCATGGAAGCCAACTGCTCAGCAGCTCCACATGCCTCATTCTGCATCAGAGATGAAGGACACCTGTACTTCCTGAGAGCTGGGCTTTTATACATTCCAGGGGGTGGGGCCTTGCCAATTATCACCCTTTGCACCCTGGCAAGCAGCTGAGGCTAGTTAAGATTTACCTGCAAGCAAACAGTCAAGAGGGAAAAAGGGAGGTGGGGTAGGTGAGGTCTGTAAGATGACACGAGTATGTTCGTGGCTTCCAAGCACCTTCATTCTTCAAAGATACCATCAAGTAAGTTAAAAAAAAAAAAAAAAAACCCATAGAATCAGAGAATATATTTGCAAATCAAATATCTGATAAGATACGTAGTAGCTTGCAGCTATGTACTCCAGAAAAATATGTTCTTAATCTTAATCTTTTTCTGTGGGTATGAGTGGGTTAAGTAGGACCTTTTGATAAAGTTACTTCAGTTAAGGTGTGGCCCAACTGAATCAGGATGGGTCTTAATCCCAATATGGAGTCCTTTGTAAGCAGAATGAAATTCAGACTCGGAAAGAGAAGCCAGAAGCTGGAAGTCAATGGAACTGAGTGCCAGGAGAGACATCAGCTGCCAGCTAGAGTGCCACAGTTTTGACTTCGGACTTCTCCTGGCTGCAAAACTGTGAGTCAATAAATTTCCATTGTTTAAGCCAACACATTACATGGCATTTGCTTTTTCTGTCAGAAAACTAAAACAAGATTCTTGTTTCTAGAATATATGAAGAACTCTTTTTATTCAATAATAAAAAGGCAGTAAAAAAGCAATTTAAAATGGGGCAAATGATCCGAATATATCTTTCTCCAAATAACATTAACAAACGTGAAAAGATGCTAGGCATCATTAGTGAAATGCAAATCAAAACCAAAATGAGAAACCTCTTCACACCCACTAGTACAGCTGTAATAAAAATAAATAAAATCAGAAAATAACACGTGTTGGAGAGCAAGCAGAGAACATGGAACCCTTACACATTGCTGGTGGCAATATAAAATTGTGCAGCCACTTTTGACAACTCTTTGGCAGTTCCCCAAAAAAGTTTAAACATATAGTTACCATATGACCCTGCAATTCTACTTCTAGGTTTATATTCAGGAGAAATGAAATCATATGTCCACATAAAACTCATACATGAGTGTGTATACCAGCATTATTCATAAAAGTCAAAAAGCAGAAATTAACAAATATTCATGTACTGAGGAATGGATAAAAATGTTTGGTATATCCATGCAATAGAATATTAATCATCAATAATAAGGCATGGAATACTGATAGACATGATAACCTATCATGTAAAACCAAGAAGCAGTTGGGGCCAGTCTGGCTTCATTCTCAAAGATACCATTTCCATTTGATAAGTGAAACTTTTTGGTCCTCTCCATCTCACCAGATATTGAATCCAAGATAACCACCACAAAATGGGACTATCAAGCCAGAGAGTCACTACCTGGGTCAGCCATTTGGTTTCAATGAAGTTCTAGTGACAAGCTAACAGGTGCTTTTCAAAAATAGTGTACCTGTTGGTCAGCCAAACCTGGACCTATCAGGTAGCCAATGTGTCCCAAACTGCACAGAGTGTTTCTTAATGGAGGTTGCCTCCATTTGCCATGGGTTTCAATTGTCAAAACATCAGTAACAGACTTTAGCTCAGAGGTCTCATTAGGGCAGTGGAGCCCCAAATGTACAAGTACTATCTATTCTTTTCAATCAAGAGAATCCCCTGTAGCACTGATGGGATGGGGAAGAAGCATATAACACAAGAAAAGCATATAGCATATGAATTCTTACTATACATTCAGATATGAAAGCAACAACAATATGCATTGTGGTGTCCTAAAGGGACCAACACAAGTTCATGTTAGTCTCCTTGCCCCGCTGTAAAACTTGCCCAAAACCCATTGGTTAAATTTGGGCACCCCACCACCACCACCGTCACCATCCTATGTTTTGGTACCTAAATCTAAGAAATCCACGATAGTTTCATTCTCTCCTTTTCTCAAATTTCCCCCAGGATACTCAGCTGAGTATGTCTGGCCTTCGGTCACTTTTGCAGACAGGGAGAACTCGGTCTTACTCCTAACCATCTTCCTCCCTAAAGAAGCTGAAAACACCGTAACGGGAGAGGGAGAGATAAGGGCGCATGGAGGGAGAGAATAGCTCCGAGCCAGTGAGCCAGGTATATTTACTTTTAGTTCCAAGCAGCACTGTGAATGCTTCATGCCCAACTAAACAAACATCCAGTGTTTTCCATCTGCCCAACGTTGCATATTGGGGGTAATGGTCATTATTACTGACCGTCAACTTCATCTTTGGGAATCCCTTGAATGTCGGTCACAGCCATATCGTTTTTCGCTCTAGAACCACACAGTTAGTATGCTTTGGCTTATGGGGGCTTGACTCTCGCAGTATCATTTTTGTTTTGTTTTAAGTCCCTCTTTATCCAGGTTATTTGCTGCCCTGTTGTCATGACAGTATCTTTTGCATTTCTGGCCAGTTTTAGCATAAGGGCTAGAGTGTTGTGTTTTTGTTTGTTTGTTTTTTAATTGTTGGTTTGTTTTGATCAAATCAGTAGGGCCGATCACAAGAATTTGTCCAGATTTTTCTCTATCTGTTTTTGTTTCTTTTAATTCTCTAGAGGGTGTGTTTCATTGGTATTTTAAATCCAACCTGGGGCAATAAAATTCAAAATATTAAATACTTTATCTGTGGTTTCATGTGGAAGAATGTCTGTCTTAAGGGAATCCCTAAGAGGGCCAAATCTCCCTCATAGTGACTGCTAATAGCTCTCAAACCTTTTATTGTTTTCTCTGAACTGAACTAAGTTTATCATGGTAGTTTATAGGAGAGGCTGAGCTGTAAGACGGTCAAACTATTATCATTCTTCCTTAGCAAGCATTATGCATCCTTTTTCATCTTCTAAATGAACCAACCAAAGTTTAAAAAATTCTCAGATTTTTGCCCATAGAGGTCATGAATTTTCTCCTTTCATAACTTACTTTAGGTATACATCTCTATAACTGTTGCCTGATGGCCATGGTGGCAGAAACTTCCACCCACCTGTGAAAAATCTTAGTACATGTTGCTAAAATGGTGCAGACCTGAGCTGACTGCAAGATGGCAAGGAAGTGTCCCTGCCCAGAGGAGAGTTAGCTACGAGGACACCATTCAGAAGACTGATTTGGAACTATTTCCCAATCCTCAATCAGTAATCACTGCCCCAATTCCAAATTGGTGGACCATTACTTGCCTATTTATTCATAAAATTGATCAAATTGCTGGCTGCTGATTTTCATGGATACCTCAAATCCTGTTAATTGCCTTTTAAAAAAGCCTTGTCTCTGTCAACATCCAGTCGATGTCAGCAAAAGTGTTAAGAACCCAACCTGCAACCTAAAATATTAGCCTGCCATGGTTTCAGAGATGTTGGTAAAAGACACGAGACTCCTACTGCTGGGTCAGAGACAAAGGGCTGTATTAACTCACGGCACAGCAGCAGCATGAGTATCACAATCTCTTCTCACGCAAATCATACACATGCAATGCAATGCAATGCAGGCCGAGATGTATTGGGTTGCATCCAAGAAAGGAACCCTGAGCTTAAGAAACACTGATGTTTAAGTAGACCTGACCTTTGCTTTGGATGGACAGTAAGCACGCCAGCCCATTTTTCCAGAGAGTGGGCACTATCTTGATATTCTGAGGCCACAAGGAAACCTGCCCTTTTCCCCAAGAGAAATGACATGTATCTCCATTTTCCAAGATCATTTACCATTCAAACATCTTTTAAAAGATAATGCAGAACAGTGGGCAGCAGTGCCTCATTCACAAGATGACAAAAATGGTGAGATGCCCATGGAGAATTGTCTCACAGCAATCCAAACATGTATTTTATATTTAGTTACTTAACTCATATATCTGTCAACTCAAATTGTGTTTCTGAAGTATAGTAGGCACTTTGGAAAAAATCATAGTCAATATGTATCTTTTCTTATTAATAATGCATCATTCACCTTTATTATTATAAGATAAGGGAGTTTCAAAAGAAACTCAAAGTTTTGTTTTGTATGACAATTAAAATTGCACACTATTGGCATAATAGACATATTTATTTTCATATAAAATCCTTTGTATGGGAGCAGTTTCTTTGTTATCAAATCAATTCTTTTAATATCATTTCCTTCTTTTGAACTTTCCTTTAAGCATCATTACCTTAAAAATGCATAACCTTCAATCATAATAAGTGAGAGTTCAAAGATTATTCAGTGCAAATGGATTTTTTTTTATATAAGGAAATGGAGGAAAATTGAGGTTAACTGTGAGGTAAACTAGACAGTAAATAAGAATGTTGTCCTAGTGGGCTTGTACCTGGGCTTTCCTCTAATTAACCTGTTATGAAAATCTTTACGTATTTTTCCTTTTACATGGAAATATGCAAAATCAGTCAAAAAATATATTTGCATACATATACATATATATTAATATATATGATAACAATAAATGTGAAATTCATGCCAATAATTTAATATATGCAAAATTTTTTGCATGCCATTTAACAGGAAATGTACAATGACATTAAAAGTTCCATTTAGATGAACCAATGCCACTGTATCATTGAAGCTAAGAGGTATCCATCTACATTATAAAACTTCATATATCAAAGAATCCCTATTTATTATTAAGCCAAAATATAGAGAATATATTTATTCATTATATAAATGAGGTAAAAATTGGAAAATGAAGATTGGGAAAAACAAAATGATATTCACTTCACATATTTATTTTCAACTGCATGGGTATAACAATATATGGGTCCCTAGAGGATTTATAAAATGAAGTTGAAGGAAAATTCTCTTTTTATGAAAGGTTTACAAAACATATTAGGGGAGGAAAAACAAGAGACCAGAAACTACCTAAAAAAAATAAGAAGAATAATAATAAAAAAATAAAGGAAAAAGAGCAAATTAATTCTATAGAAATAAAATGCATACTAGAAAATGATTTTTAAAGAAAATTGTATTTAACCATTATCCTAGGGACATCAGTCAATAGTAAGAGTGACTGCTCTCTCCCTCTAAGGTGATCTATGTCCACAGGTTCTCACCAATCATTTTTCCTTTTCTTGTCCACATTTCTCTTCCCTACTTACTCATCTCTGTCTTAGTATAACACTTAGAAATGCCTTAACTACAGTCCGTAAGATATGTATGAAATTAAGTCCTACTCCAAGTTGTTTTAAGCAGAAGATATTTAAAAAGAAATTTTATACAAATAAAATGTTTGTATTTACCGAAATCATCAGCTAGGGGTCATGCTTTTCAATTCAGAATAAATATTTGCCATATCACATTTAAAATTGATAATATTTATGTGTGTGTTTTTCAGCATTTTTCATAAATAAATAATCTACATGCTGTATATTTGCATGTATGAATATATATGTTTCTCAAAAACCATTTAAGCATCCATTATGAATCAATTGCTGTTTAGTTTGAAGCTCTTGGAATAAAATACTGCAAAAAAGAATATTTTATTTTATTCAGCAATTTACATAATTTATAGGCTATAAGGATATAAGCAAGTTCTCAACTCCTATGAATTTTTACAAAACCTGGATTGCGGGATGTGTAGGGTCCATCCCTCACTCTTATCAACTTGTTTTATCCTGCCAGGTTCCTCCCTCTAATATTTGGATTCAGCATTCCTTGAACCACACCATGATGTTCAATCCTTCTATCCTAACAGCTTCCTTTTTCCTGCATGGCTGAATGTTCTCCCCCTCCTTATGTTCCCTCCACAACTCCAGATCAACTCTTGACTGACTCTTTACATTTGTTTTACTTCACAAAACAATTACCTTGTTGCAGTACAATTACAAGTAGTGGACAGAGTGGAATTTGATTGAAGAAAAAATTCACAAAAAATTAAACTCCATGACCAAGTAGATTAAACTCAAGTGCACATTTAATTCTAGTAGGCAACATAATATGTCTGCAAAGCTCTGTCTCTCCCCTGTCCTAGGTAATTATTTTAAAAGTCTTCTTTTTTTTCTCAAGCACTCAAAACTTCCTTCTCTATCCTAGCTGTTAGCTGATAGTCTTTCCCATCATTTCACCTTATCATGTTCATCATAATGCTAAATATAATGGTAATTTCTCACACAATTTGACTTTATCTTCTCTGATACATTTTCTTCAATTGTATTCCAGGACACAAAATAATATCGAATGTTAATAAGCAATAATTTAGTTTACTCATTCTTTTGATATAATGATATAAACTAAATCATGTGATAAAAGGTTAAATAATGAACCAAGAAGAGTAATTAATAAGGTTACAAGTGATTTATCATAGAATCTGTATGCATCACATTTATAAATATTTTATTTTTTTATTGGACTTGAGCTTGAAGTTAATTTTATTTTCTTGGGATGGAGTAAGTACCAAGCAAATTAAACTTCATTCAGCACTTTCAGTGTGAAACAATATGGAGCATTCTGAGCTTATACAAGAAAAGAGAGCCTCAGGATTGTACAGACAGAGAAAAACTACATTTGGTGTGAAAAGGAACTGGAAGCAGGCATTTTGTTGACTTTAGTAGAGGAAAGTAAATCAACTGCATATTTAATTAATAAAGTCTGATATTTGGACTTTCTAGTAGACACAGAGAGCAAATATTTTTGTGGTTCATACTCATGTCTCTGATGCACAATGACTGGTGTGAGCCACAAAACCAGGTCAATAGTATGGCAAAATCAAGGGAAGGTAAATGAAAATAAAATTAAAGGCAATTCCTTACCTATACCACTTAAGGTTTACAATATTTTGGTAGTGAAGGAGAATTGATCAATATAGGTATTTTAGTTTTCTAGGGCTGCCTTAAATTGTCACAAACTTGGTGACTTAAAGCAATAGAAATTTGTTTCCTCACAGTTCTGGAAGCCAGAGTTCTAAATTCAAGATGTCAGCAGAGCCACGTTTCCTCTGATGGCTGTAAGGTGGAGTCTGTCTTACCTCTTCCAGTTTCCCATGGCTCCAGCTGGTACATTTGGCTGCTGAACTCCCATCTGTGCCTCCATCTTCACATGGAATTCTCCTCTGGGTGTTCTCCCCTTCTCCTCTCTTCTAAGGACACTTGTCATTGGATTTAGGGCCCACACTATCCAGGATCAGCTCTTCTCCTGATCCTTAACTAAATTACAACTGCCAAGACCCTTTTCAAATAAAGTTACACTCACAGGTAGACACATCTTCTGGGAGGCTACCATTCAACCCACTACAATAGAGATGGCTTTATATAATATTTTGGTTATACTATTTAATTTATGCACACATGTACACAGGGTAAATGATATTTCATTTGTTTGAAACAACTATTACTGTAATTGTAGAACACAAAATCTTATCAATTTAGAGGTAATCTCTCTTTCACTACTAATGGAATAATGAGAATCTTAAGACCCAATACAACAGAATAAGTTTTATGGTGAATATACTGAGGGCAATCCTTCTGAAGTTTTTTTCTGATGGCCCATAATTATGCCCATAGGCCCAACTCTCTGCTGAAGCTCATCTAAGCTATAAATTGAGTTTACACTAAAGAAGCTAAATTAATGAGTTTAATGGACTATGTCATTAATCAGAATAACTTAAATACCCTTAAATTGCTTTTGGAATTTAAAAATAGATTAATTTGAGAATGAACAAAGTCATACATAGTATTAAAAATTAAACTTGGTTTATGAAACATTTAACTTAGGTATAATTTTATTCAATGTTCATAAATTAATACAATAACTAAAAATATATTGCTACTGTGTTTTCACTGCTTCAGTTGACAGAGCTATTATATATTTATTTACACTAACCCATGTATGTATGTGTAATTACAATTATTTCCACATCCATCAATATATATACTAAAATAAACATGTGTTCATAGTGATATCTCTCACTCTAATCTACCTCCGCCATGTTTATTATAGCCTTCCTCCCTTGCTTGTTTGTAATTTCTTACTCTGCCTGGCTGCCATTACATACAATTTATTTACTTATTTGTTCAACCCTAGTATACACATAAAATAATTTCAGAGTTGCTAACCTGTATCCCGGTGAGAAAGAAATTTACTTAGGTGAGTACAGTAATTGTGGGTAGTTCTTTTTATTCCTTAGTCTTAAAATATCCATTAAAAATAGTTTTCCAAAGTTACCTTTCTTCCTGTCCCCTTCAATGCAATTATCTTAAAATTAGATTCATTTGTAACAGTCAGCATCCATGCTGGGATCCTTGACTTCTGTTTATTTATTTTTTAATCTGAATACACTACAGTTCACTCTGTATGGGTTTCAAGAAATGCATAAAGTCATATGCATATATCATGCAGAACAGTTTAGTTGCTTAATTTTAAAAGAGAATATTAGGGACAATAACAAGTTGATAAGCCTGAGAATCTTAGAAGGAAAGTGTTTATGGAAAAATAAATGTAATGTATTTGATTTCAGAAGACAAAAACAGAAATATCAAAGGGGAAAAACAAATGAAAAAAGAGAAATATCTCCAAAAATTCTCAAATAAAGGAAAAAACAATAACTATAGAATCAAATAGTTTGTCATAAGAGGATGAGTGCTATAGAATTAAAAAAAAAAAAAAAAGATTTCAGCAACTGGGGTAGTGGAGGTTGAAAGTGAGGTAGGAAGTAGTTGGAGCATTATTTAGGGAGGTTTACTGACAAAGTAAAATTTGACTAAAGACTTTTCAGAAGATGATAGAGGCATGTAAATATTCAGAGAAAGTCATTGCAAGTATGAAACCACTAGAGGTATGCTGTCCACTAGCCACAAGTGGTTATATAAATTTATATTATTTAAATTTAAAATTTTAATTTCTTTATTGAATTCCAATGCTCAGTAATCCACATATGGACACTACAGATTATATAACAGTTTCCTCCTTACAGAAAATTCTATTGGACAGCACTAGTCTTATAATGGCCTTAAGATGAAAGCATATACCTGCTTCCATTTGGAAAAACATCAAGTTTTAGAGAGTAGAAAAAGTAAGAGGGAAATAAGTGAGAAAGGATATCAAAGAGGAACTGAGGGGATGGTATAGAAAACACACTTACATGAAGAAATTTGTGGGTGAGGCAGTCTGCCATGGTCCCTGAGCACCCTTGGGACCTGAGCATCCTTGTATGTTCTTGCTGAGTTTGCCAGACTGTCAAGTTTATCCAGCTCCTGATACTAAGCAATCTCTGTAGTTAGTCACAAAAGCAACTAAGTAGATCAAAGCAACCACAGCATGATGACTTTGTCACTTCATGTGCACTTGTGGGAGGAGGACTGGCTTGCCTGCTGCTAGCTACAGTGTACACGGCTTTATCTCCATTCCAGCCCACTGCATGTGGAGGCATCATCTGGACCTTTGAATGGCACCTCTGGGACTAGGGGACAAGAGAACCCAAGAAAATATTCTGACACACATGCTTCTTGCTGGGCCATGAGTAATAAACTCATTTGTCTGACACAGTATTCTCATGTTTTCTGCCAACATCCATGAGAAATAGCAGGATAACTCATTAACTTATGTCGTAGTCAGAATTCTAAGCATGTTCCCCAAGATTCTTAACACTAATCTATGTACTGAGGTGAATGGATTTTGCATATGTAACTAAGATCACAGTCCTAAAATAGGGAAGTTATCCCAGATTATTCTGGTGGACCCATTCTATGACTTAAAAACAGAGAAATTTCTCTGGCTGGAATCAGAGAGACAGGAGAAGAGGAAAGCAGGAGAGATGAGACCTAAGGGGCAGTGAGGGACATTCAAAGAGTAAAAAAGACTCGATCCACAATTGCTGGCCATAAGGAGGAAGGAAAGGGGGCCATGAGCCAAGGACTTTGGTGGCCTCTAGACTCTGACAAGGACCCCAGTCAAAAGCTAGTAAGGAAACAGGGACCTCAGTCATACACTCATTTGGAGCTGAATTCTGTCAACAATCTAAAACACTTGGAAGTGGATCCTCCCCCAGGGCCTCTGGTACAGCACACAGTCTTGCAGACAACTTGATTTTAGACCAGTGGGACCCACATTGAAATTCTAACCTGTAGAACTGTGAGATAACAAGAGTGCTATTTAAAGCCTCTCAGTTTGTTATAACTTATTATGGCATAAATATAAAATTATTACAGCTTTAGGTAGGAGAAAAACTTGGACCCTTTATGGTTCTTGACAAAAATGTTAACATTGAGTAGAATCTTATAAACTCAGACATAAATTACAAATCATCCATTTTCCTGGATGTGAATAGGGTCACTTCATCACTCATCTCCAGGGCACATAGTTCATGCAATATATTTATAGTGGATGAAACACCAAATACGGCCAATATTTTATTTTTCCTTGAATTAATTTATATGTTTAGTACAATCTGAACAAGATTTTTAATAAAATGCATTCTAAAGCAAATCTGGACAAATAAACTTAAGAAAAGTAAAAATTTGGAAGGGAAATTTCATGAGGAGACATGAAAACTTACTGTTTACTTTAAACATATTCCGTAGACTGCTTGTGCACAGACCAATGGGAAGCATTTTATCGCAAACATTGCATTACAATTGCCTAATTAGAATTTCTACTGTGATGCACTAAAATGACTAAAAATGAAAAATTCTAAGTGATTCATGGCAAGGATTTAGAGGACATGGAACTTCATACACAACTGGTGAGACTGTACATTGGTACAACTACTTTGGAAAACTATTTGATAGCATTTATTATAGCCTAACACATGCATTACCAATGACCCAGTAATTCCATCCTAGGTATATATCTGAAAATGCTTACATGTGAAGATATGTACAACTTGTTCATTTTAGAATTATTCACAATATCCCCAAGCCGAAAACTAGTCAAATGTCCACCAGCAGGATGGACAAGTTAATTGTGACATGTTTCATGTTCACATGTCCAATTCTCTACAGCAATGAGAAAGAACAATCTCCCAGCACACACATCTCTAAAACATACTTGTTCTAGTTTGCTAATGCTGCCAGAATGCAAAACACCAGAGATGGATTGGCTCTTATAAAAAGGAGTTTATTTGATTACACAGTTACAGTCTTAAGGCCATAAAGAATCCAGGGTAACACATCAGCAATCAGGTACCTTCACTGGAGGATGGCCAATGGTGTCTGGGAAACCTCTGTTAGCCGGGAAGGCACATGGCTGGCATCTGCTCCAAAGTTCTGGTTTCAAAATGGCTTTCTTCCAGGACGATCCTCTCTAGGCCGCAGTTCCTCTAAAATGTCACTCTTAGTTGCACGTGGGGTATTTGTCCTCTCTTAACTTCTCTGGAGCAAGAGTCTGCTTTCAACGGTGTCTTCAAAATGTCTCTCATCTGCAGCTCCTGTGCTTTCTTCAAGGTGTCCCTCTTGGCTGTAGCTCCTCTTCAAAAGTTCACTCTCAGCTGTGCTGAGTTCCCTCTGTCTGTCAGCTCATTTATATGGCTCCAGTGACTCAATTTAGACCCACCCCAAATGGGCGGAGCAGCACCTCCATGGAAATTATCCAATCAGAGTCATCAACCACAGCTGGGTGGGGCACATTCCAAAGAAACACTCAAAGAACTACAATCTAATCAACACTGATAACGTCTGCCCACACAAGATTACATTGAAGATAATGGTGTTTGGGGGACACAAAATATTCAAACTGGCACAATACTTTTAATCAAAATTAATACAAAAAAGTGTGCACTGTATGATTCCATTTATGCAAACCAAAAAAGTAGGAAAGAGGTTAACTTATCTATGCTGTTATCTTTGTGGTTGGTGACTAGAAGGAAGCTCAGCACAAGGGAGGCCTGTAGGATGATGATTATGTTCTAGTTCTTTAGCCGATGTCTTAGTTTGCCAGGGCTTCTATGAAAAATACCACTGAATGGGTTGACTTTAACAACAGGATTTTATTGTCTCAGATTTGGAGTAGAGAATTCCAAAACCAAGATGTTGACAGGCCATGCGTTCTCCTGGAATTTGTAACGCTCTGGTGTTGGCTTGCCAGCAATCCTTGGGGTTCCTTGACTTGTGGATGATGCCTGTCTCCATCACATTGTAAACTCTTGCTCCTTCTCAGGCTTTTACTGACTCTGTATCTGAATTTCTTCTCCTTTTAAGGACTTCAGCTAAATTGGATTAAGGCCCACACAAATTCAGTTTGGACTCACATTAATTAATAACATCTTTAGGCACTATTCTAAAATGGGTTCACACCCACAGGGCCATAGGTTAGGACAAGAACATGTCTTTTTTGTGGAGCAAAACCAACAATTTTTACTTGTCAAATAGAAGTGAAAATAGATGAGCTAGATATTATTTACAATGGAAGAATTATAAAATATATACATCTATAATGTGAGTACTGTAGACCAAGTCTGAGTATCAGATATATGTGATAATCTTCTTACTGGAGTCTTTATAAGAGGATAAAAGACAGAGAGAAGACACAAAAGAGAGCCCCACAGAAGCTAAGAGAGAGAGAGAGAGAAGACAAACTCAGAGAGAAAAGCCAGAGAAGCTGAGAGAGTAGGAGCATGATTCAATCCCCAACAGCTGGTCAAATAGGTGGTTGTAATTTGTGAAAATATATGCAGCTGTAAACTTATGATTTGTATCCTTTTCTTTCTGTACATTATATTTAAATAAAAGATTTAAAATGCAGGATATAGAATTTATCTGAAAGTAATGGAGAAGGGGAAAAATCAACAAATTTTACTTGTCAGATAGAAGTGAAAATAGATGAGCTAGATATTATTTACAATGGAAGAATTATAAAATATATACATCTATAATGTGAGTACTGTAGACCAAGTCTGAGTATCAGATATATGTGATAATATGGTAAGAGCCAGGTAAGAGATTAAAGCAGACAGAGAAGTGTAAAGTCTTTGGAACCTGACTTGTCAGGTAACTGACTTCTAAATGCCATGCCTTATCAAATAAACAGACCATTAAATATGAAGTGTAAGGATGATGTTCATGTTATGTGATACATATGTAGGGTTCCATAATTATGGCACAAGTACTCACCAGTGCCAGTTCTAAACCCACTGCATATTCAGCCATACATACATTTCCAAAGACTACAACGAATGGATGAAGGTAACATTTAACATATTCTACTGGAACAACATTCAGGGAGTCAATATCAACATCTTCTTTTTTGGCCACTTGTTGGTATCTTTGGGCTACACAGCATTGTGAAGAGAAAGATAACACGTCTTTCTGTTAAAAAGGGAAACATCATTACCTTATTTGCTAAATTTGTAGGATCACTCTAATGTACTCAAATTTATATTTTATTATGACATTTGTTTCTTTTATCACAACCTTTGCTCTTATATATTACACTGCTTGTACTATGTCCTCACGTTGGTTCTCCATATGTGCATCCAGGTCTAGTCTTCTTTCTTTTCATTTACCTGATCCTATGCTAAATAACCAACCATACCATATTAATTCCTGAAATAAACCATTCTGGAATCACAATGTGAAGGGATTTGACTAGGAGATTAAAGTATTTGTCCGTTATTTTGTACAGAGTATGAACAGCATTGACTGAACATTTTAATTAATTGGTTAATAAAAACAAATTATTGTTTTAAGAAAATGGATCTAATAACATTAGATTGGCTTGAAGCTGTATGTACCCCAGAAAAGATCATGTTCTTAAATTTAATCCATCGCCATGGGTATGGAGTCATTGTAAGTAGGATCTTTTGGTTAGTAGGATCTTAACTTGAGATGTGACCCACCTCATTCAGGGTGGGTCTTAATCCTCTTACTGGAGTCTTTATAAGAGGATAAAAGACAGAGAGAAGACACAAAAGAGAGCCCCACAGAAGCTAAGAGAGAGAGAGAGAGAAGAGAAACTCAGAGAGAAAAGCCAGAGAAGCTGAGAGAGTAGGACAAACAGGAGCTCAGAAAGCAAGACACAGACAGAGCAGCCAGAAACTGAAAGCAATGAAACCCAGGAGAGAAGGAGCAGAAGATGCTGCCATGTGCCTTGCTATCTGACAGTGGAGCCCAAGGTGGCTAGTAACGGGTATTCAGGGAGACGGTATCACCTGTCAATGCCTTCATTTGGACATTTTCATGATCTCAGAACTGTGAACTTGTATGTTATTAAATCCTCATTGTAGAAACCAACCCATTTCTGGTATATTACATTTCATTAGCTTTAGCAAACTAGAACACACAGCTTCAAAATAGCATAGAGTGGGATGATGCAAGATAACGACAGAGGAAATAGTCGTGCTCTCATTGCCAAGAGCATCCCCTAATATAGTAGTAATGGGAATCAAAAAGAAAATGTTGAAATAGCTGTCACTGTGGGAAGGACGAGTAAGATTTGGTGTGTATCATATTTGGGGTATTATCAGAGAGACCAAAGGTGCTGCTGTGAGTAAGATTATATGCTATAGAAAGAAGTGCTTAGTTCTTTGTAGCAGTAAATGCATGATAGTCAAAAAGTTTCTAGATCAAAGAATGAAGGGGCATATGTGGGGGTAGGAGTGGGAGAGTGCAGTAATGTATGAAGATCTCTATAAATTGTGTTAATCTGGGTGTATTAGTCTGAGATTTCCAGGGAAACAGAACTGACAGGATATACATATATAAATATTTATGTAAATATTATTAGATTTATTGTATGAATTGGCTCACAAGACCATGGGGATTGGCAAGTCTGAATTCTGTAACACAGGCCAAAAATTGGGAATTCTGATGCAGGTTTTAACAAATTCCCCAGGAGACGCTGGCTGGCTGAAGTAGAGATAAAAAATTTTCTTTCAGACTTCTGAAGTCATCAGTTCTCCCTTAAAGGCCTTCAACTGATTGCATGAGACTTCCCTCATACTAAAGGCAATCTCCTTTTTTTGATTGTAGATGCAATCAGCCATAGGTGCAATCAACTCACTAATGATTTAAATCCATGAAACACCCTTACATTAACAATCAGGCCAGTGTTGCTGGACCAACAACTCCACACAAAAACCTAGCCAAACTGACACATGAATTAATCCTCAAACAGGGTGAATGTTAACATATCTAAAACTGAAAGTACTTTGAATGCACAAAGCAGTCCTTCATTACTCAATGCTTTTAGTAACGGATTTTGACAGGTAATCCACATTAAGTGTTGCATTAGGAGTAAGTCTTCCTCCAAATACTTTCTTTCAACTACCCAATACTCATTTCAAAAGGAAGCAACTTCTGCCAGTTCCTTATATGTCCTTTCATACATAATCTGTGCATATATAGGCATATATAACTATTCCCCAAAATAGCAAATTATATGAAATGTGAGCCTTGTTTTATTCACTTAACAATATGTCTTAAAGAGCATTCTCATGTAAATATGTTAAACTACTTTATTCTTTTTTTAGCAGTTATATAGTGTTTCATGTATTAAAGAAAGATTAAAGAAAGATGGTATCCATTCTTTCGATATTAAGCAATGCCATGACTATACCTGTATGTATGAAATTTTGCATATTAGCATTTAATTGTAAGATAAACTATAAGCCACATTGCTGTCTTATCCAAACTTTTAATAAATGTTAAATAATGATTCAAGGTGATAGATCTAGAACATATCTAATATCCTTATAATTAGAAGCCAAATAATAACATCTTCTTGACTAGAGCATCACCTTAAACTTATGAGCATACATAAATCCCTTTAATTATTTAATCTGCTCCTGAAATTAAATAGTATAGTGATTAATTACTTGGGCCCTGCTATGATTTGCCAGTATACTGAATCTCCAATTAAACAAAACAAAACATATAATTCCGACATGGAATTTGACAATTTTTGTCGAGTAAATATTCCCACCATGGCTAATACCAAGCTACAAATAATTTTAACAATTGGCTCTCAAATTTTCTGAAATTTTAATAAATGGCCCTGGAGAGCTCAGGCCAGGTGAAACAGGCCACTATGAGTCAGTCAGACCTGGACTTATATCTCAGCACTATAGCTAGTTAGCTAGGTTACTGGTGTTTATTTAACCCTCTAAACCCTAGTTCTCTCATCTGTAAAATAAGGCGCCATGTGGAACCTGTCTTACTGGACTACTCTGAGGTAATTCCATGCTATCAAATTATTCCTGAGCTAAATACAATGTCCCCAACACTCAGAAAGCAACTCCCCAATTATTTTCAATTACCTCCCACTAAGTACAACTAATGAAAACATCTAACTTACCTGACATTTTGCTGCCACTGTAACAAAACACTTCTTCTTGAAAGAATTGTCTTTATTGGTTACTGTTCTAGTTTGCTAATGGTGCTGGAATGCAAAACACCAGAGATGGATTGGCTTTTATAAAGGGGGTTTATTTGGTTACAAAGTTACAGTCTTAAGGCCATAAAGTGTCCAAGGTAAGTCATCAGCAATCGGGTACCTTCACTGGAGGATGGCCAATGGTGTCCAGAAAACCTCTGTTAGCTGGGAAGGCACGTGGCTGGCATCTACTCCAGAGTTCTCGTTTCAAAATGGCTTTCTCCCAGGACGTTCCTCTCTAGGCTGCATTTCCTCAAAAATGTCACTCTTGTTTGCTCTTGGGGCATTTTTCCTCTCTTCGGTTCTCTGAAGTAAAAGTCTGCTTTCAATGACCATCTTCAAACTGTCTCTCATCTGCAGCTACCCTCTCGACTTCTGTACATTCTTCAAAGTGTCCCTCAAGGCTGTAGCAAGCCTGCTCCTTCTGTCTGAGCTTATATAGTGCTCCAGTGAACTAATCAAGGCCCACACTGAATGGGCAGGGCCACACTTCCATGGAAATTATCCAATCAGAGTTATCATCCACAGTTGGTTGGGTGCATTTCCATGGAAACAACCTAATTCAAATGTTCCAACTTAATCCCCACTAATATGTCTGCCTCACAAGATTGCCTCAAAGAATATGGCTTTTTCTGGGGGACATAATATATTCAAACCAGCACAGTTACCTTTTCATTAATATCTCTTCCACCTCCTACTATATCCCAATACTCCTTTTCATGATCTTACATAAGTTTTCCTCTTCTGTTCATCTTTAAATATTGCTATCCATCAAGTTAGATCATTAGATGACTTCTCTTCTCATTCTACAGAGATGTTATAAGTGATCTTATTTAAGCCTATGGCTCCAGCTACCCTATTAATGATTTTGCTTCCCAATTTTATGAGGTCAGGTCGAATCTCTCTAAGAAATTCTAGTTGACAAACTTTTCACTGGGAACTTAGAACAGAAAGTGGAAAAGATATGTACTTTCTTTTGGGGGAGACAACTGGCAAAAATAATTTGATATGACATGGCAAGTGCTATGATAGAGATATGCATAGGTTAATATGGGGTTAAGAGGCAGAACATTTAATACAGGTAGTCATGCTATGCTCCAGGTATTCTATTTTTAATTGCATGTAAATGAGACACTATCAAACTAGCTATTTCCCAGCCTCCATTATTTTTTTTCCTCTAACTCCTGTTTCCCCATTTTACCAAAGCCCAGGTTTCACCTTCTATTAGAAGGCCTTCTCTGACTCTTCAGACAGAGTTAGGAAGTCCATTCCATATGCTCCTGTGATACCATGTGGAAACTTTCAATAAATTAATTATATTGGAATATATTTATTTGTATTTATATTTATGTATATAAAAATAAATTTATACCTCATAATTAGATTGAAGACTGGGACCTTATCCTTATCTTGTAAATTCAGAGCCTAGAACAGTGCCAGCTAGAGAGGAAGTAGTCAATAAATACAATTTGAATTGAACTGAATTGAAAGAGTTAAATTCAATGTATAGAGGTTATTCAATCATAGTAGACCAATTAAATTTTTAAATCTTAAATACCCCTCCAACTCTGAGATGTAGTACAGTGATTCTCTGAAATCAGATTTCAAGATGTGATCTAGTTTCTAGCAAGGGAATATTTCTACCATAGAGTTGGATAACAAGCCAAATGCTTAGAAAAAGGGGTCCAAGAAGTGCAAGCTTATGTAGGCAATGAATATTTTTCCTTGCCAATCAAAGCCATCTGTATTTATTTACACATTTGAGTGAGCCAACAGGTAAACAGAGTGACCTGGAACGGTGCTTATCTACCCCTTCCAAAAAATGTATTAGTTGAGAATATGCAGTATTTCTTTGTTTCAACAGAAAAAAAAGAAAAAAAGGTATCAGATTAAATTGATGCATGGGGAGGGGACTGAATAGAATGTAATAAGCATTAGTTTAATAGCTTGAGCAATCTTGGTATATAAATTTTGAGTCTGCTCCTTAACTGGTCATAGGCAAGAATGGATGAAACCTCCTTACAACAACCAACATATCTAATTGGTTCAATGTTTACCAATGCATACTATGCATGTAAAGTTACAGTTTGACTGGAAATACAACCAATAATAGCATTATCACTGGTAACTAAAATTGGATTAATTTACCTATAATGAACATTCCTACTTTTTCCTGTGCTTCCTTTTTTATTGTTGTTAGTGGTGTTGTTTTTATTATTCTTTTACTGCGAAAAGGACAATGAACATTTTTTAGACAAGACCCAACAAAGGGTTGTGCACACCTAAAATTCAGGCTAACAGAAACCCATTTTCCTAGTTTACTGAGAAATATTACATATGATAACACCAAAACCACTGCTCAGAACAAGAAAGATTGCATCTATTCCTTGCCTTTGATTGATCAAGTTTACATTATAGGACATGTATTTTATGAATCCATTGCTGCTATTAACTAATTCCAGGGAAAAATTACCTCCATAAAATAGGCCAAAATAATCCCCCTGTTGACTGACCAGGAGGTAAACTTCCTGTCAAGAACAGACGAGTATTACTCCCCACACCCAAGAAGACTGCAAAAAGTGACAGTTATTCTCCAGGTCACTAAGCAAATGAACAATCCTCAGCTGTAATCTTGTCCTTCAGAGAAACCTTTTCTCTTCCAGGTGCTGGTAAATTGATTTTATGGCACATTTTTTTATTATTTTATGAGTAAAAGATTTAAATGAAGAGGTTAGTAATTTCAAGGGCTATGCATTTTCTCTTTTCAAAGTGTGAGACAAGCACTACCTCTGGATCAAAGTACTTAAAATATTCATAAAATATATTTAAACACGTAACATATCATACATTAACCATGTTTGATGCTTATCTTTCTGTATTATCAAATTTAATTTGTTTCCTCTTATTTTAGTTATTTTGGCTATACAACTGTCTTGAAGTACTGATACAATGTGTCTTATTCTTTTTCAAACAGAGAAATGCTTTTTGTTCAATAGCATTTTATTTTTAAAAAATCTCAGATTTAGTAACCAGACAAGAATTTTTAACTATGGTAAGAAAGATAAGTTAATCTTATTACTATTTCTGCATAGACATCTGAGAAAGTTCTTACTGATATAATTACAGGACAAATCAATATTTAAAATAATAGATGTGTAAAATGCATATATCTTTGGAGAAGAGTTAATTTTACATGAAAAATTAAGATTAGTAAGTCATTGAAAGGCATCTGTTTATTAGCCACTGTTGATTGCCTTCTGCATTCCAGATCCACCTACTATGTGTCAATCAAAAAACAAAGACAGAGGCTATAACAGTCAAGAAGAAATGAAACTTGATCCCAAGAAGCCTGCCAAACACTAGCAAATATGTGCAAGAAAATGAATTCTTTCATAGACCATTCCAAAATATTTTGATAGCAGCTGCAAATGGTTGATGAGACTCATGGAAATCTGCCATTCTGTCACACATTTTGATATAAAATAAATTATAATGGTTAAATGCAATTTTGTTTGATTTATTGTTACCATGAAAAATATTCAGGAAGCTTCCAGATGAAGGTGGTGGAGAAAATGATGGGCATGGAAGACAAATAGATAGCCAGATTAAATATCTACTACAGTGAGGATTTAGCTCATGTCCTATTTAATGCCAGGATCTAATATAAGTAACAGGCTGCTCCATCTAAAGAGTGGTGGCAAATCACTGCATTGGCCTTGACAGTAGACTTGGCCAATTCAGCCTACTTGAAGGGAAGTCCATGTTGTTGAGCCCATTGGTAACCACTATCCCTTTCATTATGGCAATTATATGCGGAATCCCATTGAGGAACCACTTTGTTGGGGATGGGGAGAAAGTGAGAGATTTCTCAAAAATTGATTGCTGTGATAAATGCACAACTATATTATCATATGATAACATATTATCATACTGTGAACAATTGATTGTATACTTTGGATAATTGTATGGTATGTGAGCATATCTCAGTAAAACTGCATTAAAAAGAAATGAATAACAAAAAGAGAATAAAATATATCCCTGCCCACAGTGAACTCACTGTCTAACAGAAGGGACAAACACACAAACACATAACTATAATAAAATATGATTTGTTTCTAATGATGATGTAAGCAAAATAGTTTAAGATCACTGATTAAAAAAAAAAAGGAAGGAATAATGACCTCCAATTTCACCATAGACTTCTGGGTATCATTAATTAGAAAATAAAATCTCTAAATAAATGTTAAATTACTCATCAGCAAAAGATTATATTCATTGCCATTCTATCTTTTGTTGCCTGGCATTTGATTCATTTTAACATAAGATTTAGGATGAATGTGCATTAGTTATTTTGCAATAAAAAATTTTAAAAAGTTAGAAAAAAAAGAAGAGTGAGAGATTTCTCAGTAAAATCTTTTGGTGTAACCTTCAAGTTCTATCTCAAAATTGGATACTTCTTCCCAAGTCCACTGCATCAAGATTCAAGACTTCATGATCTCTTACATGGATAATTGCCAATTGGTGTCTCTCATTCCACCTTTTTCTCAACACAGTAGCCAGAGCAATCCTGTTACAGTTAACTCAGAGCTGCTTCTCTGCTTCTAACCCTCTATTGGTTTCCCGCATCATTCAGACAAAAACACAAAATACTTTCAATGTCCTCAAAACATAACTAATCATTTTGCTCTTTCATTTTATCTCCTAGTAAAGTCCTCTTGTGTTACATTTTGCTTACTTCACCCTGGTCTCCTCAATGTTTCTAGATCATAACAGAAATTACCTTCCATCAGAGATGCTGTTCTTGTTCTTTCTTCTGCTGGAATGTCTTTTACTCAGATAACATTGTATATTTTATATATTTTGGTATAGATGATGTTTCTTATCTTTTTTCTCCTATTATATGAAGGATAAATGAGGGTCAGCATTTATGCCTGTTTTGTGCAATGCTTGTATCCCAGGATGTAGAACAATGTCTGGCCTATAGCAAGTCATTATTAAAAAATACATGAAATGATCCACAAAATAGGTCATCTTCATCCATCAGATAATTCAGATAACTGGTGACCATTCACATTAGAAGGAAGCATTGCTATTCTGTAAAATTATTTTGAATGTTCCATCTCCATAACCCAAGCCTTCTTCTCATTAATTCTTCATTCTTGTTTATTGCAAATTCCTAATATCTTAACAAGCAATTATCAACTGCCCATGAATCATTATGGATTGATAATTCTGACTAACTCCCCTTCCAAAGATATCCACCTTGAAGTTCACCCTACTGAAAAAATTTCTATTCTTCACCACCTTTCAAGGCCACCCTTGACTGAGGCTTTAATGCTATAGCAAGTCTAATTCCATTTGGTACAGAATATTAATGCAGAGCATTAATAAATCAAAATCAATTATTTCTTCTTCAGGTAACAGATCATAATGAATTTCTCTTGGGGTCCTTGGTATGGGTTGAGGGATTGTCACTGCATTAGAAATAGGGGCACTAGAAGAATAAGTGCAAATTTCTGGTACATTCAATAGTCACCAGAGCCTGACCTTACAAGTTACTTTCCAAGTAAAAATAGAATCCTGCTACTGCACACATCTATATTTATGGATTGATAGATAATGTAACATCCAGTTCAGGATGGGAAGCTCAGTTTGCACATTTACCTGGTAATTTCAGATTAGGTATTCAGGTTTTTACAAGGCAAAACAAACAAGGAAAAACTAGGAGTTACTTTTTGATAAAGAGAATATGTATTTTCCAAAGAAGAAATAACTTTGGTATCAAACTCTAGAGGATCTTTACTGTGATGTTCTTATCATGCCAACCACCCTCCAAACTTGCCACAAACACAAACACTTCGGATCTAATGGCTCATAAGATCCAGGTGAAAAGACAGCTTGTACCACAAAGCAAATGAAAGAGTCAGCATTTACATTTCTCACTAGCAATAATTACCCATCTGAGCTGTTGATCATATTTATTACCTTCTTCTCAAGCATCATGAGCCATGAAGGTAAAATTTTTGTCTGTTTTGTGCAATGCTTATCTCAAGCACCAAAATTAATTCTTGACTTATAGCAATACTCAAAAAAAAACCAAACAAACAAAAACAAACAAACAAACAAAAAAAACAGCTAGCCTTTCCCTGCACTTAGGAAATAATAGCCCAACAAAACAAAATTACTGAACATCCAGAAATTTCTGAGGATCCAGGCTCCTGGATTTTCAAAGGTATAGCCTTAAATTCTTATGAAAGGTGTTTTCATTAGCATTAGAAGATTGAGTACTGGTAGTCCATGATTCAACTTTGGTTACCTGAATCCATGTGGCTTGAACAAATTCCTGCTCTGAGAGACTCTATAGTGAGAGGAGTAATGCATGGAGGGTGACAGGGACTGAATTCCTGATTGTACTGGAGATTTTAGCAAAAGAAAATGTTAACAAATGATTGTGTTCAGGTTCTTAATTATTTTCTTAAGCTCGGTCCTAGGACCAGGCAATATTTTAGGTGTTGGGGCATGTCAGAAAATAAAATAGACAATATTCTTATTCTCACATTCTCACACTGTTTACATTCTAGCATAAAGGTAAAAATATATGATATCTAGTAAATGTATTACAGCATCACTGGGAATGTTGAAGAAATGAACTCTGGTTTGGATTTCAGGGATAACTTTGAGATTGTTCTAGAGAACCAGACAACCGAGCCATATTTCCCAGAATAATTTACCTTCTCAGTGATCCCCTTATTACTAGCCATCAAGTAGGTAAGCCATGTAAAACATTGTGCACAATAGAGGGGATTGGAGCCTGAGTTATTTGAGGAGGGTGTTTGCACAAGGAGCACAGGCCACTGCAATAATGAAGATTTGATATATATACTGGATTGGTCAAATAAGTAAATAGATTGCAGAAAATCAGAGCCAATTTTATTACTGACCAAGAAGAAAGTTACAAATACATTAAGGGAGAAAACTAAAATAGATGCTATGGTACTGGAAAGGAACTGGAGGGGGAGGGGTGTTGATGTGGATTCCAAGTTGTATACATATATGTGCATGAGTTTGTGTCTATACCCATATGCCTTGGCTCTGTCCACGGAGAGGGCTTAGTGGCAGTGATATCCCAATAGCAGAGATCACACTTTGTGGACAGAAAATGGCTTATAAATACTATTGTCCCCTAGAAGAAACCAAGATTCCTTGGAGGAATGGTTCTTTCCAGGCCTATGGCAGAAAATCAAAAAAGGGTCTGGAACATTGTATCTGTGTGCATGTGTGTGCATGCCAGAAAGTAAGGGCGTACTTACAGAATGATACATGCTTTTCAAAGTCACACAAAAGCTAGCTTGAAGACTTTTACTGTCCAAATCTGGACCAGTTCTAAGTATCAAAATACATATGATTGGAAAAGATTATAATCCATAAATGAATTGAATGTTTACAAGTCTGGGCTGATATAATTGAGTAAATAAATTGAAAAATATAATCAGTTAGGAGATAATTCCATATTTTCCAAGTACCTCCCTACAAAATACTTAATTACAGAGTGAAAAAAGAATAGCTTAGGGTGAAGAAATATGTCAGACATTACCTTCATCAGGTGGTCAGGGTCAACATTACCAATAGTGGGACAAATAGAAATTGTGTGTCTCCTAAAAGGATGCAATGAAAAGAACATGAAAAGATGATTCTGACAAAGATGCATAACCTGAAACTAATATCGAGGTAACATTAGACCAGTTCCAAATGAGGGGTATTCTGCAAAACAAATGCCTGTGCTCTTCAAAAACGTCAACGTTATTAAAAAAAAAAAATTGGGAAAGATGAGGCTCCACACCAGATTGCAGGAGACTATAGGAATAGGATAACTAGATCCAATGTGTGATTCTGAACTGGATGATTTTTGTATAAAGAAAATTATTGAGGCCATTGAGGAAATTTTAGTGGGGTCTGAGGATTAGATAGTAGTAGTAGACCAATGTTAATTTTCTGATTTTGGTGGTGGTACACGTTTATTTAAGAGAATATTCTTATTCATGAGAAATACATACTCAAGTATTTTTGGATAATGAGGCATCATGTCAAAGGCATACTCTCAGTAATAAGAGTTATTTGTATTATTCTTGCTACTTTCTGTAAGTTTGAGATTGTTTAACATTAAAAATATTTTAAAATAAATCAAATATGCAAATTTATGTTTCCTTTGGTAGATATTAATTGCTATGCCACACTGTATATACTTATATTATTTCATATCACTTGTGACAGTTAAGTTCATGTGTCAACTTGGAAGGTTATGGTGTCCAGCTGTTTGGTCCCGCTGGCACTGGCCTGATTATTAGTGTGAGGATGTTTTGTGGATTTAAATAATCAGTGAGTTGAATGCATCTGTGGATGATTGCATCTACCATCAACAAAGGAGATTGCCTTCAGCAGTGAGGGAATTCTCATCCAATCAGTTGAAGATCTTAAAGGGAGAATTCATTATTTCATCGGTAAGAAAGAATTTCTATCTCTACTTCAGCCAGCCAGCTTCTCCCGAGGAATTCATTGGAAACCTTCATCAGAGTTCCCAACTTGTAGCCTGCCATATGGAATCAGACTTGCTAATCCCCACGGTAGCAAGTGCCAATTCCTACAATAAATCTCATATTTACATGAGATCTGCATCTATGTCTATATCTATCCATAGCTTATCAGTTCTGGAGAATACTTACTAATACATTATTTTTATTTTCTTAAAATATGTTTAGGTATTGTTGGCAATAAATTTTTATTTTATGCAAAATACATAAATTGATAGTACAGTTTTTTTAACATCAGGGTTAAGTTACACATTTTCTTCTTATTTTATGTATCACAATATAAATGGGATCAAATTAAAATAAAACTTTTCACAATATGAATGTGGTTCTCTAAAACATTCTAAAAACTTGGTATCTTTTCATTTGGATATTGGATCAGAACACTTTAAAAAGAATCACATAAAAGGGCTTTTAAAGCAACATTTCACCCTTCATCTTTTCTTATACATTTGTGTCATTTGAGTCACTTATGATGCTATCTTGATTCTTAAGAAGGCTAAAACATATGTTCTTCTTTGTATAGAGTAGAGAAAATCATATTAGAATAGTTTATTTACAAATTTTGTGTCATTTTTCTATAATATTAAAACATCATTATGCAAATTGGCTACTTTTAATTGGCATTTTTAAACCAGATTTATGTTCCAATTTTCTCAAGAAGAAAATACAACCAACAAAATCATATATCAAGTATAATTCCTAAAAGTATTCCTTTTCTCTTATTCTTATTAAAAATTTCTTATCTGTTGTTCCATATGTTGCATTATTTAAAGGCTCTTTGACATATTTAGTACTTGTAGAGAGCTAATTTGAGAACAAAATTGGTTTTAATGTTCTATGATATATTTTCAAAAAAAATTTCAAGTTCAATTATTTATAGACTAATTTTCTGTTTGCTGTCTACTAGACGGCAAAGTGGAAAGTTAACAAATCTGGCTAGATGACACTTGCCTCCTCTTTTTCTAGGGCACTGACATGTCTTGGTGGACTGACAGTAAATCATAACTCCCCAGGCTGCTCGTTAACTTTTAGAAATTGATATAGTAACTTATATGTTTGGTCTCTCTTCGATAGCTATGAATTCTGCTTATGGATACTATTAAAAAAAAGTACTTGAGACATAATAAATGGTGCCTCAAAGGCTAAATTTAACTGTGGTAAACTTGAAACATAGTCACTACTGCTACTTCCTCTGAATGTCCACCTTGTTGCTTTAAAAACTTTAGGTACAACTGTATTTTTCACATCCGATAAATTGTATTTTCGTTTCAGACACTGTCATTATCAGACCTATGGGCAGCCATCAATCACCTTGTGATCTGTGAGTCATGCTTCACTGTTATTAGGGGACTGGTAGAGTTTAGTTTAAAAACAACAACAATTTGGAGGCTAGAGTCATTTGCTTAGACAATAAAGCAACTATCATCCAAAATAAAGATAAATAAATAAAAACCATATCCATGTTTAAGAACAAAGTATAAATTTTAACAAATTAGCCAATATAGTTTAAATAAGGTATAGTAAAAAAACATAAATATCTTGGGCATTTTGATATGGACCCTGCATTTTTGGTAATCAGGAAATTATATGTTGAAAGTTTTTATAAAAGTATAATGAGAAATATTTTATCACTTATTTCCTCACAAGGAAATATAGTAAAATATCTGATCTAATAAAATATCTGATCTAATACAGGAAAATCTATTCAGTGTTTCTGAATATACCTACATATATGGACAAGGATTTTGTCATGTAAGTCTTGGAAGTTTTTTCTACATCAAACTGCTTTATTTTTAGCCATCCCCAAAGTGTCAATCCTATGTCCTCAATGTTGATCTCATGAAAACTTTAGATTAATAGCAACATTACCATAAGACTTTAGCTCATTTACTCTTACCCAAACAAGTTTTTGATGAAGAAAATGGGCAAAATATATTGTTTTACTACTTTCTCTCTGTGCTGAAGTAAACAATGAAAATTTCACAAAGTACTCAAATATTAAAAAATCCATAGAGTCACTCATTTATCTCTAGCCGTTGTTAATCCTAGTTTCTTAATCCAAAATCACATCTAAAATCATGCATTTTCATGAAATAACAGCATGCTGGTTACGCAGTCTAGAAATTCTCTCCAATAACATAAAATATTAAATAATTAATTAAATAAATAATTTAAAGCAAATAGCTAGTGGACATAAGAGGAATCCAATACTCATTGTTTAAGCTTTTAGAATCTAAACCAAGTAATCACATGTATAATGTTTTTAAAGGGTCACTAGCTTACAGATTCAGTTTTTGAAAATGTACACAGTGATTTTGGCATGCTTAATAGTCACTGTTTTCCAAATCTGCCAGACTATATAATATATCCATTGCTTACAGATCCTCATTTTTCTGCTGAGAATGCTCTTTACTCCTTGTTCTGTCTAGTCAAATTCACATATCCCTCAAATGCCAGATCAAATGTCATCTTTTTGTGGACACTTTCTACATATTTTCTTCAAACCCAAGTCTGATGAGAGTTTCATTAATACTTCTGAGATTTTGGAGTTGTTTCCTGGTAAAGTAGCACCTATCCATTGATTCAAGAGATCTCCGTTTTCTTTATTATTATCATTATCATCTTCATCATCACCACCAGCACCATATGGCTCCCATCTTGGTACAGACTAAGTTCCATGTACGGAGCTAGGTGCTTCATGAAAACTCTCATTTAATCCTCATATGAACCTGTATTTTTGTAATGATTATTGGTCTTATCGCTATTTTTATTTCATAAACTAATCTAATAAAATCACACAATTATCCAACTGGATTGTCATATACAGTCATTAAGTGATGGAGTTGCATTTTCACCCAAATCTACTTAGTTTCAAAGTCAATGAAATTAATTATCATTCTATATAGCTGCTTCAGGGCCATCTTTTTTGTAAAGCATTACCTAGCACAGTCCCTGTCATATAGCAGGTCCATAGAGAATTTTTGAGAAAAGATTTATTAATGATTTAACAAATATGTGAAGATGATGCCACATAATCTAATACCAGACTAATCAAATAAGGTATTACTTATTGTTGGTTATATTCATTCTGAGGAAGTCACATTTTTGTAATGGAATGCTTTTATTAAATAACGTAGACATATCTTATGAAAATAAGTTCAGAATAAATAAATGTGTATAGGAATAGACAAAGAGATAGCTAGATGAATGACAGATTATGATAGAGCACTTTGGTGAAGTTTGGAATAGAGGCATTTTACACATAATTTTTAAAAACCACTAAGACTAGACTATTCCTGACATTTAGGAAGACAGAAGGAATAAAAATATTTTAATTACACATCAACTATCAAATGGAAGGTAGTTTTGAAGGCAAAAATAATAAATTTTACAGCCTTGAAAATATATTCTCAAAATGATATTTTTACTCAAATGACATCAATTACATTTTTTAGAAGGCTTAACACTTAGCTCATTAACTTTCAGATATAGAATCCAAAAAAAAATATTACTGGCTAATAGGTATTAAACGAGAATATTTTTGGCATAAAATTGAATGCACATTTTCCATGGAAAGTCACTGAAATAGGTAGTATTCCTTTCAATTAATTAATTTCTGGAAGCTATATCCTCATTTATCATCTGACAGGCCCACAAGAACAATACATGCCCTTGTGATCATAAACCTCAATATTATATCTTTAAAAAGCCTTTTCACAGAAATGTTCTGGCACTGGCAATTTGTGCTGAGTCAAGCAGCATAACTGTTTATGGGTAAAAGAAGCATGCTTGAGTTTTTAAAACTTTTATATTAATTTTAAGTATTGTATTTACCTGTTTTCTAATATTTAACATTCTTCCTAAATATCAGTGTTTGTGTATTAGCATAGTTACAGTAAGAGGAAAGACATTCAAAATGTTAGTTATTTTCTAATTATTTGCAACTAATATAAAGTAAAATAAGAAATATTCTTTAATTTTTTTCAGAGAAAATAACAACTTTGTGAAATGTTCTCTTCAAAAAGAGAAAGATTCCCTTATTTTCTATAGTCATGATTGACTCAAAAACTAAGAAAACTAGACTGTTCTGATTCTAATTTGAGGGCCACCACAAACTCATCTTCCCTAAGTATATCTGCCCTGTGATTACCTCGTTCATAATCTCAACCATTCCAAAAAGTTTCTGTTGGATCCAGTTATATCATTGTGGGAAAACAAATCTTCCCTTGTTTTTATTTTATTTTATTTATTTATTTATTTATTTATTTATTTATTTATTTATTTACTTATTTATTTATTTTTGTGTTTCCTTCAAAGTCCTGGCCTCCTGAGCTACAGAAATTGATATGCTGTGAAGACAGAAAATGTTTGTTTTCATTTTTCCAGGAAACAATCATTCTTCTCATATCATGGGTACTAGACCTGCAGCCATTCACTTTCTTATAGGTAAAACCATTTGCACCCATCCAAAGGATATACATGTTCTCTTGTCTAACTCAAACACTGAAGACCCAGGGTAGATTCCTGGGTCAATGGAAAAGATGAGAGAATAGCAAAAAGGTTTGCAGAGGAAATGAGAGAGTATTTTCTTAGGAGTACGCATTTCAAAAGCACAAAACCTCATACTTTAAATTTTACAATTCTTGTCTTACCTACCCCCTGGAGACACTTGTTTACATTACAAATAGTAAGGACTCAGAATCTTTCCTCTCTCTTCCAGGGGAGAATTAGTTTATATTAAATAGGAAAGGTTTCTCTTCTCTCAGGAGGGGTAAGGGGACAGCTGTCCTTCTCCTGTATAAAGTATAAAATTTATATTTCTAGTGTTCTTTGCCTACAGTATAGATACCAGTGGGTGAAGTGGGCCATCCAGCCTTCATCAGATCACACTGGGGCAAAGGAAAATTGATGTGGTTGTTCCTGTAAGTAATAATTAATCTTCTACTACTCCAGAAATCTCATGTCTACTTTCCATACAAGTAATATAAATATTAAAATTTAGCTTAGGGCATTACCCCTGAGAATTGCATGTCTCTGAAAACTGGGAGTAAAGAATGAGCCATCATCTTTCCTAAACATCTCTGATTCTTGTATGTTTCATCCCACTTATTAGAATATAAGATCCTGGAAAAAAGAAGAAATATTTTGTATAATAATGTTAACCATTACATGGCCTTACAGACTAATTACATACAGATATTTTAAGGTGAACATATCATTAATATTTAAGTTATCTAGCTGTTAAACCTGAAGAATAAGCTATGTAATAATTTTAAAAGATGAATGGTATTATAAAAATCTCTGCTTTACTGAAAGAAATATAGGTAGATCAGGTAAGCTAGTGAGGGATAGAAGGTCACAAATATTTAACTTTTACATTCTTCTACAGATCATCTAATAGACCACAATTTTAGCCTACAATTATTGCATAGTTGTTTTTTCTAATTTTTTTTTTAGTGATTCTAATCAAGTTGCTGGATTGTGAAATCTCTGGACTTCTGACTAACCATTGATTATTCTAAAACACCTTACTGAGTTCCTAAGCCTTTGGGAGAATCTGGTTGATTGAAACCCTCCAATAGGAAATATGTGAATAATGATTTCTAGCAACAGCAGCATAGAGACAATAAAACTGTGTTGCACATGTCATAACCTAAATAATTTACATTGACTGCTCATGAAACAGGATGTACATCTTAGTGTGCAATGGGCAAGATAACTTAAATTAGACATCATGAAATAAACTAATACATGGTCTTCCATCAAACTGACTTCATTAATTTAATTCTAGCCTTGTAAGTCACATGTGCATGATTACCAAATTATAAGGAATGGACTTCTCTTTCTTTAGGCAGAGAACACTATTCCTTGTGATTGTCATTGCTTTTTCAGGGAGGAAATGCAGGTCCCACATGTCTGCTCAGTAAACACATAACAAGAAATATATGACTATGACATTAAGGTGTCGCTCTTCCTGAGAAAACAACCATGTAAAGAGATTTCCTTCCTATATCAGTACCAACCTCTTTAAGAAAAAGCCCCAAATGGATGAATAGAATACGATACCGTACCGTAATTTATAAATGACAATTACATTGAATTCCATTTAAGCCTCCCTCAAAAAGGGTAGGATAGTATTTAGTGCAAACAATTATATTTTTATCATGGAACGCATGAGTGCAGCCCCATTCACTTAAATATAAAAGGTTTTGTATAATTATGTTTATTTGAAGAGAAATTCTAAGTGCTTTAGATTAATCTCTCATTTCTCTGAAGATCAAAGGGAAACAAAATCAACCAAGAAAAAAGAGATTCCAATGCTACATAAATTGATTTACAACATTTTGGAGTCTTAACCCGTGTTCTTAGTCTACCTAAAGAGACCATGGATGGTGTATCAGAGAAATGTGATAATTTAAATTAATAACTTTGCATATATTTATGATAGAAAATTACAGAACACAGAAATTAAAATCACACATAATTCCATCACTCATATAAATTCCATCTGTTTGCTATACTATGTGTTTATGCATATGCAAATCCATACATATTTTGTATTGGGTGTATTTCAGAGTGAGATAACTTTGAATATTGCCATATCACTTAATTTTTTTCATAAATCATTTAGGAGATGCTTTCAATGTGTCCATTTCCTAAAAGTCATAATTATTTAGAATCACAATTTTTACACTGCAAAATAACATCCAATCAGAAAGATTTATCAAAACATATTTAATCATTCCCTTATTCTGGAAATAATGGTATATTCTAATTTTTCCTCAAATATAAAACTATTAAATAATTATGTTTGAAGCCATCTCTCTTATTAAATTCCTAGAAGTGAAAATGTTTGGTATAATATAAATAATTTTAAGTTTTTGATTCATAACTACCAAATAGCATTCTTAGTTAGTTGCGCTATTTCACAGTTTCCAGGAAGGCATGAAAATAAAAAGAAATTCTTGCTAGTACACTTTTTATGTTGGATGCATGAACATATTTATTATCATTATTTTATTTATCTTCATATCTTTGATTATAAGAAATGAAGAATTTATAATTTTTAGTTAAATACATTTATATGATTTTTTATCATTTTTGTATTATTAATGGATCTTCTGGATTTATAAATGCTATGTTTGCAGGTCAACATATTCCATTACTTGCAGTTTTGTTACAGTTTGTTAGTTTGTATTATTCTCCCAGATTTTTCTCACTTTGGGGCACTGGAGAACTATAGCCAGTTGCCTGCTATCACCTCCTCTGTATTATGAAAAGATATTTCAAACTCAACAAGGCCAAAATTAAATTAATTTTTTTTTACTAAAACTTAGAGAAAAATTGTAAATTTTATATCTTGAGAATTGTAATACATTAATCTACTCATGGGAATAACCTGGATATTACCTTAAATTTCTTCCTTTCCCTTACACTTTCTACTAATTGAGCAATCAAGCTTGTTTACTCTATTTGTAACTCTCTTATTTATCATTCTCCCCATCTCCATGTCCTTTTGGATGCCCTTACAATTTCTTGCCTGGATAATTACACCTACAGTAGTATCTGCACAAAGTATAGTCAATGCCTAATGAAAACTTGCTGATTTCATTAAATAAATAATTATATAAACAATAAGTTCTTCTTGCCACCAATTGCCCTTTCAAAAACTTAAATGTGATCACTTCAAGTCTACTTGTGAAAAGAGGCCTTGTGACATGTAGAAGCAATGGAAACAAGTTAGAATCTATTTTGTCTCCTACATAAAATGAAAGCACAGATTTTTACAGACCCAAACCTCTGCCCCTTGTCCTCCCTATTTCCTCCCCAAGTGGAAACTTGACTGTATCTATCTATCTATCTATCTATCTATCTATCTATCTATCTATCATCTATCTACCTATCTATCTATCTAAATTTTCAATGCAAAACTTTACTCTTTGTTCACTCATTGACCCTGTAAGAGGGTGTGGTGGATTGAATTGTGTATCTCAGTTTTGACATGTTCTTGATCTTGGTCCATGTTCTCGTGAGTGTGGACATATTGTAAATAAAACCTCTTGAGGATGTTCCTTCAGTTATGGTGTGGTCCAACTGAATCAGGATGGGCTTTAAACCAAATCGCTCTAGTCTTTTATAAGTGGAATGATTGAGAGAGAGAGAAAGAAAGGAAGAAATCAGAAACTGGAAGTTAACGGAACCTGGAAGAGAAAGGAGAAGATGCCACCGTCTGTATTGCCATGTCAAGGAAAAACCAAGAAGCAAGGATCACCAGCAGACAGCCTCATAGTGCCATGTCTTCAGGGAGAAAGCATCACCTTGCTGACACCTCAATTTAGGTCTTCTAGCCTCAAAACTGTGAGCCAATAAATTCCTGTTGCTTAAGCAAAACAGTTGTATGGGATTTTTTGTAGCAGCTAGGAAACTGAAATAGAGGGAGTAGGTCAGAATGGTGGGTTATTCTGTTGTAATTATTCCCTTTTTTGTAATAATAGCTACTTTAAAAAATAATAAGCACATTTGAAAATAAATTAGTCAAAACAGGTAATCTTCCTTATAACTGAGGAACAATACTAGAGAAACTGGGGTATGAGCAGTGTCACTGATTCATGGCAGATGAAACAAAACTAGAGAATAATTTAGGGTGATTTACACAGTTTCAGTAGCATTTTTCATTATAATTCGTCATGGACACTCATTAACTGTGAAATATTCCAACAAATATTTATTGGCACAGGTATTTGTCAGGCACTAAAATAGGCTTTAGAGATAAAAACTATAGTAACTCCTAACACATGTCCCCAAAGAACTTACTTGGTAATGGGAAAGACTGGTAAATAAATAGAATTAGGAGATGGTGTGAGGCTTGTAAAATCCTGAGAGCTCAAGTCATGTGATTCATAAGAAAACTTTCTGAAGGAGTTGATGCTTCGAGTAAGTTTTGAGAAGCAATTAGAAAATACATTTTTGGGGGGATGAAGAGGAAGAAGAGAATGACCATCAGAAGGATATAAAGTATGTAAAGACAGTAAGATAAAATGATGATGGCTGTCTAAATCACATCAAGTGCCACAGTTTAAACTTAACCGTCAAATGTTGAACGAAGCAATTGAAGGGATATATGCAGGGAAGTCATGTGATCTCATTGTGTTTACAGGAAGACCAGGTTGGTAGGGTAAAACCTGAAAACAATTATAAAACAAGAAATCAGTGCAGAAATAAAATAAGACATTGACAATGAGAAAGAAAGAAAAGTGCCTAGGTTGGTATTAGTAAAAACTCCTCAGGATTTTGACAGTAAGCAGTACGTATATGATGTTCAAACATGCTGCTGGGGAATAACATCAAAGTCAGAATTTGATTTGGCAGGGTACAAATAGTTAATGGCTATTTTTATTAATTGTTAAATAATCTTAATTTATTCCATGCATGATTTCTTAATAGGAAAAAAAACACTTTTTTTAAAAATAGAGTCAAATTGTTTTTAAGAGGTGTGGTGGTTTGGATGTATGTCCCCCAAAATGACATGTTCTTTTGATGCAGTCTTGTAGGGGCAGATGTCTTAGTATTGATTAGATTGGAATCCTTTGAGTGTTTTCATGGAGATGTGACTCAATCAACTGTGAGTGAAACATTTGATTGGATAATTTCCATGGAGGTGTTACCCCCCCTATTCAGGGTGGGTGTTAATTGGATCACTGGGGTCCTATAAGGAATTCACAGACAGAAAGACCTCAAAGCAACTGAAAGTGACATTTTGAACTGCAGCTAAGAGACACATTTTTAGAAGACAGCCAATGGAAGCTGACACTGACATTTTGGAGAACTCCATTTTGAAATGCAAACTGGGAGCAAGCCACGTGCCTCCCCAGCTAACAGAGGTTTTCGGACACCATAGGCCATCCTTCAGTGAAGGTATCCTGTTGCTGATGCCTTACCTCGGACACTGTATGGCCTTAAGACTGCAACTTTGTAACCAAATAAACCCCCTTTATAAAAGCCAATCCATTTCTGGTGTTTTGCAAAACATCAGCATTAGCCTTAAGACTGCAACTTTGTAACCAAATAAACCCCCTTTATAAAAGCCAATCCATTTCTGGTGTTTTGCAAAACATCAGCATTAGCAAACCAGATCAAGAGGCCATGGGAGTAGCTCTCTTTCCATAATGCTTTGATAAGATTAGCCTTAGGAAATCTATGTTTAGCCACTCCAGGCAGGAGGAGGAAGTTAATTGCACTGCAATACTTACTAGTTAAGAAGAGAACAGTAGTTTCTGAGATGAGAAAATATGTTATATGGTAAGGAGACAAAAAGCATCTATTCTCATGAGTTGACATCTGTACTAAATTCCCTAATTCCCATAGTGTGTTTCAGAACACTTGGAGCAAATTCCAGATGTTCAGTATTTCTGGTCTCACATTCCATTTGTTAGAGATATTAAAGTATTATGAAAGCTACCATTTGCCTCTGTGAGTCATTGTCTTACAATTGCATGTTGTTCTGTAATATTAAGAATATTCAATATCATGTGTTTATGGTATATTTTCCAGTAGATTTGAAATTTTAAAAAATAAAAGGATTTATTTTTTGGCCCTAAATGCCATTCAAAAAGAATAGAATTGAGATTCAATCAAAATTAGGAAAAGTCATCTTAGTAAATATCTGACATTTTTTATTGAGGCATTATAATGTCAGATCTATGAATATTATCAGAAGTATTGTTTTATGAATGCAATTAGAAATAACAAAATAATGAATTTTGGCTTTTTACATTTCTCATTTTTATTTTCTTCTACTTTATTATTTTTTTAAATTTATTTAACAATGATTTTTAGGAATTATTTACAAAGTATTTATTAAATCAAAGATATACACTGTCTTAGAATATTACTAATGTCAATAAACATATTAGCAATGCTTATTTCTTTAAGTAAACTGGCCATTGGATTTCTTTAAGTCCTGAGAAATTTGTCCATCTACTTTGATTTATTCATTTCACATAAAACATGTGCACACACACACATGCACATACACAAGCAATTCAGTATTTTTTTTTAAAATAAAAGCTATATCTTATTAAGTCCTAGCTATATGTCAGATATAGAGTTCACCTAGCTTTTTCTTTCAATCCGCATTACAATTTTCATAAGTTATTAAGGTTGGATGAGGTTAAGAAACAATTTCTCTCATCTAACAAATACTTATTAAGTGTTGTGCATAATGCTGGGATATTGACCTCTGCATATTTTCATAGGTTTTAAGAAACTGAGCCAGAACTTGATCCCAGATCTTGTAACCACACTGGCCCATTTCACCTTGCTGAGGTGTCTTCCAATACACAGCATTCCTCCCTAATATAAGAGGGCCAATGTTGCACTAAAACTATGGAACAAACAAAAGCAAATATTCCACAATCCTATTCTCTAGCTTGCTTTATACTATGTATGCTAGAACATGTGTATATGTAAATTGTTTATGAAAATGCTTTTAATCCTTCTTAAGACCCTCTTCTCCAGAAAGCTATCTTTTTTTGTTGTTGTTGTTCATTTCAACCAATGTACACAGATAGGAAGAGAAAGAGAAAGTAAAAGGCAAAAGAGCTGGTAGAATGAGAGAAAGCAAAGATGACAGAATTATACTTTTACCTGAAACTCAGCACTTACCCATTTTTGCCTGTGTAACATGATTTTAGGTGTCTCTTTCCTCCCTTTATTTTTCCTTTAAGGCAGAGGTCCGAATTTTTTTTGTTATTTAATTGTTCAAATAGTAAATATTATAGCCTTTGCTATACATAAAGGACTCAGAAACTTTTATGCTTATATTTATAGGTTATTATGGGGTGAAAAGATACAGATTGAAATCAGCCACAGGAGAAAGCAATGGAGTGAAGTCTGGGAGAAACTTGACACAAGCTTCTAGGTATCCCCTTCTAGTGGGGTGGTACTGGATGCAGTTAATTCTCCCAGCAATGATATGTGACAACACTTATGAAGTGTTGCCAAACAGAAATTTACCTATGCCTTGGGGTTCAGAGTTTTTATTGGGGGTTATTCAAGAAGGCATGCAGCACCCACATGACTGACTAAAACTGCTCAGAATCCAGACCTCCAGAATAAAAACAGTTCACCTTAAATCATACTGTTAGCATGAGGTATTTGGTTATACAGGTACAGCATGGCCCAAGGCCTCAGGCAAACAAAAATATGCTTATCAGGCAGAACATTCCAAAGTCTAAGAACAAGCCAGGGGCCAGTCATGGCTGCTAATTATTTAGCGTTTTTTTTTTTTTAATCACTTACATTTTTAATAATGATTCTTAAATCAGCTTTAAAAAAATGACTGTCAATTTTTACATTTAGCACTCAACCATTTCCAAGGGACATTTTTGGGCCAAGAATATCAACTAAGAATTATCTAGATGATATGATATAAAGGACAATATTTGCTTACTTCATTTAAAACATCCTATTGAGTTCCTAAGCATTGAGAAGTATATAATATCTTATATCCTAAAAACTACATAGAGATCACACTGGGAGTGGAAACACAATCTGTCAATAGTTTCATCAACATATGAGTATCCATTATAAATTCTGTTATACCAGACTCTAAATAAATATTTATTGAATGGTGAATAATTGGTAAAAGTATTGATTTTAGCTCAGCTGCCATTTTTTCTGCATCATAATACAAGTCCAGGTCAAACATGTTTAAGACCCTGAAAATGAGGCAGTTCTCTTCTAGTTTGCATTGTCAAAACATCGGTGTCCATGGTATAAATTTCTTATTCTAAGAATTATCAGAGGTAATCTTCAGTGATATTGTGACTTGGAGGGGATTACGATTTACAAATATTTAGTTAAATCTATGTGCTCCCATTTTGTGATGTGTTCTCTATGTAACAATGCATATCCTTACAGCAGGATATATAAATAAATTTGCTTATCACTCAGAAAGTTTTAGAAAATTTAATTATAAATGCAAACTTCAGCTTTTGGACATTAGCCTATGAAGCAGACTACAAGAAAGTCCAATATCTTTCTTCTATTGCACACTTGAAATCAAATATCTCTCCTGTGAGCATGAGGAATTCAAGTTGTCAAATGAGTTTCAACATCCCATTTAACAGACTCCCAAAATTAACATCCCATAACATTACACTCTTTAAAAACCCACCAAAAGCAAGTATCATTACAAAATCTCAATCATCAGCGTCTGGCTGATTTCCATCACAATAGCGCAACTCAAGGGACCATCATGTGATTATCTAAAAAAAAAAAGTTTCTCCTAGCATGCCTCTTGCTCAATTATTTCACTTCTCTGGTGCCCTCGTAGAATTTATATGATCAACATTCTAGCCTTGTAGAGGAACTGACTATATTCATTTGTGCAGATAAAGTTTTCTTATGTCTCTATCAACTTTTACTTTTACTTTACAATGAATGAGGTAAGTGCCTGCTGCTGTACACAAAGGCATGTTGGATAATGCATGTGTGACTTTTTCCTAAGACCAAGAACATGAGACAGAATATTTTCCATGTGTTTAGGTATCATTACTAGAGTGGAATATATAGATTGTTCTATGGGGACTTTATCTAGAATAATCTAAAATACTACTTTTCATATCCTATTTAAGCTAGTATTATGTCTAAGTGAACCAATGACGTGTTTTATCACTTTGCATTTCCTAGAATCTCCTCATTCTAGAGGCCAACTGAAGCAATACAGTCATATTACAGAGAATACACAGGGATTTATTTCTTCTAATCAAAAAACTTCCATTTAATCTGTTATTATCCTACAAGTCAAGGATTTTCAGCAGTGTGTCCACTACTGAGAATTCATTCACAAAAATATTATCTATCATGTTTCAGAAAACTGTTTTTGGTTATCAGCATGCATTTTTTTTTTTTCCCTGATAAAGGAACTAACCTGGCTGACATCTGACAGGTATAATGTAATGTACATGAACTCCTCGGTGAGAAGCCTGTCAAAATCCCTCAAAAATATTGGTTTCCTCTAGTCCTTTTGTTTATAATTCTTCTAGCATGAGACAATCATGATGGTCTGATCTCTCCTGCAGAGAAACCAGAGACTAGGTACATTAGTCCTACTTAGAATTGTCTGAAGATTTTGCTTACTGCTAAATCCACCCACAGGGCAAACAATAGCATTTTCCTTTCTCAATTTAAACAGTTTACTGCCTGTTTCTCCAAGAACTTTTTGTCAGTGGAAGACAAGCAACAATTTTCAAGATTCTATATGTTCTGAAAATCTTATTAAAATCCACAATGGTATTGGTATCATTTCAACTTTTAAAAAAGTTTCCTTCGAAGACGATAACATCAGAAGGTATGGCAGCCACACAAAATGGGAACAGATAATTTTCAAAATACTGCTAAGAATTTCAAGGTGAAACCCATTTTGTCATTTAATACTTGAGTCCTTAGTTTTCCTGCCCATTAAATCAGTTAATTGCAAAAAGAATCAAGCCATGTCAATAGAAGAATCAACTTAATTATTTTAACAAAAATAGTCAAGCCTCTAAATAATATTTTTATTTAAAAGAAGCAATTTCCCCCTTAAAACTGATATTGATCAAAAGCAGTAGGTTCTCTGCCTGATGTGCTCAAATGACCAATTCTTGAGACACCAGGGTTTCAAAGAAAGAATTTATTGTGAAGTGTGAAGCAGGAGATCAGATGGCCTATTGGCCTAAAAATCTGTCTCTCTGAACTGTAGTAACTCTGATCATTTTCATTTTATAGTGTTAAAGGTAGGCAGGTTTTAAGGATAATGAACACAATGGCTCAAGATGATGTTAGAAATGATCTAATTATTGAGCATGAGCAGACTGATTACATACTTAGTCACAGAATGCAAGTAGGAAATTACAGCCTTAATTTGATGATGGGCATGAATTTTAGTATTTTACTGAGATATAGGTGTCTTATAGGTTAATGTTTAAGCTACTGTGCATGTCAGTGAGCCAATTTTGGTTAGATCCAGCTTCATCTGGCAAGATAGTTTTGGATTGGGGTGGGTTAGTTCTGGGCTGACTCAAGGCTCTTCGTTAATAAACATAAGGGGATGTCTTTAGTGACTCTAATGTTGAGAAACAGGATAAGGGGGTACAAGTAAGAGTCAATCACAAGGTTTTTACAGTCACAAGATAAAAGCAATATAGTTACACAGTCGTTATCAGAAATCAAGGCAGCTGGATTACGGTTCAGAAATTCCAGGTATTACTTTCTGTCTTTTCTAACATACTAGAAAGTAAAAGTAAATATCTATACAATGATTCAGTAAACATAACAATTTCTTAAATCCTAATTTCTTGGTTACAAAACCTTTTATTAGGGAGAAAAAATAGTCTAGTACTTTTGTCTTTTGCCAAAGCCTCATGGTGTATCTCTACTGAAGAGCTGTGACAAGACACTCCTTTAAAGATGGTGTGGAAGCTGCAAATTCTTTAAAAAGTTTCTCTTCATGTAAAACTATGATAATTCAGTTTTTAAAAAATATATACAATAGTGAAAGTTGAAAGGTTTAGTAAATATGACTTACTTAGGATTAGAGTAAAATGGCAGTGATCAGATGATTGGGCCTAGATGATAAGAATTTGTTGACAGTGTAAGAATTTCTAGATATATTAGTCTGTATTAGGGTGGATGTAATATACTTGCATGAGAGTACTTCCAGAAACTGATTAGCTAAAATTTTTGTAATTCCAGGAAGATTAGGTTGAGGATAAGCTTTTTTAGAATAGCTCATGGGTCACTGCTGCTTGTGAAATGCTAGCTCTCCGTGCCCATGTCTATGTAATGCCAGATGCCATGGTGAAAATCGGATAATTAAGTCACCTTTCCAGTGTTTTCTCAACTTCAGAATGCTTTAATTCCTCAAGTTATAACAGGTTAACTGGTATTTGTGGAGACTCTTTTCATGTACATGATTTGAGTTACCTGAAAATAATCTATCTCTTGGAATTTTCCTATTATTATGTCATGGTAGATTTTAATCCTTTCTATTTAAATTTATTTAGTAGATTTTATGAATATTATTTCCTGTATTTTTTCTTTAGTAATGCATAAAAATGAACGCATTGACATATAACTAGATTTTACTTTATGCTATAAAATATGTTTATTTCTAATACTAGTCACTGTAGATTCATTTCAAAGGTTTGTACTTAGGCCCCAACCTGATGACATTAGACTCTCATATCAATATGAACTATTTCAATGAGAAATACAAATGTGTGCAATTGGGTAGATCAAGTCTAAGATGGCTATAATGAAGGCAAGGATAGTCCAAAAATATATAGCAAACTTTTCCTAACTTACAGCATATCTGGCTTTTAATGGAAGCAAAATATGTTTTGTTCTCTGCCATCGTTTCTACTTTAGGAACAATAACTCATTTCTTTGCTTTGAGGCGCATTTTAGTAATCAGCAACCTATATTAAAAACAGTTGCTTTGTCATTTATTTTCTCCAATCTTATTAAGTTGTCACTTAATTAAAATGTTAATTAATATTATATTATTCCAGATTCTTGATAGGTCCTGTAGGAATATATGCTGGTTTGAATCAGTTATGTACCCCATAAAAGACTATGTTCTTTTAATTCAGTCTTGTGGGGGAAAACCTATTGTGGGTGGGACCTTTTGATTAAATTATTTTTATGGAGATGTGACCCCCACCCATTCAAGGTGGGTGTTAAGAGAGAGCTCAGAGCCCAAACAGAACAAGATGCTTAAACAGAAAATGCCCCGAGACATTTTGGAGACAGCCATTGAGACCAGAATCAGGAGAGAAGCTAAAAGATGAAACCCAGAGTTTGCCCTTGAGAAGCTAAGAGACAACCTCCAGATGCTTAGAGAGAAACGCCCTGGGAGAAACAAGCAAGAATGCACAGGATCTAAGAGAGGGAGAAGCTAAAACAAAAGCCAGAGACATTTTGGAGAAAGCAATGGAAATCAGGCGTTAACTCAGGGAGAGGCCCAGCAGACTCCAGCCATGTGCCTTCCCAAGTGACAGAGGAAACCTAGATGCCATTGTCTTTTCTTCAGAGAATGTACCTATCCCTTGATGCCTTAATTTGAACATTTTTATGGCCTCAGAACTGTAAATTTGCATCCTCCTAAACCCCCTTTATAAAAACCAATCCATTTCTGGCATTTTGCATTCTGGCAACTTTAGCAAACCAGAACGGCATATGATCCAAACAATGTGATCCCAGACCTCAAGGTGTTCATAATCCAACATGAAAGATTATCTGGTAAACAATTTGCTACAAAACCATTTTAAAAAATTACTAGAATTGATGGATATGGAGGGTACTAAAAGAATATAGACTAGAAAGAAATGAACTTCTTGGAGTTTCAGGAAATATCTCAAAAATGTTTTTTTTGCAGGGGAAAAGTAATTGTCCTATCAGGAAAAATGTACTGTCATTAATAATATGGTTTATCTTATTTTGCTCAAGGCTGTGTGCAAGTAGAAAGAACTCTGAACTTGAAGTTATGAAATCTAAATTTGAATCCCATTTGCTTCTTACCAACCAACCTGTAGTAAAGAGTTTTTGTCTGCTGCTGTAACTTCCATGGCAATGAAATAATTGTGAAAATACTCTCTTATTTTGAGTTCTGTGAAAATTCCAAAGATAATTTGCAAGAAAATGCCTCCCACAATGATTCAGTCAGTTTTAAGTGAACTGAATTGTATAAACCAGTTTGGACAATTGGTCTTATTCTGCATTCTGGTGGATGTGAACTCATTGCAAATAAAATCTCTTCAAGATGTTACCTCAGTTTAGGTGTGGTCCAACTGAATCAGGCTGGGCTTTAATCCAGATTACTGAAGTCCTTTATAAATAGAGTGAAAGTCAGACTGAGAAGGAAGCCACAGGGGAAGCAAGAAGCTGGAAGTCAACAGAACCCATAAGAGAAAGGAGAAGAGGCTGGTATGTGCAGTTCCATGTGACAAAAAGGCCAAGGTAACTGAAAGATTGCTGGCCAGCCAAAATATACTGACGTCCGGAGGAAGTCAAGTTTCTAGCCTGTGATATTGGAATGGTAAATAGCTTTACTAATCATCTTGATCTGCTTGAACTCCCATTTTACCCAGGAAACTACAAAGAAGAAACAGAGGGCAACTAAAGCAGGCTGACATTCCAAAGATCCCTTGTGGTACTGACAGAGATCCCTGCCCTTGCTGTAATAAAACAAGTCAGACTGGCACCAGCAAGTCTGCTAATCTTCACCAGATAAGCCACAAACTTGTATCAACAACCCTGCTTCTGCAAGTTGCTGATTAATGGACTATGAATTAACGACACCCTGCTCCAGGCAACTCACGTACCCCTTGCAGCTCACGTAGCCCACACTTCCGTCACAACTCATGTCTTCCTTACCCCTCTCTATCCCCCCACATCCTCCCTTTGTCCCAAACAGCCTTATAAACAGCCTTCCCAAACCTAGCCCTTTTGGGCAGTAACCTCTTCTTTTTTGGTGCTGTTCCACATTCATGCTACTTCAGCTCAATAAATTTCTTCTGTACTTTGGTTTTCAAAGGTTGTTCATTCTGTCAATTGATTACATCTATGGCTGATTGCAGCTTCAATCAATGAGGAAGACTGCCCTCAGCAATAAGGGGGGGTCTCTTTGTCCAACTAGTCAGAGGTTTTATAGCCAGAATAAGGACTTCAGAAGTCAGAAAGAAAAGTCTCCACCTCTATTTCAGCCAGTCAGTTCCTCCTGGATATTTAACCTCACTTTTATTGGAGTTTCCAACTTGTGGCCTGCCCTGCAGAATTTGGACTTGCCAATCACCACAGTCATGTGAGCTAATGCCTGTAATAAATCTCTTAATTTAAAAAAAATAAGTTTGTTCATTCTGTTTTCAGCATAACAACCTCTGAAACTTTGAGCTGATGAATTTCTGTTGTTAAAACAATTCACTGCATGGTATTTGTTTTAGCAGCTTGAAAATGAAAAGAGTGGGTTAAAACAGTTATTTGAGTTTCTAAGACTTCAAGTACTCTAAAATTTTCTTCTCAATTTGTGTTAAATTATTTAGTTAACTGACAGACTACAATTGTAATTTACAGAGTTTAAAAGTAGATTTGGTTAATACATTTTAACATTCTGGTTTTTTGTTTGTGTTTTTTTTTTTTTTTTTTTTTTTTTTTTGCATGTCACATGGGGAAAAAGTTTTCCTTATTCCCAATCATTTAGTTTTTCAGCAGATATACTTTTTCTTTAATTTAATATTTTGGGTATTTTGTAAATTCTTTAAATCCTAAAATTATTTTTTTTCTGTTTAAGTTAGTATTGTGTGAAAAATGAGAAAAGGTAGGAAACACATAAAATCAAGGAAAAAGAGAACAAAGTTCAGAAGGGGAGGGAGAAAATAAGAAAAATGCCTTTTTGTCAGGAAATTTAAATATCACTAGAAGTCATTTATTGCTGTTTCAGTTTGCTAATGCTGCCATTATGCAAAATACCAGAAATGAATTGGCCTTTTTAAAGGGGGTTTATTTGGTTACAAAGCTACAGTCCTAAGGCCATAAAAGTGTCCAAACTAAGGCATCAACAATAGGGTTTCTTCATTGAAGAATGGTCAAGGTTGGTCTGGAAAACCTCTGTTAGCTGGGAAGGCACAAGTCTGGCAACTGCTGTTCCTTTGCTCCCGGGTTGTATTTCAAAATGGCCTTCTCCAAAATGTCTCTGGATCTCTCTTAGCTTCTCTGGGGCAAACTCTGGGCTTAATCTTGTAGCTTAGTATCTACAAACATCCTTCTGTCTGCATCTCCAAGTCTCTCTAAGCATCAGCAAGCATCTGGGTCTCTCGGCTTAGCATATCCCCAGGCGTTTTCATTCCTCTGCTCTCTGTGTGGCTCCCTTTAAAGTACTCCAGTAAAACTAATCAAGACCTACCCTGAATGGGCAGGGTCAAATCGCCATAGAAACTTTGAAGCAAGGGGTCACACCCTAATCAAAAAGATTAATAACTCTGCTCTCACAAGATTGCATTAAAGAATATGGCTATTTGGGGGGGCATAACCTATCCAAACCAGTACAATGGCTAATATAGGAAGAAAAGTATCAGTGAAGTTTTGACCATGATACATTTAACTACCATGGGTTAACTAATGTAATAAACATAACAAAATAAATAGAAGAGCAAATTGGAACTCAGAGAGGTTAACTAATTTCCACAAGATTATGCAGGATTTAAATCATGCAGTATGATTTCAGTGTCCTGTCATTGAATTATTTCACTGTATTACCTGCAGGTTTGCTTTGGATAAATCTACCACTGATTGATTACAAACATGCTGCAATTCATAAGGATAGAGAAGGGAATACTGTCGAGGAAACGGGGGGATATGGAACCAGTCAGAAAAGAAAAATTATTAAAAGGGATGAATGCATACATAAGACCAAAAATAAAGGTGGAAAGTTGAGAAAAAAAAGTGCTGCAATTGTATAAACAAATAAAATACATGCATGGTTCCTGAGAAGGGACTGTAGCATTGAACATCATTGCCTTCAAAAATTTAGTCCATTTTATTATGAAATATAACACAGGCATAGAAAAATGTACAATAAAATGAAAAGTTATGAAATGTATACTAAGGAACCTGCTCTATCAAGAAGCAGTTTTGCAGCAATTCATAAGATTCAAGTGTACACCTTCCTTATCACATCCGTATCTACCACCACCTCAGTGGGAATATCATTATCTTGATTTTATGATAATAATCTTGCTTTTCTAATTGTTTTTGTGATTTCCTCTTTGATCTATGGGTTCTTTAGAAATGTTTTCTTTTTTTAATTTCCATAAATTTATGGATTTTTCTATCTTCCTGTAATTTGCATCTAATTTAATCCTGTTGGGAACCTCAGATAATCAGGCAGCATTTCTTCTTTCTATCCTAGAAGATTTTGGGTAAGATCTAAGTATTTAGTTGAACTTTTTTATGGAAAAAGTTTTCAATTATTCCTTTTATTTAGATATTGGATTATCTTGTTTTCAATTCTTCTTGAATCCATTCAGTAAATATTTCTCCAGAAGTGTATACATTTAATAAAAATATTCAAAATTTGAAGTCTTCCATAGTATTCCTTTATTAACTTCATTAATGTCTGTAGTTTAGGTAAATGACATACCTTTTTAATTCCTATATTTTGTGTTTGTGCCTTCTTGCCATTTTTCCTCTCTTCCAACCTCATCTCTCTCTTGTTTACTTATTAGTATCCCAAAAAGATTGTTCTTTTAATTAGTCCTAAATATAAAAAAGCTTTATTCCTACTGACTTTCTCTATTATGTATTTTCTCCTCCATTATTTTTTCTTCTACATTATTTCCTTTCTTCTACTTTAATTTTTAAAAATCCTATTTATGAATACTATATTTAAGATATTTGTCATTTTGATATTCATTATCTAGAATTACTTTCTTTTTTTATAAATGCTTAAAATTTATCTTACTGATTAATTTTTAATAAACAGTTATTCACACACCCTACAATCCATCCAAAGTGTACAATCAATAGCTCTTGGTATAATCAGAGTTGTGCATGATTGTTAACTTTTATTCCTCTCTATAACTGCAGTAAGAGCTATATTTTTTCCTAAGTTACTGCTTTGCCTTCCCCCTCCAAGATTTTATATATAGTATTGTCATTAGTGTTTGGTTCAAAATATTTGTTGTTTATTTGTATTTCTTCTTTGACTTACGAGTTACTTAGAACTATATTTCTTATTTCCCTGGACATATGTATAACTAATCTTTTCATTACTGATTATAAATTGATTATTTTGTAAACAGAAAACCTATAGTATGTGATTTTAACTTTTGAAATTTTTGTAACATTTAGTTTATAATCCAGTCTACAGCCGATTTTGAAATATGTTCCATTCAAACTTGCTAAATTAAAATTATCAGTTGTGTACAGTTTATATATATATTTTTTCTTGATTTTCTTAACTATTGTTCATAACTTCAGTATTTATATAATCCTTTTCTCTACTTTTACTAATTGCTACTGAGAGAAGTATTTTAAAACCTCCCACTTTTTTGAAGATTTTTCTACTTATTTTTGTAGATTCTTGGTTTCTGTGATCTATGCATATTGTTACTATGTTGTTTTTTGCATATAGCTTTTACATTTTTTATAATTTCCTGGAGGCTTAAAACCTTTCTCAGTATGTAATGAATCTCAAAATACCTTAACATGTATTTTATTAATATATAGTTACAACTTGTGTTCTCTGGGAAGAATGCCTTTAGAAAGAAATTAGAGTTAGGATATTCACTATGGAGTGTCCTTTAAAAATTACACCTGGGAGAGGGAATGGAATGTCAAGATTGATCAAAAGGAGCAGTGATACAGGCTCAGCAGCTGCAGGTAGCCCCACAGAAACCTGTGGACCTGAAATGACTCAATCCATGGGAAATCATCTTGGACTTAACGTCTGTCTCAATCATTCATATGATGTAGGGTGCTCTGGAAAGGCATGACCTTGGGCAAGATGGCTCTCTGCAGCTAAAGCAGTCCCTGAATCCACTGAAAGCTGAAGACTATATGACAATAAGACTAGAGCTAACTATAGAAACAAGCAATTCCTTGGAGAGGTATATGGATCAAGAAGTGTGTCTGGATTAAAAACTTGAGTGGACTTTATTTTGTTTATCACATGAAAGGTGCTATTCCACTGTCTCCTGTCTTCCATTGTTGTTCATGAGAAGTCAGTCATCATTTTGTTGTTCTTTTGAAAGTAATTTTACTTTATTCCCCCTTTTCTGTATTCTTTTAAGATTTTCTATATAGTATTTCTTTTCTGAAATTCCACCTAAAGAGTTTATTTATGGGATACCTTTATATTATCCTAACAGGGACTATGGGGTTTCTTAAAGTTTGAATTATGTCTTCCATCATTTGTCTCCTTTTTAATACTGGTGCTCCCTCATGGTGTCTAGTTTGCTGGTGTGTTGACTATCTCTAGTTATGTGTTCATCATATTATCAAATATATATATTTAAATATATATATTTGTGGAGAAGTGTGCAAACTTAAATTAGGGTGCTTTCCTTTGAGAGGCTTAAAATTTGCTTTTTCCACTCACCTGGAGAAACAACCAGTCTGGAATCACCACATGCATGAGAAGACTTGACTGCCCCTGGTTGCCCAGGCTGTTGAAACCTAGACTTTAATTTTCCACAAAGTTTCCTCCAATAAAGTTGTTTCCTTAACTCGGAGGGAACCTAGTTTTTTAGGTAATGGGTCTTCTGTCAGAGTACCATCTTCTGTGGCTTTGATTTTGGGTCTTTTTGCCCTATTTCTCCATCAAAAATAAATAAAACCTACACTCAAGACCAAAAGCAAATTCAGATTGTTTTGTACTTTGGGCACCAATATTTCTTCAATTTTGAACTCAATTTCTTATGTTTTTTTATTATATCATTATATGTTACATATTATATATAATAAACCCTTGTGGTTATTTTTAGCAGGAAACATCCCCCGACCCCCAAATAACCTAGCCCATTATACTGGAAAAAGGAAGCTCACCATCTATATGAACAAAGTATGTGGATATTGATTATTAGTGTGACCTAGTTCTCAGAGCCACAGAAAAGCAAAGGATTTGAAGCTTCCTCAGTAAGCACTGAATACTTTGCTCATTCTCTAGTGAGGCTTAAATACAAAGTTATAAATTTCTTCTTGATGTGATTAACATACAATCCCATTTCCCTAGTCAATCATGAAAGCTCTGCAAAACAGTAACTTACTACATACATATGGCAGTATAAGAAGAGTTTTGCATGTGCCTGAACTGTTAATTGACAGTAAAGCAACTGCCCTTGGAAAGTTCAAAGTTGGTGAAACATTTGGTAGCATATCATGTTGTAATTCTCTACTATAAGAGCATTTAAAGACACCAGTGTGACAGTTTTAATTGAAAGCTAATTGTTTATGTAATCGTTACTCTGTACAAAATTAAAAGTGGCTATAATATCAGTTAGTAATAATGTGCATTCAAGCAGAAAAAGACTCTTTCTTTACAAATATAAGAAAAAGCATATTCAGTAATTTCACAAGTTTAAGATCATTCAAACTTTTTACTATGAGAAAAACAACAAAGAAGCAAATGTGGAAACAAATTAACGCATTGTAGCTAAATCTGTTGCTCTTTAATGTCAAAACAGTGTTCAAAGGCTTTCACTCCTATCATTTGGATGCATCTGTTACATGCATAAATGAAAGCATGGAATTATTTCAACATGCATTAGCTTGTTGAATCTTGCTCTATTAAATCTGTAACTGCATATTCCTTTTCAAATCAAAGTCTTTTTAAAAACAAGATTCAAATCTATTCTCCCTGGTAGAGCCACGGATATTAAATGTTAATCACAACCAAAGAGATGTTTACAAAGGCTTAGCATGAAAAATAAAGTGCATTTTGTTTTTGCAACAAGTTGCCTATATTGCTTTATTATTTAAATAATCCTAGTAGGACACAGAACAGCAAACCCACATTTTTAAGTCATTCTGAATAATGTTTTGCATTAAGTAGCATTCATCCCTAATGAAAACTCACATACCCATCTGAAATACTGGGAAAAATGATAGTAATTTTTAAATTTACTTAAAATTTTACTGCTTTAGTCTCCCCCATGCAAGATGTTTCTTTTTTGGAGAAAAGTTTCTATTCACACTTCATGACTCAATTCTGTCAACCAATAATAGTAAGATTGTTTTAGAATAAAAGAAATTTGGATACTATTTATAATACCATTTTCCAACATTAAATTATAAATTTATGTGAAAATTGAAAAATTCTACAATCACTTGTAGTTGTCCCTATTTCTCTTCCTATACTTTCCATATTACTCGTCTTCGATGTTTGCATTGCCCTTACACTGGAAAGTAAAGAAGGTATAGTAACTCTATATTAAAGCATGTTGGAATTTGCTAATCACCCCTTTATTTCTATTTTTTTTAAATATGAGGTATACTTTTAGGTTATCTTGCTTTAGTAGAAAACTGTATTACCAATTTATAAATTGATAGATGTCTATTGATATCTCTTTCAGATAGTTTGATGGGATTGTCTAGGGGAGAGAAAATAAAGATAGCTATTAGTGAATCTATTTTATTTTGGTTTTTTGGGACCCAGAAAACAAAAAGCATTAATGATGATAAAGTTCTGTCTTATTCTATAGTTTATTAAATATAAAATTGTTTTAATTTTCATTTTACATTTAATATAATGAATTAAACAGATACTTTGAATTAAATTTTTCATTTCAAAGCAGAAATTAGCATCAATCTTTATTTAGCCAAGATTTTTCCAAAAGTTAACCCATTCACAACATAAACATAATATATAAAATTATATTGGTCTTTTTCCTACTTTATTTTCTAACTTTTTGTTCCCTTTAAATGTAGGTTTTTTCCCTCAGTTCCCACTTAGATATAAAAATAGGCACTAACTGTTTGGGAAAAATTCTTCTACCCCACTGAGAAATTCTTCATAATGGCATTCTGCCTTCACTAGTAAATTGAATCATACTGTGATCACTACAAGAAGCAGCACTTTCATCAATTAGATGAATATAATCTTTAAAGAGAAGCTCAGTTTGATAACCATTAAGTGCACCTTAAATTAAAACAAAGAATGCACCTTTTTGTCCCAATGAGAATGAATCCAAAATAGTTTTTTAACAAAATACATATATCATAATTTGGTTTGGATGACATGTACAGGTAATCTCTTAAATTCTCATATGCAACATAATATGGCTCATTAATTGCATAGATAACCTCTATTGAAACTATGTTAAAACTTTGTAGGTTTTTGCTACAGTTAAACATCACAAAGCTGATTTTATGTGCTCTGAATTAACGTACAAATTTAAAATATATTTAACAATAGTCACATTGCAAGATTACTGAAAAAAATAAATACAAATACAAAATTGAAAAATAAAGTGTAACATACAAAGGTAAAAGACTCTAGGTATAAATGTGGCTTTAATAGTTTTGTTCTCTAAAATTTACATTTTTCTTGTATATTACCTGTTTCGTAAACCATTTAGTGTGTATCACAATTCTTTTCCACAGTTTTTGTTCTGTTAAAACTAAAGAAAACCTTCAAGCTTTACTGAGGAAAAGAAGAAAATCACCCAGAGACTATTATATTCCCAAAAAGATAAGGACCTAAGCTAGGTGGAACTGACAATCTACAAAGTGATACTGTGCAATAAAAGTACGAGTTGGCCTGAGTGGAATGTTTGAATTTTAAATGCGTAAATTCAATATTAAATCTGAGTATGTGTGTGCTTGTATGTGTAGAAGCACACGAATGAGTGCATGTAATCCCCATCTGGGATTCTATCCACAAGCATTCTTATTTTAAATGTACATATTAAATTAATTTTTGCAAGCGTACCAAAGATTAGAACACTGCTATGTGCCAAATCAAATTAAAGTTCACATTTTCCAAAGGCCTTCTCCCATCATCTTTACCAAAGTGCAGTTTCTTTCCACAGCATGTAATGAATACAAAATTGGTATCAGGCTCACTTCTGAATACATTAGCTTAATGTACAACTAGCCATTGCCATCTTGTAAAAATGACCTTTACAAGTAAACTGTCTCTCTGCCAACAGAGGCAAAATGTTACATGTGATCCTTACACACTTACTAAATACTCTTATATCTTATTCACCTGTAAGAGACATATGGTTCCCCCCCTTTTTTTTTCTAATTTTTATAACAGTTCTGGTGGGTTCAGAACCATATTTTGTTAAGCACCAGGGCAGCTAACAACAGGAAAAGAAAATATTAACAATAAATAATTAATAATATTAAAAGAGGTCCCACATTACTAACAGAAATGTAAATATCTTATGAGTATGGTTGGAAGTAGCAGTTCAACATTATTGTTTAGTTTACTTTTCCGGTTTCATCATCTACCTCTTCTCCAAACTAGACTATACTTTTTTATAAAGTCACCATATCAACATCAGTGAAAATCTGGCATATATATTGGCATTTGCAACAACTTTTTTTTCTTTGACCCAGAAGTGTACTTGCATCTCTTTTTCTTCCTGGTGAATTCTAATTTTTAAAGAATGAATGGAAATTTCACCCCGATAATGTACTCTTTAATTTGTCTTCCAGGGAAGGCCTTTAAAACCCTCCATTATTCTCCCCAATTACCTTATAACCTCTGACGCATTGCAATATAATTATTTGTTGACATATCCCCAAGTTCCAAGCGAAATTGTCTTACAAATTTGCAACCTGACATTTGCCTCCCATGCAAAATGTAAGCATTCATTCCTCATTCATTTTTCCTTTTTTGAGATTTAGTTTCATACTATTTTCTTCCTCTCCCAGATTCCACTGTTCAGTCTGGAGCATTTCTTATGACTTAAGGTGAATGAAGTTATACAATGAGTGGTAGTAAATGTTAGCAAGTGAATGGAGATCTTCTATTTATTTCATTGATTCCAAAGTATATTAATGTCTTAAAAATAACCATCAATGATACACAGTACATCATGTATCTGATATCATTCTCTTGGCAGGAAAAAATAAAATAAAAACAGATTAGAGTCGAAAGTGTTGACAGGAGGAAAAAAAAATGAAAGGTCAAGAAAGAAGACATTAACAGGAGAGCAAAGACTGAAACAAACCTGCAGATGATCATTTAAGGTAGGCTGTGTATAAACTCAGAGATGACCTAACAGCAGAGGAAACAGAATATGGCAGGCACTCTAGTTAGCCTGCTCCAGAACCATTTTCTTCTCTTTCAGTGATGTCAAGGCTCTAATTTTGTCTCATTATGTATGCTCTCGCATAGGCCACAGGCAGTCCCCTTGCAATGACAGATTGAGTTAGGGATGGGCTTATGACTTAGCTCTGGCCAACGAGACATTTTCAAATCTACCTTGATGCATGGAGCTGAGAAAACCATTCTTTAGCTATGAGAATAGTTAGTCTGAGTTGAACATACTAAGATAGCACAGGAAAGAGATCTAATTTCCCCTTCCTTGATCTTATAGCTAAGCCACTGATACAACAAACCCTGAAGAAATCCTACTACTAGCTTTTCCCAAATATATATTTTTTTCAAATAGTTCCTCCCCTATTCCCCTGGGACTACAATTAGACAGATTGGAGACAATGATATTGTCAAACAGGTCACTGAAACTGTTCATTTTTTTATGCTTTTATCTTGCTGAGTTACAGTTTTAATAGTTTCAATTTTCTTGTCCTCAAGTTCACAATCTTTCCTTTTGCAATGTTAAATGTTCTGATAAGCCCTTTCAATTTTTTTAATTTCCAATATTATATTTGCATAAAAAGTTATATAAAAAGTTACTGATAGACACTAGAAAAAACTAACAATATACACAGAGTTCTAGGTCTTCAATCATCCTACATGATTGTAAATTTCAAATGATTCAGGAAATCCTGTCTTCTCAGTTCCCTGACATTTTCATTTCTAGTCATTGTTTTCACCCTCCTTCTTTAGTTTTCATGACTTTAGAGTGTTCTAATGGAACTGTTTTCACTTTAACGTAATTGATTTAGCTATTCGGCACACCAATCACACCTTCTCTGTTTCAACAATTAGCAAGGCATTAATTCTTTAATCTCAAATGGACGTGCCAGTTTATATCTCTTGATATCATATCTGTGTCTGTTAGGGATTGAATCATAAACCCCAAAAAGACATGTTCAAGCCTTAATCTCTGTTCCTGGGCATGTGATCCCATTTGTAAATAGGACCTTTGAAGATGTAATTAAAGGTATGGATTCATTTGTGAATACGATATTTGAAGATCCTATTTAGATGAGGCCAAATCTAACCAATATGACTAAAGGCCTTACAAACAAAGGATTTTTGGAAGCTGTCAGTTAGTAGAAACTAGAAGTCAGTTAGAAAAAGCCAGCTGAGTAAACCAAGGAGATAAATCTCCATATGACAGGGGCAGAAATGGAAGTCAAGGAATCCCAAGGACCGTGGCAAGCCAGCACCCAGAAACTGCAGGCTCTAGGAGAAAGTAGGATCTGTTGACACCTGAGTTTGGACTTCAAGCCTCCAAATCTGTGAAATAATAAATTCCTCTTCTTCAACCCAACCCATTGTGTGGTATTTGTCATAGGAGCCCTGGAAAACTAAGGGCTATTTCACAACGCCAAACAAAATCTATGTATCCATTTATTTATCAGCCATTTCTGTTTCTTATCTTTCCCTTTCCACTTCCAAGCCAAAGGTCTGTCATTCCAACTAGTAATATTATAGTGTCCATATATTATTCTAGTCCATATATTAATCTACACTACCAACCTGGCCTAGGGGAATGGAAATTCAAAACTCAGCAGAGTGGTTGTTTTTCTGTATTTGCACTTAGATTGTATTTACATATTATGCATATGCTAGGTTTATTCTATATTAGGAGCATGCTATATATGTTTTAATATATGTGTATTTATGTATGTACATGCATACATACATACATATGTATTATTTATTCTTTATTACACTGTGAGGCAGAATAATATAATAACTACTAAGGTTGTAGGTTTGGCAAATAGAGTGCCTGGGTTTTAGTCTGATTCTTCTACTTTCTAGCTCTGTAACTCTGAGTTAATTTCTCAGTCTCTTTGGTAAATTGAGGATAATAGCATAGCTTTTTCATAGAGTATTTATGAGGATAAAATGCATTAAATTTACAAAGAACTTAAAATGGCACCTCCATCATGGTCCTAGGCAGTTACATGTTAGCTTCAATAAAATTATTAAATATCATATTATTATTTCTTGAACAAATAAATGAATTAATAAAAGAAATTAACTTAGTAATTCAAAATTAGAATAAATTGTTCAAGAAAAGAAATAACACTTCATTTTTCTCAGTTTCTTCATAGCATTTACCATAAACCCCGGCACAATATGGGTGTTCCATATACATTAAATGCAGAAATGCTTGAAAGAATTGAAACTGCAGTTAAGTGTATAAGTAAATTAAGGCTAAGATGAGTGGATTGGGAAGGGAACAGAATAATGGTACTGCCAAAATGTAGAGGTTGGATTAAACCTACTAAAGTAGAATACAAATTATGGCTCTGCAATTTTAAGCATTAGGAAACTTCTGAATGCATACTCAGAAAGTAATACAGATCATGGGAGATATGATTTTTGGCCAAGAGTTTAAATATCTTGCTCCAAGAACAAAATAAACAGTAGTTTGAAACCTGTGTAGCTACTTAGGCATCTCTGGAGACTCCCTAGCTTCTCATTCACCTATAAGATAATGTTTACCCCCTAAAAGAGTTTACACTGTCTTCTACATTCTTTCTCCAACCGTTTTATTCCAAACTCGTGTTTGGAAGCCTGTCTGTATGTGTCCTAAACATCAAAAACTTTGAACATTCACTGCTGCCTGAAAGCCCTTTCACACCTGTGACATTGTACAGGTAATTTGCTCAGTTTGCTCATCCACTCAATGAATCCCTAATCTTCTTTCAAGACACCATTCCAAGTTCAGCTCTACCATTAGCCTTTCCTGCAGGAATAATGGATATAGGACAGATGACAGGAACACGCATATGTGAAAAAGATTTTAGAAGCAACCCCAGCTGTGACAGCCTTAAGGGCAGAGACCAGTCAGCAATGTTTAATGCTGTGCACACTAGTCATTTTGGATGCAGTGGTACCAAATAAACACAAACTTTGTAACAGACAATGTCAGTTAACAATCTAATACTAATTCACCATTTCTCTTACTACAGGACAATGGTCCAGTATGAGACAGCAAAGGATCCAGCAAAATAGTATATATATATAGCCATTTTTTTTCTGTCTTCTTTCAGACTCAACATCTTTAACCAAGCCAGTAATGCTAGAATAAATCATCAATCAGTTATAGACCCGTCTCTCATCTCACTTGACACTTTCATTTATTTGTTCAACAAACAATAATAATATGATATTTAATAATTTTATTGATTTCCAAATTAATATTACCAGGTGAGTTGTCAATCCAAATATCCTCTTGATATTGGCACTTATGTATCTCCAAAGCACATCAAACTCAACAAATTTAAGACCAAACAAGTATAACCCAAGTCGAATAAATTTACCTACTGGAACTAATATTTATTTTTCAAAATAAAAGACTGATTTTTCACTGAGCTATTTAGTTTTCTGTTTACTTGTCAATGGTCAGAGGATAAAGAAAAAAAAAATCAGGCAGGTTCTTTCATGCTCTGTGCCCCCTCCTTCTCTACCTTCATCACATTGTGCTTCTTACTGATCTCAAGGTGGCAATCACGCTGACTTTTACTGTTCTTCAATTACTGATGTTGTCTCCTACTAGAGGGACATTACACAGGCTATTCCTTTTTGACAATTTTCCTTGTAACCTACGTTATTTCTAGCAACACAAGTAGACATTCTTAGAGGACTGATTTCTGAATTATTAGCCTAAGTCATGACCTTTTGGTTTAAGCTTGTATAGAAACATAAAAGCTTTTTTGTTCCCTTCACAACCAATAACTTGTTTCTAAATTCATTAAGGAGATTTTAAAATTAAGATTTGTTTCCTTTTGTAGACTATAATCTCCTGAAGGACAACAAGGCTTGTCTATTTTTGTTCATCATTTCACCACCCTTACTAAGCACAGTTGCCAGGCATATAGGGGGTTTTGAATTGATGTAATGTGTTTTAAGAGAAACCCAGAATGACACAGCTTCCTTAAATATAAAATTATGTCATGGAGAAATAACATATTTTTAAATTTGAAAATATGAATTATCTAAGTGCCATTTTAAAGTACATAAAATATTAACTATAGGGCAAGTATGAACCCTGATTACTGGTAAATTTTTTTAAAATAACAAAACCTCTCAATACCTTTAACTTTTTTCCCACACAGTAGTGGTGCCTTCCATTAACTATAATACAACAATCTTTCTTTTTTCATCTTTGAAAGTACATGCCATTACAATAAAAGTTCAGTGATTGTACTGTCAAATAAATATGGAAATGATTCATAAATCAGTGTCATTTTTATCAGACTTTAAAATAGCTATTGTGCTTAAGATCAAGAATAATTTTACTTCTATGGCATTGATCGCTTATTTTCTGTGAATCCTGTAACTGAGTAGGTTTTTGGGTTTTTTTGTTTTGTTTTGTTTTTTTAGCTAATAGAAAATATATTAACACAACTTAGACAACTCTAAATATATAGATTTTCATGAAATGCATATTTTGCATTCATCTAATTCCTTCTGATATTTTATTTTTTATATTCCTAGGCAGTGTTTTTTTTATTTTTTCAATATGTTATTTAGCATATTATAAGACAGTTTACATTCCTTTCTGGAACAAGGCAGGGTAAACACAAATACATATACTAACACATAAATAACAAAGTGTTCTACACACATTAAAGAAGATGTTACTGCACAATTGGAATCCACAAACTATTGGTTCTCACGGCTGGAAAATGACAGCAGGCACAGTGTGCTGACATGAGGCATTAGGAGATAAGACAGCTCTATTTAAACGAAAGTGATGCTTTGACTGTGTGGCAATAAAGGCAAGTCTGCAGGAAATGAGCCCACAGAAAGAGCAGTAAAGTGTTTGGTATTCTACTCTGAGAATGCATAACAGTGGATGACAAACCATCATTATATCCATGATCCCTTGTGCTCTGTGGTCTTTCATATAATAACATACAGAAAATTCTTGCATCAATTCTGTCAGTCAAAAGCTATCTTGAAAAAATTATAAAATAATAATGCACACTTTTGATGATACCTTTTACTTCTTTTCAGTTTTTATAATTAGTTATGAAATCATGCCCATTTTTAAAATAAAATGTTTTTCAATTCTATCATAAGTTGTCAGCAGATCTTTTTTCTATTCTTCAGTCTTTTTTAAATTCATGAACTCATCCCTCATTCCCTAATTCTAACCCCTTGTTCAATTCTCAGCACCATAATCCCACTCTTAATATTTCACTGGATTACAGATATGTTAATCTGGCCTAGATCCTAGAACGTCATTTCTCAACTTAAAAATCTTTGCAATTTCCTTTTGTCCATAGCAAACCCTTGGCCTAACAGTCCAGGCTTCTTGGCTCTAGCCTCTCTCTTTCTAATATACTTTATATTTCCCAAGAACTAGACCCACATCTGATTTCCAAAAATACCTTTACCATTTCTGACTGTATTTTATGTATCCTTTATTCTTTATTGTGCTGACATCCACCTCTACCTTGAAATCCTAAGGATTTCATAAAATTTAGATACCATTACATTCATGAAATATTCACATATTTGCCTAACTAGAAACAGTCTATTCTGCTACCTTCCTCAATGACATACTGCTCTCCTAATACCTAAGCACCATTAGCCTGATATTGTAATTAGTAATCTCTTTGTCTTATTTTTCTTACTCTTTCGCTAACTCGCTTGAATAAGGAACTGGAGCTTTTTCTTTCATCTCTCAGAGTCTCAGGTAATCTCCTATACAAAATAGACACTGAAGTAACATGTATTACATTAACAGTATGATATCTACAAAGCCTGATCATAGTACTGGAGAATACTGAGCTGCATTCATTGTATCTCAGAGTGGTGTACACCATCTTTGTTTTTCATACTCAACCAAACCTAAGCCATGGCCTTTAGGGATTCCTGGACTAATTTCAAGAAAGCAAAAATTTTAACCAGCAGAATTTCAGGATATTTCATGATCAATATTGATGCTAATACCAGAAGAGTGAAACAATGATTTACAGAGATCAGCTATTAGATTTTATAAGTGACAAAGATTTATAAGCATCTACACCAATGTCAAAAGAAAGGAAGAAATTCCCTATAAAACCTCGTCAAGGGCCTTGTCTCCTTTGATATTTTAGGAGGAAAACCAAAGCTCATAGTTTGGACAGTGTTCTTTAAAGCAGCAAATTACATGAATTTTACATAGCAGGCAGTTTGTTCCTATCAGGGGAATAATGAAACAGAGGTAGTGTTCTCAAGCAATCAGTTGGGGTAACAAAAAAGAAAAGGAAAAGCTATTATGCAAATATATAGCTGGGCACTGCTAATCTACTTTGAGGAGCTTCAAGAGGATATGGGAGGCCTGCAGATTCTAACTTTTTCTCCCTGTGCTCTAATTCTACTTCAATATTAGATACTGTATGATAGATTTATTATTTTCACAACAAGGTGAAAAACTGAGAGAATATTACTGGGCAAAGTTTGGTGATGAAAGTGAGAATGGGTTATTCCTCTGCTGAGTAGCCATCAGTCCCCAGCTATTTCTAATAGTTTCTCACTGGTGGATGTATTAAAAAGGACATTTAGCCCGTTGGCAAAACAAAATTTGGCATGTGGTGTTACATCTTAAACTCTGTGATTTTTATGTTAAAATAATAAAATAAATAAATGATCAAATATTATGAATTATAAATACATAATGAAATGGCAAATAAATTTAAAATTCCAGTTTCAAATCTAGAGTTTGAATAGAAACTCAACTATTAATTATTGCAGAGTATCAAAAGGGTAACAACCAGCAGTTGCAAAACAATGTGGATCTCCAAGACATGCAAGGAGAAAGAATTACTCTGCAATTTAGAAAATTAATAAATAAAAGAAATCTGTTTCTTAAACTCTTAAACCCAATAACACAATCATGTGGATTTATATTCCTAGTTCTACTGCCCAAGTTTCAGTAGGAGACTCAAAGTCTTCTGAGAAAACGTCTCCTATATGGAAATTAAAATACTTCATTTAAGGCACTCTGATTTTATCGTCCTACACAACTATCTTGACAGAAATGTAAAATAAGAAACTACTTCAACTTCCAAAATCAATGAGCCATTAGAACTGGAGGTGACAACCTAAATATATTGGAAGTATAGGAGCAATGATGAAAACAAAGTGCATCCAGTGAATAGTATTATTGCTGTCTCTTTAGGAACTACCACTTCACTATACTTAGTAAGAGTAATGGTTCTTAAAAGTATTTTTTTATGTAAGAGGTATCATTATATTTTCTGTAAATTACCTTAGAATCTTCATAGAAATGTTATTGATTTTTTTAAAGGGATCTAAGCACAATAAAATGGAATAAGAAAAAGGAAATAGAGCATTCACTTTTCCCTGGCATTATTTCAAACTGAAACCAGTTCAGAATCGCTGAAAGTTTCAATAAAAAAATAAAAATTACCTGAAAGAGTGTGAGTTATTAGCACCAGTTTCAGAAAGCTCTGTTGTTAAATTCTGATCTATAAGCATTTTAATAATATCTAATTGCATAGAGAAGCTGAAAATAAGATAATAATTACAGTATAAAGCATAATATTGGTATGCTCAGAACAGGGGAATAAGAACTGGAAAAATTAACTTCCCATTTTTTTTTAAATCATGCATTTTTCTTAAGATGTGTTGAGTAAAGAGTAAGGCAGTTTGTGGAGGAAAACAATCAAAAAACAGGAATCTATGGAATAATTAACTGGTGCAGAAAAAATAGTAATTCTAGATCCAGGTTGTTACAAAATGGCAGGTAATTTACAATTTATTTAAATATAAAAGACCTATACTAAACAAAGATTGGAAGCCCTTCATATGCAAAACCTTAGTGCCACAAAGACAAATAAATATTTAAGGACTATAATAACTAAACCATAGCGTTATCATGAGGATTGATCTAAATCATTTAAATTTCATGGGAGAATGCCTGGTACATACTGAATGCTCAAAAGTGTTAGCTAATATCAATAATGTTTTTCATAATGTTGGAGTCGCTGTTGTGGTTTTTATGTTATTACATGAACTATAAAAATATTTGCAATGCAACAGAAGAAGGTAAAAAATGCATATACTCATTAAGAGTTTAATAGCAATAAAATAAGGTATTAAAATGCAGCCTGCTTTACCCTCTTCTTTGTCTAATTATTCTTTTAATTTTTCATGTTCTCTGTTTTCCATCTGCCTCAGAGAAAGAAGTGCCCTGTGTCTTTCTAACCCCACCACCTGCGTTGCCAGTTCTACCTCTCACCTCTTTTGGATCATACTCGGTTAATTTCCTCTTTTCTCTCTTAAATATTCAATTTCTCCTGATCCATGGGTCCCTTGTACATATGTGATGTCAATCAAAAATGCTAATGTAAACTTTAGATGCATTTATAGTTACATAATATTTAGGGAGAGGCATATGAAAATCATGTTATCCTTTTAGCTAGAAAATTGATTTCATTTAGGAAACTACTTTGAGAGAGGTGCAGACATATGCAAAGGTGGAGACCAAAGGAAAAAGTGTTTGTTGCAGGTATTTAGACCAAAGTCACTAAAATTTAACAAGAAGTATATGCCAGGCCCAATTCAAGATATGAGTGACAGAGTTGTGGGTAAGACAGAATAACCTGTTGGCTAAAGCATAAATTTTAATGGAGGATAATAGAAAAGAAATAAGCAAGCAAATAAATAATATTGCACTACAGTGGTTATAGAATTCATGAAGAATGCAAAACAGTGAATATTTGGAAATTCATGGGATGGCTGGGGAGTGGAGCCAGAGAAGAAACACCTACAAGACAAAGAACAGATTTTTTTTTTTTAAGTAAATGGAAATTTAGGAATGAATTACCTTTGCAAGATTGGGACAAATCTAGGAATTAAGTTAATTGAAAGTAATAGATGCACTGACTTATTTTGTGTTTCCAGGTTGTTTCATTCACTCTAGAATAATGATCACAAAAGATACCCTGAAAGGATATGATTTATGAAGAAATTAATAACTTTCTTCATACTTTTAGAAGACAGTTGTTAGGAGAGACAGAATTATTTCTAAAGCCAAAAGGGAAAACTTGAAACGGATTTTGTTTTAATATAATGCACTTTCTTTTAACAGAAGATGCTTGGCAAAAATGAAGTTCCTCAAAAGGGCAATGCCAACCTATTAACACTTATAAACATTGAGTGCTTGCTATGAGCTAGTTTAATGAGAGGCACTTTGTATGATTTTCCCCTCAAAACAATCCCACCAGGTAGGTGCTGTTATTTGTTACAGTTTATGATGAATCTAAGACTTGGAAAAGTTAAATCGACCACACAACTACTAAAATACAGAAGTAGGACTCAAACCATGCTCTATCTGAGGCAGTGTTCCTGATCTAATCCTCTTTGCTTTACTGATACATTAGTATAGATGAAAACGTGGGAGTATGATTAGAGTTGGCTGAAGCATCTGGTGAGTGGTTGGATTGGAGCTCTGGAAGCGTGGAAGGTAACAACAAACAGCAAAACGATGAAAACCAAAAGCTGGGGCTTTGGAATCAGTTTGACCTTAATTTAAGAACACTATGTCTAATTTATACATTACTGTGCTACCTTGAGAAACTTACATAATGTTTTTCCTGTCTTTTGATCTAGAAAATGGCGATAAAAATATTTTTTGCAAATATTAAATAAAATGAGATAAACTTTGAAAATTTCTCAGTCCATTACTTGGCACACATTGATCATTCAAGAAAATTAAATATATTCCTTTTTTTTGGATTTGTCTCATTCATCTACTCATTTATTCAACAAATAACTATTATAAATCTATTAGGTAACAGGCTCTGCTGTGTTCTGAGGAGGGAAATGTGACAGGTATAGTTCCTGTTATCTAATAGGTTACAGTCTCCATGAATAATTTACTGCATATAATGAGTTTATTTATTTTTTTTTTTTTTGGCAATTCTTTATCAGGTATATTTATTCTCTTTCATCTGAATACATGTCAATTATTTCCTTCAGCTGGATAAACTGGAAAACTGCTGAACCATCCTTTAGATAATGTATTACCCAAATTGGGTTTTTGTTTGTTTGTTTGTTTGTTTTTTTCAGAGGTTCTTCCTGATGGAACTGAGTTTATGAGTTTTAGGAGAGGTGTGCCGATAATTATTGTGTCCCTAATGAGTTTAAATGTACTTTCTTTACTGTCATTTGTGAGATAACTTTTCCTACAAAATATATTCAGATTCCTTTAGTTATACCCACATAAACCTTCACTTGAAAAACAAGCTTCACACTCTTCATTCTCCACAAGTTTCTTCATGTTACTATAAAAAATATACCCAAAGAATGATGTCCACTAGCTGTCTCCAATAATATTATTCTCTGATCTCTCATCCCATATTTCAACCCCCACCCCCTTTGCCACCATGTGACATGTGGTTCTGTTGGTATTGATAACTTGAACATCACACTTCTCTCCTTTCACTAGTCAGGAGCTAGTGAACACTGCTGCCACTTCCTTTATAAAACATTTTCCTGAATATCCTAAGACCATAGAATGTCTGACATCTCACCTAGCCTATTAATTTTATTTTACCTTTATTTTTTGTATTCTCTTTTTTGTCCAGACAAAATTATTGACTTGAGATCCATGGCTTGCGAAATACCTCTAATGTTATTTTATGTCATTTCAAGGATGAATAAAAATATAACATGCAACACCCAAGGAGAATAATAAAATTATATTAAGATTCCAGGAATAAATACAAAGTGTTAAAATTCTCCAGAAAACTGAGTCTCAAAATGGAAAAATGTGATTTCAATACTTCCTATAACAAGTTAATTTGACTTACCTGTAAGATGATAACAAAAAGATATTTTATAGATATTGCTGAAAAAACTAATGGAAAATAAAATACAGCTGACCAAAGTATTACTCAAAATAAAAAAATCTTATAAGAATAAGAATTCTTATAAAAAATAATTGGAATGACAGAAAAGACTAAGCCTCCCCTAATATTCAGTCTCCTTATCTTATTTTAGTTAAAAAAAATGTTGATATCAAGGTGTCATTAAGGCAATGTCTTCTCCCTAAAGAACTGGGCAATCTGGGGCTGGCTGCTGGTGATCCTTGGTCCCGGGCTCCATATATCAATGCACACGGCAGCCTCTTCTGGTCTCTCCCTTCTCTTCCAGGGTCCGATGACTTTAAGCCTCTGATTCTTCCCTCTGTGTGTTTTCCTCCTCCTGTGACCCTCCCTATATGCCTTCATTAATAGGATTAAGACCTATACTTGGCCATATCTTATCTGAAGTAACCTCATCAAAAGGAACTATTTACACGAGTTCCCACCCACTGGAATGGATTAAGTTTAAGGACATGTTTTTCTGGTATGGAGGACATAGCTCCAAACCAACATGGTGGATAATTGAAAGTAAAATTATTTTTAAAATATTACTTTGAAAGTTTGATACATTTAAATATAAAACCAAAGTAAAATTAAAAAAATTTTTTCAACTTTCCTATATAATGAAGATCTTTAGCTGTTGTTGCCTCGTCTATACCAACTACTCTGTAAGAACCTCTCCTTCTAAATGACTTTGCTTTTGGAGCCACACTTGTTCTACTTAATGCGGCCTCTGGCCAGGGCAGACAGACTGGGATTAGGAAATTGATCCAAACTGGGCCACCTTAATGCTCCCTCCTAGGAATTTGGAACTGGGCTGAACTGATAACTAAAGCTTAGTATTTGTATGTCTGTGGGTTGAGATGTTAGGTTATATGCAAATAAAGAAGTAAAGAGAGCCAGTTAGCGAAGACACACAGGTTTAGGGCAAAAAGCTGAGAAAGGAGGCAAGATTGGGCCTTTCTGGGGAGGTCCTGAGAGAGAAGCTGCCTTGTGTCCCAATTTTAGTTTCCATTCCTGGTTCATGAGTCCTGGATGTACTTTCTGCCTTGGTATTGTGATTTAAACCTATGTATTTATAAACAGTTGGCCAATCACGCTTGCTTAGGAAAAATCTAACCATTCTCAGATAAACACATTCCTTCCGTTACTCATCTCACAGAAGTACACCACCAGCATGAACAATTTAGCTCTAAAACACATAGCTGCTTTGGTAAATGGCCTTGTATTGCCTTGAGGTGTTTTGACCCAGGAACTGAATTTTCTATGCCACGAGACTATATTTTTTTCCATCTTATATTTTATATTAAAAAACACAAAACAAAACAAAACAAACAAAAAGCCTTCTCTAAGTTAGCTTATAGTATAAAAAAGTAGTTAGTGACAGTGACTTTGGAATTTTATGAAATTAGTCATTTTTGCATACAATGATTCTTGTTGCCTAAAATTCATTTTTCTTATATGTATACAGATTCCTGATCATGTCACTAATGGTTACCAAATATAAAAAGAATATATGCAGTTAAAGGTCATTATAAAAAGTCCACTGAAGGAAAGCACAAGAACAAAATAAACTGCTTCTGTAGTTTGAGTCTCCAGGCAAGGGCTCTAGGAGTGGGTAACACCTGAGTAATAGGCAGGCATTAGCTCTTATGGGTATTGGAGACAGAGGTAAATAGAGGAAGAAATAAGGTTTGCATTTTTGAAGAACATAAAAGAGATCAATGTTTTATAAACAAAGTGAGCAATGGTAGAGTGTTAAACAAGATTCAGATGAATGTGGGCCCCAGTAGACCCAAGTGAGGAATTTACTCCTCAATTGATTTTTAAGTGGAACGTTTGTGCTTCAGAATGGTTACTGTAACAGCTTTATAAAGAATGGATATTAAGGAACAGCAGAGAAGCAGGGAGATCATTTAGAATGTTATTGAAATAGCCTAGGTGTGATTTGATGGTGAATTGGGTTAAGCCGGTATCAAAGGAGATATTGAGAACAGAATGAATTCAGGACCCACTAGGAAGTTAGAGCCCATAGAATGTGCTGACAGATTAAAAGGGCTGAGTGGAGAAGGAAAGGGAGATACCAGGACTGACTTATAGAATTCTGCTCTGACAGTGACTATGTGGAGAATGAATCATTTACATAGATGGAGGAAAGCAAAGTAGGAATCTGTTTTGATACTTGAGATTGAGGGTTTTTACTTAGACATTTTAAGTTTCAGAGGTCAATTATGTATTCAAATCAAGGTTATAATCACATGATTGGACTTATTATTCTGGGCCTCAATGTGGAATCAGGGAAGAATATTCAAATTTTGAAATCACTGGCATATGAATGGGATGTAAAGCCATATTACTGGAAGAGACAACAGAGAAAGTCTGTGGACTGAGGATTCAGAACTCACTACTGAGCAGGCATTAGTTGGTGATTAATTGGAGTTAGGGGTACCCAAAAGACAAGACGGAAATGAAAAAAAAAAAAAAACAAGCAATAATTTATTGTAATAAAAAAAGACTGCCAAGGATCAATAGAATCCAAGAATTATAGAGAAAAATATGTTCACGACCTGGGAAGTCAGTGGAAAGATTATGTGAAGTTAGAGCAGAGGCCATCCCTGGAAATGGTAACATGGAACTCATCAGCTAAAGTGGTGATGGAAATAGAATCACTAAGTATAATATTGAATCTACAGTTGAGATTTGTGTTTATTCTTGGTTGTGTGATTTTTGAATGGTACTTAGACCTACTTGATTGTTAATATGAAAGTCAATAAAATGAAAGGACAGAAGGCATTTGAGATGCTGGTGACGACAACAACATGAATATAACAGCTGATCATAGAATCCAACCATGGTAAGTATGGAAGTGAAAACATGAAAGAAATAATTGATTAAATAAAAGTGATAGAGGCAATGGAACCAGAGATTCTAATTAATAGAAATAATATTTGGAGTGGGATTGGTAGAGTAATTGTACTCTAAGGGGGCATGGTGGTTAGAGAACTGTGTAGATGAAATCAATATTTTCTTGTTATAGATATGATAATTCTTTATATATTCTGGATAACATTCCTTCAGCAGATGTGTGTTTTTCAAATGTTTTTGCCTTGTTTATAACCTGTTTTTTTTTTAATTTCTTTCAAAAAAGCACAAGTTTAAAATTTTGATGAAGTTCAATTTATCAAAATTTTTTACTTTATGGTTTATATTTTTGTATCCTGTGTACAAAATTGCCCACAACCTATTAAAAGTATCAATGAGAAGAATGAAAAAACATCTAACATTATACAATACCCACTGCATCATACAATATCCACTTCACCCATGCTGGGAACAAGGCAACGGTACTACTACATTTATGATTCCCATTCAACATCATAGTGGATGTACTAGCCAGTGCTATAAGCTAAGAAAAAGAAATAAAATACTTACAGATTGGAAAGGAAGAAGTAAAACTGTCTTTTGGTGCAGAGGACATGATTGCCTACATGCAAAACCCCACGTATCTATAATAAAGTTACTATTTCTAATAAGTGAGTTTAGACAGGTTGCAGGATACAGCATAAAAAAAGAAACATCAGTAGATATTCTGTGGACTACCAATAGAAATGGAAATTTATATTCAGAAAAGTTGTGTTTACAATAGCACCAAAAAAAACCATGAATAGTTATGAATCAATCTAACAAAATTGTTTAAATTCTGTATGCTGAAAATTACAAAACAGAAATGTGCTATGCCATAGAAGACCTATTTTCCAAGAACAGTCTGTGTCCACTTCCCACCTTCACCTGTGGCCAAGTCTTTCAGAGCACCAAGTCCACTTATCAGGAGATTAATCAAGTGTAACCACCAAGTTGTAATTTGTATGAACCATAGATGTTAAATTCAGTACCCAGAAGCACTGAATTTACTCATATATACCTGAAATTATTCATAAATAATCCCAACAATCAACCATAAAAGATACTATCAAACAGATTGTATCAAAGTAAGTTCAACACAGTCTCTCTCTTCAGTGTAGGAACAGATGCCTCTCACTTCATGTTTACTTTGGAGCCTCACTTTAAGAAGGAAAATATTACAATATCCAAATTTTCTTTTTGTTCCTCTTTAATTTTAATATTTTTATTTCCTTTTTGCCAGACAGTGGTAATTTAATTTACATATATTAAATATGCATATGATGTTACCCCAGAAGTTTGTATTGCAGCCAACTTTGAGTAAATGTGTTCTTAATCTTATAGGGATATTATACCAACTGCTAGACTAAAATGTATTATTCTTTGTGCTAATATGGATGTCCCTATCCCTCAAATACATTTCAGTCTACTGTAGAAAATAAGTTTGAAATATGCTATGGGAGAAAATGTGAGTTCTGGGAAGAACAAGTTTAGGAGATGTTTTCATTGGTTATTTCCTCTTGGAGATTTATAATTGACATTACCAGAAAAGGGAGAAGATCTGTTTCCTGGAAGTAGAGGGAGTATTGAAACTTATATATAGGGGCACTCACAAGGTCAACAGCAAGCACAAACCCAAGACAAAAAAAAAAAAAAAAAGTCCTGGAAAAGACATATGGAGGATCCTGCACCTTACATTTGCCTTGGGCTGATTTTCAGATAGGAGGGCTGAACTCTGACTGAGAGAACGAGTCAACACAAAGGCAATTTGCAAAGATAGTGACAGGTGCTTCTTCCTTAGGTTTGCTTGAGATTGCTAGATCCTGACACTCATGAAAATCCTGTTATATTACCAGCTGATTACAAACTCAGTAAACAAACATTTCAAGGAATAAACCCCTCTCCTGGTTGTTCCACTGAAGGTTTTAAAGCAAGTATGCCTTTGTCGCAGTCATCTGCCTCAATTTTCTCTTATTCTGCTTTTGTAGTTCCAGCTGCTTTTAACTGGTGGGCACATTCTGGGAGGAGGGAGCATGCTGGAGAGGAGTTTCCCAAGCCAGTCTTTCCCAGTGGGAACAAGGCCAGGGGCCCACAATGGGACAGCTGGCTGGCTCCAAACTGCTCTCCAGTTGAGGGAGAGGCCAGGAAGAGCACCAGGAGCTTCTTGCATTGTTCCCCAAAACTGTGATCTCTTGAGTCTGCCCTTGCTGGGCAAATGCAGCTCTTCAACTGTCCTCTGTGTCTCTGAGGGAGTTTACTCTCTTTAAGTCTCCTCCACCACCTTTGTTTGGGGCAGGTTGGAGCAATGTCCATCTTCAGATCTGGGAACCCCAGCAATCCAAAGTACCTAATCAGAAGCAGTGATCAGCAATCATCACATGCCCTCCACCCCCAACTCAGGGAAGCGGATTTTTATTTCCCTTTCTTGTACCAGCAAGCTACACCAGGGGCTAGACCCCACTGCTGCCTGCTGCAAGAGTGGGGAATGGGGGGTGGTAACCACTGTGTAGAGACAATAATTTACTGGTATTTACTGTAATTTACCAGCCTCTTTCTCCCACTCTTCCCTGAATGTTCTACAGTGTTCCACTGGACTCCAGAGTTTTTTAATAGTTGATTCAGACAGTTCCTGCCTGTTTAGTAGTTGCTCTGGTGGAGGGACTGATTCCCCTAGCTTCTTACTCCACCATCTTCCCACAATTCCCTCCCACAGTACAATTCTAAATTCCTGTCCAGTTCTTGGTACAGCTCTCTGTCAGCACAGCTTTGACCTAACAGCTTAGCGAGATTTCACCACAGTCAAAGTGTGCTCCTGTTCAGCTTTTTAATCATGCCTTCACTAACCCTGGCCAATATGATCCAATTTCTTCTTTACAGCATTATAGAATTTTGAGCCATGGTTTTTCCACTTCAGCTAGTATTGAGTGTCAGATAAAGTTTTGAAGGGATCACCACAAACATTTTTATTTAGCTTATGAAAGTTCAAGTGTCATGATGTGATTTCTCACTCCACTGAATCCATTCTTAGCCAGCCTTAAAGAGTTAGCCATGAAACAGAGTAGAATTTTCTTGTTAAAAATTAGCTTTTCTTGCTGAAGTTCAAGAAAAAAAATCCAAATCTAAAGGCATGTTTTTAAGTTTGAGAGACTGTTTATAAGAATTTCATTATTTGCTATATTTACAGGCTGTAGTTATCTATTATGAAATCCAATGGTATATTTCTATTAGCGATATAACATCTAAGTCATGCAAAGTAATTTTAAAAATAATTCATAATACATTCTACTAAAAGAAATAGGATAAAGAATATTTGCTATATGCTTCCATGGAAACTAATGCAGTTGCACAAAAATGCCCATTATTTCTTCATGAAATGACTCTGATTTATATTAAATTGGTTCAACCCCAAAAGAAGCTGGGGAATTTTAAAACTCTGGAAATGTCTCAAATTTAATTTCTTTTTTAAAGGAGCTACTATGATTTTTTGGAACTTGCGTGGATTATCACTCCCCCCGCCCATTCAATCTGCCTCAATTTTAAATTAAAGAACTATGGTTAGAATCTGGTTACGATCTTATGAATACATGTTTTAAATTTATGCATGAAGATATATCTTTAGAGAAACAAGATTATTTTGTTCACTATCCAATGATCATTTGGGAAAAGAATTTCACTGTCTACAAAATATATTACATATATTCTTGGAATATAATCTAGAAGTTAAAGTTAATCGTACATATAAGATGTGAGAATAAATTTGGGATTTTGAGCTCTTCATTATTCTTAAAGCTCAGTAGGAAAAAGAGTGATACTCTGTAACTGTAGACAATTTGCTGTATGAGTTTCAAAGCAAATTTACAGGCATAGTTAACCTTTAGTGAACCCCAGAAACGAATTCTCTTCCTACAAAAGTCTGAGTTATTCTAACTGAATGTCTGAAATTCCCATTGAAACAAAGAGGCATATTTTGCATAAATAAAAGTTTATTTACTTTAATTGGTTTTATTAATTTTTAGACATAACCTGTTTAATTAATAATAATTGCAGTTTGATTGCCAATATGAAAACTCAGTCATGAGGAAAAATGGCAAGATATATTCCTGTAGAATTTGAGAAATTCTGTAAGAGTACTTTTATCTTCCTCCTCTTTATTTTTTTAAGTTGCAATTATAATATAATTCAATTGCTCCATGCAAAATATAAATTCTCAGATGCTTTGAAATATTTTCTACAAAAAAAATTGCATACCACTTCATAGAGAAGAAATATTATTGCATTTTAGACCTGTTTTAAAAAGAGGGGAACATGTTTTCTTGACAAATTGGTTACCATGAAACCACAACTTCACAATTTGAAAGGATGAGTACATATAAAGAAAGCCAAGGAATGTATTTTGGTATTTTAAATATTTAAATGAGTAACTCATTAGGATATTTTCCATAGGTTTCTAAACTCTCATTTGAGTGCAGTTTATGTATGACTACAACAGATTAAATATATGCATAGTTTTTAGGCTTAATATCCACATACGTAAATGAAATATTCAAATTGCATTCATTAATACTTTCATAAATTTTGTTAGTCATTAACCACCTTTTCATTTAACTCAAGTGAAATTTAAATGGCCAACCTCTTCACTTCTTTAAGCACAAATTCTACAGTAAAGATGACACACAAAAGCATATCTGCAGTGGATTCATCTGTATTAATATGCTTGTAAAAGGTTTGCTTAAAACTTTTTTTTAAAATTTATTTTAAAATAAATTCAAACTTACAGGAACAGTTGCAAAAAACAATACAAACCCCACACACAGAGCTCCAGCATACCCTGACCCCCCCCCCCAATACCCCGATTCACCAACTTTCACATCCTGTCACACCACCATTTCTTTCTTTCCCTCCCTCCCTCCTTATCTATCATCCATCATCTATTGCTGTCTTCTGAACATATGAGAGCAAGCTGCACACATTCTTGAAGAAACAACATAATTCACATATACATTTCCCATGAACAAGAACATTCTTTTATGCAATCCCATTAAGCACAGCTAAGAAGTTCAAGAAATTCAACATTGATATAAAGCTTGTATTCGGTATTTCTTTTTTTTTTTTTCTTATGTCCCATCTGTGTCCCTTGGAGCCTCTTCTCCTCCATCCTCAGATCCCATCCAGGATCATCCTTTGCATTTAATTGTCATCTATTTAGACAATCTTTTTTTTTTTTTTGCAATTGTGGAAACATATATACAGCCTAAATCTTCCCAATCCAACCCATCCCTAGCATTCCATTAGTGGGATTAATTACATTTAGAATGTTGCAATGCTATCACCTTCCCACCATCCATTACTAGAAATTTCCCTTCACCCCAAACACAAACCCTACACTCATTTTTTAACTCCCCATTGCCCCTTCCCCCACTTCTCGTAACCCATACTCTACTTTTCATCTCTATGGTCACGTTCTCTGATACTTTCTTTGTGCTTACCATGGGGCTTAAACTTAATGTCTTAAATCTATAATAATCTTGTTTTTCTTTGAGACCAGCTTAACTGCAGTAGGACGCATAAACTATGTCCCTATACTCCTCCATTCCCCCACCTTTATGTAGTTCTTGTCAAAAATTACTTATTTTGCATTGAGTCCAAAACCACTGATTTATCATTACATTTTATGTATTTTAGATCCTGTAGGAAGTAAATAGTGGAGTTACAAATCAAAAATACAGTAGTATTGGTATTTATATTTACCATATGATCTTTACTGGAAATCTTTATTTCTTCATGTAGTGTCAGTCAATTGTTTAGTGTCCCTTCCTTTCAGCCTGCTCAACTCCCTTTAGCATTTCTTATAGGACTGATCTACTGTTGATGAAGTCCCTCAGCTTTTGATTATCCAGGAATGTTTTCATCTCCCCCTCATTTTTACCCTCCAGGTGTTTGTGAATTCTCCAAGTCTCTGATGGTTATTGACTTCTATTTGTATTCCATTGTGGTCAGAGATTTTAAAATTTATTGAGGCTTGTTTTATATACCAGTCTACGGTCTATTCTGGAGAAAGATCCATGATCTCTAGAGAAGAATGTGTGTCCTGGTGATTTGGGATGTAATGTTCTATATATGTCTGTTAAATTTCTCTCTCTCTCTCTCTCTCTCTCTCTCTCTCTCTCTCTCTCTCTCTCTCTCTCTCTCTCTCATTTCATTGTTTCTCTGTCAGTAGGGCTCCCTTTAGTATCTAAAGTAGGGCAGGTCTTTCATTAGCAAAATCTCTCAGCATTTGTTTGTCTGTGAAAAATATAAGCTCTCCCTCAAATTTGAAGGAGAGTTTTGCTGGATAAAGTATTCTTGGTTGGAAATTTTCCTCTCTCAGAATTTTAAATATGTCATGCCACTGCCTTCTCGCCTCCATGGTGGCCGCTGAGTAATCACTACTTAGCCTTATGTTGTTTCCTTTGTATGTGGTGATTTGCTTTTCTCTTGCTGCTTTCAGAACTTGCCCCTTCTCTTCAGTATTTGACAGTCTGATCAGAATATGTCTTGGAGTGGGTTTCTTTGGATTTATTCTATTTGGAGTTGTCTGGGCATTTATGCTTTGTGTATTTATATTGTGTAGAAGGTTTGGGAAGTTTTCCCCAACAATTTCTTCGAATACTCTTTCTAGACCTTTACCCTTCTCTTCCCCTTCTGGGACACCAATGGGTCTTAAATTTGGATGTTTTATTTTATCTATCATATCCTGAGATCCATTTCAATTTTTTTCTTTTTCCCCATTCTTTCTTTTGTTCTTTCATTTTCCATTCTGTTGGTCCTCGAGAACACTGAGTTGTTGTTCAACTTCCTCTAATCTTGTACTGTGAGTATCCAGAGTATTTTTAATTTGGCCAAGTTTCTTTTATTTCCATAAGGTCTTCTATTTTTTTATTTTCTCTTGCAATTTCTTATTTATGCTCTTCTAGGGTCTTATTTATGTCCTTTATATCTTGTGCCATGCTCTTCTTCATGTCCTTTATATCCTGTGCCATGCTCTTGTTGTTTGTCTTTAGTTCTTTGATTGTGCCAAGTACTGTGTCTCTTTTGATCTTTGATTTGGGTGTTTTGATTGGGTTCTCCATTTCATCTGATTTTATCATATGCTTTAAGATTTTCTGTTGTTTTTGGCCTCTTGGCATTTGCTTTACTTGGAAGGGTTCTTTCAGTGTATAAAAAAGACCAATCTCTAATTTGTCAGATCTACAGCTTGGTGGCATACACTTTCTCTAACTAACCATCAGAGGGCATCTGCGAGTCACCTGTTCCCCTCAGTTCAGTTCTCCCTGACTTTGTCTTTGTGGTGTGTGGAGATCTGATTCCTGTGGGGTTCAATTGGTGCACTAAGTTTGGGTGTGTTTTTGGTGCTGTCCAACCTGAATGTGGGGCGTGTGTCTGGGTGTTTAGGGAGGCAGGGCAGCTTTAATAATCAAACCTCCCACGTGTTCCTGGAGATTTATGGCTGTTGCAAGAGTCTAAGCCTTCATTTTGGTCTTGCCACAGATTGTCTCTGCCGCTGACCCACAAGTCCTTGGTATTGGCGTAGGGTCCCTGGGATTTCTGAGTGAGTCCCCCTTCTCAGCCTTTCTCTTCCAGGACCTCTGCTGAAGGAAGGCTGTGCCACATCACAAGTGCGCACCGGCCCTCCAGGGAAGACCTGGGCCACCAGGCCTTGCGGGGGCATTCCTAGCCTGAAGTAAAGATGGTTGAATGGGGCATGTTAATTTCCCCCTTTTCACACAGCTCCACCTTCCCAGCTTCGGGACAATTAGCTGTGGGTGCACTAAAGGCCACTGTCCATGGCCAATATTGTGGCATGTGCATGGTGCTGTGGGAAACAGTCCCCATCACACTGGGTTTCTTGGTGTGGCTCTGGGCTGTGGGTCCTGCCCTGGGCAGGAGCGTCCCCAGCCCTCTGGGAGATGGCTGCAAGGGGTGCAGTTTCTTTCTCCTTTTGGCTTCCCTCTGCCCCCCTGGCCCGGAGACAATCAGCAGCAGGTGTGGGAAGGGCTATCCTCCATGCCAGATACCGAGGCATTAGTGCAGCCTGCTCCTGCCATGCTTCACTATGAGGTTCTCCCTGTCGTATCCGCAGCTGCTCCCGGGTTTTTCTTTTAAAAAGAGCTAGTCGATCTCCAAACGCCAACCCATGGTTTCCCCACACCACAGCATGGCCACCGGACTTTCAGCCGGTTCACTTACTCGTTTCAGAATGCAGACTCCTGGTTTTACCAAATGTACGGTCCCTGTGGATTTAGCAGACCTTGTCCAGCTGGTGCATCGCTGGAACTGATGTTCTGGGTCACTTTCTGATTTTTATCTAGTATTTTCCATGGAGGTGTTTTTCTTGCCCTGTCTCACCTAGCCATCATCTTAGGTTCCTCTTGCTTAAAACTTTAATAAACAGAAAAAAAACAATATAACCAATATTGCATATTTTAGAATAGAGTTGTTTTGTTTTGTTTTAGCCCTCATCCCCTACTTACAAGGCAGTTTATCACACACTAAAGTTATTTAACTAAAGTTAGAGTAGGCAAAGTCTTCTTGTATAGTAACATACAGGAAATAGGGTAGAATTTATAATACTTGCCCTATGAAATGTGAAAATAATCCATTTTCAAGCTGTACCAGAATACCAGCTTCTTTCTCCCCTCTTCCCTCCAGTTAGAAGACTTAGTGTCTTTAGTTTTACCAAAGAGGAATCAAACCAAAATGAAAGATTGGCAATTGGATGGGTGGAGGAATAGCAAACAGGTTAAAAATCCAGGTGGCTATCATGGAGGGGAAAAGAAAAGAGAAAGTCACAGGGCAAAAATGTTCTAGACAGACCACAATGAGAAGTTCAACAGGTAGAAATGAGGGAGGGATGGAGGCAAGTTTCTAATAAAATAGCAAATGAAAAGCACTGTATCGACCAGATGAGCTTGTAGGATAAACTGTGTAGGAAAGCTTTTCTCAATTTTCCAAATATCTCAGAGCCCTAGTCAGACAGAACTACTCATTCCAACCACAAATGCCTCCTTTTTTACATTCTGATGACTATTGTCTACATTCTTGGCCAATCAACAGAAAAAGAGTTTGGAAGTAAACCTTGTTAGGCCTTCCCTTCCCTAGGGAATTAATATTAGCAGCTATTAATCAATTATACATTCATCAGAATATTTCTATGTGTAGGTTAGATTTAGTGTGTACATGCTAGCATAGATTTAAACAATTTATCAGAAGAAAATAAACATCCTAAAAGGATAATTCAGAGACATGAGATTCTGGGAGACTTTTATTTAGAATATAGTTTATGAATACAGTTTATGGTATTTTATAATTTTCTATCAAAAATAAGCTATTTTTCAGGTAAACATTCTTTAGAAAAGAAAAAAAAATATGGTCAAATTATCAAATTTCTAAGTAGTAACATACAGATAAGATTTTGCATAATACAAAGAAAATTAAATGTGTTTCAATGTTTTTCACCAAAATATAATCAACAGAACCATCAAGAATTATCTCCAAGTTCCCAAAACAATGATTGTTCTGTTGTCTTTTCTCACAAAACATATTCCAAGTAAGATGGCTGCCTTAGGAATTCTGCACGTCATTATTCAAAAACCAAAGTGTAACTTAGTCTGGATGCCTGAGCCAGAATACTCTGAAGTGTGCAATGAGAGTTTTTAAACACCAAAGCATTTCAGGCATAATTAAAAGGCAAAAAAACAAATTGGAAAAGATTTCACAGTGAAGAATGCAGAAATATGATCATTCAAATAGCCATTAGTAACAGACTGTTGGTTTTTAGTGGAGCCCATTTTTGGTCACAATAAAGGTCAATAAATGTTTCCCAGCTTCCTTTACAACTAGGAGTGAACCTATAGCCCAGATATACCAGGAACTACTGTGTGGTAAAAGTTGTTAAAGAAGGTGACTTTGCTGGAAAGTACTATATTTTGTCTTTCTATTTTATTTTATTTTATTATTTTATTCTCTCTTCTTGCTGTATTACAGAAATCATACATGAAACTCTAGCAACCATGTTATATATCAGGGAAATTCAGATCTGATTCCAGTACTATGGAGTAGAAAAACTGAAAGTTCCTTAATAACTGTGGAACTACCATCCTACCCTGAAATCTCAATCTCCAGTATTATTTTAGATGAGAGAATTAACCACTGTATGTTTAAGCCACTTTAGGGAGGTCTCTGTTACTTACAGCTGAAGATAATTCCTAATTCATATGGTGAAGAAAGGTCAACAATACAAGCTGTGGCTCTTTGATTATAAACAACATGAATTGACCCTAGTGAATATAAACAAAATAGAAATTTATTGAAAGATAACTTGACTGTTCACAGAATCAAAGGAAAATATAAAATGAAGACAAGAAAAAAATAGCTGCAAAGACTTATGGAAACTTCTTTTGGGCCACTGTCATCAGAACTACTCAGTCCTGAATTATGTGCATTCTGTAACAACTCCACTCCAGATTCAAATGCCCAGAAGTGAGAGATTCTGACCAGATTAAATGATAGTTCATCCTTTAGTAAGGGAAAATAGGTGGCAGTTGAGACATGGTGATTGACAGTCTCAATAGGACTTCGTAGAATGGGGAAAATGCAGCTCTCATGGTGTCATTACTCAGATAAATACAGAGGATGTTAAGAAGGAAAAGGAAAGTAAGAATAAAACTCACCCTTCATCTACTAAGTGGGTACACTCACACACTTGCAAACTTTCAAACTAGACACAATTAAAAGTGCTCCTACATTACATAAATATTATGTCTCCTGTATTAACACACATATACACACATGCACACACACTGAATTAGAGAGGCAGCACCATACATTCTTCACTGGTTCAAAGGATTTATTCCATACACACTATTAACTTCATGGTTTCTTTTTTTCCAATTAAGCTTAGCTCCTTAGAAGTAATACCATTATTTTATGTGAGCCACACCCATATGATTAAAGGAACACCCTTGAAGCTAAAGATAGTGGTTGACAATCAAGCTTAGTGAAAGATGAAGGGAGGGAGGAGATAAAAGTTAGGATTTATATTCCATTGCGTACCTTGTGGTGGTTGCCCCATATGATAAAGGCCGCATAGCTCCTATTAAGATTTCCTTTCCTGTAGGAACAGCTACTTTCTCAGGATTTGGGCAGGTACTTACTCACTTTTGCTCCTTCTAATCTCAAGTGATAATAACTCCCTATCTTTGTTTTCCTAGGCCATCTTCCTATCATTTGTTGGGTTTGCTTAACCATGCCTTCCAGAAATCTAGAAATAGTTTGTTTATTAAATACTGCTCTTTTTTTTTTTTTCATTTAAGGGTCAGCAAGTACCTAGACTAAGAAAGAGAGAGAAAAATGAGGAACAATGTTCTTTGCTTTGAGGGAAAATTCTAGTATTGCCCAGATATATCAATCCCCAATTATTTCAAAGAAAGGCAGGGCTTTAATATTCCTTGGATTTATTCTTCACTCTGACACATATGTGTCTTGCCATCGTCACTTTGGAATTTTCTTCTTGATCTGCTGGTTCTATCATATTCTGCTCACAATAAAGTTACAGTGTGGTATCTTAGCATGATGGCCTTGGAGATGATGAAGTTGTCAATTACTTTCAAGATCATACTACGTCACAGATACGAAATGTCATCTATCCTTAAAGAAGAATGTAAAGATTAATTTCTGGTATCTTTTTGCTAGAATGCAGGGGATTTTTTTTAAAGGATGCAAAAACAAGTTTATGGGCACAAAACTGCTTCCCAAATGCCAGAGGTTTATCACATTATCCAAGAAAAGAGAGCACATTTGGAATAGCAGCTACAATTGGAGTCAGTACTGATTAATTTTCTTATAATCTATTATTATTTTCCATAGTTCAAACCAGGGGAATAAATGGGTACACGATAAGCATCTCCATAGCTGCATTATTGAAAACTTTAACCATGGAGTTAGTCTCTACAATTACCACAGGCATGCATTATTCCTGTTGGATTGTTGTTTTAGTAAACAGGACAAGTTCTAATTGTTTCCACTTGGCTTTTCCTGCTGATGTGGGATTCTGCCAGGTTCAAAGCTTATTTATTCAAATTTTGCAATCAGGAAAAATGAAACAGCCAGAGTATTGGTATAAAGTCTGTAGCAATTTAAACCATGTTACAATGTAAAAAGCTCAGCTGCAAATAACAGCAAAACAACAAAATAAAAACTTAAGGTGTTTAGAAAGATGAGCATTTTATTTTTTCTTTCTTTTGTAATAAAATTTGGAAAGTAGTCAGTCCACCGAGGATTTGATTGTTTCAGATTTATCAGAGGGCCAAGCTGTTATTTCTCTATCATTCCAGCTCTTGACTTAACTTCCTTTTTCTACATTCCCAAGGCTTCTGGATCTCTAGAAACTCCAATACTTTGACAGCCCCTACTCTAAATTTTTTGGATAATCTCATAGTCTCTGACAAACAAGAATCTTACCGAATCATCTAGTGTTCCAATACCTCCAAATGGCTGTCTTCAGTAACATTTGTTACCTGATATCTGCCAATATATCATTTTCTGCTCAAACTGGATACAGTGGGTTTTTGGTTTGCTTCTGAAAATTCTATCAGTACACAGAATAACCTGATACCAAAACCTGACAAAGATTTTGGAAATAATAACTGTGCCAGTTTGAAACTGTTCCCCAGTAGAGCCATAATCTTTTAATCCAATCTTCTTGGGTGGAACCTTTGGATTGAGGGTTTCCATGGAGATGTGACCCACCCAACTTTGGTGAGACCTTTTGATTAAATTATTTCCAGGGAGGTGTGGGCCCCTCCCATTCAGGGTGAGTCTTGATTAGATCTCTAGAGTTCTTCAAGAGAGTTCAATAGAGAGAAGATACTCAGAGAATCTGAGAGAGACATTTTGGAGAGAAGCTAAGATATGTAATTCAGAGTTTGCCTCTGGGAGAAGCTATGAGCCAACACAGACCCAGATGCTTGGAGATGCTTGGAGATACAGACAGAAGGACATTTGGAGATGCTAAGCTAAGAGACGAAGCCCAGTGTTGTCCCTGGAGAAGCTAAGAGAGGATTCCCAGATGCTTAGAGAGAACCACTCCAGGAGAACCAAGCAGAGAGATGAGAGGAGCTGAGAGACAGAAGCCCAGAGACATTTTGGAGAAAGCCATTTTGAAACACAACCTGGGAGCAAAGATTCAGCGAATGCCAGCCATGTAAATTCCCAGCTGACAGAGGTGTTCTGGACGCCATTGGCCTTTCTTCAGTGAAGGTATCCTCTTGTTGATGCCTTAATTTGGACACTTTTATGGCTTTAAAACTGTAAATTTGTAACCTAATATATCCCCTTTATAAGAGCCAATCCACTTCTGATATTTTGCATAACAGCAGCTTTAGCAAACTGGAACAAAAACTGACTATCAATCTTAATTATTAGTATAAGTAAAAATATCTAAAGGAGAAAATAACTAAACTAACTTGGAATGATTGAAATCCTGTGCAGTCCAAATTTCAGGAATATAAGATGGCTCAATATTGGAATATATACAAACATAATTTGTCATCCTAATATTCCAAAGTGAAAAAAAAAGTGTTTGATACATGTTGAAAAAATGTATGATCAAATGATCAAGTTGAATATTGATTTCAGATGTTTCACCCCAAAAAGCAATGTGTTTTCTGTAATAATTATCAGCTAGCATCACATTTAAAACTGTAAGGCAGAAAGAAGTAAAACCAACTATTGAAAAATTTTGCAAATTATTGCAGATGAACAGATTTCAAATATGGAAAAATGAATGAGAACCCATTAAAAATTATCAAGTCAATAAGCAAGGATTAATAGTTTCCTTAAATAGCCAATTAGAAAATGTAACAACAGCAACAACATAATACCAATCACAGTTGCAATAGAACACAAGAAATAGATGTAGAATAAAATTAAATGTGAGCACTTTTATGGATAAAATTATAAAACTTTCCCTATATATATAAAACTGTATGTATACATAATTATGGAGCTGTCTATACACATACATGTGTGTATATATATATAGACAGAATAATGAGGTTAGAAATATTGTGTGATGTTAAAATGTATTATAAAGCTGTAGTAATTAATGGTTTTGACAGTTATGTATATAACTGAATCAGAATCCAAAATGCAGAAATAGACCCAAATATATATTGTGATTTGATATTAAAGGAAAGAAAGCACCTTAAATCAGGAAAAGAAATAGATTATTTGCCAATAGTTGGTGTTGTGACAAGCTACTAAACATTTCTCACCAAAAAAATTCCAGACAGAAAATATAAATGTAAGAATTTCAATCATAGAAAACTAGAAGAAAATACCACTTAGTTATTAGAACATGGGCTGTTAATGGGTATCTAAACCTGGGAACAAAATTAAAAATCTTGAATGAAAAAAAATGCTGATAGAATTAAAAGAAAATTCAAAAAGTGGTTTAATGTAAAATACAAATTACAAATAGGAGATGAATATTTGAAGACAAAAGATTAAGTCCTTTCTTAATTAAATGAGAAAAAAAAAACTCCATTTAAGAAAATGCTGTCAAAGGTAAGGAACATTTAATATGTACAAGAGTAGAAAAGACACTAAAATTTATGAAAATATGTTAAAAATCAATAGTAAATAAGTAAATGTATATTCAAACAACAATGATTATTTTTCAACAGTCAAAATAGTTGATATGCATTGGGGTGGGTGTAGGAAAGTTACGTACTCTCATAACTTTCAAATTGAGAAAGTAAACTGATGGGAACTTTCAGAACTGTAATTTGTTAATGTATATTGAAATTTTAAATGTGTATACCCTTTGACTCTGACAGTCCACCTCTATTAATTTTCCTAAGCAACTAAATAAACAAGTGTACAAAGATACATGCAATAGCATCTCATATTAGTAAAGACTGGAGAGAAAGCAAGTGTGACTCAACAAAGGAATTGTATAATTGTATATCCATACAATAAACACTCTGCCTTCATCATGAATCAAGATAAGTATTTCTATTGGTTGACATGGAAACAATGTCTAGACATATTGTTAAATGAAAAATATGGAGCTATGTAACTAAACAGTTTATCTTTAGGTGTTGAGATTATGAGTGATATTCACATTCTTTAATACATTTCATGTTTATTTATGTTTTATAAAGGTCATGCATATAATTTTATAATAATAAAAATAATGCTATTGCCATTGAGGAAAAAATTCATAATGTCAATACTTTTAACATCACATAATATTTAAAAATCCAATTTTAGCCATATTTGCTACTCAATTTGAAACATTATATTTTTTCAAATTCATACCATCTCATATGAATATGTAGTGAAATATTCCAAAAGCAAGCAATAAAAAAAAGCCATGAAAATATTTTCAGTAAGTTATACACTGACCAATACCTCTCATAATAAATAAAAAGAGAGAAATCATTGGTCATATCTGCTAAAACTCTTCAAATATACAATTTATCAGAATTCAGAAGAAAGGAGAATTTGAATAAAAACAAGAAAATGAGTGAGGCTCAGCAGCAAATCTTGAGATGTACATGTGTAAATTCTAAAACTTTGAGAAAATATTCTAAGAACTGAAAATAATTTTTTCTAACACTAATTTTCAGTTTGCAATCTCTGCAAACTCTTCCATTACATAGCTTTATATTTTTTTATCACTCTATATATTCATACAATGAAATGATTTGCAAAATACTTTTGCAAAATTACACGTGATATGCATTTTTGTGTCACTACATCCTGTAAATTAGGCTGCCCTGTTATTTTTATTAATTCAATTTTATTGAGATATATTCACATACCATGCAGTCATACAAAGCATACAATCACTTGTTCATAGCACCACCATATAGCAGTGCGTCCATCACCAAAATTGATTTTTGAACATTTTCATTACCACACACACAAAAGTAGTAAGAATAAAAATTAAAGTGAAAAAGAACAATTAAAGAAAAAAAGAACACTGAGTGCTTTTCTTCTACTCATCCATCCATACACTGGACAAAGGGGAGTGTGTTCCACATGGCTTTCCCGATTACATTGTCACCCCTCATAAGCTACATTTTTGTACAATCATCTTCAAGATTCAAGGGTTCTGGGTTGTAGTTTGATAGTTTCAGGTATTTACTGCTAGCTATTCCAATTTATTAGAACTTAAAAAAAAGGTTGTCTATATTGTGCGTAAGAGTGCCCACCAGAGTGACCTCTTGGCTCCTTTTGGAATCTCTCAGCCACTGAAGCTTATTTCATTTCACATTCCCTTTTTTGGTCAAGACGATATTCTCAATCTCACGATGCCAGGTCCATATTCCTCCCCAGGAGTCATAATTAATACCCCCATGTTTATAAAAATATCAAGTGATTGTTCTGGGACTAGATCCTATGAATCTTTATTTCCAAAATAACAGGAAACATTATTTATCGCTCACATTTAAAAAGATTGAGTGTGCCTGAAAACACCAGTGGAATGTCAACTGAATTTCATATATGAGTCAGCATATAGTGTATTCACTATACATTTTATAGAGTAGCCTTACGTTATTTGAAACTAAGTATTTTATACTGTATTTGAAACATGATTTAAAAGTAATATAGTTATTTTATTAGACATGGGTTTTTTCTATACTCGTCAATCTATTCATATTTACCAACATTCTATAATTATATTCTACAGTTTGGGAGTTGTTCCTTATAAAAGTCATTAAAGATTTCCATAACCCCAACCCCTATGAACTAGTCTGCAATTACAATATTGTGGATTTGTGTGTGTGTGTGTGTGATTTTGATGTATAATAAAAGGTTGCTGAAAGCCTCTGATGAATAGTTATCCAGTATTGCCCTAGGATACCCATAGAGACTTCTTGACATAGAAAGCTCTCAACAACACATTAAGTTTAAACAAACAGGCAGCCAAGTATCAGAATACAGAAGGAATATATACTAGTCATAAGGCTTTTAGGACTGGAGTGATGAAAAGTCTACCAATAATTTAATTATTTATGGCCCCAATTAACTGCAAGAAGAAATGTGAACATTTGTTTCCTTTCTCACTATAAATTCCAATACTTAGAAGCCCATTTTCTCTACAAGTCAAAAAAAGGGACAACACATCCCTGTTTTAGTGTTAATATATTTTAAAATAATTGAATATTTTTACTTAACTCATATTATTGTGAACAGGAAATGCATGAACATGGTACAAAATTCAAGGGTCCACAGTAAAAATACCTCTCCTTCCTGATACTTAGCTACCTATTTCTCCTCTCCAGAAGCAACTATGTTACCAAGAATGTCTATGCATAATTAGTCACATAAGTATTTTTTTTCTAAAAAGAAATAATCAATAGACTTCAGTCATTTCCAGGCCTATATTTTTTATTTTAAATTTCTAAATGCAGTTTTATTGAAATACATTCACATACCATACAGTCATCCAGCGTGTACAATCAGTTGTTCACAGTATCATCATAGAGTTGTGCATTCATCACCACAATCAATTTAACATTTCCATTACTCCAAAAAATAAAAATGAAAATAAGAATAAAAATAAAAGTACAAACGAACAACCAAAAACATCTCCTACTCCTTTCCCCCCCCATTTCCTTTACTTTTTGTCCCTCTTTTTATAAACTGGATAAAGGGATTATGAGCCACAAGGTTTTCACAATCACACAGTCACACCGTATAAGCTATAGAGTTATACAATTGTCTTCAAGAATCAAGGGTACTGGATTGCAGTTCAAAAGTTTCAGATATTTTCTCCTAGCTATTCTAATAAACTAAAACCTAAAAAGGGATATCTATATAATGCATAAGAGTTATCTCTAGAATGACATCTCAACTTCATCTGAAATCTCTCAGCCACTGAAACTTTATTTTGTATCATTTCTCTTTCCCTTTTGGTCAAGAAGTCCTTGTCAGCCTTATCCCTGGGAGTCATGTCCCACGTTGCCAGGGAGATTTACACCCCTGGAACCAGGCCTATATTTTAGTCATAGTAAGTAAACATTTCTCCAGGAAATTTCAAATTGTGGCTAAGGGAAGCAAGTCACTCTTGGTCATGGCTCCTCAATCACCCTACAAGAAAAGACCTTTCTCAACAGGGTCCACGGTACCAACTTCTTGGCAGCGTGCTCCACCATCACGTCCTTTCCAGTGGGCCTGCCCACTCTAGGTCATGACTCCTTTTCCCCATCCCTTAAGAGGAGACAATATCAAGGGCCAGGAGGACTTCAGCAGAAAAGTCTTGCTGCCAGGACTGTTGGCTGTTACCTCCTGGTTTTTTGTTGATTTGTTTTATTTTTATTTTTATTTATTAATAATTTCAAACCAACAGAAAAGTTACAAAAATAGTAAAATAAACTGCTTTACCCAAAGGTTTTGAGAGTAAATGGCAGAAATGACATCCTCATGATGAATGTTGAGGTAAATTTCAGTGAATTACGATTATCAACGAATACTTAGTATATTATTCCTAGAGACAAGGACATTCTCCTGTACCCATTGTAGAACCATCAAGATCAGGAAATTAGGATTCAGACATCACTACCATCTAACTCCTAGAGCCCATTCAAGGTCAGTCAGTTTTCCCAATTATGCTCTTTACAACCAAATGAGCTAATTCAAGACTGTACATTGCTTTTAGTTTTAATGTCTTTTTAGTCTCATTCAGTCAGGACAATACCTCAGGCTTTTGAAGACTGCAGGGTGTTATTTTTTATAATGTCTCTCCATTTGGGTTTGTCTAATATTTTCTCATGATTAGATTTGAGAGTCAGTTTATGCATTTTTGGCAGGAAGAGCACAGAAATGATGCTTTGTTCTTTTTATGGCAGCCTATCCAATGGGTCCCATTTTCTATTTTTCCTCAATACTGGTGGCATTAATTTTGATCACTTGATTAAAGTTGAGCCCGCCAGGTTTCTGCTCTATGGAGTTGTGCTTCATCACTTTTTAATAAATAAGTATTTAAAGGGAGCTACATTGACACCTATAAATATCCTGTTTCTCATAAAAATTTTACCTTCTAGTAATAGCATCCAGTGATATTTTGTGCTTGAAAAAGTATCATTATTGTGGTTGATGAATAGAGATTTTCTACTTTTACCATTGTTTCTATATTTACTGGCATTATTCTGTAAGACAGAAATATCTCTTCTCTTTATATATTTATTTCAGAATGCACACATGGATTCACATTGTATTCAATAAATTATAATCCATTACTACTATTTTTTATTTTGATGCTCAAGTTTTCCCAGATTTAGCCAGGAAGATCCCATTTAAGTTAGCTTCCTTGTTCTTTGACACCTCCCATCATTCTTTGAACATTCCTTTCCTGTCTGACACAAAATATTTGAGGCATATCTTGAATTTTCCCTGCTCTAGCCATAGATTCAGCCATTTGTCCTATAAGCTCTTGTTCCTTTCATTGAGGAATATAATTTAGAAAACAAAACGGGGGTTGGATGTACTCACTGCTATTATGATGTTACTGCTCCCAAGTCTTATAAGGGGACCTAGTCAGGAAATACAATTATTTACACACACACACACACTCATATATACGTATTTGCACACAGAGAATTAAATCTATATTTATTTTCATATTTATCTATCTATGTATCTATTTAAAACCATCTGTTTACATCCATACTCCCAATTCCAATCCAAATCCAACACTCCAGGATCCATTCTATATTTCCCTTTCCATTTTTATAAGTCCTACTCAGACAACAGGAAACATGGCTTTTATTATCACAATATAGCAACATATTGATCAATTATTCTGCATTTAACCACTCTGCTTATACCACAAGGCACAACTGACTTCCTCATTTAAAACACCTCTCTCCCCTCAGGAAAAACTACCTCATTCAGCTCCACCTACTGTATCTTGGGCTTGATTATTCGAGATGTTAGTAAGAACTGAAAATACACAACTTTTTGAGATACCTTGCAAAGATACCATTCTCTACTACTACAATTACCATGTGGTTTTTACTAAATCTGGTTTAAGCCTAGAGACCTGAAGTCCAACCTAATTATAGTATTTCTGGAGAAGAAATACAATAAGCAACCTAAAAACGATAAACACATTGAGGGGGTATGTTAAAGCTCTCGTTTATTGTGGAGTGTAGAAGTTTACTAAAAAAATTTATTATTTTTAAACAAGTATTAAAAGCAGCAAGAAAAAGCATAATGCCAGGTATATAGCATTGGAAACACAGAGAAGAGAAAATTAAAAGTTTGTATAACCCTTGCCCCACAAAATATATGCCAAAAAAAAAAAAAAAAAAAAAAAGCAGGTAAAATAGAAGGAGAAAGAAAATGAGGAAGTGTTGGGCTCGCTGACCTGGATTGTTGCTGATGTTCTCACAAACATTGAGGACTGACCGTGCTGAGCCCTTGTATCTTGGGGCTTGCCTTTACGGAGCTCATCACTGCAAAGGAGAGGCAAAACCTGCTTATAATTGTGACTGAATCTCCCCAAGTGCCTCTTTGTTGCTCAGATGTGGCCCTCTCCTCTCTCTCACTAAGCCACCTTGGCAGGTGAACTCACTGTCCTCCCCCCTACATGGGATCACACCCAGGTGTGTAAATCTCCCTGGCAACATGGAATATGACTCCTAGGGAAGAATCTAGACTTGGCATCATGGGATTGAGAACATCTTCTTGACCAAAAAGGGGATGCAAAATGAAACAAAGCTTCAGTGGCTGAGAGATTTCAAATGGAATCGAGAGGTCAGTCTGGTGGATGTTCTTATGCACTATATAGACAACACTTTTTAGGTTTTAATGTATTGGAAAGGCTAGAAGTAAATACCTGAAACTATCAAACTCCAACCCAGTAGCCTGGACTCTTGAAGACGATTGTATAACAATGTAGCTTACAAGGGGTGACAGTGTGACTGTGAAGACCTTGTGGATCACACTCCCTTTATCCAGTGTTTGGATGCATGAGTAGAAAAATGGAGACAAAAACTAAATGAAAAATAGGGTGGGATGAGGGGGATGATTTGGGTGTTCTTTTTTACTTTTATTTTTTATTCTGATTCTGATTCTTTCTGGTGTAAGTAAAATATTCAAAAATAGATTGGGGTGATGAATGCACAACTATATGATGTTGCTGTGAACAGTTGATTGTATACCGTGGATGATTGTATGGTATGTGAATACATCTCAATAAAACTGAATTTAATTAAAAAAATAGAAGGAGAAAGCAATAAATGGGAAACAGCTGCAAAGCATAAAAATTAGAATGTATAAAATAGATATGTGGTCATAAAACATTATCGGTGATTGACATCCTTCCTCTGCATCACCTGCTTTATAAGTTCAGTAACTTTATAATAATTCACAGCATACTCCTTTCATTAACCTTTGGAGTAATGAAACCTTGTACTGTAACTAATTTGGATACTGCACATATTGCTATTAGATGTCTTTATTTTATATTTTAAAATATATAAAGCAAAATCAGAAATAAAAGAAATTAACAAAAAACACAATTTGATGTGGGAAACTTTAACATAAAACTGCTCAGTCATGTTTCCATTTTCCCCTGAAGTTGAGGATCCTTTCTGTGCTATGATTCCAAGCAGGCAGAATAACAGAATTTCCAGGAAGAAGAATGGTTATCAGATATACGTATGCAGCTTTCACAATGCGATCTGATAGACAACTTTCAGGAGAAAGAGATGAGCAAGAGAGACAGAGAGAGACAAAGAGAGGATGTGACAGATTCCAGCCATTTCTGGATTTTACACATTAAATACAGTGTGGATGATCTTAGAGGCCCTGATTAAGTGGTAGGCAAAGGAAAATGTTCTGGGATAAAATAGTATTCTCCAGTCTAGACCAGCTCCAGGCCTATTCCATTAACCACCTTAATTCAAGCTATACCAGTTGCTTAGGAAGGTAGAACTGGCTTTTCATTTAGTAACCTCCTAGAGTGCTTCTACTTCTCTTTAAAGAGAAGAGTAACACAGAAAAGACTGTGACTCTGCAGGATTTCAAAGAAAAGTTTCTTTTACTGCCTTTCTTTCAGATAGGGGATTCCTTTTCTTCCCTACATATAAAAGAAACACAGGCAATTTGAACACCACCCTTGCTTAAGAATTGTTACTAGGATTTTACAGACCTTGTAAAGTATTGTCATTTAAATAATTATGATGTTCAATGTATTACAAAAAATAGAGACCTATATTCATTGCTAGAGAAAGCTTTCTCTTGTTCTGGAAAATATTAAGCTTATTAGACTTCTCCTTTTTTGCAAATCTTAAACGAAATTCTACTCTGGAAAGCAAATGTTTGTAGGCAAAAGGAATACAAGCCGCTAAACTGCTATACCTATTAATTTACAAGACATTTGTATTGAGAGCATAAACTTAGAATTATGTTTCCTTTAATATAATAACTTCCCCAATGCCATTTAGACTTCTCTTTGCTAGGTGTTTGCCTCTGTTCAAGAAATTACACACAGAAGGATGAGAGCAGGACAATGACAGAAAATACAAGGAGACCAGATTTAAAAAAAAAAAAAACATTAACGTACCTGCATTGATCTTATTAAAATCCACCTATGATGTAATTTTAATCGAAAATTGAAACCTGAAAAAGGACTAATGTGGATTATTGTGCTTTGATGAACTAGCCAAGATACCAAAACTGGGCCCTGGGTTAGGTTTTCCCCAAAGTGAGTCCATATATATTCCTATGATTTATCCTGAAATGAGAATAGATCAGGAAATTAAAAAAAAGAATGCTGACACATGAGGAAGAATAACTAAGAGGGCTGAGCCTGTGGACTCCACCATCAGAAATATTAGTCAAATGCTGCACTCAGATTGTTGGTCTAGTAAAAAATTACTTTAAAAGTCAACCTGTGATTTTCAAAAGCAGTCAGAGGATACCACGACTATTTTTTCTAAATAGTATATCTGTGAATTATTTCCAATCCTGAAGTAGAATTAATTGGTTCATTCACTCAATAAAATTTATTAAGTGTTTACTATATACCAAGCACTGTCTAAGGAACTACTGATAAAGCCATGCTAGAAAATACCAAACAAACACACAAAAACCCTGTCTTTTTGTCTGTTATGGAGATTGAAAAGATATGTATGTGTCCATGTGGCCAAAGCAGCCAATCTTTCACTAGGTTCAAGAGCGGCAGTAGTCTCATAAAAGCAAGAGATGACTATCACCTTTTTTAGGGCAAGAGCAAGAAGGCAAGGGAAGTCATATAAGGTTTGATCAGTAAAATGAGAGAAGGCACGAGATGCTCCCTTCTTCCAGATCTCAGAGAGTGGCATTTGGCGCCAGGAAGTTCTGCTGAACATGGTGCGTTGGAAGGAGCTTCCACCCTCACATTTTTCCCTTATTTAAGGAAAACGTGAAGAGTGGTATTGTCAGCCTGCACTGTAACTGTCTTCATGCCAGGAAGTTTGAATTTAAAGTATCAGCTGTTTTAAAATATTTTCTGGTGAATCTAAGTGCCCAGGAACACTTGGAGACCTTGGGGCCCCTGGGATTTTCCAGCTCCTCTGGTTAAGGTAGGCTTGCCAGATTTAGCAAATAAAATTAAAAGATGCTCAGTTAATACTGAAATTCAGATAAACAATGTATTTTTGTATAAATATACACCACGCAATAAATGAGACATTCTTTTCCTAAATTATTATTCATTGTTTATCTGAAATGCAAATTTAACTGGACAACCTATACTTTACGTGGTAACTGTACTACAAGGTGCTAGTCCGATGGGTGTGGTCCCCTCCTGCTGAAAGAAAGAAGAGCCTCGATCCCTGCTGGACCATTGTCCAGGTAATGTAGAAAGAGCATCTCAGTGGACAATTTTTCTAATATTAAGCCTAAGATTTTCACATATTCTTCCCTCTCTAAAATATGTATGATTTCGTATGTTTCTATCTTGCTAGCTGTATCTGTTATGGGTACAAGTCTCTCCCCACAAACCCAATTTTGTAAGAAATATAACTATATTAGTATATAGCTCAGTGTAAGTTTTTTTGCTTTGTTTTGTTTTTATTTAAATCACCTTGCCAACATTGAAGAAAAAGAATCTCTATTAATCCATGACCCAAATATGAAATATGGTTTCATATTTATAAGTGTTATGGAGAACAATGAGTGTGAGTGTGACAGATCCATTTTTACCTGTGAAACATACACCCCCATCCCCCTGCACCTCCAACTCTTAATCTTTTCTTCTTGACGGACTTCACTTCTGTTTCCAGAGGTCAATAATGCCAGGAAGTAGTTTTGCAGCCTGCATTCAGCTAGTTGTAGGAATGTCATCTGGAATACAAATCGGGACACTGCATTAGGAATCCTAAGCAAAGTTTTCCCTCACTAATAAAAAGAGACTTTCAAAGAGAAAATACCCTCCCTTTCTTTGGCAGCAGTGAAGTAAGGAGGATACCAAGATCTGTGTTAGCATTTCTATGATCCTGGAGGAAAAGACAGAAAACAAAAGACAGCAAGCTGAAGTTAAGGGAGAGGAATATGGAAAGCTCCAGGGTCCTTGATGATAAATGATGATATCATTGTTACTGCTAAATTAGTCTGAAACCCTTGAGCTTCTGTTAAGTGAGGTAAAGAATGCCCTTACTGCTTAGTCATTGTTATTTGGATTGTTCGTTACTTGCTGCTGAAAGTGTGCCATCTGGCTCTCATCATCATCTGTCCATGATGGTGTTTACACAAGCATTCATCATCTGGTCTTATCCTTGGTCCTCAGCACATGGGTTGTCACTGAATCATCCCTCATTTCAATCCTCCAAGTCCCAGTGAAGGAAATCATTCTTATGCTCCTGCCCAGGAAACTCTATGATGTCGTTTAAGGCCATCTGCTTAGATTCATCATACAGCCTTTCAATTTTTCTTGGGTTGCAGAGTCCTTCCTTCTCCTCCTACTTCTACCTATTTAATCTGTTATGAGAATGTGTAAAATTTGGGGGAATATTTTCATCTCTCTTGGACTTGAAAAATGGAACAGGAAAACAGAAACTTCTTTCTCAGAGAATTGCTTCTATCTACCTGTTACCTCTTTCATGCCCACTTCTTTTATCATCAATTTAGAGATGATTTTCTCCAGTCTGAAGGGGCAGTGCAATCCCTGTTTCTTCACGTACCTCTCCAAAAGGTGATTGTTTATGCCCTGAATCCTTTCTACTCTCCTCAAGGCCTACTCATGTAAAATTGAAAAGTCAGAAGAGATGGCTACAGGCTAACATGTCTTTCCCTGGGGCAGTCAAAGAACACTTTATGTGCTATTGAAATAGGTAAGGGAGGAAGAAGGATCAAAATATATTAGAAAAAAAAGTTTTATTTGTATTTCAGACATATGAAACTGATAAATATATTTATTCATAAGGTATAGGTTTATTCTCTCATTCTCAACAGATTATTTTGTTGTCTTCATTAGTCCCAGTGCATGTGGGTGGGAGGGTGGTAGGCAGAAGGGGAGATACTTCAGCTATATTTGTTTGGAAATGGAAAGTTCTCTCTATTTATTGCAGTTAGTTTCTGGTGCCAAGAGTAACCAAAATTGGTTATATATTCAGTCATACTGAATATTGCCTATATAAGACTTTTTCAGTCTGTTTATCTTTCAGATTAAATACATGCTCCTCTCTGCTGAAAAGACTAACCCTAGAGGCATTTTATAAGGCATTTGTTAGAGTCTTCTGAGACTGGGCCCCTATATCTGAATAATAGATGGCTAGAATTAGGGGAAATGTAATTCCCAAGTTTTACAGGATGGAGCAACCTTTCATGGGGGCAGGGTGGTGGTTAGGGACTCATCTTTTGGGGCAAGTAGGGGTGTGGTTATCACATAAATGTGATTTTGGTTCTATGAATGAAAAAGAACATTGTTTTTCTGGAAAGCAGGCTTTGAAACAATTGCAAATTGCTCTGTGTATTAATGCCTAGAACTGTTTTTTGGGGGGCAGAGTTGCCTCCTTCCAGAAAGATCATATTGATGTTGAAGTCCATACTGTCATGCAAGGCATGGAAGGGTGTTTTTTTCCTCACCTTTCAGAAAAAGGAGATTTGAAGTGCTGGGCACAATAAGAACACGAGATTAAAGAATCTGATTCAGGTAAATTTAAACTTACTCCCATAACTGAGCAACAGCCAGGAGTCAAAGAAAAGAAAGGTCAATAGAAAATCCTACGTAGCTGATTGATTCTAGGAGACACATTCAGTTTTATGTTTTGGTTATTCTTAAAAATTTCTGCACTGCATCCTCTTTTGTACTCTTCAAGTTCTTAATAAAGTATTGTTGGACTTTAACATTGGTCTTACCTGTGTCAGAGGGTTTAAGTAGGGTTAATAGGGTTACATCACTATTTTCAGCCTTAGTGGAACAGAGAGAACTCCACTAGCCAGGACACCATTTAGTAAATAATAAGTGATGACCTGAAAAGTGTAGAGCAGACTTCTATTGTGGCTGGCTGGCTAGGCTTACAAGTAAAAACCACTGAGGGTTAGTAGAGCATTCGAGAATTCCTTAGGGAGGGTACACATAAAAAGCAGGATTTATTTCTATTATAGATAATAAGGATTTATATAGTGTCATTATTGTGGCTGATATTTTAGATGGTGTTCTGGTTTGCTAAGGCTGCCATTTTGTAAAATACCAGAAATAGATTGGCTTTTATAAAGGGGGTTAATTTGGTTACAAAGTTACAGTCATAAGGCCATAAAATGTCCAAGGTAAGGCATCAACAATAGGGTACCTTCACTGACGGATAGCTGATAGCATCCAGAAAACCTCTCTTAGCTGGGAAGGCACATGGCTGCCATCTTCTTCCTTTGCTCCCAGGTTGTGTTTCAAAATGGCATTCTCCAAAATGTCTCTTTTAGCTTCAGCTCTTCTCCAAAATGTCACTCTCAGTTGCTCTTTTGTCCCTCTGTTTGTGAGCAATTTTTATAGGACTCCAGTGGACTAATCAAGAGCCACCCTGAATGGGTGGGGCCCATATCTCCAGGGAAATAATCCAATCAAATGTCTCACCCATGGTTGATTGAGTCACATCTTCATGGAGACACTCAGTCAAAGAATTCTAACCTACTCAACACTAATACGTCTGCCCCCACAAGATTGCATCAAAGAATATAGCTTTTTCTGGGGGACATAATATATGCAAATTGGCACAGATGGCCTAGTCACCATTGGTTTTCTCTTTCTTCTTGTTCAACAAAACTGATTTTGACCAGGGAACTTACTTCTTCAACATATCCGTGGACTCTACTAAATCAAGCATGGCAATTCTAATACTCCTTAAAATATTTAGAAACTAGTACTGCAAAGGTATCCACCAATACAAATGGAGGCCTACTCTAATACTGGAGGGGAGCTCTGGAGGCCCCTTGCTATGTGGGGCTGAATGCTGGAGGTGTGAAGAGGTACATATGAAGAGCTGCTATGCCTAGAGCGGTAAGAGGCTGCTGTGTCAATATTGTTGTAACAAACCAAAAGCAGATCGAAATCGAAAGTAAAGCAGGTTCTTACACGACTTAAGGTTAAATGCTCAGTGCAATTTATTTGCTCGCTTAATTGCAGCTTCCAATTAAGCTGGTTATCTAGTGCTAAATAACCAGGTCAGGGTATAAAATACATTTACTGGTGGAGGATATCAAAGAAAGTCCATATCATTTCTTCGCACAAATATCTGGCTATTACTTACTACAAAAACATGTTTTTCACATTGTAGTTGACATCAATATGTTTACAATATTTCTGTATTTTCCTCAATTTGTTAACATTCTATTTTGTGGTCAAAACATGTTTACAAGTTTTGGGGATTCAAGATCATGAATAGCATTTCATAACACAACAGGGGTACTAGGTGGACTTGAGTAAGCAGCTATTTGGCAAGTAATCCATAACTATTTTACTATTTTAACAAGTGGAACAGTCTCATATTGGTGCAAATCAGCTAAATATTAGCTTCGTTCAATTCCCCTTGCCAGGGTATAGTCAGTTGTTAAAGTTCTAGCTAATGAGGTGTGAGGGAGGTGCTGTAAGGGGCCTCTGGGAAAAGTTTCCTACAGTGATGAAAAGAAACACACAACAATATACCACCACCACCACCACCCCCGACACACACACACACACACACACACACACACACACGCTTATGCTGGACATTGTTGTGTCTTCATGTACTGCCTCAAACTGTGGCAGCTATTTTGTGACTGTGAGAGGAGACAGTCAAGGTTAAAGCTGATACCCAAAGCTGATATAGTATAAAAAGGGAAAGAATTTGCATCCTTAATGATGCAAATTGGAATGTAGACTCTAATAAGCCTGTAGGTACTCACCCAATCTTATGAATTTCTGTGTAATAGTATATATAGATATTTTCTTTTTGGTTGAAACCACTTAAATATATATCTGTGTGTATGTGTATGTGTATGTGTTTTTTTCTGCTCCTTGCTGCCTAGCCTATTTCCTCATTAAAATAATATAATAGAAAAAGATGAAAGAAAGTTTGGAGAATGAGGTTACAAAGTTCTATTTTGTAGCCAAGTGAGGCTTAGAGAATTGGTGACATTGTACTGAGTTATACCTGGAGGAACACAACACACCACAACTTTCCCTATAGTATATCAAATCATATATATTCATAATGGAAATTTTATTAACAATGACTAAGCATTCCTATATTATAAATAAAAATAAGTACTTGATCCTTAACATGTAACCATGGGTCAAGAGTTGTGTGAGGAATATATCTCATTTTTAGTCTGTTATTTTAAGACTCAAATTTTCCACCTGAAGCAAAATCTACTATTTCAGCTAATATTTTTAAACCTCAATGGTTCACACTTTTATTTTCAAAGAGAAGAAATGATAACTGATATTATATATAATTTAATGTTTATCAATTTAGCAAATTGTAAAGACTTTCAGGAAGTATTCTGTAGAATAAGTAAGAAAAATCCTTTAAATAGTACTTTACTTAATAGAACAAATCACATAAAATGTTCAAGCATATTTTCTTAATTACTTAATTGTTATTTAGGTAATCAGAAGAAAATATTTTGTCATATTAAGTATCAAATCTTTTAAAAAATACATTCTTAATGTATTGTTTAAATTTTAATTTTTGAACTTCATTCAATTTTAACAATATTTAATTTTTAAAAGGACAGACAGAATACTCTGTGACAAGAGGAAAATAAAAAAAGAATGGCTGGTTATTCAACTCTCCATTAACCCAAACAAAACAGGCTAAACATGCATATTTGCTAAAACAAAGAATAAAATAAATTACTACATAATAATACTATACGTGTAAGAATTTAGAGTGAGTGTTTGCTGGCAATGCAAATAATCAGAGAATCCCTGAATTAAAAATAGTTTAAGAACAACATACATAATTATTCTCTAATAAATAATTGTGGATGTTTATGCATAGAAAATACTAAATATCATACACAGACTCATTTAAACATGTAAAAAGCTGTGGATGAATAACTGTGGCTTTTTCTCAGAATACTGACTCCTCCAACAATCTTCACCTATCACCCCTATTAAATTGCAACTAACATATGTATGTTCCTGACCACAGAGCCAAGAAAAAATTCTGGATAAGTGTTTAGTGATCCTTTGCTTCCTTCTGCCTCTTTCTAGAATAGTTCCTCCTATAGAAAAAGTCATTCAAATACGCTTCTGATGACACTGGAAGTCTTGGTGGTCAGATAAACCTTTGATATTTATTATTTTTGCTATGTAATGCTATGCCTTTATAAATTTTCCTCTTAGTTGAAGTCTCTTTGAGTATTTTTCATTCCTTTCATTTGATGTCTGGAACTTCCTGGTAACTATTTTAGCTCTTGTCTCCTTGAGAACACATACAGAATAAGAAATTCCATGCCAGGATTGTGTTGAATTTCCCAGAAACTATTCTGCACTAAAATGCCTAAAACATCTTTTGATAATCCTTTAGCTAGTGCTGATTCCTCTCTTCTGAGAATTACTTCTGATTCGGTTTTATATTTGATTCTGATTTACATTTGCAAACACCACATGGATTATGTGTGATTTGTTGATTTTTTAAAAATGTTTAATATATAATTAGGCCACATTTCATGTTCTGTCCAGCTCAAACACTTACTCCTTCTACAATTGGTAAATAGCTGCTTTTTCCCTTGGGTCTAGCTCAAAAATCTGGTGTGGTTTTTGACTCCTCTTTTTCTCTCATATTACACATGCAATACTGTGGGCTCTACCTTCAAACAGATCCAGATGCTGATACCTGAAATCACCACCCAATCACCACCCCCCAGAACACAGAGCACCATGGGTTGTGGGATTAGCTCTCTAATCTCCTGGTTTGCATACCTACCCTTTACAGACTTTGTTCAATGTGGTAACTAGAATAATCCTTTCGAAACTTAAATCAGGTCACCTTACTTTTCAATACAAAGCCCTTCAACAGCTTCATATCACACAAATTAAAACAGAGTAACTTTGCACTGCTCTATAAGGTTAACTTTGACTTACCTCCTTCTACTGTCTCTCCCTCTCCCCTCCCCCGCTCTTTCTCTCTCCTTTGCTCTGTCGGGCCCCACCCTCCTTGCAGTGGCTCAAGACAACCCAGCACATTCCATATGTGAGGGTCTTTGCACTTGCTCACCCCCAGGAAAGCCACAAAGTCCACTCCTTCTTCTCTAATGTCTCCTTTTCAGTGAGGCCTTCCCCGACTACACAATAGCAAAAGGAAATTCACACTTCCCATTTTTTTTGCCCTGATTTATTTTCTCCAAAACATTTACCATATGACACCTTATATATTTTCTTGTTTCCCTGTTATATTATTTGTCTTCCTCCATTAAAAATGCAACTTCCATGAGGGCAGTTATTGTTATTGTTATTTGTATTATTTTTCTGGTGCATGTAGTAGGCACTCAATGATTATTTGTTGAATAAATGTTGCAAAAGCTGAAAAACAGTATTTTTTCCTGACTGACACTTAGATTCAGTGAACAATTGGGTCTCTTTCAGGAGCATCCTCATTATATATCAAAAGCATTAAATTATCACATCTTTCTCTTCGTGAATTTTACAGCTGTGTTATCACAAAATGTCTAGGGCTTTTTGTTGCTGTGGCTGCTGTTATTGTTAATGTGTGTATGAATAACATCGTATAAATTATGAGAATAAAATATATAACTATTGTTTTACTAAAGGAAATAAATGCAAATATAATGCGGTACTTCAGTGAGTTACAAATATATTGTCACTGTAATATGAAGATAAATGCACATGTTGCATAATGATTTGCAATAAAACATTTAAAAACAGCATCAAACAAAAAAGAAGCTGATCTCTGTAATGTCAGGCTGCATCACATTATGCAGTATCAACAACACTGGAAATTCAAAGTAGCATATTATGTGGCTTATCTTATTTATAAAACATTCAAAGACATTTGGTTTCCTTAGAGTGCAAGTAATTGCTCCCAATGAGGGGCAATGGAGCTATCTCAGTCTCCTAATATTAAGTATCTAGATTTATCAATTTTCCTTAGATGGTCCTTAAGATTAGCAATGTGTTCCAGTCTCTGACCCCAAAGAAAGAGCCTCATTTGATCTTGAATGGAAGAGGTGCAAGATTGAGAGAAATAATCTGGCCTATTCTGAAAAACATAGGGAAGGATGATTGTGACTTGGGCCATTGAAAGGGGTAATATCTTACAGAAAACATCGTTAGCAAAAACTCAGTTATTTACTGTCATTTAAAGCATATATGCTGATTTTTTTTCTCATTACAATAGTGATTCATGTTTAATATGGTAGGAACAGGAAGGCAAGGAGGAAATAAGAATCATCCCACCCAAGTATAAACATTGTTGACCATTGGGCAAATATCCTTCTAGTTATGGGGGCAGAAAAGAATAGTCATAATGTACACATAGTTTTTTTAATGCAATTTTGAGACTTATTCACATACCATATGATCATCCAAAATATGGAATCAATTGTTCACAGTATCATCATATAGTTGTGCACTCATCACAATCATTTTTTTTAACATTTTCATTACTCCAAAAAATAAAACTAAAAATAAGAATAAAAATAAAAATAAAAGTAAAAAGGAACACCCAAAACATCTCATACTAATTTTTCCCCTTTTTTCTACTCACATGTTCATACACCGGATAAAGGGAATGTGAGCCACATTTTCCCAATCATACAGTCACACCATATAAGCTACATAGTTATACAATCATCTTCAAGAATCAAGGATACTGGATTGCAGTTCAACAGTTTCAGGTACTTCCTTCTAGCTATTCTGAAACATTAAAAACTAAAAAGGGATATCTATATAATGCATATGAATAACCTCCAGAATAACCTGTCAACTCTATTTGAAATCTCTCAGCCACTGAAACTTTATTTTGTTTCATTTCTCTTCCCCCCTGTTGTCCAAGAAGGCTTTCTCAATCCCATGATGCCAGGGCCAACCTCATCCCCACAAGTTATGTCCCATGTTGCCAGGAGACCTACACCGCTGGGACTTATGTCCCACATAGGGAAGAGGGCAGTGAGTTTACCTGCAGAATTCACTGAAAGAAGCCACATCTGAGCAACAAAGAGGTTCTCTGGGGGTGACTCGTAGGCACAATTATAAGTAGGCTTAGTACACATAGTTCTGTAACAGACTTTTATCATTTAACAATATAACAATATAGTAGAACCTTTTTGCATATCATCAAATTCTCTTTCTTAATTAATCATTGAACAATCCTTTACTAATTTCATGTGATTATGCCACAAGTTTCAGTAGTGTATAATAGTTTGGGGGTGTGAGAAGGGGGAGATAAGATGCCTACACTCATACATAGATTTTACCTGGATCTCTACATTGTTCTTTTAGGATTTTTCCACTACATTGAGGTATTTCATTACCAAGACTGTAATTATTTGTGCCCCACCCCCATCCCCAATACTAGCCATTTGGATTCTTACACTTAGAATTCCTCAGAAGTATAAACAATTCAGAATAGGACTGCTTAAACTATTTTAAAGAAAATGCTTACAGTTAATACCACCAGGCTTTATATTTCTCACATTCTCGGGCAATGGCTGAAATGAAAAGACTCCTCTCCTACATCTTTCCTCTTCCCACTGGTTTCTACCTGCCATCATGTTCTATGTTTCTACTCCCTGGGTAATATTCAAAACCCCCTCAAGGACAGATGACAAATCGCCATCCCAATAGCTCTTCTCTCCTTTCTAGTGGAATCCTGCTTTCGTAAGTCTGTCAATGGTCTTTGCTCAAATACAAAGCAAAGAACAAAAACAATAAAAAACTTTATTCTTTCCATCCTCCCTTGCAGCTGAGATTGCTCCCTAGAAATGAATGGAAGTCAGCCAGGATATTTGGAAATGTTTTGCTTTCTGATATAGGGGCCACCCTTTTTCTCCTTGGGGCTTCCTTTTTAATCTATCGTGTGTAGCCTGTATATAAGGCTGAAGGTCACCATAAGACAGGTCACGATGAGTATTATAGCACTCACTATGGGTAGTGGAGCAAGGAGAGAGAAGACTCTCACAAGGAGTTCATGAATCATCCCAAGGCTTCCTAGTTCTGACTTTCTTTTTATATTAGAAAAAATAAGTGTTGTTTATTTAAGCTACTTTTGTCTGTCACTTACTTCGTGCAGTCAAAGGCAATCCTTAACTGACATCTTGTCTTCTTCCAAACTCTGCTTTCTTTTTGAAATCCTATCCCACAGGTAAATACAAACAAACAAACAAAACCCCCATACATTGTCATAATTTTCTTCAAATAATCCCTTGTATTGTCTTTGTGATACCCAGATCTTACCACAAGTCTTATCTTTTCTGCAGCTTTCTTATTTTATTTTACCTCACCCCTCATATTTACTTTGGAGTCTAAGATGGAGAAAGCATCCATCTCTCAACTCAGTGCTCTTTCTACACTTGTGGTGTATCCAGCATGTGTAAAAATGTGTTCCATCCCTTAAGATGGTGCCTTTCAGTTGTTTCCACAACTATCCCGATTGCTGTTTCCTTCTGAATCTTTCTGTTCCATCCTGCTTTGCCTCTAATATATTGAAATAATCTTAATAACTACAATATTCATACAGATGACTATTATTCAAATTTCTTAAATTCTTGTTAAGTCCAGATGCTCATCCCCACTCTATTTCAACAGTTGATCCCGTGAATCCAGGTTTCATTGTAAATCTCTTCCTTAAGACTTCATCTATGAAGCTTGAAATTGAAGAATTCTTGCTCTGACTATAACCCTATAAACTTCATCTCTGTACACATCTTTTATCACATAGAATCCTTCATACTTTTGATCCTTCTAAAATCTTCTCCTCTTTCCATTTTCTCCCATTCTTATCTCTATGAGCCAATATTAAAATTACTCTTGTTGATATCATCAATTCCATTATTTTCAGTATCCTTTTGTGGAATCTCCTAGCAAACTTAACCTAAAATCAATACAACTGTATTGTTCCATTCTATATCCAGGATACTTCATGTTCCACCAAGAAAAGTACATAAGTGTGTTGGCTGGTGCTGTTACTAATTCATAACCTTAGACCATAACTGGACTTGAAAAACTACTTGTAATTCTTATACATAACCACCATCATATGGCTCTTTCATAGCATGAAAAGCAACAGGGGCAATTAATTCTGCTTGATCAAGAAATGAGCAGTGTTCAAAAGAAAGTATGTTTATCTTCATATACACTAAATAAATAGAAAGAAAAACTTTTCTGCAGTGATATAAATGCACATCTAGTTTAGAAACTGCTTGCCACCTAGAATATGCGTGGGAGGTCTGTTTACCACCTTAGGGAGTTTGGAGTTTTGTTTTACTATAATCGATAGGGAAAAGAAAAAAAAGTTAGTGAGCAGAGGAATAAAAAAAGACCATATGTGCATTTAAATAGCTTGAAAATATTATAAAATGCAAAAACAACACCCCACATGTAGGAGAGTAACCATAACCAGAATCTAAATACCAAAGTAGTCAGATTTTTGTAGGCTTTCTGAAAGATGCATTTTTACAAAAATTAGATCTTAATGCACCTAGTTTACACATTGTTTTTCTAATTTTTTTCCATATCAATATATCTTAGCTCTATTTATGCATTCAAAATTATCATATTCATTGTATTCTCAATGTGACACTATTCCATAATATTCATGTTTGAAATAAAGTTAAAGTCTACTTTTGAGTTTAGGTGGTCCCAAGTTATTGATATTAGGAATAATGCTTAAGAAATATCCTTGTACATATACAATTGTGTGCATTATTATTTGCTTAGAATTAATACATTTATTCTGTTTAGAATAAGTTTCTAGTAATAATATCCCATTCTTTTAATACTTATTAAAAAAATTCTCCAGAAATTTTGAAATAACATATTATATAATATGAATTGGAAAATTCAGTATTGTTAAAACATCTTCCCAAATTGATTTACACTTTCAATGCAATTGCAATAACATTTCAAGTTCTAATGTTTTCTAGAAATTGACAAGATGATTTTAAAATTTATTTGGATAGACAAAAGACTAAGAAGAGCCAAAATAGCTTAGAGAAAAGAACAACAAATTTGGAGGACTTCAAGATTTACTATAAAGTTACAGCAATCCAGATAGTGTGATATTGGCAAAAGAATAGACAAATAGATCAATGGAGCAGAATAGAGAGTCCAGAAATAGACCCACATATAGATGGTCTATCGATTTTCAAGGTTGCCCAAACAATTCAAAGGACAACAGAAAATCTCTTCACCAAATGGTGCTGGAATAACTAAATATCAACACAGGGTAAAAAAAATGCCAATTTCTGATACACACCATGCACCTAATTCAATTTTAGATGAATCAGAGTCTTAAATGTAGGACTAAAAATACAATATTTTAGGAAAATAACTTCATAACCTCTAGATGGGCAAATATATTCTTAGTCTGATCAAAGAAAGCAATAACCATAAAAAAAAATGATAAATTAGACTTCATCAAATTTAATAGTTTCTCCTCATGAAAAGAAACCATAAATGAAATGAATAGATATCCTACGGACTGGGAAAGTACTCGTAGCCAAAATATATTAAGAATGCATAGAAAAAGACCAATAACTGAATAAAAAGACCAGGCAAAAGATTTTAATGAATATTTGACAAAAAAAAATATATGAAAACAGTAAGAAAAAGTTATCAAAACATTATTCATCAGGCAAATGTAAATTTTAAAAGCACAAGGAGGCACCAAATCACAACTACTCAATATAAAGATCGACACACCAGATACTGTAAAAGATGTAGAATGACTACTCTGACCCTCATATATTGACGTTGAAAGTCTAAAATGTTACAATCACTTTGGAAAACTGTTTTGTTAAATCTTAAACATTCATTTACTCTATAACCCAGAATTTCCACTCCTAGATATTTATCTAAGAAAACTGAAAACATACCCACATAGCAACATTATTGATAATAGTCAAACAATAGAAAAAACCTGGATGTAAATCATTAGAAATTGGATAAACTATTCCATAGTCATACAATTAGTACTTCTCAGCAGTAAAAAAAGTGAACTCCTGAAACACATGACATGATTGAATCTTAAAGAAATCTGCTGAGTCAAAGAAGCCAGACATGAAAAGTTGTACAGTGTATGATTCCATTTATATCAAATTCTAGAATAAGGTAAACTAATCCATGGTGATAGAAATGAGATCAGTGACTGCTCTGGCAAGGGATGGAGTAAAATTGACTTGGATGGGGCAAAGAGTTACCTTCTGGAGTGATGAAATGCTCTTCAACTTGATAACAGCATGTACCAAAGGTACAATATCAAAGGTCATTTGCTTAACAGTTTGTGCTGATAATCAGTTCCCCTGTTTTACCCATTTTTTGGAAAAAACATGAATTTTAATAATTTTAATATAGTAATCCCACTGTGTTGCTACATGAGCTAATAGATATTAAATAGCTAATTAATACATAATAAGACCTTAACAAGTCCATAATGAGCCCACAATATATGCTAGCTATTACTACTTTTTCCTTCATTAAGCATTGAAGAAATCAAAGCACAGTGAATTTAGGAAACATGTATAGCAATTATTTACCAATTTTTTCATGCTATATTATACAATTCCATTTCTATTTAGTGGTAATTCCTCTTTGAGTGGAGTGTGGCTAGAAAGAATTGCCCTATTTCTTATTGTGGAAGACAAGTTGTTGATGATCTCTTCCTCCTCCCTTCCTGGAATCCTGGGCATGTGACCTAGACTTTACTAACTGATTGGAGCTTGTAAGCATATGATTCAAGCACCAATTCAACTAATTCATAACCCCATTTTCCAGCCATTGCTTCAAGTGGTATTAATGGTGTCAGTGGTGGAGACAATGGTTTCTAGCAAAGTTACTGAGTTTATTGGTGGCAGCTGCAGCTATTCCAGATTTCATAAAATTGCATTAATCTACAGTATTTTTTGTTTCCATGCTGTGCCAGTTTGAATGTATTATGTCCCCCAGAAAAAGCCATATTCTTCGATGCAGTCTTGTGGGGCAGACATTTTGGTGCTGATTAGATTTGCATGGAAATATGCCCCACCCAACTGTAGGTGATAACTGATGAGATATTTCCATGGAGGCATGGCCCCACCCATTTAGGGTGGGCCTTGACTAGTGGAGCCATATAAATGAGCTCACGGGCAGAGGGAACACGGTGCAGCTGTGAGTGATGTTTTGAAGAAGAGCTACAGCCAAGAGGGACACTTTGAAGAAAGCACAGGAGCTGCAGATGAGAGACAGTTTGAAGACAGCCATTGAAAGCAGACTCTCGCTCCAGAGAAGCTAAGAGAGGACAAATACCCCAATAGCAACTAAGAATGACATTTTTGAGGAACTGCAGCCTAGGGAGGAACATCCTGGGAGAAAGCCATTTTGAACCCAGAACTTTGGAGCAGATGCCAACCACGTGCCTTCCCAGCTAACAGAGGTTTTCCAGACACCACTGGCCAGCCTCTAGTGAAAGTACCCAATTGCTGATGTGTTACCTTGGACACTTTATGGCCTTAAGACTGTAACTGTGTAACCAAGTAAACCACCTTTTATAAAAGTCAATCCATCTCTGGTGTTTTGCATTACGGCAGCATTAGCAAACTAGAACACATTCCTTTTTTTTTTTTTTTTTAAGAATTAAAAGCTTTCTAGATGCTCAGCAGCAGACCACTTCCCCGGTACCATTGGTCAGGACTGGGATTCAGGAGAGCAGATAATAATGAGAATCTGAAATTTTCAACCTTTACGCTGGGAAGAGGTGGTGGGAGAAATATCTGTTGAGTAAGCAACCTACAGTGTCTATCACAGCAGTCAAAGCTATCACTGATTTTCTTTAAGGCTTTCAATTTGGAGGTCATGTTTTAAAAGACCTTTTTATTTTTTATTTTTAGCACAACCATGGTTTCCACATCTCATTAACAATTTTGTTTCCTATCAAGTCCTTGCTTTGGCAAATGGCTTGCATTTGAGGATGTGATTTTCCTTTTCCAAAGAGTAAGTTTTGTTTTTCTAGATCATATTCTACATAGATTTAAAATGTTTTGTTTTATTTCATATTAAATGTTACTATATAGATTTCAATGTCTTGAAATCAAGTCCTCCCTACATCTACTTGCTGTCAAGCAAACAGTCAAATTAATTGGAATAGTTTTTCATTCAACTTTCACCTCATCACATCAAACTCTGGCAACCGTGCTTACTTTGTCTAGTCATCATGTGGTAGACTCACCTGCTAGTCATTGTCACTGGCAAAAAATATGAAGAGTATTTTGGTCCTTCTCAGTATTTACTCAGGATGCTTGTGGCTCTGCTAAATTCATGTTTTAGACACTCCCTCAGCATCTCCCAGAGGTCAGAGGAGACTGAGGCTTGCTCGCTCTCAATTGGTACCACTATCCAGTACTGGTACCCACGCCTCTAGAACAATTCTCTCCTGTGCCTCATTCTCATCCTTGCTTTCTCTACTTCCTGGGATTTTATTGGAATTTCCTCCAAAGTTTCAAAACTAAGTTTGATAGTAGGTGCTAATTTCAATTTTTTTTAATTATATTAAAGAAAGAGAACAAACAAAATCCCTAGTGTTCTCCAGACTTCTTCTAGAGAAGTTGTGGTTACCAAAGTGACTACCTTATTAGGAGTTTTTGTCTTAACAGTGAAATTTATCAAATTATCTATTCAGCATTCATTGGAATGAACACATTTTACTTTCACTTTTTTGTCTATTAATGATTAAATGTAGCATATTTATTAATACACCCCTTTTTTGAATTTCTGGAAATTACCCTGCTTGAAACTGGTGTCCTCTTCTTTAATAAATTGTTGGAGATGATTCATTAATATTTCTGGTTTAGTGTTTATGCTTCCTTACAGGAGCTTAAGACTAAGTTCTTTTTATCTTTGAAGCAAACTTTTAGAAAACAGTATGATGGTAACATTTTTAAAAAGAATTGGGACACCATCCATCTTGTTCTATTCACTAGAGAAGCTTAAACCCCATAAGAATCATTTGTTATGTAAGTCTTGAAACCTATTGATTTTTACCTTGACTGATTACAGAATTGTTTTTTTGTGGGTAGTTATTTTCCAATTTTCCCCCAAGTTTATTGTTTGTGTCTTTAATTTCTTAAACTAATTAAATAAAATATTTTTTCCAGATTGAAAGGATTTCAAGTGTGCCCAGGAAAACAGATGGAAAAAGACTAACATCAAAGCCCAGCAATTTAAATTTCAGAGCTCTAGTTTCAAAGATAAAACTATAAAATCTTCCAGAGGGGGAAAAAAAAGAACAACTAAAATATATTTACATGCAAAGGCTGAAGGATTATAATGGTATTTTACTTCTTAAATGTCAATACTGTTTCAAACTCAGGGCAAGTGGTTTGTAATTTTTTTTCTATACCCTGTTAAATATTTAATCAAGATTAAGGGTTAATAAAGATATTTTAAAACAGGCAAGGTCTTTGGTATTTAGCCATATGCATACATTCTCAGGAAGCTACTCTACTTCAGAAGGGAATAAGCAAGAGAGAGAAACTCCTGAGATCTAGAAAACAAGAGGGCCATCTAGTAATTAGTTGAGGGGATCCCCAGTGTGCGGATAAAGGGAAATCACAACATCAGTGCTATGCGACAGACCCAGAGAGCAATCTGTTCTAAGTGCACCAGAAGACTGATAGCTCTGGGAGATATGGCTCCATGTAGATGAAATTGACAGGATATCTGATGTTTACGTTTTGCTTGGCAAACTCAAGGCTGATTTACTGGACATAGATACTATATAGATACTATAGATTCTAAGCAAGCAAACAAAGATAGAGTTATTAACTTTTTTTGCAGAATAAAGTAACTGATCTTAACATGGATCAACTCCAGATATTGTTGGGTATAATCATATTAATGTAAACACTGACTACTTATATAAGCAAAATGCAAGATTAAGCCATATTAGAAAGATGTGGGAAGGGGAATTTCATTTTAAAGGGGAGCGATGTGGAAAGGGGTGGTGAGCCAGAGAGCTAAATCTTCATCTTCCATAGTGGAAAGTGAATATACAATGCCTAACATTGAAAATTAAGAGAAAAGCATGTTGCTTGGAAATATGGATATTGAAGCTACTTGGTATCACCAACATTCATTCTCTCTCCAAGGGTAAAAGAATATTCACTTGTGTATTTAGCTACTAAAATTAAGATTGAATTTTCCAGCATCCATTTTTTCTAAATGTAACCATAAAGGTATGTAGAAATGGCATTTTTAAAAGAGATAGCTAGAAAATGACCTTGCTCTTGTCTTCTCCATTCCTTTCTCCTCCCTTCTGCTTGAAGCTCAGATGCTATCTCAAAACATATGTATGAATATCATATTATAGATATGGAGGATTTGGAGAAACCTGGGGTTTTGAGAAATTCTTAGAGTGTATTTGCCTTGCCAACCCAGTTTGAATACCTACAACAAAATTTGTGAGTGTGTGAGAGAGAAATAAACTCTGGACAGACAGTGTAATATGGAGATTGAGTCCTGGAGCTCCAGAGTCAGACTGCCTCAAGTTTAATTCCAGGCATGATGTAAAATGTCTGTGACCTTGAGCAAGTTACTTAAGTTTTCTGGATATTGGTACATTCATTTTGGATTGTTGTGAGGAATAAGATCATTAATCTAAGTGAAGAAATTAGAAGAAGCGTCTTATGTTTATCTCTTCTTAAACATGCTGTTCCACTGGATTCTATGACACTACACTCTCCTAGTTTTACCAATGCATCCATGATTTTGATTCTCACTATTATTGGCTTATTCTTCCTATTGGTTCAATTAGTACCTCTTTGGTGATTATTTCCAAAGATATCACCCCAGCTCATAATTTCCTGATTTATATTTCAGTATACAGCCACGGAGCTCATGGAATATCCTCTAGGAAGTCATGTAATTCCTCAATGCCAACCTACTTCTCTTCCAGCATTGTATGATTCCAACCTTTGTTCAATACATTTCTAATAATTCTTTTTTCTCTTTTTCAATGCCAAATCCGATTATCTAGTAGTGTCTACTCTACTTCCTAAAGTATCTCCTGAACCCATACATTTCTTTCATCCAAGTGACATACAGATCTTCTTAGACTACTTCAGTAGCTACTTGCTACCATGCGTTCAAAAATAACAAGATTGATCATTCCAAAAGGTAAATTTAATAATTTCCCTCCATGTGTAATTTATTTCAGTTATATCCCATAGCATAAACTTTGATTTAACATGTTCCCATCTTCTCTCTCACACTTAGTATTGCCTAATGGACTTCTTGGAGTTTTCCAAAGTTTTTGGGATTTCTTTTGCCCCTGGAACTCCACAAGTGATTTTCCCTCATTGAGACCTTTCCTGTGTGATAAATTCTCCCTCTGTGACTATTTATTAAAATGTTAATTCCTCTTTATGACTTGTTCTGATTCCCTAGACTAGGTCAGGTCCTGTACTATATGTTGAGTTTAAACTCCCTTATCATATACAGGTTTCAACGTTTCTTTTTGGACTTTACCAGTTTTACTATCAAGGACAAAAAACTATTAGCTAACTAACTCTCTGGATAGATAATACTATGTTCCATACCTTACTAGAGCTAAATTTCAAAGTGGTGGGGCTTGTTGTCTTAATCAGCTACTTTTAACACCTGGCAGTACATCTGGGCTCTCCCTCGGCTCAATTCTTGCCAGAATTTCCCATTTGGGTACATCACCCTAAAGATGTTCAATTGAAAAATTAAATTTTAAATATTAAAAGAAATAAGATATTACATGTAAAATATTTATTCTGTGCTTACTATCATCTAGGTACTATTTTCAATACTTTACATGTAATATCTTATTTATTCTTCATAATAATCCCATGTACATTTGTTATCCATATATTACAGGTAAGGAGATATTTGGGGGGAATTACTCTTGTAATGAACTAGTAAGTAATGGAGGAAGGTTTCATACCCAGTTAACTTGACTTCAGTATTGCACAAATGACAACTCAATTATACTGCCTTATGTATGTAAATCATATAATATATATTTATGCCTATTATGCATAAATTAATATGGTAGATTGAATTAGGTACCATGATTTAGACATGCTCTTAATCTTAATTCTCATTCTTGTGGGTATGAACTCACTGTAATTAGGATCTCTTCTAGATGTTATTTTCAGTTAAGGTGTGCCCCAACTGAATGAGGGTGAGTTTCAACCCAGATTACTGGAGACCTTATAAAGAAGACTCAGAATTCCTCTTTAGAAGTGAGTCAGGAGAGGACATTGCCATGTGCTGGGGAGCAGAGTAAAAGCCAAGAAAGACAAGGATTGCTGACAGCCAGTACCAGAACACTACAGTCTTCAAGTAGAAAGCAAACTTTGCCCCAATGCTGATTTTGTACTTCATTAACTTCAAAACCATGAGCCAATAAATTTTTGTTGTTCAAGCCAACCCATTGTGTGATATTTTTCATAGCAGCCTGGCAAATTGAGACAATTACTTAGTCACAGAAAAGTCAGATTCAAACTCGTATTTCATGAATTTAGTCAATGAGCGTTATAGTTTCCAGTAAAACTTTAGGCAGTGCCCAAAAGCATGCAGATTATTCAACTATGAAAGACTTATTTTTTAAATGAGCAGTAACATATGCCAATAATTTTAACCATGTATTGTTAAAGTATTTAAAATATACTTTTGAACTTCAAAAGCAAGATACTTAGGACATGTGACAAAAGCATAAAGCAAAATATGATAAATTGTCATTCATGGACTAAAGACAACAAGATTATGTGTGGCCTGTTGTGAGTTTTGTTTTGGTAATATGCTAAGAAAATGAACTGGAGTTCCAGATAACTGCTTTGGGCATATTATCTGTGAATTCATTTTATTGCGTGAGAATTATTATTTGTGTTTGTTAAAATTCACTGAAGTTTGAAGTTTTCATAAGTAAATATGAGCCAGAGGCAATGATATTCCAACACTATTTCTATATATCTCTGAAAAAATATGCTGAAGAAATGTACTTTATATAAATGATATTTTAAATTGTGTTCATTTGCCATGGGTTAAAAATCAAAATTATAACAAATAAAATGCATTTAATATGTTTTGCTAATTTATTTTAATAATGTTATATTTATGCCATTTTATTCATTGTAAGTTATTGATTATTTTTAGAGTTGGGTCCAATTTATCATATTTTATCTGGAAGAACAAAAGAATTAGTGCTTTAATTTAGATAAGGTGAGAAGTTTGTGCAATTCATCTGTTTCTTGCCTGCTACTAAACATGATAATTATATATTAAAGATAACACGACAATGATTGTCCATATAGATAGTTCCTCCTAACATAATTTTTAGGTAAGATGGGAACATGTGAGGATTGAATAGAACCATTCTATCCTACTCAAATAAACAAATAATTCAAAATAGAACAACACAGAAACACGAATATCACCAAATACCGGTTTTATCTACTATTTTCTGCTTGTGTGTGCATGTGTGTGTATATATACACACATGCATTATTTTAGGGGAAAATAGATAAAATGTTATTTTTCACATGTTCTATAGAATTAGCCAGTAAGAGAAAATATATTTCACACTTTTGCATATTCATGCATATTTAAAAAGGAAATTATTATCCTCATTTCATGCTGCTATGCAGTCTTTAAGTATTTAGTTATTTTGTCAGCTGAGCAGCTTTAGTCTAAAATGAAGCCCAGAAAAATTGTGACCTTTGAGCTATAATGTTGAGAACTCAGATTGTCTAGTAAACATGCCTGATAACAGAGAGTCTGCAGAGCTCTCATGAAAACTGTTATCCTAATAACAAAGCTTGAGACTCACACAGAAAAGGATTGGGGTAGTTGACCCTCTGTTCTTAGTGAAGAGGAAAGTCTTTATTATACGAGTGCTTCTGATTCTAATGGAGAGTCACTAAGGCTAAAATTTCAAACCGTTATTTTCTTACTTACCTACTTTGTCATTATGATCAATTTCATTTAAATTGCTTTTCTTAACTCGAGTGCTAAAGTGGTGAATAATTTCAGAAACCCACTCAATTGAGGCTGGTACTCAAGGGGCCCAAGTTACCATCTCGTGCTAAGTTGATTATTTTAAAACACTAAGGTTTATTTACTACACTATTTGCTACCTCACCTTTGCATGTGCAAAAGGTTTGCTTAAAATTGTTCTGCTATCATAAAAGGGTTAGTCTGCTTCCAATGATGTCATTTTTTTTTTCATGGTGCAGTTATCTTTTCAGAAACCAACTCAGTATTATATTACTACAAATAAAAAATGTTCACATGGTGACCCAAAAAGCCAGTGTACTTTTAATGTCAACATCACATCATATGTGCAGAACAAATATCCATGTTGTGGACACATCTGCTTATTTCTGTGATGAACAGTTAACTATTATACTTGAGTAATGCAGTTACAGTTTTCAGCATTTATCATTGAATATGGAGAATGAATGGATTGACTATGAATGAACCCACTCTGCCAGCCATATATAGAAATGTCTTGGGTGTCACAAATCGTACATGTTTGAGAAAATTTCATGCTTATTTTTATTCTTCCAGAAACTGACATTTCAGTATGATAAATATCCTCCTAGAGAGACTAGAAGAGTTATATAAACATTTGGGAATGAATATCGGCAAATCTTGGCAAATATTTTGCATTAAAATAATTTAAATCAATATGAAATTTATGTTAGGCAAATAAAAACTGGTGGCTATTATTAAAAACAATGTGTTTTATTCATTGTTACTCTTTAAAAGATACCGATTGTAACTTATGCAGTATTTGCTAAAAGAGCTTATTTTCATAAGAATGTGGTTAAACTTTTACGGATTATTCAGCATCACTTATATAGATCTCAAATCTCATTATTAAAAAGCATAGGTGATAAGTTTTAAAACAGGACTATATAAAAAAAAAGCAATGTTTTTGATATTAGTGTTCAAATTTTCACATTGCTACTTGGAGTTGATAAGCAGGTATTTCAAAGGATATAATACAAAATAAACAAATGTGCCTTGAAATTTTCTCAAGGCCAAAATTAGCGTATAGTTTCTCACAACTGGGAGCAATCCAATGAACCTCACAAATCCATTATTTTTTAGATTGAATATTCAAGTATCATACATAAAGTATTGTGAGCAATTGCTAAAAGTGCATCCAAGATAATTGAAATTTGCTTCTGTGGACACAAACTGCTGACCTTTGAGGAAGTCATTGATGGGATTTTACTGGTCTTTAATAATACCCAAAGAGACCATTTTGCTTTTGCCCTGCTTCTTTTCTAAGTTTAACACATGGAAAACAGAAATTGTCTACAATGAATCAATTTAGCTGTATCTCTGTAGAATTACTACATAAGGTAAAAAGAAGTTCACAACATGTACCTCCACCAAAGGCCTATAAATTCATTGTTAGATATGGATATAACCGAATGCATCTCATTAACCTGTGATTAAACCAAGTCTTGGTGCTGCAAGGAAATATTCATTTGAAGATTTATACATCCATATTGTTGATTAGGCAAAAGCTTAATAGAAATGCTGTTCCCAAAAAATGTAAAACGAATACTTATTAGTGTATAATACGTAAAACAACTAATCTGAAATTCAAATAGTCCGTATCTGTGCATGTCCAAGTTTGCTTCAATTTCCCAGGCATATTTTCATGTGAAATCATATGCTTGAGACAATCTCCAATACCCAGATGATTATTTATCTTTTAAAAAAAAAAATCCTTTAAATCTCTCCTTAATCCTCACTTCCCATATGAAGCATATAAAGATGATTTGAATTAACTTATATCTGTACCATACACTTTAGATTGCTCCATTTGTCAACAAGTTCATTCTCTTGAATATTTCCACATTATTTCCCTACATGCTTAAATCCTACTGCTTGAATAAGGTCTTCCCACAATTTCCCAGCAGCAATTAACCTTTTTTTCCCTCTTCTTTCAAAGAATTTTGTGTTTTTAACCTTAATAGTTCTTATCAGAGTCGGCTTCACTGATTTTAAGCCCCTGGATTGAGGATCCTTTCATCTGTACATATTTTGGTCCTCCAGGAATGTTTACCTACAATAGATGTACAATAAATGTTTACAAAATTCAATTTTGAATTAAGACCTACTTCTCTGGGAAGGCTTCTGCAAACAGTAATGCAATGTAGTCCCTTTGATACAACAATGTTTCAGCTGTACTAGACCAAATTATATACATACATACATATATACACACATATATGCACAAATGAACAAATAAAGTGCCTCATATTTTTCCCTTAAGGTAAAAAGAGTTATCATGCATAATTTTTCTTTTTGTGTTAATGAGCTATTTTAAAAGAGGGTAATGTCTAGAACAGTATTTCTTTACCTCAGTACTGTTGACATTTTGGGCTGTATAATTCTTTCTTATTGGGGCTGTCCTGTGCATTGTAAGATGTTTAGCAGCAGATGCCAGTAACAAACCGTGAGTGATGACAATCAAAATGCCTCCAGACTTTGCCAAATACTCCCTGGGTGATAAAATCACCTGTATTTGAGAATAACTAGTCTTGGACAAAGCAGTCATTGATCAACTATTAGTCTCAAAGTTGTTGTTGAGAGGCAAACTGTGGAATTTCATCTAAGAGGATAAGAAGGAAGAGAGATTGATCACTGTTTCTGATCATAGAGATTACAAGGAAGAGAAGTTAAAATAATTTAGAAACTGCAAGGAAAGGGCTTGAATCTCAGTGTGACTGTTCTCTAAGCTTGGGTCCAAAACAAAGAGACTTGGATGGGCTGGGAGAATTTCTAAGGACAGAAGTGTTTCCCCACCTAAATGTTTGGGACACTGGAAAAAAGAAAAGTCCAGTAAGCTGCCCATAGCCATCTGTGCATGGCCACATCCATTAAGCTTGTTGGTGCAAAGTGTATCGGCCAAAGGAAGAGCAGCATTTAGCTTTCCTGATTTCTCTTCCATTCTTGTGTGTTGTTATGGGGCCTAGAATTTCTTATACTGCCATTCAGAGGGCTTGTGGAAATTGGCTAGTTTGCGATATAATGGAATTTGGCATATAATGGAATTTGTCCAGGTAAGAAGGGCCAAACTGGACCAACTACCAGTCAAATGTTGATTCCAAAAAAGACCACTAGAAAACAACAAAATAAAAAAATCTATTGATCATGCATAGCTGAATTAAACAGACTTGCTGCAATAAGGGAAACTACTACCTTGTGGTAGATTGAATTATCCACCCCAGAATAAAACATATTCTTGATCTTAGTTCATACCTGAGAGTGCAAACCCATTGTAAATAGGACCTTTGGATGATGTTATTTTCAGTTGAGGTATGGACAACAGAATCAGGTTGGGCTTTAATCCAGATTATTGAAGGTCTTTAAAAGCAGAATGAAACTCAGAAATATGTGGAGAAACAGGAGGTCCACAGACTCTGGAAGGAGAGGATATTGCCATGTGGCAGAAAGTCTAAGGAACCCCAGTGATGGCTGGCCAGCAAGAAGATACCCAGCCCTGAAGGAAGCAAGACTTCTAGCCTCTGAAAACGTGAGCCAACAAATCCCTGTTCTTAAGCCTGGTATCTGTCAGGAAACTAAGACACATCTTTACAGACCCTTATTAATGTCTTGGAAGAGGGAATTTGGAAGGGGATGTGTTTTTTTGGTATTGGGAAGATATTATGACACAATAGCTTTGAGCTGGTGAACACCTTGAGATGAGCGACTTGAAGCAAATTGTGATTGACAAGCTCCTAGTCTTCACAAGTAAGCTATTTTAGGTGGTTCCCAGTTTTGTTGTCCAAGAGCAATGATTTTCTGGAGAAAGTAAGCTAAGTTACTTTTGCTTATTCTCAGTATTGTTTATAGAGGGACAAGCAATTATGATTATTTCATTCTCATGCCAAATGGAGAACAAATGAAGGAGCAGATGGGTTTTCAGTGAGAGCTAAGGCAGGGCTAAGTGAATTGGAAGAGAAACTAGGACAGGCCAAGGGCAACAGAGACCAGTTCCTGGAGCAAACCAGCCTTAGAATTGAGAAACAGAAGACAGCAAAATTCCCAATAATGTAATCTGCTTTACTCTGTAGTTACGCATGCAGGCAGTAGCTCAGGCCATTTTAGAAAGAGATGCTGTGTGGACTTGAACACTCTCTTTCCTAACTCTTCAAGGTTATTTTAAGACCTGCTACCTCAATTACCAGATAATATTTTGAGTGAGAGTTTAGGAAGAGGGAGAAATCTGAGCACTTTACTTAAAGAACTGTTTGAAGTATTATAACAGATTAAGCTTACCAGAATTGAACATTTTATTTTTATCCTCTGCAGAGAATTCTTGAGGAGAATCCAATCACTATTAAATACCAAAACTATTTTCTTTGGTTATCCAAGTGCAATGTATTTTAATTTGCAAGTCAGTATGGTAAACAACTGCTATGTTATTTATTTCCACCAATGACTGCCCTGAAAGTCATTTTGGAGAAAGGAAATATCCATGTGATCCACCTGGAGTGTCCTGAAAAAGACTTACACACACACATATACACAAAAACACACAGAGTGACAGAGGGCTTGAAGGCATTCTAAAATTTGAATTGACAGAAAACACACACACACACAAATATTCTAGAGAAAGGTAAACATAGGCAAGGCATGAAGAAGAAACACAAGTTGGCAATTTTAACACTTAGCTCTTATCAGGAAAACAGAAGCTTTGTTAGATATTGCATGGGATGGGGGTGAGTGATTAACACAGGGAATTGCTTACAAATGCATTGAAATGATTGGAAAGCAAAAGCAACAATACAGTGATTGCTGGAAGAGTAAAAGGGGAAAGAGGATTTTTATCCAAATCAGGAACCTGCTTCCGTTTATGGTCTGGTGCTCCCAAGGTTGAATTCGGGGCTTCTCTGCTGAAGGCACAGCTGCTGATGGTAACGCTGGGACCACCAGAGGGCGCTACAAAGACCAGGATGGAATCACCAAAAAGCACCACCGCTACTGCCAAAGCTGGAACTGCCAACGGTTTGCCACCGCCGCTACTCAGACTACCCGTGTCTACGTAGACAATGTGGCCTTGCAGCCGCCTGCGGATGCTGCCACAACGGCCGCACCTTCAAATGTGCTGCTTCTACCATTGATAGGATTTAACTGGCAGAGAATTTGCAATGGAGTCAGAGAAATGTAATTTGCCGGTTCCCAGAAGGGTGAGTGTGGGCCTGAAAAAAACATACACGTATCCAAAGCAACTACAGATACACTTTTGAAGTTGTGTTGTCAGAAAAGGTTTAGTTTCTCATAATTTCTTGCTTTTCAAATACACCTTCCATCTAGGTAACTAGTAATCTTTTTTTTGGCCTGGTACCTTAGGCCATTTAGCAGGGGATAATACAGATCTGTCCTCCAAGGCTGAGCTGTTGATCCTTTATTCATTTGCCCAGTCAACAAATATTTACTAACTACTTTGACCTGAATACTGATCTAAACAGATTACATGCCTTTATTAGCACAAGACCCATATTAATGTACTAGTTTTTAAAAATGTAAACTCCTGTTGTTTATGATCTCCATTTCGAATTCCTCTCTTTACATTTTCTCCTAATCCCACTCATTCATTCATTAACCTTCCACACCTTTCCAAAAAAGCAGACTCATTGCATCAAACTTCCTGTTTATAAGGATTTCAACCATATTGGATTAAGGCCCACCCTGATTCAATTTAGCCTATCCAAATAGGATCTTCTAAGGTCCCATTTACAAATAAGTTCAGAGTCACAGGGCCTGGATTTAGGACTTGAACGTGGCTTTGTGGGGAGGCATGATTCAATCTTCCACATGTATTCAGGTATTAATGATATGATGCAAATTATTTGATCTGTGGATGTTTTAATACTTTCAAAAAAATTAATGGAAAATTTTTAAGCATACACTTCACCTATACTGTATGGAAAAAGAGATGATCAAAACATTTTGAAGTTTGTGGCCATTTACATTGCGTTATAATGTTCTATTCAGATTATTTCAGTATTTGTCATTATGTATTTGAACACTTGGTATCCAAAGATTGAAAATGAAAATTATTATTTCCTTATTAGAAGTATCATTGTTTCATTTAATTAAACTTATCCATTGGAAATTAAAGAAAACCCCCTTAATGAATATTTGAATTAGGAAAACATACTACATTAATTCTTTGTGAAAAGAACTGGACTAAATTACACAGGGTAGAGGACAGAGACATTGCCAACTAAATAATCTTCATCTTCACAGAACTCAGAAAACATCCTGGGAGAAAAAGATGTAAAAAACTAAGTATATGTAGTGGGTTGAATTGTGAACTCTCCACCCCTACCCCAAATAAATCCAAGTACTAAACCCCAGTACCTTGAATGTGACCTTATTCAGAAAAGGAGTCTTTGCAGATGTAATTAAGTGGATGATATTGAGATGGGATCATCGTGTGTTAACTACATAGGCTTTACATCCAATGATATATATTCTTGTTAAGAAAAGGAAAAGCCACACAGCCACAAGAAGGGAAGAACGTGTGAAAACAGAGGCAGGGATTAGAGTGATGTGGCCACAAGCCAAGGAATGTCTGGAGCCAACAGAAGCTAGAAGAGGTGAGGAAAGATTCTTCCCTGGAGCCTTCCAAGGGAGCATGGCACTGCTCCCTTGATTTTGAACTTCTGGCCCCAGAACTGTGAGAGCATAAACTTTTGTTGCTTGAAGCCACCAAGAGTATGGCAATTTGTTATGGTAGTCCTAGAAAACAGATAAAGGATGATATATGGAAGAACGAATAAAAAGCTCATTCAATGAATGAATAAAGTAATTGGAAGGCTCCCCTGAAAGAAGTGATATTTTTCCTAGACTTTGAATGATGAGTAGGTCTGATTTATCAGGAAATACAAATAAATTACCACAAAGGACTTTTTTTTTTTGCAATGAAATGTTTAAATAGGCAACTTATAAAGATGAATTAATTTTACAATGTTCCAAGGTATTTATTTTGACCTTAGAAATTAACATTTTATTTGAAAGTACACAGTCGAAATTTCAAAAGAAAAGCAATGCTCCATTAACAGTTTACTATAAAGTACAGAGCTGAAATTTCAAAAGAAAAGCAATGCTCCAAAAATGCCATTACTGTTTACAACAGTTCATCATATGATTTTAAAATTCCACACAATATTCTGGTCCTCTAAGGTTAATAGAACTTATACAGCTATAAAGCCTTTCTACAAACAAATATACTAAAATAGCAGCATTAACCACCTCCCTCTAAAATTTTACTTTGTCACATTTAGCCTGCTTTATTTTCCTCTGTTGTAAAAGAGAGGAAAAAAAATGTAGACATGGTGTAAAATTCTTTAATATTTGACCCAAGTGTTTTTTGTTTTTTATTTTCCTTAGACCTACTCTCATTTTATCCTGCAAAATGTCTGGTTTATATTCCTCTAATCATACACCAAATTCTAGGAGATGATAATAAAAATGCAAAATTTAAATGCAAAAAGAGCAAATAACAGAAAGTTAATATTACATTAAATTCCAAATTATTCCTGTGTTCTGTTTAGGAGCCTAGAACCTTTAAATGTTTTGATTTCTATTTTGTTTGCAACCTTATGATTTTTGGCCTCTTACTCTCAGCAAACATAGATTTTGACAACCCCAGGAAAGGTTAGATTAGTTTATTTTATTTGAATAACAAATTTGCTTGGGAAGACTGGGAAACAGCAAACGGTTTTGGGAAATTTGCAATTATAAAATGTAGTACATGGCATGAAAAGATCTAGTTTAAGTGGAAAAATAGCATGAAATGGAAAGGGTAATAATGAAAGGCCAGATTTTCTTCAATACATTCCAGTTTACCATTTGACAAATCCATATATAAAAAGCACCAAAAAAGAAAATCATTTGTACATATGAATAAGGTAAATTTATGGGTTACAAGTGCAACATTTAGACAACTAACCAAAGTATTTATAATTTACAATGAAAGGGGCTTTATGTTGCAGCTGCAAGTTGGACGTACGCCTGTACAGACTCAATTGTAACCTACTTATTTCAGAATAGAAATACATTTCAAGTATTCTTGTAATTTTATCTGAAATGTAAAACAAGCAAAATGTAATTTTACTTTTCCCATTCCCATTTTTAATTCCTTATTTAGGTGACAGAGACCAACAAACTATCTAAATAATGCTCTGCTGTTAACTTTCTTTAATATGCCAAATCACTTTAATTACAGTTTCTATAAATAATCTATGCAAAATATTTCCCTGAACAGAATGCACTTTTCCTTCTGTGTGTGGCACATTTTAATACTTAAAAGCATTAGAACAGATGTTAGGTGCCTGCTAAACTTGTTTTCAGTTTTCTTTTATTTATATGTTAATGAGAATTTAATTACTTCATGAATACTTAAACAACCTGAGGGTGCCTGATATCATTAGCTCGAACATGACAAGCACCTCAAGTGACCACATGGGAAGACCAAAATTGCTTTTAGTTTACTTGAAGACAGAAAGATGAATTCATTTCACCCCCTGCTATGTTTTACCTGACACACAAAACTGGAAAAGCACAGACTCAATCTTTCTTCAACATGACTGAAAGGATTTCAGCAAAGCACTCAAGAGCATAAATTCTTCCTATTTGGTTTTGCTTCGATGTCTTTTAATAACTATTCTAGCTATACTCTGCTTTAAAATCTTATTTCACTTGAAAGTGTTCTGTTAAAGCAAGTCACTCTATTTTATGTATTATTTCTATGGCTATCTTAGCAGAACTGTGAACATTTTAAGCATTATTTACGGAGTTGAAAAATATTCTCTACTTAAGATCAGTTGATAAGAGTTTATTTAGCTGAACTGTAGTGAAAGCTTGTAACAGACAACATTTATAAATGTTTGCATATTATTTTTAGTTACAAAATGGCAAAATTACATATAATTGCATTAATAATATTTACAGTGGAATTTTATATATTTAAATAAGAATTCAGTAATTCTAAATGGTGATCATACATTTTCTTTAAAACATAAATTTTAACTTAAAATGCTGTAAATAGACAATAAATGATTTCCCCTAGAATGTGATGAAGCATTCATCAACATGCACAAACACATTTTATCACCTACATAGTATTTGAAATGTATGGGAAATTGGAAAGGTATATAAGAAGCATGCATTAGAGAAAAGAAAGCATAGTGCTACAAAAGGGAAGAAAATAGTAGAATGTTGCAAAGAAAAGGGCTGTTTTCTAAACTATTACTTGTATATAATTAAATTTATTACAGTTAGCCCCATGCCCCTTGTAGATCTGAATAATTTCCACAAGGTATGATTAAGGAATATTTTCCTAAATTTGGAAACATTTTCATGAAATCCTATTTATATTTCCTACTTCTCCCATTTGTTTTGTATAGATACCATAGTTGGTAAGAAAAGAACTTGTGCCTCAAAAGGATTAGAATAACATTTTCCAAAATATTTTCCCAGAATAGGTCTCCTTAAAAAGTAAACATATGCTGAAATTTTAAGAAGAAATAAACAAAACTACAACAGAACACACAACAATAATAAATACAATTAGGCTATCGTAGGTTAATATAAATTGTGACTCCTTATGAAAGGTCTGAATCAGAACTTCGCAAACCCTGAGCCTGGCTATGAACCCTTTCAAGCCTTGATAGAGTGGGTTGAGGTCTGGAGGTCTTTTCTACCTGGGGCGGCTTCTTTTTAGCTGCTCATGACCTGTCCTTCCTATTGCTTTCAGCTGAAGCTACTGTGATATACAAATAGCGTCATACTCTGCAAGGGCCATTATGTGGCAAAGCTGGGGATCACTGGGCTTCAGTCTACAACATTTCTCAAACTTATCTGATCAAAATCCCTCTTGGGACTACTGTGCCAAAAATATCTTTGGAAACGGTAGCTGAAAGTAATTTCTTCTACGTTTCCTTGTCTGCTGTGTGGAAAGGTAAAAACGTTTATACTCGAATGTAATATATTTTACCGTATGACAGAATTGCATCAAAAAAATTCAGATTTAAAAATAAAATTATACAAGTAACCTGAAGTTCACAAGAGGGAGTTAATTCATAGAAATATGTTTTGTGGAAGAAAAACAAGTAGAACGCCATTAGCCCAAGCCTTTATTCAAAAATGCGCCACGTGAGAAAGCTTCTAAGAATATTCTGACTTGGAAAGATGTAGGAACATTTTATAGAGCTTTAGCAGGAAAGGTTAGACACATTTCTCAGAGAAGAAGGAATTGTTCTTGCTCATTTCGTGCTCATTACCAACCATTTCGTGGGTAATTTGGATTTTGGAGGGGGTAGAGAAGAATTGCTAAAAGACAAGGACATGCAAGGGCCACAGTCTAAAATTCTCCATCCTTCTGTCTTTCACACTTTATAGGGAGATTATTTGACTGGACTTTCTATAAGAGGAGTAGTGAGATTGCATATCAGTAATGCAATGTGCATATTTTTCTATTTTGCCAAAAATATTAGGCTTCACTTAACATTTGCATGATTTTCCAGAAAGCAATTTGTTTTTTAGTTTTTTCTTAAAAACTTCATGATTTATCATTCATCCCAGTCAGAGATTTTACAAATTAAATGATGACTAATTAGTAGCTGTTATTGTCAAAATCCATATACTACCAAAAAAATGAGTTTGACTTTAGAAACAGGAGGAATAGAAACTTCCTCAAAACATACAAAAAGCAAATATTTCCAAGGGCTTCAGTAAGAGGGGAGGGAATTTTTTCTAGTGTTGATTCTTTCAAATATACCATTGTTCTTTAAATTAATTCTTCAAATTAATATTTTTTAAATGATGGGCTAACTTGGTTGGCCATGCATCATAGTATCAATCAGTCATTGACTATCATCACATAAAATATTGATCGAAATTAACCGGCAAGAAAAACAGAAAGAAGGAAAGAAGCAATATTTTATTTCTTTCTAAACAAAACTTTTTTTTTTGGCGAAAACTTCCTCCTTCTTGAAATACTGTGAGCAGTTTGAAACTCTGGCATAGCACAAATAACTACATAGGTAGCAAATTTAAAAGAGCCAAGTAATAGAAAAATAGATATTTAAGATAAAGGAGTCCCTGCCTTGTATCATACTAATGAGAATCTACATCCCATTATTTTTTAATGCAATTTTTTTGAGATATGATCACATAACATGCAATCATTCAAAGTGTAAAATCAGTTGTTCACAGTATCGTCACTGTGCTTTCATCACCACAATCAAACTTTGAACATTTTCATTACTCCAAAAAATAAAATGAAAATTAAAATAAAAAAGAATATCCAAAATATCCCATTCACCTCCTCCTCCCGTTGTTCATTTACTTTTTTTAGATAGTTTATTTGAGATATATTCACATACCCTACGGTCTTCCACAGTGTACAATCAATTATTCACAGCACCATCATACAGTGTGCGCTTATCACCAGAATCAATTTTTGAACCTTTTCTTTACTCCAAAATAAAAATAAAAGCAAAAAGGAACATCTAAATCTTTCCATCCCCTCCATCCCACCCTATTCTTCATCTAATTTTTGTCCCCATTTTTCCACTCATCTGTTTATATACTAGATAAAGGGAGTACAAGCCATAAGTTTTTCACAGTCACACAGTCACACTATGCAATCTACATAAGTATACATTCATCTTCAAGAATCAGAGTCAACGGGTTGCAGTTCGACAGCTTCAAGTATTTCCCTCTAGCCATTCCAACACACTGAAGACTAAAAGGTAATGTCTATATAGGGCATAAGAATTCCATCCAGAGTGATCTCTCGACTCAGTTTGAAATCTCTCAGCCACTGGAACCCTACTTGACTTCATTTCTCCTCCCCACTTTGGTCAAGAAGATCCTCTCAATACCACAGTGCTGGGTCCAGGCTCATCTCCAGGAGTCATTTCCCACGTTGCCAGGAGGATTCACACCTCTGGGAGTCACGTTACTTCCCATTATTTTAAATGGGAAAAAATGTTTAAAACTTTAACTACAAACCCATATCCAATTTAAATCATAGTAAAGCACTTTTATATAATTAACATGCTATCATGTTGGATATAAACTGCTTAAGCATCTTTCCTGAACATCTGTAAACATGGCTGTTAAATAATTGTTTTAAATGCAAGTTCATATGCAATTTGCATGTCTTTGACACAATAGCACTGTTATTCTGATGGCTTTGAAATTTTACTTAAACAGAACTCATTTTAACTTTGTGAAAAATTCTGTATTAAATCAAATATAATTTTTATATAAACTTTGGCTTAAAATCATTGTATTTGGAAAATGTCCAATCTCTGAAGTATGGGTATTAGTACACAAGAGGTACTCTACCAAGAAAATACTAAGCATGAAGACGTTCTACGTGATATACTGGTAATCTTCTTTTTTCTATCCCATTTTTGGATAAAATTTCATAGAAGTGTTGCTATATTTGAAAGTTAAGTTAGCTTAACTTGCTGAAAGGACACAAACAAGAGTCTGAGCTTTATCTCTTTCCCAATTCATGTTACCCATAAAGGAAAACAACTAATGTGTTCAAAAAAGAAAAAAGATAAGAGTGGTTCAAACACTTTATATAAAAGCTAACAAACTGTGCAACATAAAAGCACATGAAGAGCATTACCAGCAGGGTGAGCATAATAAATACACCCATGGAAATAAGGGAGGGCATTTGTATCATGATGCAGGAATACAAATTAAAAAAAAAAATTAATTACTTGAACAGTGGAACAAACAATTGCATATGATAAATATTATATTGTTCTGAAGGGTCCAAAAGAAGTAGAAAGGCTTACAGATGAGTAGAATGTGTACTTGAGTGAAACAACGCAGTAAAAGAAACTTCCCAGAAGGCAGCAAAAAAGATCAGGAGATAACATGTAAGAGAAAAGATAGCAGACATGAAGTAATAGAATTGCCAACATGATATAATAAAATTGCCAAAAGAAGATGAAATTCTTTTTAAAAAGAGCGGTGAGATATTTAAAGAAATAATAATGAAAAATTCCCCAGAATTAAAGAAAAATTGCAAGACTGCTCACAGAATAGGCTCATGGAATGCCATCTAGTCACAATATAGTGAAATTAAATATATCAAAGTCAAAGAGTTAAGGGCAGATTATCTACAATGGGAAATAATCTGACTGAGGTATCAGGCATTGCAACATGACCTCTGTTTGCAAGAACACAAATGGAGTGATATTTTTTTGAAGTGTTGAAGCAAAAGAAATTTAAGCCTAGAATATTTATGAAGCCAAATTGCCATCTAATATGGTGTTGCAATATATACAATCTCAAGCAAATAAGGTTTTGTAATCTTTTACCCAAAATTTAATTATTTGGATTATTTAATCAAAATCCAATAGAAATGAATGTAAGAGGTGTGGGAAGGAATTATGAAATATAGCATGGGAAATTTACATATTTGTTGAATACATGAATAAATGATTATGAAAACAAATGCATTTTTACCAGCTTTTTGCTAGGTATCAAGATAGCATATACAGACTCTATTTAAAAGAACCAGACACTTAGCCACAATAACTAAAAAACCATAAGGTATGAAAGCTGAAGTGGCCTCAAAGTTTGGACCTCTCAGGCAATTCTGAAATCACTTTTTTTTCTCATCTTTTGGTCTCTGCTGTTTTTGTTTCTGCCTTTTGTTAACTGTCACATATCATATCTCCTGTGTTCAAATGCAATGCTCGGAATATATCCTCCATTTCTGATAGTTCATCATTTCTACCACCCACAAAAAAACCTTCCCTGTCTAATCAAACCTATCAGATTCTGTCTAATGTGACATTTTGAGACACTGGCAATAGGAGTACGTTTGTAATACAGGATTCTCGTAACATGGTCTGTCTCCTTTCTATATAAAGTGGTTGAGTTTTCTTTTGTTGTTGCAACTTGCAAGATATTCAGTCACAGATGGAAGCTTAAAGATGATCTTCCATGCCCTTCGTTTTATGGTATTCTCCAGAGAATTGCAGAGAAATTGTCAATGATATTAGAGATGCTGAACCTGTACCATTCTAGAGGTATTTAAAAACATTATAGAGACTTCATTAAATTCAAACTCAACTGTTGCAGTTTGCTAGAGCTGCTATTATGGAAAATACCAGAAATGGATTGGCTTTTATAAAGGGGATTTATTAAGTTACAAATTTACAATACTAAGGCCATGAAAGTGTCCAAACCAAGGCATCAATAAGATGATACCTTCACTGAAGAACAGCAGATGGCATCTGGAAAACCTCTGTTAGCTGGGAAGGCACGTGGCTAGTGTCTGTTGATCCTGGGTTGTGTTCCAGCTCCTCTCTCAGCTACTGTGTGTTCTTGGTTCTTTCTCCCAGGATGTTTTTATCTAAGTGCCTGGGGGTCCTGTCTTAGCATATACTGGGGCAAACTCTGGGCTTCATCTCTTAGCTAAATGTCCTTCTGTCTGCATCTCCAAGTATCTTTAAGTGTCAGTATCAGCTCTTAGCTTCTCTCCAAAATGTCCCTCTCATCTGCTCTGAGCTCCTTCTGTTTGTGAGCTCTTCTTACAGGAGTCCAGTGATTTAATTAAGACCCACAACCTCCGTGGAAATAATCCAATCAAATTTATTACCCACAGTTGATTGAGTCACATCTCCATGGAAACAACCCAATCAAAAGTTTCCAACCTAATCAAGACTAATTCATCTGCTTCCATAAGATTACATTAAAGAACATGGCTTTCTCTGGAGGACATAATATATCCAAATTGCCACATCAACATACTGTAAATTTTGTTGGAAGTTTACATGCAAATACAAACTTTCTCAAATTCTTAGCACTCTTGGATGAGGTACCCACAGACAGTATGAATTTTCAGAGGTGCAAGGAATCAAAAATATTACATACTTCTTGTCCTGGAAATATTACTTGAGCGATTGCTCCAGTTGATGAAAAGATGAATCAAAATAAAAGTTATTATATAGTATGAAAGAACTGAAGTAATTATTGAAACCTATTAAACATGAGAATAAAACAAATATTTATTAATTTGTATGTATATAGTCACACACAAAATATAAGTAGCTTTGATACATATTAAGGTCCCATACAATGTATTAAATCTACTAACTTGAGAAATACAATTGAAATTCAGCTTAAGATCCCAGATTATATCTCAAGACCTGGATAGTGAAAAGTAGATTGTAGGAGGAAGAATATTATGCTATGGCCCCATAATAATTTGGAAGAACTTACAAATTATTATATTATTAATATTTATAAGTAGAAAAAGAAAATATCAAATATGTCATCTTTTGTCTATTTTATAGTTTCAAACCTATACAAAATTGTAAAGAATTGTATAATGAACATACATGGAGCCTTTAACAAAGCTTTACCAGTTGCTACAATATTGCCACATTTGCTTTATCTCCTTTATACATATTCCTTTTTTATTTGTTTTGCCAAACCATGTAAACATAAGTTGCAAATAGCATTATACTTAAACCTTAAATACTTCAGTAAAATCTCTTAAGAATAAAACCATTGTCCTACTTAAACAAAATACTGTTTTCTCATCTAAGAAACTGACTCAAACATGTTACTTTTACATTTATGTAGTAAATCACTAGAACAATTAATTAACATAAAAATAAAATGACTGACATAAAAATTACCAATATGAATTAAAGAAAACATAATCCACTTAGGAGAAAGCAGGAAATAAAGATTAACAAAAGAAAGTATACATGAAAACTTAAAACACAAAGCAAAATTGCAGACCTAGGATCAATTTGGAAGCTGTGGGTTTGTATGCGTCTATTTTTGTTTTCTATACCCTCAACCCTGGATGCGACAAAGTTAGAAATAAAAGCTAAAATATTGAAAACGTAGAGAAATTCTGGCAATGATGGAAGCTAAGGAACAGTGCCATCAGCATATAAGACACTTGGAACAGTTTCTGGATCCCCTCGGGGAAAGTTGCTACTTCCACCAACTGTCAAATGTCATTCTCCTGGCTCTCCTCCTTTCCATTTGGCTATTCCTTTTTGAGTATTCTTTAAAAATGTATCCATCTCTATCCATCATTTAGTTGTGAATTCCCTTGTTTTGTTTTCTAAATCCCTTTTCATTTTGCTTCTAGACTCTTTGCATATACAGTTCACCTTTATTCATGGCACCAATTTCTGCCTATATACTGAACAATACCAAATTTATAATTTCAGATCTTATTTTCACACTGGGCTCCAGATTTGCACATCCAGTTGTCTACATGAAATCTCCATTTAACTGTCTCAAAAAAATCTGAAATTCAAAATACCTAAATGTAAACTCAAGATTTTCTCCACAGTGCCATTTCCCAAAACTAGTCCCTCTCCAGTAATTCAAGGTTAAGAAAATTGTTGCACGTTACATACAGTTGCAAGAACCTAAAATCTTAAATTGCCCTGCTCATATTTTCGCTGTTCCTAATACACCAGTCTCTATAAAACGTGATAATGACTTTTTGTTTGGTTAAGATAAAGAGAAAATAATTTACTATGGATTTTTCAAGTGTACTTTTTTTATTTTAAAGTTTACATACAATAAAATGCAGCCATTTTAAAAGAACAGTTCAATAAGTGTTAACAAATCTATATACTCAGGTAAACTCCCATGGATTTTTAATGCTTTTCAATCAACTTTGTTGAGGTATAATTACATACATACAATAAAAATCTCTCATTTTATGTGTACAGTTTGATGAATTTGGTCAAATATATATCCACTTCACCATCACCCCAATCAAGATGTAGAACATTTATATCATCCCAAAAAGTTTAGTCATGTTTTTTTAGATGTCATTTTTCTTGAACTCTGTTAACTTGTTTACTAACACTACCTTTTTCAAAAAAGCAGTTTTACTGAGATATATTAACATACCATACAATCCATATATAGTAATTTGTAAGTTCTTCCTCCTACAATCTACTTTTCACTATCCAGGTAAAATCAATGGCTTTTAGGATAATCACAGAGTTGTATATTCATCACCACAATCAATTTTAAAACATTTTCATTAATCCAAAAAGAAAAAAAAAACCAATACCATTAATTGTCACCTCTCAATCCCTCTATCCTTCCCAAGCCCTACATAAACACTATTCTAAATCTATCTCTAGATTTATTCATATTTACGTTTTACACAAATGGAATCAGATACTATGTAGTATTTTGTGTGTTGTTTTTCTCACTTAGCACAATGTTTTTAAAATTATTGCTATTTTTTTAAGTAGAGAAGTTGTAGGTTTACAGAAAAGTCATGTAAAAATACAACATTCCCATTTACCACCCTATTGATGCATTATCTTACAGATTTTTAAAAAATGAATTCTATAGGTGCAGTTATTGGCCACAGATGCACTTTTATTTTTTATCAGAGAAGTCTTCTGGGTTTACAGAAAAATCATACATAAAATACAGTCAATTATTACCACCTTGCATTAGTGTGATACATTGGTTACAATTCATGACAGAACATTTTTATAATGGTACTGTTAGCTATAGTCCATCATCTACAATAAGAATCACTGGGTTGTACAGTCCTATGTCTGTTGCTATTGCTTATTAAATTTTTATTCTAGTAACATACATACAAACTCAAATTTCACCTTTTAACCACATTCAAATACGTAATTCAATGCTGTAAATTACATTCACAATGTTATGCTACCATTACCATCACCCATTACCAAAATTTTACAATCAACCCAAATTGGAACTCATTTTTAGCATTAATTGTCATTTCCTACCCCCACCCCAGGCCCTGGTAACTTATATTCTAGATTCCTACTCTATGCATTTGCGTATTCTAATTATTTCATGTCAAGGAATCATACAATATTTGTCCTTTGATGTCTGGCTTATTTCATGCAACATGGTGTCTTCAGGGTTCATCCATGTTGTTACATTTATCAGAACTTCATTCCTTTTTATGGCTGAGTAATATTTCATTGTATGTATATATCAATTTATCTATTCTTTGGTTGATGAACTCTTGGCTGCTTCCATCTTTGGGCAATTTTGAATGAAGTTGCTATGAATATTGGTGTACAAATGTCTGTTTTGAGTCCCTGCTTTCAAATCTTTGGGGTATATAACTAGAAGTGAGATTGCCTGGTGATCTGGTAATTCTATACTTAATTTTCTGAGACACTGCCAAACTGTCTTTCACAATAGCTGTACCATGTCACATTCCCACTAACAATGAATGAGTGTTCCTATGTCTCTACATTCTCTTCAGCACTTGTAATTTTTTTTTTTTAATAGTAGCTATTCTAGTGGATGTGAAATGGTATTTCATTGTGGTTTAGATTTGCATTTCCCTAATAGCTAGTGATGTTGAACATTTTTTTTCATATGCTTTTGTATATTTTCTTTGGAGAAATGTCTATTCAAGTATTTTTCCCATTTAAAAATGTGTTGTTCGTGTTTTTATTGTTGAGTTGTAGGATTTCGTTACAAATTCTGGATGATACATCCTTATTAGATATGTGGTTTCTGAATATTTTCTCCCACTGAGTAATTTATCTTTTTACTTTCATGATAAAGTCCTTTGATGCATAATGTTTTTAATTTTGATGAAGTCCCATTTATCTATTTTTTCTTTTATTGCTTGTGCTTTGGGTGTAAGGGTCTTCACCTATTTCCTATCCTGGCCAGGCACAACTTTTAAGGTTGTCCTTTTCTGTGCAATTGTTTCACCTCCAGGAGAAAGCTTCCTTAAAGCTTCCTTTCCTCTGCTCCTTTTCTGGGAATCCTGATCTGTTCTGTTGGTTTTGTGCAGAATTTTCTCCCCAGCTCCTATGATTTGTTTAACTTCTCTGCCTCACTCAGTGCTTCCTTTTCATTAAGCTTTTCAGCCCTGGGACTCACCTTCCCCTACGGCAGTTTACCTTTCCCTCCACCAAGAGGTTTGTCTGCTGTGGGCAATTTCCCTGTTAGGGTGTCCAGCCCCAGGGAGCCAGGTGGAGCCAAGGTTCAAATGGTCTGTTTTTGTTGTTGTTGTTGTTTGTTTTGTTTTCACGTGATCCAGCAATCAGAGACTGGGATGAGTGAATGCCTGTCTTCCTTCATCTGTGGTCTCTTGTTTCCTAGGAGCTCTTTTGTACGCATGTGCACAGCAGCGCTCCGGTTCTGCCTTAGATCCCTGTGCTCTTGGGTCTCTGTCCCTGGGTATGCACGGGGTTCTATCTCACTGCTGTGAGTGGCTCTGCAGTTTGCATCTGCAGCAGGACATCCCCTGGCCATGCTGCCTCCGTGTGACTCTTAAGGCGTAGGTGACCAAGTTGGAGGGGGCGGGAGGTCTGGATGGGCACATCCAGATTGTAGATCTCCTACCTTTTTTCCCCTTTTTCTTAAATTCAGCATCTGTGGAGTCCTTCTCCCGCCTCTATCATCCTCCAGAGTTCCAAACAAGTGGGGTTTGTTCTTTTATTGGTTGTTTCCGAGGAGAGACTTTTCCATCTTCTGTTGCCATGTTGATGACGTCACCCCTACTATGGATTTTAAATTGTTGCAGTGTGGCTCTGCCTACCTCTCCAGCCTCATCTTGTACTTGTTTGTCTTTGCTTTCTGCTACTGGACTTTGCAGATAGGACAAAAGCTCATATTAAATTGTTACTCCATTTCATCTTCTAGTTTACTCCTATCTTAGAATCCATTTTCAAATGTTTCATCTTCAAAGACATCTTACCACCCTAACAAACAAACAAAATCAAATTCAACTGGTCAATGATGTTTTTAAAGTTATATTTAATTCTTTCAAAACACTTTGTTCATTTGTAATTTTACATTTGTTTGTTGGAATCATTTAATGTTTGTCATTCTCACTAGTTTCCAAGGTCTAAATTGATAATTACCACAGTTATTCCTCTTGTTTCCCAGTTTATACCTGGATTCTGGCACAGTATTTGTTGAATAAATGAAAGAAGTATTCTTCAGCTAAAAAAAAAATAGTGAAAATAGTATAAAAATAAAATGAAAATCAAAAGTAGGAAGATGGTATGCAGGGTACCTTTGGACATACTGCACTGTGGGGCCAGTCCTTTGCCATCTGCCATCTAGGAAGGGACAACCTTGAGAAATTGTTCCTCATATCTCAAAACTTTTTAAAGTTCTTGCCTTTTTCTTATGAGAAAATTAGATTTATAGAAGTTTCAGCAAGAAATAGAATGAAAGCATGATCTGAACAGCAAAATTATTTTATTTTTTTCTTAGATTCTATAGATATCATGTACACTATTTGATAAGAACGGAGAGGTCAATTTGACTTGATCTCTCAATCATGTAGATTGTAAACAAGGAGTTTAGTTAAACTCACCTCTTTAAAGTTTGGCTGGATTAAGTCCATGGATTTGCCTATTGATAAATTTCTCTGAAGAATCTGCTTCTCTAAAGGTGAATAATATAGTTGCTTGGAATTCATTAACTAAACAATGAATTATAAATAGCATTTGGGTGAAAATAACAGTGTGAGAATATCTAATTCCTAATTTTATTAAGTAGAAATTAAATTTATCTATTGAAAAACCCATATTTAAATAAATTTCAAATCTTTCCCTATTTCATAAAACAAATAGAAAATTGGGACTTAACAAAGTTAAGAAGATCTCAGCTGATTTTTCATTGGAACCCACAAAACTGACATTTTTAAAACTGTAAAAAACACAGAATTTATTAGGCAGTCCATTTAAATAGCAAAAAAATTCTATGCAAATTAATAAAAGAAATGAATACAAAAACAAGATCTACAAATTGGGAAGACTAAATTATTTAAGGATAACTATTTAATTTTGTAAATAAATTTGAAAAATATTATGAATGTATAAAGTTTCAAGAAAATATTAATTACTAACAGTGACTCAAGGAGATTTAGAAAATCAGACCATACTAATAAAAATGGGAGAAATTGGAAATATTTTCAAGGAAATACTTCCCATAACAACACTGGGAGAGGTAATTTTACATTTAAGTCCCTACAAAGGCTAGTACAAAAATTAAAATTATTTACTACATAAATTGTGCAGGAGCATAAAAACTATTGAACCTTTAAAAATACCTGCAGATCTTACATAATCTTAATATCCTTTCCTGGGAAGGAGAGCCAACTCCTCATCCTATCAACATAAATTAAAGTCTACACCCACATATTAATATAAGTAGAATTTTTTTTAAATGAGCAGTTCAATCATAGCAATAATAATACATAATAATTTTAAGATTTAAGATTTATTCTAAGAATTCAAGATTTACACGTAAGGTTTTAAAATAAGGATCTTAAAAGTAAGAAAATCCGTTCATAGAATGGACTGCATAAATAAATCAGTGGATAAAAATAACAATAATTCTTTTTTTTATAATAAAATGCATTTCATAAAGTTGATGATCTACTCCTTGTATTAGCTTTGAGCAATATGGAAAAAAGAATAGTAGACTAGCTCTTCCATTCTACACACATATACTGAGAGCTTATTATTTGCCTATAAATGTAATATATATCAAAATAACAGATAAATGACAACTTACCCACAGAGCTTAAATTCTAATGAGGGAAGCATAGAAGTAAACAAGGAAATTTTACTTTTATGATGAGTGCTATGACAGTGCTTTTCCTTACTGTGATACAAAATGATTATATCAAACTATCAGTCAACATTGTACTTAACGGTCAAAATATATTTATTTAAAAAACTGGTACCGATGACACAGAGAAACCAGTGATGAAAGAAATATTCTACCTACACTCCTATCATATAAAATTGCTGCAATTATTACATACGTTAGAACATTTGAAGAAGAAAAATATTCATGATTTTTGGTATAATATAAATAGCAAAAGTATAATTATTTACAAGTGATGTAATACTTGGTTCTACATAGAAATTCTAAATAGGATTATCTAGAAAGTTTAAAGACCTAATATAGGAATTAATTCTTGAGCCAGACACTAACTAAATATATGAAATGCAAAATAATGACACATATTCTCACCTATATCAGTAATAGCCTATTATTGCATACATGAAGCAACATATGTATTTTTAGTATTAATAAGAATATGCAACACTGAGGTTTTAAGTTCACAAAAAAAATCATTAGATATTTATGAGAAAAATACAAAGCTTTCTAAGGATCATAAACATAGATCTGAAAAAGAAACATATATTGTATTTCTATATAAGATAATTGAATATTGTAGAGTTATAAATTTTCCACCAATTACTGTGAAGAATTAATTAAACAAAATCAAAATCACAATGGAATTCTTTTTGGAACTTGACAAAGTACTTCTGTAGTTCAATCTCAAGAATAAAAATATTCAAAATCATATTTTTAAATGAGAGCATATTTACTTCTAAAATTTTAAAGCACATTAGATTTTGGAATTGAAATTCAAAAAATAAAGGCAACATGATTGAAAATTATTTGAAAGCCCATAATATAGTTGTGAAGGTGGCACATTATATCAATAGGTAAAAGAGGTTTATTCACTACTTATTGGAGGGCAATTCACTAAATATTTGGAAAAAAATTACTATATTATAATACCTAGAATATTCTCATTCATAAACAAAATAAATCCAGACTCAAATTGAATAAAACAGTAAAGATACTTCAATATGTCTTTACTCCATAAAACAGGATTTCCAGAGGTAAGATGGGCTCAAAGGATTATGTAACCAACAACCTGGAGCTGCTATGAAGGCAAACATTCTTACTCTGTTCATTTTCTCATACTCATGTGTCAGCTTTATGTATCTACTGTTTCCATTTATGGACACAAGTTATTTGCTGAGATATAGACATTGTATCCAGATACAACAATGCTTAGTTGAAGAAGAGACTCTGTCTCCTTATTTTTCTTTCTTAGTTGTGAGTTTTTTTTGTCTGAAAAATTTCTTAGAAGGATGTCCACTTGAACAAATTCAGGGTCTGGTTAGGAATAAAAGAGTTTGTTGGAATGATTTGGGGATGCCTGCCTCATGATGTGCAATGTTTAACCCAGAAAGACTTGAAAAAGTACATTTACATATCAAAATATAAAAGGATTATAACAAAATACAGTTAGAGGATATACCCCATATAAGAAAAGCCTTTCAGATCTTAAAACTAAAGGAAATAACGAAATTTTTAAAAAAGGACAGGTTTGACCACTTAAAGTAATAAATCCCTGTACCTCAAATTTAACATAAACCAAGATAAAAGGTGGGTTTCCCACTTCAGGTAAAATTGAAAAATATGCTACAGGCAATTGGACTAATATCATTAAAAAGAACAGTTGTTAAAGAAAATGAAATTTGTTCAGCTAAAGGGAAATGCAAATTAATTATAAACACCTAATTACATTCAAACTCACAAAAAATAGAAAAAAGATGAATATGTATACTATTAGAAACATTTGAATAAATTGTTTCTTTTATGGTTTGCAATGAAGGTAGAAATGAATGCCCTTATATATAACTGATGGGAGTAAATCATGATTTAACATTTGGGGTACTGGTAAAAGCTTAATGATCAGATCTCCTGGTGGTGGGTGGGGAAGTTCTGATTTCTACTACTTGCCAGTTTCCTTGGTATAAATAGTCTCACCATGGTCAATTTTAAGCACCTACATGAATGCAGAATCCAAAAGAAATGCTCAATAGCTTACCATTATATAATAGTTTCATTATACAGATACAACAGATATAACTAACCTCATGAGCATAGATAGTAGTAAAATAAAAAATTATTAGAAAACAATGAGTTTTGTGCATTTATTACTTTTATTTATAATATAATTTATTTAATTGTAAGTTTATATAATTAAATTTTTAATAATGACCAGGTTTAGAAACTGGATTGCTAACTTGTTAAATTCCTGAAAATTTAGTTGTGGGTACTCAATAGCTAGTATGAGTCAGCTCCAGTAAACCACTGGTTGTATCTTTCTGAGGAGCTAAGTTAACAAGACAAATATACATTATTTAAAATGTTAATTCCATTGTCCAGTGTGTCTTAAGGAATAAAACTTACATATACTGGTATGTTGGTGTAGTGCAAGTCTACACACTTCTGTAAAGAGTCAGCTACTTTAGGCTCTGTGGGCACACAAAATCTCTATCACAAATTCTTCAAACCCTCAAAAATGTAACAACCATTCTCAGTTCTAGGATCTTACAAAAACAAGTTCCTGGATTTCGCCTCCAATTGTAGTTTGCCAAATCCCAGTGTGGAAAGCAAACTTAAATCCTGTATGAACTAAATGCATATACCTGGGTAGGTCATTTAAACCTTTTGAGCTTTAGTTTCTCAGGTATGAAATGGAGACAATTTGCCTATTCTCTAGGTTGTTGCAGTTTTTTTTTTTTTTTTTGATAATTAATGGAAACAGAATTGACAATGATTCTTGGAACAATTAGGCACATATTAAATTAATAATAATATAGGAAATTGAAAACAGTCTAAATGCCCAAAGGAAAGAGCAGGTTAACTAAATTGCATCTGAACAATCTGTTAAATATGTTCTGGCTATTAAGCCCTTTGTTCTAGGTGGATATTTAAAGATACTAGAAAGTGTTTATAATATTGCATTAAAAAATAAAGAATATAATGTTGCAAGTTCATTGTGATCCTCATTTGTGTGTGTATACGCATGTGAATAACATAGATGAGATTGAAAGAATATGTACTAAAATATTCATAATAATAGCATGATTTTTACTTTCATTTACTTTTCTCTGTTTTCCAGACTTCATAGTATGGCTGTGTATTCTTATCATAATAAAAATAAATATATTAAGTGACTAGCTAAATTTCAAATATTTCTTTGCATGTTTAAAAATATTTTGGCCCTATCTTAAATTTGTATGTTAGCATAATTACAGAAAATAATAATTTATAATTATACACAGATTTAATACTTGAACTTAAACTATAAATTGATCATATCATACATTGTTAGATTAAATTTTTCAAGTGGATTTCAGCATATGTCAAGTTAATCTGTAGGAATAGTAATAGAATAAAAAAATTTGTTAGAAAAGATTGCCAGATATATCAGGAAACTCATCTTTCCAAATTCATTTTTGTTTCAAATAACATGACATTAACTCATGTGGGTAATTATTTAAAGTAATCAGCATATGTGATGCTTCTTAAAAAGTAATACATTCACAAATATAATCAGTAAATATGGAAGATAAATCAATTTGTATATTCCAAATTTAAATTTTAATGAGGACAAGCAGATTTAATGAAACCAATTGAAGTAAATAGTAAAAAAGTTTATTAATGAAACCATGATTGTATAAGATTCCACAAAGGCAGCTTCATTTAGTTAACCCATTCTATGCTATCAAAACAAGAAAGGGCACTTTAAAGATTCTTTGTAAGGAACTAAATGCATTGACAGGCTTGAACTTTGCTGGTTCTTTTAAAAAAGAAACATTTGCTTTATAGAACTTTGTAGATGTTTATGCATATAAAAGATAAACTTTAGCATTGGGTTAATGATGGTAATCATTAAGGTTTCATTAACTTAAAAAAATAAAATTTTATGTTTTTTTGTGATCATATGTGACCAGAAAATTATATCTTTGGATCATATAGGGGGGCAGTGATGCAAGGGATTCCAAAGCCTAGAATTTGACAAGGAAATAATCAATCCATAACTTTTCTTCTATTCAAAATCTGAGATGGATAGTCACCTATGATAAGCAAGATTTTAATAGGATCCATTTTATATTCACATATCGTCAAGGTCACTAAATCAGTTCTGTACTGATATGCTTATGACACTTTACTTTCTAATGTCTCGTTTCCCATGGAAATTCTAGAGGTGTCTGTTTTGTTTGTTTGCCTGGCACCAATTTGTATACTACTACCGTTATTTACTCTGCTTCGCAATTTCGTAGCTGTCCAGTGGGGTTTGCTAACAATGCCTGATGCTCTGTGGGTCAACACTGCATAATCCAGATATATTACTCAGCACAAACAAATTATTAATTCAAAATTAAAATTACTCATATATTTACTCCTTAAATTCATGAGGAAAAATCAGCTGAATAACTCAATAGGTTGCTAAATTATAGACTTTTTTTTTTAAATCTTTTTTGTTTTTGCAATTTAACTCTAGTCACTTGGAGATGCAACTATGCCTTATTTTCTTCAGTAGCTACTTAACACAGGAAGGGATAAAAATAAGTGGGTCATCACAGGAGGTCTACTGCTTCATTTTCAGGTCCAAATAAAGTGAGGCCATGTTTATATATGGTTTGTGAATGCTGCCAGAAGTCAATCACACTCACTCTTTCCAGAATCCCAATATGTTGTCTTTCTGTCCTTTCAAACTAAAGCAAACAGAACTGTCGTTTTCTTTCCTGTTGTTCCAAATTATCCCTTTATTACAGTGCAATATAATTTAAAGACATTCATTTACTAACTTATTCAATCAAATGACATTTATTGTGCCTCTTATACTATGCTAGATATTGGGATTTGGCTATACAAATAATTTTAATTATTTGCCTTCCTCTTATCTTGCCATCACTTGAAAATATCTGAAAAAAAAAATCACTATTTTTAGAAGACATGTTTTGTGTTAACAACTGTGAAAGGTCTGAGATTTCACCCTGCTTGCAAACTCACAATTAGCCAAAGTAGCAGCATGTTTGTACTAGTAATGTTCTCTGACCACTAAATTCTCACAGCATGACCCAATGAGAGACAGATGACACCTGTACACACAGTGGATTGCGTTGTAGGAAAGGAACTCTGAGCTTATGGAATCTGAATCTTTTATAATGGGCAGTTAGCATGCCTACCCATTGCTCCAGATGGGGACATTATCTTTTAATATTCTGGATAGTAAGCATGCAGGTGCTTCGATCTGGAGAGAAACACTATATATCCAATGCTATAACAAACCCTCCCTTTGTTCTGGGGGGAAACATTTTCTTTATTTTCCAAGGTTACTTGCTATGCAAACACCTTTAAAAGATAGTCCAGGTCCAACTTTCACTCCAAAATGTACAAAACTTAGAAGTTATCGGTCCCATCCTTACAACAAGAAAAAAAGTTGAACAAACTGAAAATCAACAACTCTTATTAGATCCATCAGAGGATTGAGATCACAGGGCAAATCACTGTCTGCAAAACTGGAAAGACAGGAGAAAATAGAAAATCCTCGCTTCCAGGAACAAAAGCCACTGCAGCCAGGGACTGGTAGCAAAACTTAAGCTGCTGGAGGTTGAGTGTGGATGAACTTGAGAGCTAAAAACTCCTGGGGGCCTAGTCTTAGGGTGCTTCCCTCCCCACGGTATCATGACATTTCCCTCCATTAATTACACCAGGTTCAGCTAGTGAAAATAGGAGAAAAATGCCAGGAAGGGGAAAGAAAAAGGAACCATTTTCAAAATATGAGTAGATCATTGTGTTCCCTTCCAAATCTCGAAGTTAATGACTTTACCAGAGTCTGCCCGACATGGGGGAAAGGAATCCCCAACTCCAGCCCCCTTTAGCTTTCCTATATCATTTAGGGTGGAAATAAAAAAAGTGGAAAAACACTTGTGCCCAGGGACACAGGCCCACTAAGAGAATGAAACAGTCATAGGATTATACAATGATTTTACTCCCCTTAGTGCTACATTAATAGGGATAATAATAGAGGATTATAGCTGAAAGAACTGCAAGGGTCAGACTATATTTGAAAAGAAGTTTCTATGGAAATCCAAAGACATCAGGGAAGAGATAAACAAAGACACTGGAGTAAAATGAAGGCTCAGACACCTACAGCAAACAGTAAAAGCAACCTTACTCCTAGCCAGATAAACATAAACCCTCACAATAAAGGCCTATTTACCTCAGTTCCAATTTCCCAATATATCATGTCCAAGTTTCAACAAGGAATTGCAAAGTATTCTAAAAGGCAAAAGAAAAAATAGTCTGAAGAGACTGAAGCAGAGTAAGGTATGGTAGCAAATTTAGAATTATCACACCAAAAATTTGAAATAACTATAGTAACTATATTTGCTAAGGACTGCAATGGAAAAGAGTCCTTACCTATCTATTCTTACATGTGGAAAACATGTACCAATAGATGGGTAAGGTAAGCAGAGAGATTGAAATTTAACACAAAATCCAAAGGAAATGCTAGGTATAAAAAAAAATTTCAACAGAAATGAATGCCTTTTATGGGACCAATAGCCAACTGAACATGGCTGAGGAAAGATTTAGTGACCTTGAAGATACATCAACAGAAGCTTCTCAAACTGAAAAGCAAAGAGAAAAAAGTGATAAAAAACCAAAATCAAAACAAAAATAAAAAACCAGAAAAGAACTTTCAAAAATTATGGGATAGTTACAAAGGAAGACATATGCACACAATATGGATAATATAAGGAGAAGAGAGAAAAGAGCAGAAGAAATATTTGAAGTATTAATTACTGAAGATTTTATAAAATTAATGACAGACACCAAACCAGACCCAGGAAGCTCAAAGGCATCAAGTAAGGTAAACACCAAAAAATCTACACCTAACTATATCATATTCAAACTGTAGAAAGGAAAGACAAGAAGCCAGGGGGAGGCCAGACAATTTATCTATAAAGAAAAAAGGATAGAAATTGCAGTTGACTTATTATCAGAAAGTATTCTATTAGATAGTGGAGTGAAATATTTAAAGTCTTCAAAGGAAAAAAAAAAGAATTTTGTATTGAATAAAATTATCCTTCTAAAGTGAAAGGGAAATACGCATTTCCTCAGAGGGGGGGAAAAAGCGGGCACTCATTGTAATAGACCCGCCTTATTAAAACTTTTAAAAGAAGTTCTTCAGAAAGAAAGAAAAATAAAAAGAAAAATCAGTAGTTCAAATAGGACTATATGTTTCATAGAAACTTAATTAATATTTAATAAACTTTGCAAAAATAAAGCACTAGGCCAGATGTTTTACTGGTAAATTCTATCAAACATTTACGTAAAAAATTAGGCCAATTATCTATTACTTCTTCCAGAAAACATAAGCAGCTGGAACACTTCCTAGCTCACTCTATGAGGCCAGCTTTCCTAATACAAAAACTAGATAAAGACATAATAAAAAAGGAAAGCTACAGACCAATATCTCTCATGGAAATGGATGTAAAAATTTTCAACAAAATATCAGCAAATAAAATTAAGCAACTTATAAAATGTATTATATAGCCTGATCAGGTGGGATTTATTCCAGATATTAAAGCTCATTGAACATTCAAAAATCAATCTAAAGAAGAAAAGTTGTTCATATAAGTAGATGCAGAAAAACCATTTAATAAAATCCATTCATGATAAAAACTCTCAGCACACTAGGAATAGAGGGAAACTTCCCAATTTGATAAAGAGCATTTATAAAACATCTACAGCTATCATTAAACCACATACCCAATAGAGCTTTAACAACAAGAATATATAAAGAAATCCTTTCAGCTTAACAATAAAAAGGTAAACAACCCAATTTTTTACATGCAAAAGAGTTGAATAGACATCTCTCCCAAGAAGATATACAAATGGCCAGAAAGCACCCAAAAAGATCATTAGTCATCAGGGAAATGAAAACCAAAACCACATGAGATACCATTTCACATCCATTAGAATAGCTGCTATTTAAAAATGGAAAATAAGATTTGGAGAAGATGTGGATAAATAGGAACACTCATTCATTTCTGGTGGCAATGTAAAATGGTGCAGCTGTGGAAGATAGTTTGACAGTTCCTCAGAAAGTTAAATACAGAATTACCATATGCCCCAGCAATCCCACTGCTAGGTATATACCCAAAAGAATTGAAAGCAGGGGCTGAAAGAGATATTTGCACACCAATGTTCATAGTAGCATTATTCATAATTACTAAAATATGGATGTAACCCAAGTGTCCATCAACTGATGAACGGATAAAGAAAATGTGGTATATACACGCAATGGAATATTTTTTTTTTTTTAAATCATCATTTTATTGAGATATATTCATATACCACGCAGTCATACAAAACAAATCGTACTTTCGATTGTTTACAGTACCATTACATAGTTGTACATTCATCACCTAAATCAATCCCTGACACCTTCATTAGCACACACACAAAAATAACAAGAATAATAATTAGAGTGAAAAAGAGCAATTGAAGTAAAAAAGAACACTGGGTACCTTTGTCTGTTTGTTTCCTTCCCCTATTTTTCTACTCATCCATCCATAAACTAGACAAAGTGGAGTGTGGTCCTTATGGCTTTCCCAATCCCATTGACACCCCTCATAAGCTACATTTTTATACAACTGTCTTCGAGATTCATGGGTTCTGGGTTGTAGTTTGATAGTTTCAGGTATCCACCACCAGCTACCCCAATTCTTTAGAACCTAAAAAGGGTTGTCTAAAGTGTGCGTAAGAGTGCCCACCAGAGTGACCTCTCGGCTCGTTTTGGAATCTCTCTGCCACTGAAGCTTATTTCATTTCCTTTCACATCCCCCTTTTGGTCAAGAAGATGTTCTCCGTCCCACGAACGCAATGGAATATTATTCAGCCATAAAAAGGAATGAAGTTCTACTACATGGGACAACATGGATGAATCTTGAAGACATCATGTTGTATGGAATAACCCAGACACAAAAGGACAAATATTACATGATCTCACTGATATGAAATAATTATAAGGGGACTCATAGAATCAGAATCTAGAATATAGGTTACCAGGGCATGGGGTGGGCATAGGAAAAGGGAAGTTGAGGCTTAAAATGTACAGGGTTCCTATTTGGAACTGTGCTGGTTTGAATGTATTATGTCCCCCAGAAAGTCATATTCTTTGATGCAGTCTTGTGGGGCAGACTTTTTGGTACTGATTAGATTTGCATGAAAATGCACCACACCCAGCTGTAGGTGATAACTTTGATGAGATATTTCCATGGAGGCATGGCCTCACCCATTCAGGGTGAGCCTTGATCAGTGGAGCCATATAAATGAGCTGAAAGGCAGAGGAAACTCAGTGTAGCTGTGAGTGATGTTTTGGAGAGGAGCTACAGCCAAGAAGGACACTTTGAAGAAAGCACAGGAGCTGCAGATGAGAGACAGTTTGAAGATAGCCATTGAAAGCAGACTCTTGCTCCGGAGAAGCTAAGAGAGGACAAACACCCCAAGAGCAACTGAGAGTGACATTTTGAAGAGGAGCTGCAGCCTAGAGAGGAATGTCCTGGGATAAAGCCATTTTGAAACCAGAACTTGGAGCAGACGCCAGCCACGTGGTTTCTGAGCTAACAGAGGTTTTCCGGACACCACTGGCCATCATCCAGTGAAGGTACTCGATTGCTGATGTGTTGTTACCTTGGACACTTCATGGACTTAAGACTGTAACTGTGTAACCAAATAAACCCGCTTTATAAAAGCCAATCCATTTCTGGTGTTTTGCATTCTGGCAGCATTAGCAACCTGGAACAGGAACAATGGAAATATTTTGGTAAGTGATGGTGGTGATGGTAGCACAATACTGTGAATACAATTAACAGCCCTGGAATGTATATGAATGTGGTTAAAAGGATAAATTTTAGGTTGTATACATAACAGAATAAATGAAAAAAAAATCTGTGCAACTGCCTATACAGTATGCCCTATGTGAAACCACGGGCTATGGTTAATAGTACAATTTTAAAAATGTGTTTTCATCAATTGTAACAAATCTGCCACACCAATGCAATCTGTTAATAATAGTGTGATATTTGGGAATCCTGTGTTTTATGTTTGATTGTTCTGTGAACCCACAACTTCTACAATAAAGAAAAAAAAATTTTAAACCCACAGAAATGTACAACACAAGCAGTGAATGCTGATATAAACTATGAACAATAGATTATTCTTTCACCAATTATAAAAATGTATCACTAATGCAAAGTGTTAATAATAGATGAGTATATGTGAATTCTGTATTTTCTGCATGATTTTTCCATAAACCACATCTTTTTAAATAAAAATTATATTTAGGTAAACATCGTACTTAATGGTGAGAAATTAGATGTTTTCCCACTAAGATCAGGAACAAAGCAATGATGTCACCTCTCACTACTCTTATGCAACATCAAACTTGAAGTCCTAGCTAATGCAATAAGACAATAAAGGACATGAAAGTTACATAGGTTAGGAAGGAAGTAATAAAACTATATTTGTTCACAGATGATAGATTGTCTTGTCGGAAATTCCAAAATATCAACTAGTAAGTGTTTATAGCAAAGTTGCAGAATACAAGGTTAATATACAAAAGTCAATTGCTTTCCTATATACCAGCAATGAACTACTGGAATTTGGAATTAAATACAATACCATTTACATTGCTACAAAAAAAAAAAAAAAAAAAAAAAAACAGGCAAAAGATCAGAACAGACAGCTCATCAAAGATGATATGCAGGTAGAAAATAATCACATTATGAAACACTTAACAACATATATCATTAGGGAAATGTAATTAAAATAACAATGAGATACCATCACACATCTCTTAAAATGGCTAAAATCCAAACACTGACATCACCAAATGCTGACAAAGATTTGGAACAGCAGGAACGCTAATTCATTACTGGTCAGTATGCAAAATGTTACAGCCACTTTGGAAAACAGTTTGACACTTTCTTACAAAGCTAAACATAGTGTTATTATATCATCTAGGGATTGCACTCCTAGATATTTACACAAATGAATTGAAAACTCAGCCATGCAAATACACAAAGGTTTATAGCAGCTTTATTCACACTTGCCAAAACCTCGACACAACCAAGAAGCCCTTAAAAAAAAAGTGAATGGATAAACTGTGTTACAACCACACAACAGAATATTATTCAAGGATAAAAGGAAATGAGCTATTAAGCCATGGAAAGATATGGGGAAACCATAAATGCATATTGCTTAGTGAAAGAAGCCACCTTGAAAAGGCTACATACGCATGATTCCAACTATATGATATTCTGTAAAATACAAAATTCTATAGGCAGTAAAACGATGATGGCTGACTGGCATGGGTGCTGCCCAAGACCATAGGGGCCTGGTTCCAGCCCCACCCCAGAGGTACCATGTTGGTGATACCCCCCGGACTGAGCAAGGAGGAGGAGGAGGCTCTGCAGAAGAAACTCAACAAACTCAAGAAAAAGAAAAAGGCATTGCTGGCTCTGAAGTAGTGGCAGCACAGCCACCCAGAGCAATGTCAAACACTCACTGTTGGAGCAGCCTGTGGTGGACACAGCCACAACAACAGAGCAGGCAAAGCCCCTGGTGATGTCAGTGGCCATCAGTGCCACCAAGGTCGAGACCAAGAACTCGGACTTTAAACATTCTCGAACCTTAGAGGGGATGTTAAAGGACCCCGAGAAGGGCCCACTCCCCACTTTTCAGCCTTTCAGCTATTCCAGAAGAATGATCTGCACGAGTCATCCCGATGTCCCCAGAGAAAATGTCTATATGAGAGTTTTGTGTTTCCAGCGACTGGCTTTGGGAACTGGGGCCTGATGGGGAAGAAGCAGAGGGCCCAGGGACTGGGGATGGACCCCACGAAGCTTCATCTGGGGCTATGAAGAACGTGGCAGCACCCGCTCTTCAGCTTCACCTCCCTGAAGCCACAGTCTGGACCACAGTCAAGAGCAGAACCAAGACCGAGACCCAGAGGGCCCCTTCCGCAGGTCGGACTTGTTCCCTGAATACCCGGCCACTCGGAAGGGGAATACCGTCTATCTGTATGGAGAAGACATAACTCCCACCCTCCTCTGTGGGGCCGTCTCCCCCTTTGGAAACATCATTGGCCTCTCCATGGACCCAGCCAGAAACTGTGCCTTCGTCACCTATGAAGAGATGGAGTCAGCAGATCAGGCCATAGCTGCGCTCAGTGGAACCCAGGTGGAGCCTGTACAGCTCAAAGTCAGCATTGCCCACAAACAGCCCGTGTTGGACGCTGCTACTGGCAAGTCTGTCTGGGGCTCCCTCACTGTCCAGAACAGCCCTAAGTGTTGCCACCAGGACAAGAGGACCGAGACTGTCTACAGTGATGACGTCTACAAGGAAAATCTTGTGGATTGCTTCTAGGAGTGGCACTGGAGTCCTTGTGCTTCATGTGCCCCTTGTGCTGGTCTCAGTAAAACACTGAGGTGGAAGATAAAACAAAAAAAAACAAACAAAAAAAAAAAAAAAAAAAACAAGCATGGTTGCTATGGTTGCCTGATATTTGAAGAGTGGGAGAAAGGGATGAAAAAGTGGAGCACAGGAGATTTTTAAGGCAGTGCAGTTATTCTGTATGATACAGTAATGACGGCTAAATGATACATTTGTCAAAACTTATAGAAAAATGCTATACTGTATGCTCAATTTTCTACAAACTTCTAACAGCTCTAAAAATAAAATCTATTAATTAAAAACAAACAAACCAACATATATTCCCAGGAAAAGGGCAGTCAGTAACTCTCTTTCAAGATATGCAAAAATAGAGAGACCCGTGGAGAATTGTCTCCTAATGATTGGGAAGACACAGGGAATCCAAAATTTGCTTTGCATGTCCCAGATGAGTATTTATATGAAATAAACAATTGTCTTCCAAATTAGCTGAAACCAAACTTCAATAAAAGGTCCATGGAAATGCTAATTGTCAGAAAAAATGGTGGATTGTGAAATACATTGGTTTCAAATAAACCCTCAATCTATTAAAAGGCTTCCCAGTTTCACACTAAAATTACAGGTTGGTGATAAAGCTGCTTCTTACAAGGGCAAATTTTTATATGAAAGTGGTGTTATCATGGGAGGATGCCTTCCAATTCTCCTGAGCATTACTCAGTAGGCCATGTATTCTAAAATTAGTGCATATGCCTACTATTCTAGAGGGAAAATATATCTTAGTAAAATTCAGTTAAGCAAGAATGAAATGTAGTATGGATAAAACAAGATTTGACCTGGGTAGCAAACATCATCAGAATTGATTCCTCCTCTATATAAGTGTTTGACAGTGTGGACTAGGGACTATGTTGGAGAAACCTGCTAACTTGCATTGACTATAATTTAATTTCTACTTCTTTGTGCATAACGGGTTTGGTATGTTTTTTGTTTGTTTGTTTTTGTTTTAGAGTAATGAAAATGTTCTAAAATTGATTGTGGTGATGAATGCACAGCTATGTGATGATACTGTGAGCCACTGATTGCACACTTTGGATGGATTGTATGATATGTGAATATATATCAATAAAACTGCTTAAAATTAAAAAAAAAATGGAAAAAATAGAAAGAAGCATGCTTATAATTAGTTTTATAAAAGCAATAATAAAATAGGTTAAAGTGTGCTCACCTATGCAAAAATGGAATGTTCGAAGATGACTTTCTAAAATAAAAGTTAAAGAGTGGTATACTGTCAGACAGTAATATTAAATTCAGAGTGAGACTACTGCAACAACTACCTATTATAAAAATTGTGTGTACAGCATGTTGGAAATTTCAAAGCAGTTTCACACATATTTCAATGGAACATTCATTTGACAAACTTTCTGTGCCAAGAACTGAGCTACAAAGAAAGATTTAAAAATATACAAAAAGTTTTACCTTTATTAATTGATAGAGAAGAAAGCCATGAATATAAATTATAGTATAACATTCTGTTCTATGTCAGATATAGTACTGACAACAGTTGAAACTTACACAATTTCACAGAGGAATTATACTGATGTAAAGCATCTTTTATGTGATATATCTCAATTATGCATTTATACTTCTGTCAAAGTGGAATACCATTTCCAACTTGTAAGTGCCCAGAATCTCAAAAAGGAGTATAATCTACATAAAACAGTATCTAGGAATAACTGTCAACTATCACCTACCATGGTTCCTGGCATAAAATAGAAGAGGAACTGTGTACACCTTAAATTCACTAAACATCCTGTAGCAATCTCATGTTTGAATTGTCCATTTTCTTGCTCACCATTATCAAAGTTGTGAATGATAACCTCTCTGCCCTGGTAACCATCCTATACTTCCAGGAGACTTTGTTGGGTACAAAGCTTCCAGGTATCTGCCCACCTTCACAAGTTGCCTAGAATTCAATGAGTGCCTGTATTTTTTAATGCATTTTTTATTGTGAACTTTAACATATATACATAACAGTGATCACTTTCCAAGTATGATTTAACAAGTAGTTAGAAAGAAAATTTCAAAGAATGTCATGGGTCAAAGTTCCACAATTTCAGCTATTTCCATTATTGTAAAATATAACATGCATATGGAAAGGTGTTAACTTTTGATGTACAGCTCAACAAGCAGTTTATATATAGGTAATTTCAAAAGTGTTATGGGATACAGTTCCACAGTTTCAGTCCTTTCCTTATTATGCAACATACAGTAGATACAGAAAGGTGAAGGCTTTCAAAGCACAATTCAATGAGTAGCTATAGAGCAAATTTCCAAGAATGTTATAAGTTATAGTTCCACTATGTCATTTACCTCCTTCCAGCTACTCCACCACTCCTGCATCTAAAATACATATGTATATACACATATATTTATATAAAGTTTCAGTATTCATAGACCTTTGTTAAATCTTGTTTGTTGCTACCTCTTCCTCTCACTTAATCTCTTTTTCCATCTCTCCAGTGACTACCCTAACTTGTTTTTACTGAAAGTGGGTATCGAAAGTATGGGGAAGGGGGATGCATCTGACTGTTGTTCTTAAAGACTCTGGGTTTTAGGACTTGTCTGGAATAGGAACAGTCTGGTGGATTTAAGTTTCTGAGAGCTAAAACTTAGAGAGTGAATCTTCATAGAATCTCAAGTAAGGACCTAGTTATTTGGGGCCTACATTTGGTAAGGGCATGGCATGCTGTGGCCATTTGGGATGTCTAGTTGGAGCTTGCATAAGAGAAACCTCCAGGGTAGCCTCTTGACTGTATTTGGGATCTCTCGGCCACTGTGACCTCAGCTTGTTACCTTTCTTTTATCCCCCTTTTTGTCAGGCAGGCATTTTCAATCCCTTGCTGCCAGGGCCAGGCTCAGGCTCATTCCTGGGAGTTGTGTCCCATGTCACCAGGGAGATTCATTCCCCTGGGAGTCATGTCCCCCATGCAGGTAAGTTAATGAATTTATTTGCTGAATTGGGCTTAGAGATAGAAAGAATGCCTATATTTTGACTGAGAGTAACCACTCTTCTAATCACAAGTAAAGCTAACTCTAAGGCATACTTTTTGCTGTCTTCTCTTGTGAAATCTTTGATACAGCAATAAAATCATGTGAGTATCACAAGGCAAAAGGGAAAGAACACTCTAAAACTGACCTTTTTTTCTTTCTTTCCTCACCACTGACAGTTCTTATTTCTTTTCTCTTTATTTTTTTCTTGAACATATTAAAATAAAGAAAAAAATCACTTCCATGGGAATACCAGTGAAGTTCTAAAACTTGGCTTGCAAGTAATCTAGGTGCAGACTAATGGATCAGGCCAGATTTCCCCCAGAATTACACAGACACATCGACTGAGTACTGAGAGTAGACATTGACTATTCCAGAGGAAGCCCATAAAATTTCATAAAGGAGAGGAATTTTTGTTGTATCTGCAAGGATGAATAAGGATTTGACAGACAGAGAAGATAGGTGGGTGCATTTCAGCCACTTCGTTCGGATATATGGAATAAAAAGGAGCATGGGTAACTGAAGAGTTCTTGTGGTGGAAGAACAGGTTTCATGAGGCAGATTTGTGGAAAATGAGAGTAGAGAGGAGTGAAATGTAGAATCAGAAAACAGCCTTCTATGTCATGCTCAGGAAATTGAACTTCATCCTGTAGTGAAGGGGTTCCAAGCAAAATAGTAAGAGAACAGATGCTATCAATTTGTTTTACAAAAAGAAAACTATGTTAGAGGATGCTGTTGAAACAAAAGAATTCCATATTTTGGAATTATTCTGGTAAAAGGAGACTGTAGCAATAAAATGACAGAAGAGGCTGACCTTGACATATATATATTTCTGATGCAAAATCAGCATTACCCTATTTAATGCCCATAATAACTTCTGAGATATGTTTTCCTTTTTTCTTTTAATGTTTTTGTTTTCTTCCTAAAGATGAAACTGAGACTGAGAGATGAAAGTACTTTGTAAAATGCATATGGATTTTCAGTGCAAAATTTAAATATATGCTTTCAAACTTCAAGTCTAAGATTCATTACAACCTGATTAAAGTTATTGGGAATCATGAGATTTGGCAATGCATTTTTTTCTGATTTACAAAAATACTTTATGATTATGAAATCATTTTATTTTTAAACTTTTTAAAAATGAGAAATGATATAGAGAAATGTGCAAATGATACTGCGCACAACCCCCACGCAGAACCATGCCCCTCACCCCCACCCCTGCCACTCCAAAACAAAATGAACACAGTTGTAACCAATTGTAACTCGGGTTGAGAAATATAGCCCCCCACATTGTGCCCTATCTTAATCATTATCCCTCCTAAAGACTCACCCTAGGAAGACATTTTCCTGACATGAAGGATAATCTCTTTGCTGATTTTCCTTACATAGCTGTCACTTAAATCTGACTTTATAGCATAGTTTTGCTTGTTTTGTTTTTTTTTATTTGCTGTAAATGGAATTAGGCATTTTGTACTCTTTTGTGTAGACTTCCCTTGCACAATATTAAGTTTGTGACGTTCATCCATATTGGGTACATAGTTGTATATCATACATATTCATTGCTCGTTAGAACTATTACATGACTACACCACATTGTATGTGTGTATTGTTTCCTTTTGAGATTACTGAGGAAGACATCACTATGAACATTCTTACATCTGTCTCCTGTGATACATTTCTGTTGGGGATATGCCTAGGGATGGAATTGCTTGCTCAGGTAGTGTGCATATATTCAAATTTTGTGGATAATTCTAGAGCACTTTGCAAAATGATTATACCACTTTATACAACTACCAGCAGTATGGAAAGGTCCAGTTCCCCATGTGCTTGATAACATTTGGGGATTTAAGCAATTTTGTTGGGAGTATAGAGGTATCTAGTTGATATAATTTATATTTTCCTGATTACTAGTGAGTTTGAATGCTTTTTAATATTTGTACTGTCATTTGGACATCTTTTTTGTGAAAAACATTTTCAAGTTTCTTGCTCATTTTTTATTGAATTGTCTGTCTTTTTCTTGTTAGGTTTTGGTGTTTTGATGTATTTTCGGGATACCAGCTTTTGTCCACAATATGTGTTAAAATATGTACTCCCACTCTATGGCTTGCACTTTCACTATCATTTGATAGGCAGAACTTCCTAATTGAAAAATCATATTGTTGAAAATTTATATATTATTATTTGATTATGTCTATTAGAACCTATTTTAAAAGGCTTTTCCTACTATAAATTCATTAAAATGTTTTCCTTTATTCTTATCTAAAGCTATATTATTATCTGTTTTAATTTGCTAAACTGCTTGAAGCAGATACTATGAAATGTGTTGGTTTTATCTACGGGAATTTATTAGCTTACAAATTTATAGTTTTGAAGCTGTGAAAATGTCCAAATCAAGGCATCATAAAGATGATGCTTTCTTCCTGAAAACCAGCTGCCAGTGATCCTGGACTCCTCTGTCACATGGCAAGGCACATGGCGGCATCTGCTGGTCTCTCTTTTGTCTTTGGGGTTTCATTGCTTTCTGCTTCTTGCTTCTGTGGCTTTCTTTCTCTTTGTGTGAATTTCATTCTCTTATAAAGGACTCCACTAAGAGGATTAAGACCCACTCTGAATCAGGTGGGTCACACCTTACTTTAAATAGCCTCACCAATATTCCTACTTACAATGGGTCCACACCCACAGGAATGGATTAGGTTTAAGAACATTCTTTTCTGGGGTACACACAGCTTTAAACCACCACATTATCTAAAAGTTATAACTATCAGATATACGTCTAAAATCCTCCTGGATTCAAGGTTTTGTTTTGTTTATTTCTGTGTTTAGTTTGATACAGAGTGAGGTACAGTTTATTTCTTTTTTTTTTTTTAAGAAATTCCATATAAGTAACCAATTGACCAAGTGCTACTTAGTGAGCATCTATACGTTCATTTCCCACAGATTGTTAGGACTCCTTTTTCATAAATCAGTGGTCCACATATAAAGGAGGATATTCTGTTTCATAGACTGTAGTGGGTTAAATCATGTTCCCCAAATACTCAGGTCTATCTGGAACCTCAGAATATGACACACAGTTTTTTTGAGATATGTTCTGTAATAAATCAGAAAGAGAAAACACACAGAGAGACAGACACAGGAAAGGCGGCCTTGTGATGACAGAGGTAGAGACTGGAAAGTTGCAGTCACAAGCCTCACATGCCAAGGCCTGCTGGCCACCATCAGAGTCTAGGATAATGAGGCATGGAGCAGATTCTCCTTGAGAGCTTCCAGAAGGATCCGACCCTGCCAAAACCTGGATTTCTTACTTCGTGCCTCCAGAACAGTAAGAGAATAAATTTCTGCTGTTGTAAGTCACCTAGTTTTTGCAAATTTGTTATGGCAGTCTTAGGAAATTAAAACAAAGAAATATTTGTCCCTTCTTGCACCAATAACATACTGATTAATTAACATAACTTGAAAATAATCATAATATCTAGCAGAATATGTCCTCCTAGATTGTTCTTTTCCCCCCTCCCCCCACAATTGTCTTGGTTATATTTATCCCTTTGCATTTTTAAATATTTTAGAAGCATTTTGTTACTTTCTACAAAAACAACTATTGGTCTTTGGTCCAGATTTTATTGGATTATAGATCACTATGAAGAGAATCCATATTTTTAAAAGATTTAGTCTTTGATTTCATGACAATGGCTTATTATTTCATTTACTTTGATATTTTATTTTTCTCAATTTTTATAATATAGATCCTATGTGGTTGATTTTTTTTTTCTTCTAGGTATTTAATATTTTAGATGATATTTTAAAGATATATTTTATAAGTTTTCCATTTTTTAATTTTTTTGGCTGTGATGCAGAGATGAATTAGATTTTGCGCATTGACTATAGCAATTGCTGAACATGCTTATTCATTCCAATTTTTTTTTGCAAATTATTTTGGAATTTCATATATGCAATCCTATTTGGTAGGTTTAATACTGTTTTTTTTCCCAATACTTATGTGTTTTAAAATTAATATTTCTTTTTTCACTGCAATTGCTAAAAACTTTCAATATAATCTGAATAATAGTAGTGCTAGTTTTGCTTCTCTTATATTTGATGTACAGAAATTTTTTTCCACATTAATCTGTTAAGTATACTTTTTACTATACAGTTTTTGTAAAAGACCCCTTATCAGATTAAAGAAGTTCTCCTCAATTTCATTATTGCTCTGAGAATATTAAATTTTATTGTGAAAAATGTTGATTTTGTTCACATGCTCTTTTTCTTTTGCATATATTGAGAAGGTCATATGATCTTTTTTTCTGCCATTGTGGTAAAACTTATTGATGTATTTGCTATCATTAAGTCATCTTAACCTTCCTAGGGTGTTGGGGTGGGAACAATTTGGTTTGGGGATCCTGTTTGGTAATATTTTGATTATGATTTTTGCATCTAAGCTCATAGGGAAGATAGGCATCTGACTCTTATAATCTACTCAACTTTTTAAAATATCAATGCTAGATGAGTTTCTTTAAAAGTAATTAATCCTCTTTATCTCTTTTCTGAGTTAATGTAAGATTGGAATCAGTTGTATCTTAACTGTTTGGTAAAATTTACTGGTTATGATATCTAGGCCCGAAGTTTTTGTTGTAGGAAAGTCCATTACCATTAATGTTATTATTATTATTGTATTATTATTACAGATTACTTTAATCTGTAAATAGTAATAGCATCATACAGATTTTCTATCTTTTTGTGTTTCTTTTAGTATGCTGCATTTTTCTAACAGTTCATCCATTTTTTCCTAAACTTTCCAATGTGTTTGCATACATGTGTTCATATTGTCCAGTTTATATTTTTAATGCCTTTTGGTTCTGTATTGATGTCCCCTTTTCCATTTCTGGTATTGGTTAATTTTGTCTTGTTCCGTTTTGAGAGAAGTTTATCCATTTCATCAGTTTTTATGGAACACCTATTTTTGACTAAATTTTTTCTTTTGTATGTTTTCATTTCGGTTCATTTATTTTTTTCTCTCTAATTAGGTATTTCCCTTCCTATACTTTTGATGTTTTACTTTGATATTTTTCTTAATTCTTGAAAAGGATGATTAGCTCATTGTTTTTTAGACATTTTTATAATATAAGCATTAGGCAATCTATAATTTTTACTCTCATTCATCTCAAAATATTTTCTGGTTTCCATTGTGATTTCTTCTTTGGCCCATGGTTATTTAGAAAGTGTGTTTGGAGGTGTTTGTGTTTTCCCCAAGTAGAAGGGAGTCTTCTAGTTATCTTTGTGTCATTGATTTATCCCTAAGATTTTTGTATTTTTGATGTCTCTCTAAAAAGATACTGTCTTTTTAATTTCAATTTCTAATTTTTGTTGCTTTCATATAGAAATACAATTGATTTTTTAAAATGATCTTGTAACTTACAACCTTACTAAACTAATTTATAATTCTAGTATTCTAGAAGATTTTTGTAGCTTCCATATCAATTTCTACAAAGACAATATGTCATTCTCCATAAATACTGTTTCATTTCGTCCTTTTTTATCTGAATGATTATCTTTTTGTTTTCTCTATTGCACTGTTTAGAACTTCCAATACCAAGCTGATAAATGCAAGCAATGATTTACCTTTTCCCTTCCTTTTTACTTTTAGTATTTGTTGTTTTCGTTTTACTTTAATTTAAAGTTTGTGTATTATAGGTGTCATATAATTGGGTCTTGATGATTTCATCCAATCTGAAAATGTCTTCCTTTTACTAGGGATATTTAGATTATTTAAATTTAATGCAATTATTGATATCGTTAGGCTAAATATAGCAGCTTTCTGTGTATATTTTATTTGTCTATCTGTTATTTGTTCCTCTGTTTTTTCTCCCTTCTTTTAGATTAATTGAAAATATTGTATAATTCCTTTTTATCTCCTTTGTTGGAATATTGGCTAATAATTTAGATGCTTGCTTTGGCATCTATAGTTACATCTTTAACTTTTCATAATCTTCCTTCAAGGGATATTATACCACTTCATGTATAAGAACCTTGCAACAATGTATTTTCATTTCTTGCATCCTGAGCTTTGTGCTTTTGTGGCCATATATTTTACTTTTACATATGTCATAATTCTCATACTATATGATTATTTTTGTTAAACAATTATCTTGTGAGGAAAATTAAATAAGAGAAAAATATCTTCTGTTTTTATCTATGTAGTTAACCATTTTCTATATTCTTCATTTCTTTGTATAGATCTACGTTTCCATCTGGTATCATTTTCTTCTGCCTCAATACTTCCTTTAATATTTTTTTGAAATGTGGACCTGCTGCTTAAAAGACATTTCTTCTTTGGGGGGAGGTCTTAAAAAAACCTTTATTTCATTCGTATTTTTGAAAGATATTTTCACTGGGTATAGAATTCTAGATCAACAGTATTTTAAAGATGTTCTTCCACGTTCTTTTGTTTACATTTTTTGCAATAAGAAATATTCTCTTTCTTATCTTTTGTCTACTGAACAAAATGTGACTTTTTCTTCTGGCCATTTTATGATTTTCTTTTTATCACTCATTTTGAGAAATTTCACTGATTATGCTGTGCCATGGTGATATTTTCTTCATGTTTCTAAAATCTGGGTTTCGTTGAACTTCTTGGATTTGTGGGTTTACAGTTTGCATACATTTGGAAACTTTTGGCAATTATTTCTTCAAATAGTTTTTTCTGTAACTCTTCTTCAGGTACTCAAATTGCACATATCGTATGCAACTTGAAGTTATCTCATCATTCAATAGTATTTTGTTCATTTAAAAAAAAAATCTCTTTTTTTCCCTTTTAATTATTCCTATTACTATGCCAACTTTACCAATCTTTTAAAATTCAATATAGAATCTAGTTTTAATATATTCCAGTGCACTTTCATCTTACATATTTTAGTTTTCACATTTATGAATTTGATTTGAGTCTGCTAAAATCTTTCAAGTCTACTGATATTTTTATCATAGGAGATTCAGATGTAGCAAGTCATCTAATTTCCTTGCCTGATAATCCTAATCTGTATCAGTTCTAAGTCCATTTTAATTGATTGCTTTTTCTCCTCTTAATATATAGTATTTGCCTCCTCCCTTATGTGACTACTAATTTTGAACTGAATACCAGACATTATGAATTTTAGACTATCGAGTGTTGGGTATTTTGTTTTTCCTATAAATATTGTTGATCTTTTTTTATTGGTTAGCTTAGTTAGGAACAGTATGATCCTCTTGGATCTCACTTTTAAGGTTGGTTAAGTGGAACAAAATCAATGCTCACTTTAGGGTGAATTTATTCTTCACTATTGATGCAGTGTCTTTTTGTGTACTCTCTACTATGTTCAGTGAATAATGGAGTTTCCAGTCTGGCTGGTAGAAGTAGGCACTATTCCTGGCTTTTAGTAAGCTAGGGCACTGTTCCACCAATTCTTGCAGGTGGGTTCTTTCACTACCTCTTTTTTTTTTTTTTTTTCATTAAACAGCTTTACTGAGATGTAATCTATTTACCATAACATTCATCCACTGACTGTACAATTCAATGGTTGTTAGTAAGTTTATAGAATTGTGCAAACATCACCAAAATCCAGTTTTCAAACATTTCCATCATTCCCAAGTTTCTTTTTGCCTGTTTGCAGTTGATCCCCATTCCCAGCCCTAGGAATCCACTGAACCACTTTCTGTCTCCATTTCATATAGATATAATCATGCTATATTTCATCTTCTGTGACTAGCTTCTTTGATTTAGCATAATTTTTTCAAGGCCCATTCATGTTGTAGCATGAATCCATCCTTCATTCTTTTTTGCAGCTGAATAGTACATTGTATGTATATGCCACATTTTTTAAAAATTCAGTTTTATTGAGATATATTCACGTACCATACAATCAACCATGGTGTACAATCAACCATTCACAGTACCATTAAATAGTTGTGCATTCATCACCCCAATCTATTTTTGAATATTTTCCTTACACCAGAAAGAATCAGAATAAGAATAAATAATAAAAATAAAAAAGAACACTCAAATCATCCCCCCATCCCACCCTATTTTTCATTTAGTTTTTGTCCCCATTTTTCTACTCATCCATCCATACACTGGATAAAGGGAGTGTGATCCACAAGGTCTTCACAATCACACTGTCACCCCTTGTAATCTACATTACTATATAATTGTCTTCAGGAGTCCAGACTGCTGGGTTGGAGTTTAGTAGTTTCAGGTATTTATGTCTAGCTATTCCGATACATTAAAACCTAAGAGGTGTTACCTGTATAGTGTATAAGAATGTCCACCAGAGTGACCTCTAGACTCCATTTGAAATCTCTTAGCCACTGAAGCTTTATTTCATTTAGCATCACCCTTTTGGTCAAGAAGATGTTCTCAATCCCATGATGCTGGGTCCATATTCATCCCTGGGAGTCATATCCTGCATTGCCAGGGAGATTTACACCCCTGGGAGTCAGCTCCCATGTAGTGGGGAGGGCAGTGAGATCACCTGCCAAGGTGGCTTAGTTAGACAGAGAGAGGCCATATCTAAGCATCAAAGAGGCACCCAGGGGGAGACTCTTAGGCACAATTAGAAGCAGGTTTAGCCTCTCCTTTGCAAGCTTCATAAGGGTAGCACCCAAGACAGAGGGCTCAGCACTGAAGCTGTCCATCCCCAATGTTTGTGGGAACATCAGCAACAGTCCAGGTAAGGAAGTCCAACACCTCTGCATCCTCCCCCATCTCCTCAGGGAGGTCCCGAATATATATCTTTATTCTCTGCCCAAATTAGTTTGGGCTGTGTTGCTATTTCACTCTAACCTATACAGACCTACCATATCTCACTTCCTGTTCAAAGTTCCATGTAATTGTGGTGCTTGAACAAACTGACTGTAGAAGTTATATTGTTTACTTTCACTGCCTTTTGTAGTTTCTTCACACCAAAGTGCTGTTATGTACTCAGTGTTAAACTTGTGCTGGTGGAATTTCTGCACATCTCTGGAGTTACTTCTCTGTTCAGGTCTCTTATGTCTTTGATGCTGCTATGCAAAGCCTGGCTGTCTTGGTTTCACTGTGTTCTCACTTCCATATTCTCAACACAGAGTGTCCACTGGACCCCTCCTGGGTCCACCCTCTCTTATCAATCACCTGGAAAGTCTCTCAAGGCTATACATTAGGGCAATTGTTAGGCTCACCTCATTTGTTTTCTTCTTCTCAAAGATCACAGTCCTTTATTTTCTGCCCAGTTTCTTGAACATCTTTTCATAATTTTTTTTCTGTTTTTTTCTTTTTTTGGGGGGAAGGGTAGATGTACTCCCCGTAACTCCTTATTTGTTGGAAGCAGACATTTCCCAGTTATTTTGTTTTCGAGTTCTACAACTTCTATGTGTTTTCCTCCATGATTTCCAGTTACACTGCCAAAATTCTCATTTTTTTTTTCTCATAGCTCTTTGATCTTTGTAGGCACAATTAATTTGAAATCTGTTCATCTAATTTGACACTCTGTTTCTATGTAAGTCTATTTTCATGGGCTTCTCTTTTTCTCCTCATGTGCTGGTTATTTTAACTGGGCACCAGAAATTTTATTTATGCAAGTATTTGTATGAACTTTGAGTCCTAACTAAGGACATGTTTTTTTTTCTCCAGAGAGGAATTGTGACTAGTTTTGCCAGGCATCTTACTTTATAAAAATCATCATTTCCTAAGTAAGTTAAGCATTGCCATAGATAGCGGAATATTGGTAGTGGAATGAACTATTGTTATGTCTCCCAACAGTCACAGAAAAATAATCTCATAAACATAATTTGATTTTATTATGTCATTATATAATGTTTGAACCAGTCACTATGATATGGCAAATATTTTACTCTGATTGGCTGACTGGCCAGATATGAGTTACATTTTGGCCATAGACACAGAGAACACTCACCTAATTTTTGACTAAGAATATGAAGGTGGGTTATTTTGAGGAAAATTGTGGTACATAGGGAAGGCAAAAACAGATACTAGATAGACAAACAAAAGGTGTTGAATAACGTGTGATTCTGACAATATACTGTCTATGCCAAATATAACATCTATTATTTAGCTTTTAATCTAGCCAAGATCCTGCCATTTTAATACTTGCATCTTATGCCTTTTCCACAAAGCAGAATTCATCCTTTCCTTCACAAATTACACTATTTTGTGTATACCTGCATTTATATATTCTCTTCCCTCTACTTCAGATATTATTTTCCTTTGTCCATCTGTAAAAAATCCATACTTGTACTTCAAACTCCTTTTCAAACATGGCCTTCTTTGTGATGTCTCATTATAATCCTTCAGAAGACTCAGGAAGATGTTCTTACATCCTCATATTTTATAGTTTATCATGTGTTATTTATCTGTATCCTCCTACTAGAGTGTATCCTTTTGACTCCAAGTTGTCATATTTATATTTGTCTTCCCAATTTATTATGAGTGTCATGCATGCTGTTGATTCTAAATATGTTTTTTGAATAAATAAATGTGAATGTCCATCTGGAGTATTATGGAAAGATTTTCTTTTTAGTCTTGTCAAAATATAAGATAAAAATAATAATGCTTAAATATATTTGGTGTAAATGTCATTCTTGACAGCATAAAAATTGAAGGAAAAAGAAAATTGACAGCACAGAGGCTGCAAATAACTGTTTTTCAACTCATTCATGTAGAGGTGTAGAGAAACCTAATTTCAGGAAGAGAAAAGAAAGAAGTGAATATGGAAACTGATGTGAGGATATGAGCTTAAATGCTAGAGATACAATGAGAAACTCTGGACATAACTCCTGTTTACATAGTGAGACCTGGTTGATTTTCTTCCCGTGGGTTCTATAAGACATCATGAAGAGTTACATTAAACACCTTTTTGTTCAGATGTATTGTTGAGATGGGTTTACTAGAAACCAACAGAGCATTATTTTATACTATATATGATATGCTCCTTTTTATTATCTAAGCTCAAGTAACTTTTCATTTGTATTTCATTCATATTTTTCCCTAGGTCCTATATAAGAGCAATCTGAATTTTAACCTGATATATTTGTTTGAATAAAGTTCATGATGATTATTGAGCACTCATTTAAATATATTTAAGAAGTAGACAGGGAATTCTTCTTCATAGATTAACCAGGCAACTTTGAGTGTCTTAGTGAGGAAACACGGAATTACTTCTAGGTTTGAACACATTCCCAATATTATTCTTTAACATTTCAAACAAGGTGTATATTCTGGATCATTTTATGATTTGCAATCTTGTTACTGTGTATGGTGTTCTCAGAATGTGGCGCACAAATTGTTTGGATCAGGACCACATTATGGGATTATGTTCTAAATGAATTGCCCTTGCCTCACCACAGCGTTCTGAAAATCTAATTGTGGGACCGAAGACTGTGTATTTTTAATAAGTGCCACAGGTGATTATTATATTTTTAACATAGAATAATTCTGAGGAAATTGATACTTAATTTAGTATGACCACTTTAGGTATAAGTATTTCTTTTATTTCCCTTCAGAGACAAGCTACTATTTTTATGTCTTCAGAGCAACAAGTGTTTTAGAGAGTGTATCATCAGTGTTATAATACCATTGACATAGATATTTATTTCTGTGGCAGGAGATATATGTGTCTTCAGAATTATCTTTGGTTCAGTTCAAATTCTGTGCAAATACCATGCTCCTTTCCTGTGTGCAGAATTTTTTTATATATTTCATTAATATTCAGTATGAGTTTCTTGTAACAGTTAGCTGTGCTTCTGTTTAGTTGGATTGCCATTTGCATCAAAAGCACAAGAAGTGCTTCATCCAAATGCATGTTTTGTCAAGTCTCACAAAGTAAAACCTTTTGGGGCAATGCCTTGGGTTGTGCATTTTTTAAACCACCTAGGTGGATTATATTTACAAATCCTAGAATTTGAGAATCTCAAATCTAGAACATAAGTCTACAGAATATTTTACTATTTTCAGTGTTTACATATTAAAACATTCCAATTTTAATTCTTAATATTTACTTACTTAATGTCATTTGAGTACTAGTTGAATTAGTGGAACAATACACATTTGAAGGAATTAAATCAAGTAGTTGATCCAAATAAGGTAGAAAATAAAATGAGTTAATCTAATAGGACACAACACAGCATATGACTTCACTAGAGGAAATTCTCAGACTTAAATAAATCCTATAAGGTTTTATCAAATAAGTAGTAACTCTCCCAATGCACTTGACCTTTAATACTCAAACTCTTCTTACATCTAGTAAAATCTCCCACACATTGAGCTTTATGTTCCCTAACAAAGGAAAATGTCCATTTTTTTCAAAGCAAATATAATTGTGCATATCTTAAAACTGTGTATGTTGTAACAAATAATCTTAACTATAAAGAAATAATACTCTGATGAATTTTCAAAAGATTAGGGATAATTTCCACAGTTTTCAATAGGTGAATGAGAAATGGTTATATTAGCAGTCTCCTAGACTTGAAACAGCTCATTATACACACCTGCCAAGAGCTACATTAAACATTTAATAATACTAGGATACACCTTACCCTTACAAGTGATAAATGAGGACATTTTCACATTTTCCTTTTTTTGCAGAGTTTTGTCTTACTTGCTAAGCCACATAGAAAAGAAGAAAAAAAATTAAAGTTGCTATTTTTTAATCTTCAAAATAGCATTGTTAGTTAAGATAGAAAATATTTTTAAACCTATATCTTTTCCTAAAGTAAAGCACTATAAGTGACAACATACGTGTCATTTTCATTTTCATTTTGTCTTAATTCTTTTTTTTTTTTTATCATCATTTTATTGAGATATATTCACATACCACGCAGTCATACAAAACAAATTGTACTTTCGATTGTTTACAGTACCATTACATAGTTGTACATTCATCACCTAAATCAATCCCTGACACCTTCATTAGCACACACACAAAAATAACAAGAATAATAATTAGAGTGAAAAAGAGCAATTGAAGTAAAAAAGAACACTAGGTACCTTTGTCTGTTTGTTTGCTTCCCCTACTTTTCTACACATCGATCCATAAACTAGACAAAGTGGAGTTTGGTCCTTATGGCATTCCCAATCCCACTGTCACCCCCTCATAAGCTACATTTTTATACAACTGTCTTCGAGATTCATGGGTTCTGGGTTGTAGTTTAATAGTTTCAGGTATCCACCACCAGCTACCCCAATTCTTTAGAACCTAAAAAAGGTTGTCTAAAGTGTGCGTAAGAGTGCCCACCAGAGTGATCTCTCGGCTCGTTTTGGAATCTCTCTGCCACTGAAGCTTATTTCATTTCCTTTCACATCCCCCTTTTGGTCAAGAAGATGTTCTCCATCCCACGATGCCGGGTCTACATTCCTCCCCGGGAGTCATATTCCACGTTGCCAGGGAGATTCACTTCCCTGGGTGTCTGATCCCACGTAGGGGGGAGGGCAGTGATTTCACCTTTCAAGTTGGCTTAGCCAGAGAGAGAGGGCCACATCTGAGCAACAAAGAGGCATTCAGGAGGTGACTCTTAGGCACAAATACAGGGAGGCCTAGCCTCTCCTTTGCAGCAACCGTCTTCCCAAGGGTAAAACTTATGGTAGAGGGCTCAACCCATCAAACCACCAGTCCCCTATGTCTGTGGTCATGTTAGCAACCATGGAGGTGGGGTAGGCGAATACCCCTGCATTCTCCACAGGCTCCTCAAGGGGGCACTACATCTTTTTTTTTTTTTTTTTTTCCTTGTTTGTCTTTTTTCTTTTTTTTTTTTTTTAACTTTCCCTTCTTTTTTGAAATCAACTGTATGAAAAAAAAAGTTAAAAAGAAAACAAACATACAATAAAAGAACATTTCAAAGAGACCATAGCAAGGGAGTAAGAAAAAGACAACTAACCTAAGATAACTGCTTAACTTCCAACATGTTCCTACTTTACCCCAAGAAAGTTACATACTATAGCAACATTTCAGTGAACTTGTTCCTACTACATCCATCAGAAATTAACAGACCATAGTCATTTCTGGGCATCCCCAGAACGTTAAATAGCTTATCTGTTCTTCTTGGATTATTGTTCCCCCTTCCTTAATTGCTCTCTACTGCTAGTTCCCCTATATTCTACATTATAAACCATTTGTTTTACATTTTTCAAAGTTCACATTAGTGGTAGCATATAATATTTCTCTTTTTGTGCCTGGCTTATTTCGCTCAGCATTATGTCTTCAAGGTTCATCCATGTTGTCATATGTTTCACCAGATCGTTCCTTCTTACTGCCGCGTAGTATTCCATCGTGTGTATATACCACATTTTATTTATCCACTCATCTGTTGATGGACATTTGGGTTGTTTCCATCTCTTGGCAATTGTGAATAATGCTGCTATGAACATTGGCGTGCAGATATCTGTTCGTGTCACTGCTTTCCGATCTTCCGGGTATATCCCGAGAAGTGCAATCGCTGGATCGAATGGTAGCTCTATCTCTAGTTTTCTAAGGAACTGCCAGACTGACTTCCAGAGTGGCTGAACCATTATACAGTCCCACCAACAATGAATAAGAGTTCCAATTTCTCCACATCCCCTCCAGCATTTGTAGTTTCCTGTTTGTTTAATGGCAGCCATTCTAACCGGTGTTAGATGGTATCTCATTGTGGTCTTAATTTGCATCTCTCTAATAGCTAGTGAAGCTGAACATTTTTTCATGTGTTTCTTGGCCATTTGTATTTCCTCTTCAGAGAACTGTCGTTTCATATCTTTTGCCCATTTTATAATTGGGCTGTCTGTACTATTGTCATTGAGTTGTAGGATTTCCTTGTATATGCAAGATATCAGTCTTTTGTCAGATACATGGTTTCCAAAAATTTTTTCCCATTGAGTTGGCTGCCTCTTTACCTTTTTGAGAAATTCCTTTGAGGTGCAGAAACTTCTAAGCTTGAGGAGTTCCCATTTATCTATTTTCTCTTTTGTTGCTTGTGCTTTGGGTGTAAAGTCTAGGAAGTGGCCTCCTAATACAAGGTCTTGAAGATGTTTTCCTACATTATCTTCTAGGAGTTTAATGGTACTTTCTTTTATATTGAGATCTTTGGTCCATTTTGAGTTAATTTTTGTGTAGGGTGTGAGGTAGGGGTCCTCTTTCATTCTTTTGGATATGGATATCCAACTCTCCCAGCCCCATTTGTTGAAAAGACCATTATGGCTCAGTTCGGTGACTTTGGGGGCCTTATCAAAGATCAGTCGGCCATAGATCTGAGGGTCTATCTCTGAATTCTCAATTCGATTCCATTGATCTATATGTCTATCTTTGTGCCAGTACCATGCTGTTTTGGCAACTGTGGCTTTATAATAAGCTTCAAAGTCAGGGAGTGTAAGTCCTCCCACTTCGTTTTTCTTTTTTAAAGTGTCTTTAGCAATTCGAGGCATCTTCCCTTTCCAAATAAATTTGATAACTAGCTTTTCCAAGTCTGCAAATTAGGTTGTTGGAATTTTGATTGGGATTGCATTGAATCTGTAGATGAGTTTGGGTAGAATTGACATCTTAATGACATTTAGCCTTCCTATCCATGAACATGGAATATTTTTCCATCTTTTAAGGTCCCCTTCTATTTCTTTTAGTAGAGTTATGTAGTTTTCTTTGTATAGGTCTTTTACATCTTTGGTTAAGTTTATTCCTAGGTACTTGATTTTTTTAGTTGCTATTGAAAATGGTATCTTTTTCTTGAGTGTCTCTTCAGTTTGTTCATTTCTAGCATATAGAAACATTACTGACTTATGTGCATTAATCTTGTATCCCGCTACTTTGCTAAATTTGTTTATTAGCTCTAGTAGGTGTATCGTTGATTTCTCAGGGTTTTCTAGATATAAGATCATATCATCTGCAAACAATGACAGTTTTACTTCTTCTTTTCCAATTTGGATGCCTTTTATTTCTTTGTCTTGCCGGATTGCCCTGGCTAGCACTTCCAGCACAATGTTGAATAACAGTGGTGACAGCGGGCATCCTTGTCTTGTTCCTGATCTTAGAGGGAAGGCTTTCAGTCTCTCACCATTGAGTACTATGCTGGCTGTGGGTTTTTCATATATGCTCTTTATCATGTTGAGGAAGTTTCCTTCAATTCCTACCTTTTGAAGTGTTTTTATCAAAAACGGATGTTGGATTTTGTCAAATGCTTTTTCAGCATCTATTGAGATGATCAATTGATTTTTCCCTTTCGAGTTTTTAATGTGTTGTAATACATTGATTGTTTTTCTTATGTTGAACCATCCTTGCATGCCTGGAATGAACCCCACTTGGTCATGGTGTATGATTTTTTTGATGTGTCTTTGGATTCGATTTGCAAGTATTTTGTTGAGGATTTTTGCATCTATATTCATTAGGGAGATTGGCCGGTAGTTTTCCTTTTTTGTAGCATCTTTGCCTGGTTTTGGTATTAGATTGATGTTAGCTTCATAAAATGAGTTAGGTAGTGTTCCATTTTTTTCAATGTTTTGAAAGAGTTTGAGTAATTGGTGTCAGTTCTTTCTGGAAAGTTTGGTAGAATTCCCCTGTGAAGCCATCTGGCCCTGGGCATTTATTTGTGGGAAGATTTTTGATGACTGATTGGATCTCTTTGCTTGTGATGGGTTGGTTGAGGTCTTCTATTTCTTCTCTGGTCAGTCTAGGTTGTTCATATGTTTCCAGGAAATTGTCCATTTCTTCTACATTATCCAGTTTGTTGCCATACAGTTGTTCATAATATCCTCTTATAATTTTTTTAATTTCTTCAGGATCTGCAGTTATGTCACCTTTTTCATTCATTATTTTGTTTATATGGGTCTTCTCTCTTTTTGATTTTGTCAGTCTAGCTAGGGGCTTGTCAATCTTGTTGATCTTCTCAAAGAACCAACTTTTGGTGATATTTATCCTTTCTATTGTTTTTTTGTTCTCTATGTCATTTATTTCTGCTTTAATCCTTGTTATTTCTTTTCTTCTACTTGGTTTAGGATTGGTTTGCTGTTCATTTTCTAGCTTCTTCAGTTGATCCATTAGTTCTTTGATTTTGGCTCTTTCTTCCTTTTAATATATGCGTTTAGTGCTATAAATTTCCCCCTTAGCACTGCTTTTGCTGCATCCCATAGGTTTTGGTATGTTGTGTTCTCATTTCATTCGTCTCTATATATTTAGCAATTTCTCTTGCTATTTCTTCTTTAACCCACTGATTGTTTAGGAGTGTGTTGTTTAACCTCCAGGTATTTGTGAATTTTCTAAGTCTCTGATGGTTATTGACTTCTAATTGTATTCCATTGTGGTCAGAGAATGTGCTTTGAATAATTTCAATCTTTTTAAATTTATTGAGGCTTGTTTTATGTCCCAGCATATGATCTATTCTGGAGAAAGTTCCGTGAGCACTAGAAAAGTATGTGTATCCTGTTGATTTGGGATGTAATGTCCTGTAGATGTCTGTTAAATCTAATTCATTTATCAGATTGTTTAGGTTTTCAATTTCCTTATTGGTCTTCTGTCTGGTTGATCTATCTATAGGAGAGAGTGATGTGTTGAAGTCTCCCACAATTATTGTGGAAACATCAATTGCTTCCTTTAGTTTTGCCAATGTTTCTCTCATGTATTTTGTGGCACCTTGATTGGGTGCATAGACATTTACGATTGTTATTTCTTCTTGCTGAATTGCCCCTTTTATTAGTATGTAGTGGCCTTCTTTGTCTCTCAAAACATCCCTGCATTTGAAGTCTATTTTATCTGAGATTAATGTTGCTACACCTGCTTTCTTTTGGCTGTAGCTTGCATGAAATATTTTTTTCCATCCTTTCACTTTCAGTTTCTTTGTGTCCCTGTGTCTAAGATGAGTCTCTTGTATGCAACATATTGATGGTTCATTTTTTTTGATCCATTCTGCGAATCTATATCTTTTAATTGGGGAGTTTAATCCATTTACATTCAACGTTAAAACCGTGAAGGCATTTCTTGAATCGGCCATCTTATCCTTTGGATTATGTTTGCCATATTTTTCCCCCTCTCTATTAATATCCTTTATTGTACCCATACCGAATCTCTTTAGTACTGAACCTTTCTCCAAGTCTCTCTGTCCTGTCTTTGTTTCTCTGTCTGTAGGGCTCCCTTTAGTATCTCCAGTAGGGCAGGTCTCTTGTTAGCAAATTCTCTCAGCATTTCTTTGTCTGTGAAAAATTTAAGCTCTCCCTCAAATTTGAAGGAGAGCTTTGCTGGATAGAGTATTCTTGGCTGGAAATTCCTCTCACTCAGAATTTTAAATATATCGTGCCACTGCCTTCTCGCCTCCATGGTGGCTGCTGAGTAGTCACTACTTAGTCTTATGCTGTTTCCTTTGTATGTGGTGAATTGCTTTTCTCTTGCTGCTTTCAGAACTTGCTCCTTCTCTTCTATGTTTGACAGTGTGATCAGTATATGTCTCGGAGTGGGTTTTTTTGGATTTATTCTATTTGGAGTTCGCTGAGCATTTATGATTTGTGTATTTATGTTGTTTAGAAGATTTGGGAAGTTTTCCCCAACAATTTCTTTGAATACTCTTCCTAGACCTTTACCCTTTTCTTCCCCTTCTGGGACACCAATGAGTCTTATATTCGGACGTTTCATATTATCTATCATATCCCTGAGGTCCATTTCGAGTTTTTCAATTTTTTTCCCCATTCTTTCTTTTATGCTTTCATTTTCCATTCTGTCATCTTCCAGGTCACTGATTCGTTGTTCAACTTCCTCTAGTCTTGTACTATGAGTGTCCAGAATCGTTTTAATTTGGTCAACAGTTTCTTTAATTTCCATAAGATCATCCATTTTTTTATTTAGTCTTGCAATGTCTTCTTTATGCTCTTCTAGGGTCTTCTTGATTTCCTTCATATCCCGTACTAGGGTCTCATTGTTCATCTTTAGTTCTTTGAGTAGCTGCTCTAGATGTGTCTCTTCTGGTCTTTTGATTTGGGTGCTTGGGCTTGGGTTATCCATATCGTCTGGTTTTTTCATATGCTTTATAATTTTCTGTTGTTTTTGGCCTCGTGGCATTTGCTGACCTTGATAGGGTTCTTTTAGGGTTTGTAGACCAGTTGAAGTCCTTATCTCTAATTTATCAGATCTACAGCTTCGTGGAGTACACTTTCTCTAACTAACCAGCAGGTGGCGTCCACGAGCCACCTGTTCTCCACAAGCCAGATCTCCCCTGCTTAGCCTTTTTGGTGAGTGGGGGAGTGAGTCTTGTGGGGCCCAATTGGTGTCCCAAGCTTGCGTGTGTAGTTGGTGTTGCCTGCCCTGTATGTGGGGCGTGTTTCTGGGCAGTCGGGGAGGGGGGGTGGCCCTAACAATCAAATCTCCCTGATGATCCTAGAGTTTTAAAGCTACTGCAATAGTCTAATCCTTCAGTTCAGTCCTGCCACAGTTTGTCTCTGCCACTGACCCACAAGTCTTTGGTATTGGCGTATGGCTCCTGAGACTTGCAAGTGGGCCCCTCTTCCAGGCTGTGCACCCCGGGTCCTCTGTTGAGGGATGACTGTGCTATGTCACAGGTGAGTGCCGTCCCCCCAGGGCAGTTTCTGGGCTGCTGGGCTGTGTTGGGAGGCTCCCAGTCTGCTCAAATGATGGCTGAATGGGGCTCTGTTAATTCACACTGCTCCCCCTTCCCAGCTCTGGGACATTCAGCTGAGGTTGCAGGGAAGGCTAATGTCCACGCCCAGTTTTGTGGTGTGTGCCTGTTATTTGAAGCACTTCCGTCACACTGGGTTGTCTGGGACAGCTCTGGGCTATGGGGCTGGCGATGGGCAGGAGTGTTTCCTGTCCACCAGGATGGTGGCTGTGAGCGGACACCCCCCTTTTCTTGGGAAGTTGTGTTGTTTAGTGAATTTTCTCAGCCACTGGATTATTGCCTTTTGTCTCAGAGCTCTCTTAGTTCTGCTCTTGACTTGATGTGCCCAAATTTCAATTCTTTGAAGCTTTCTGTATTGAGCTTCTTAGAGTAATTGTTTTAGAAAAAGCAAAAAGGATTTAAGAAAAAAAAAAAAAAAAAAAAAAAAACGGTCCTCCTCAGAGATTTAATGGGTTATTGAAATGCTAATAGACAAAGCAACCAGGGCCATTAAGGAAAGGTGCCCAGGGCAGAGAGATCAGCCTTGCTTCGGGATTTGCATATGCGCCTCAAGGCCTGATCTCCGCCCTTCCCCTTTCTGTGTTCACCAGAACTCCAAAAATCCTCTGCTTTTATTTTGGAGTTTTTCGTGTTGTTTTTGTTCTATGCCTGTCTCCTCTCTGCTGGGCTGGCTGCTCTCAGAGTCTCTGGTGTCTGGCCTCAGTCTATCTATGGTTGGAGTTTGAATCAGTAGAATGAGTTTCCGGTAAGAGCAGCCACTGCAATTCTCCCTTCTCCTTCCTGGAGCTGACAGCCCCTCCTCCCCCGGGACTGAGCCTGGCAGGGAGGGGCGCGGGTCCCCTGGCCGCAAAAACTTACAGATTTCGCTGATCTCAGCAGTTCCACGTTTTCATGAGTGTTGTATGAAGTATGCCCAAAGACAGATTGCTCTGTGGTGTCCAGTCCACGCAGTTCCTGGCTTTTTACCTACTTTCCTGGAAGAGTAACTAAAACATACAGCTCACCAGTCTGCCATCTTGCCCCGCCTCCTTGTCTTAATTCTTAAAGACAACTTATCTTGATTATTTTTAGTGGAATATGTAAAAAAGAAATTTTTTCCTTGTTTAAAAAATATTTGCATTTTTATTCCTAATGAAATGTCTAGAATGTTAGAGCATTAAGTATAAAAATATTGAAACATGGATATGAACCAAATTCTGAATGTCCCCTTCCCCTTCCAATCAAATAAATATGATGCAAATTGAAACAACTGAATGTTAATAATTGTCTTTTTGGGGTTCAGTTCATATGCACTTCACACTTTCACACATTATTCATTGCCCTGAAATGGAATCAGAAAGGAGCCAGCAAGCCAATTAAAGAGGGTCCAAGGAATCACTTCTCTGGCAAGAAAAACTATGAAAAAGTGCGTAGAAGAGATCCCTCAACCTCCTCATATTTCTTTTCTTTGAATAATAGCTCTATTGTGGAAGAACAGAATGCTAAGTACCTTGTGCTCAATTTTAATAAGAACTGTGTGGTCAAACATACTTAAAGTTCTCTGCACTATAGTAAAGAACACAAAATACTCTCATTGTAGTGTCAAAAATAATTTTAATTTTCATGAATTCAAGGCATTTTTTTTCTGAAAAATACAATCACAGATGACTTCCTTTGCCCTGCTCATATATAAGAATAGAATGCAATTCTATTTTCTCTTAAGATAAACTTATTTTCTTTTTCCTAAACTAGTTGCCTATAGACAATAATTCTCTCTTTATCCTTCCAAAAAATTGTGAACCAAGGTATAATAGCTCTCACAGAATCTGATAGACTTTTTCTGTAGGATTAGGAAGCATCAGAGGACCAAATAACAGTATCTTCCTTTCTCCCCTAACGCACACTTTCTACTTTGTAAAAGCAGATCTCTTTTTGTGGTTTTATCATGATTTTACATTCTAGTAATCTCTAGATTAAGATAGAGTTGTGTTTGTGTTACTGTTAAGTATCTCCTATCACCCACGAAATAACTCTCAAGTGAGTCATACAGCATCTGTGATTCTATAATTAATGGGTCATATAAAACAGGGGTTAGCAGTACATAGTTCATGGGAAAATCTGGTGGGAAACTTGTTCTTGTAAACAGAAAAAAAAAAACTTTAGGTGCTATATGTGCTCCAAAAAATAAAATTTTATTGGAACACAACCACACCTGTTTGTTAATGTATCATCTGTGACTGTTTTGCCCAACAAACTGCAGCAAAATCTAAAATATTTACTATTTGACAATTTACAGAAAAAGTTTGTCAACTCTGACATAGTATATCTTCTTTTGGTGATGGGATATTTCTGAAAGTTCCATCGTATCTATTAGGTGTGGGCATCTAGTGCTTATAAATATGTGTGGACTAGTTTAAATTACTGGACAAGAAATCAGAAAACCTCATTTTTATTCTTTCCTCTATTAATAAGAAAATGTGTATATGCAGTATAGCCACAACTCATCTGCATTCTCTTAAAGCCTTGGGAACCTTTGTATATATGTGACACTTCATGGAAATCTAACATATAAAAATGGAGTTCCTCTTATTGAAGTGAGAGCCTCAATCCAGACCTTTTAGCCTCTCCATTACCCCTGTATAAATTTGAGTCAAAATATAGAATATCATATGCCAATTATCTGTTCTTGCCCTCTATTTACATGTTTCATAGGTATCTCAAACTCTACAAGCTAATCATTTTCCCAAAATAATGTCTCCTCTCCATTTACCCCCCAGCTCTCTGAGTAGCACACCATTCACCACATTGTCTAAATCATAATACTTATTATCATTCTTCACTCCTGCCTGCCTCTTTCCCTACATGTGATTTGTTATAAAAGAAAAGGTTCCCTGTCATTTAGATCTTTTAAATTTCTCCAATGCTGTCTTGTTGTCCACTTCTCTCAACATTGCCATGGGCCAGCACTTCATCATCTTATATTTGAGTGTCAGCAAAAGCCTTCTAAATAGTCCTCTGTGCCATCTTGTCTCCTCAATTCTTCTTTTAGATGGTGTAAAAGTTGGTCTTCAAATGAAAATCATCATGTCATGGTTCTTTGTAAATTAGTTCAGTATTTCCCTTGACTTACAGGTAAAATTCAGATCCCTTAAAATGATTCATAAGACCCTTCGGGACCTTGCTTCTGCATGATTCTCCAACCTCATTTATTGTCACTCCTTTCTTTCCACAGTAAAACTTATTTTTCACACTGAACTATAGACTCATGTGGTTGAAAGAAACTTGAAACTTGAACCCCAAAACCTAATTTTCCTCTGGATAAGTGAATCCAATATGCCCATTTAGATTCCTTGCACATTGTAACATATTCCATACAACCCTAACCTGGAAGCTTCCACATATCACTGAATAAATGTATTTTTGTTTCATATCTTGAATGACACCTTGAATTACAGGAAAAACAGTAAATATAATAAAATCCCCCATTGTTCAGTCTGGCAACTAATTAGATTTCAAGATTAGGAAACAGGAACTGTTAAGAAGCAAATTATGGTAAAATTTTATATTTACCATATATAACCTAAGCACACAGACAATTCAGGAGGGGAAGTGGATTGGGGGTGAAAGATAGTCAACTAGCTACAACTTATTCATAGCATTATAGAATGTTAAAATCAAAAGGATCTCAATCATAAGCTAGTTCAGTCCCATTATTAGAGGACCAAAAGAAAAAGGACTAAAATATTAAGGGATTTGAATAAGCCCTCAATCAAAAGACTGGGACATTACTCATGTCTCATGTTCTTAAAGCTTTTGTGAAAAGTCAAGGGTTGTGAACACATAGGAACTTGGGATAGAAGTTGAAACTAGAAAGAAGTGTTGAGCATATTCTAAGAATTTGAAGCTGTAAAAATTTACGTGTTCCCACTAAATAATTTATATAGAAGGAGAAAGATTATAGAAAATTGTTCTTTGAATCCCTTCAGACCAAAACTTATTTCTGATTATTCCTTGTTACTGCTAGACTGACTGAACAACTAACTGAGGGGAAGAATAAGATAATCAAAGAGGGGGAGAAATCAAATAAGGCTAGTGCAAGGCCATCCATGTGAAGAGAAGGGAGTTTGATTGAGTGAAGTTTTGTCAATATTGTCAATGTTGCAGAGGATGAAGTGAAAGAAAATGAAGAAATGTCATGGAATTTTCTGATTAGCCAATGAATTGTGAACTCACTAGCCAGGAAAACTACTGATGAGGGGGAAAACTAATTGCAGTAGCAGTCTGGTCATATTCTATCAAAGAGCTCTCAAAAAGACCTTAGCCTCAAGACTGCCTGAATTTTTGCCCTTAAGAGTAAGAAAAAACTTCTCATAAGCTAACAGAATTGGAGGTGGTAGATCTGTTGTTTATAAATTTTTATTCTTATTAAGATTATCTCTCCTATTTCCCATTAAATATTATTATTAATGTATTTTATTCATGTTATTATCATGTAATATATGTTTGAAGGGAGAGGGGCATCTATTGTATCCCAAAGAGTTTCTGTGCCTGATTAGAGCTTTTTCTTAAGAATTAGCACCTTGAGAACAAGGCATTTTAATTTTTGTATGTAGAGTGCCTAAATCAGTGCCTCAAACAAATCAACCATTCAGTAAAATTTATTTACCAAAGAAATGAATGACATGATAAGCTCCCTGCTACTGTATTTTCTGATGCAGACTTGTCAGATGTCACACAAGTCAAGAAGCTGTAACCAGCCAATTCAATCTCATCATAATTATTTGGAAAATTTACAGAAAACATATATTTTTAAAAGCTCTCTGTGGATCATGATAATTATAAGGGCAAATAAGAGTAGTTGGCATACTTTGAACTTAAGTCAGTTAATGTGAACTACTAGGTAGTTAAATGCTGGAAATAAGATAATATTGAATGAAATATAGACTCATTAAATTGCCATAATAACCTTAAGAATAAGAAATTCATAAAACAAAGGTTGCAGCCAAAAACAACAACAACAACAAAAGTTCAGGTAATTGTCTGCTGGTGTTTTATTGGGCAACAGTAAGATTGTGTCTGTGGATTAAAGTGTTCCTTTCAGAGGAAGAATAGTATATATTTTTTAGTGATCAAATGCCACTTAAATCAGAGTTAAAAATTAAACTTTTGATACATAGAAGACAACCATTATTACTACAAAATTATAAGCTGTTCCTCTAACAGTGGAATTAAGAATTATAAAACATTTCTTGAACAGAGAAAATGCCATTTAATATTTATTATTGTGAATTATCATGATATACTAATGAATATTATTTTTGAATGGTAAGCAACTATAAAATAAATCTCTCTATATGATGTTTTCTCAACAAAACTATAATTCTACTACAAAATACAAAACATGCATAGTAGAATACATTGGAAATAAATTGATGGTATTTGTCTTGCTGTGTACATGATTACATCCATTTCAAATCCCTGCACATCACTTTTTACTATGCCATGGAGCTGAGTAGCAAATTATTTGGCTGAATGAAAAGGGGCAACCACAAAGCAACAGCTTAACTGTAAAACAGTTTGGCAGCAAAATGCAGTTGGACGATTTGTTATAATAAGATCATTAGGTTAATATGAAGTTGTGTGAGGAGGATGGCTGAGGGAAGGCTTATATGTCTAGAAATATTAACAAGTAATTTGCACCACGAACACATCCTCACCCTGAACTGCCTTTGAACATGTTTATAATCCACTGAGAAAATCTGATGTGCATTTTATTTCAGAATTGAGTAGAACAGGTGTTAGTGCAGTCAGGAGTGGAAGGACTGTGAACAGATATGAGGCTACCAGTTAAACTTGAATAGAACATATCAATTGTTCTGTTAAATATTTATATATTTATTTATGTAATATTTTTCCTACTTTTATGAAGAAAAATATCTCACTAGCTTTTACATTCCAAAAACAAAGAGGTTAGTTTTTTCTCCAGCATATTTTTAAGACTTTTCTCTTTTCTTTTCACATTTTTACAAATGGCTTAAGAAATAAATTTAACCCTTCTGTCTCATTATATTTCTTACAAAGTGTTATTACTCAGATTTGGAACCTTAGTTTATTATTCTTGTTATGCAATGTATCTCATCTGCTCTCGTTAATTTCCACCACCAACTACACTCTAATATGTCTCAATTCAGTATTCCAACCCATAACCTTTTCCTGAACCACAGAACACATTTGTCTGGCTTCACAATATCTATATCTGAATTTTCCATGAGCACCTTAAAATCAACTCTGTAAAATTCATTTTCATCTTCACTTCTTCATTGTCCTTCTTGGCACCCAGTTAATCAAGAAAGAGAAATGACACTCATTTTAGACTCTTCCCACTACTATATTTACAGCATTCAATAAATTTAAAAATTCTTCTAAATTCACAGCACCTTTATATTTCTATTGCTGCTCTAGTTGAGGACATTTACTTTTTTTTTAAAGCTGGATGACTGCAAAAAGTCTCAACAATTTTCTTTTTTGCTTGAAGTATTATTTCCATTACATAGCCTTTCTTTACAGCTGCCGAGTAAACTGCCTAAAAAAAAAATCCAATTCTGGCACATCCTAGGTAAAGCTCTGCAATCCTTTCTTATCTAGGATAAAATCTCAGTTCCTTAAACTGACAGAGATGTTCTTCCAAATTTTGCATTCTGACACCTGCCTGCATTGCCTGTCTCATCTCACCACTCATGGTCTTGAAGCCTAATCAACTCTCAAGACACTCCCTGAGTTTTTGTTTTGTTTTGTTTTGTTTTTTAATATGCGAGCTTTGTTAAGGATGTTCCCTCAACCCAGATTTCCTAACTTTATGTGACTAATACCCGCTCTTCATTTATAACTCAAAAGGCATATCTTCCCAGAAGTCTTTCCTCACTCAGGATATCCTGTGTTTGAGAGTTCATCGTGTATCATTTTAAGTCACCAAGAGTTACTGGATTTTTTAGTGTATTGTCAGTTTTCAATGGAGAGGGGAAGCTACCTGTGTGCAAGGCATGGTTGCAGCCATAGAACAAGTTCTCTGTGATCTTGAAAGCAGTAGTGATGGACTCCGTGAGTCCTCAGTCCAAAATATCTTCCATCCTTCTTCTATATCATATTATGTAAAGCACCCATTTGGGCCAACTCTGCCTAAACTAAAGAAAAATATTAGCAGGAACTCACGGTAAATGAAAACACTTGTACTTGACTGCTATAACACATAGTATGCCCAACCTTTTGTCTAATGCAAGGGCTACTCAGACTATTGCTAAGGAAATTGTCAGTGCCTCATCACAAACACCAGACCTCATTCCTAAAACAGACATGGATTAAGGGACTTTTCTTTGTAGAGCCATTGAGCCAAAGAGGACTGTTTTAAATGTCTTGAGAGAAGAGTTTTAACTGATGTGCTAAATAGTGCACTATGATAAATATTTTCTAATAACAGTTTTTTAAAAATTTAACAGTAATGTAAAATGTGATGTAATGTGTAAACTGTAATGTAATGTGTAAAATGTGTAAATGTTAATGTTAACTGTAAGAAGAATGTGAAAGAGGAATACGTGTCCTGCTTGAGGTTACTATGTGTTTTTCTAATTTAAAATATATAAGCGATTAATAGCTGACAACATTATAGAAATGGGATCCTTTGTGACCCTAGCAATAAATATAAAAGAACTGGTACCAAAAACAATATTTTCTTTGGCAGTAAATTTCTCTCTGATTCAAATTGGTTAAAATTACTTTATCAAGAGTGTATTCCTTTTTTTTTTTTTTTTTTTTTTTGCCAAAAATTAGCCTAGTCATTTAATCTACAACATTTGCTGATTTCCGTTAAAGGGTTATCATACCAAGAAGTGTAGTGAATAAGTGATCAATTATAAAACTAATGCTATCTATCCTCTGAAACCTAAAATCTGAATTTTAAGATTTTAATCATTTTTAAATGTTACTTAATTTTTTTGTTTGTTTGGTTCTTATTTTGGTATATGGAAATATTAATCTCAAGAGGGGATGGTCCTAATTCAGCTATTTATCTACTTTGCAACCAAAATGTGATGAAAAGAACAAAGGAGAACCAATAGACTCTGGTATATTTCTGTTTTGTTGTTATCTTTTGTTATCTTTTTGAATGACTTTTCTTGGCTTTCAAGTCAAGAGAAACTCTTGCAATCTATGCTTAGTTTGATAAGATTCAATTATACATTAGCACAAGTTTCTTTGAATTTTACTGGTAAAGAGAATTAACGACATTTTTTCATCTTATTACATGTATTTGAAAAGATTAATTAAATGCTATGAAAAAAACTACATGAAGGAAAAATGTAAAGACATTATCTTGTACTCTTGGAACAAATTAATTTTAGTTCTACAATCATAGACTAATGAACTTTTATGTAATGGATTTTATTGACAGTCTGATCTTCCAAAATCCACACACTCGGATACAATAAATTATTTGTATAAATTACTCATTTTTTGAGCAAAGAATGCTCTTTAAGTATAAAAACCTCCTCTGAGTTAAGTTAAGCTTGGTGGAAGAGGTTTAAAGATCAATGACTTGTATCTCCTTTAGATTCATAAGGGGTTTCCACTGTTATAGCTTTGTAGTTGATATTGATATAACTTGGTATATCATTTTTTTTTATTATAAAAGCAAGTTCTATCTATCAGAATAACACTAAGCATTATTGATAAATCCAGTCTTTCTGGAGGGATTTTTTTAAGTTGAACTTGAACAATGAGGCTGTTCTTTTGCTATACTTTTAGTTTATAAAAAAATCTTTTCTTTTTTGAGTGATGGCATACTTCCCTTTTCTCTCTCCTAGCAACCGACACTATCTTCTAGTTTTCCAGATTCTACTTCTGTTTTTCTGAAGCCGTCATGACACTGATTTTGGCCTCATAACTACTGGTCAAGAATGGCCAAAGTCAAATGCAGCAGTGTCAGTCCTAGTCCAGATGGGCTTGTTTTAACTTGATGTCATTGTTCAACTTCCACTTTAATTTTTTGTTATTGTTGCTGTTGACAGCAACCATAAGCTCATCTTTTCAAGTCAGCTTTGTCACAGTTTAAGTCTTTCCAAGTCAAAGACTTTCTCAAGTTGCAAGAAAATGTGCATTTCAGGAAAAAAAAAGTGTCTTCCTCTGTTTCCTTTCCTCTCTTTTCTTCTCTTGTACCTGCATTTCTTATCTCCATTCCTGCCATGGTTATTTATTCAAGAACACACCATCCTCAACCAATAACCTCTTTCTACCCTTCATTGCTAACATCAGCTAAAATTGTATAGAAAAAATGGAAAAACAGAAATTTATTATTTATTATTTTTTATCTGTCATATTCTAGATACCATTCTAATTGCTAGGGTACAGCAATATCCAGAATATGTGAAGTTTTTTCTTTCATTTATTCTTTCCCTGATTTTCTAGTTTGCTAATGCTGCCAGAATGCAAAACACCACAGATGGATGGGCGTTTATAAAAGGGGGGTTTATCTGATTACACAGTTACAGTCTTAAGGCCATAAAGTGTCCAAGGTAACACATCAGCAATCGGGTACCTTCACTGGAGGATGGCCAGTGGTGTCTGGAAAACCTCTGTTAGCTGGGAAGGCACGTGGCTGGCGTCTGCTCCAAAGTTCTGTTTTCAAAATGGCTTTCTCCCAAGACGTTCCTCTCTAGGCTGCAGTTCCTCAAAAATGTTACTCATAGTTGCACTTGGGAAATTTGTCCTCTCAGCTTCTCTGGAGAAGAGTCTGCTTTCTCATCTGCAGCTCCCGTGCTTTCTTCAAAGTGTCCTTCTTGGCTGTAGCTCCTCTCCAAAACATCACTCTCAGCTGCACTGAGTTCCTTCTGTTTGTCAGCTCATTTATATGGCTCCACTGATCAAGGCCCACCCAATGTGCGGGCTAACACTCCATGGAAATTATCCAATTAGAGTCATCGCCCACAGTCGGGTGGGGTGCATCTCCACAGAAACACTCAAAGAATTACAATCTAATCAACATGGATAACGTCTGCCCACACAAGATTACATCAAAGATAATGGCGTTTGGGGGACACAATATATTCAAACTGGCACACTGAGTTTATTGTTGTTAGATGTAATATTTTTCTTTATATTTGCTGACAAAACAAGCATCTTATTTATGTAATACTAAAAATATATAGTCTTTGAAGTAGTTGGATCTATGTTTGATACTTAACAGATATTAGAATGATCCTGATTTTGGCTTGTGTAAGAATAAGTAAAATATACTTGCTGATTTTTAATCAGTGCAAATGCAGGTTAAAGAATAAATCAGATGAAGCATCTGGGATATAATTCAGCCCAATAATTGAACATACACATTTCCCCAGTTTCACCTATTCTTGCCCATTATTTATCAGCTAACAGTGTATGAATTTATTAGTATGACTGAGATGATATACTTAATGCTTTGACCTCTAGTCTAACCCTTACTGTTTTCCTCATACAGAGTTTATTCCTTAAGGGGGAGAATTGACATTAAACATTTTGAGAATTTTATCAGTGATTCCAACACCTACATTATAACAACTCCAAAGCTATAATTTAAAGGTCACTGTATCGCAGTAATAAGGTGGAAGACGAGATGATGATGTCAGCTTATATTGTTAAAAATTGCTTTGTTGTACATATAATACAACTAAGCTTGTACTGCTACAGTGGGTCTATTTTAAACTATATAAATGCTTGTGTTTAAATAATTAGAATATAAAACCCTGACATTTGAATAAACAGCATGGTATCAAATACGTGGGGATACACAGATATAATCAATGAGCAAATTTAGACTTGTAAACAAGAAGTGACTAATAATACATAACCCAATTAAGTTAGCCAAGATTAATAGCTAGTGCTGAGGCTCATTTATATCTGGCTATCAGCACTGCAGGGAAGATAGACCTACTTCATCATGCAAATCCTCTACAACCCATGTGAAACTTTCCCATCTTGCAAAAACCCCTCTTTAGTGAAAACACTGATGTAAATACAGTAGCCCTAAACAAAATTATGAAGCAGGAAAACATTTTAGGTATTTGCTTACAACTAGTAACAGAGTCTTTCTCTGGGAACCACATATACATTTCTTCTGTAAGTAGGCTCCTTTCTATAGGTAGCTATCAATTAATTCAATTTAGTGGTATAGAACAGTGGTTTCCAAATTTTACTTGCATCAGGACAACTGTATGGTTTGGTTAAAAAAATAAAGATTGCTGGGCCCTAGCAGCTCTGTAGGTCTGGGTTGGAGTCACTGCATTTTAATTTCTAAGGAGTTCTCAGGTGATACTGATGCTACTTGTCCAAGACCACACTGATAAGTGGATAGGTAACGTAGAAAATGAGAAAGGAGGAAATAACACTTATAAAGAGACTATTAAATCCCAGATATAAAGCAGCTTAAAATATGACATCTAAGTCTGCAAAATGCTAATAAGTAATGGTAACCAATATCATCCACAATTTAAGGAGAAAACAATGATAATCAGAGAGGTGCTCAGGGCTAAACAAATCTGTTTAGCACCTTGTTTTTTTTGTTTTTACCAATTTACCATATTCTTCACTGAAAGACTATGGTAGACTCTTAGTTTCAAGGGCTGCTATGACAAATAGCACAAACTAGTTGGATTAAACAACAGGTATTTATGGACTCACAGTTTGGAGGCTAGATGTCTAACGTCAAGGTATTGGCAGGCCACACTTTCTCCCAGATTCTGTAGCATTCTGGTCCCAGCTTGCTGGCAAACTTAGGATTCCTTGGCTTGTAGATGCATTTCTATCTCTGTAACATGATGGCTGCTATCCTTTCCTGGCTTCTTCTTCCGTGTCCAATTTCCTTTGCTTGTAAGGGCATCAGCCATATTGGACTAAGGCCCACGTTCCTTCGGTTTGGGCACAACTTATCGAATAACGTCTTCAAAGGTCCCATTTTCAAATGGGTTCATATCCTCAGGACTGGGGATTAGGACTTGAAATGCCTTTATGGGCCACAGGATTCAATACCCAAGAAGTGGTGAAAATGAAAAGCAACTGCTGAATAGGATGAAATATTTAATTAACAAAGCTATTGAGGAAAAGACAGTTCACTTAGGAAATGTTTTCAGACATTCGTGCAATTCTATGTAGAAAAAAAGTTTCATCCTAACTTCACACTTTACACAAAAACAAATTTGAGATTGATCAAGAATTTAAATTTAAAATTAAAATATATGATGGATTATATTAGAAAAAGTGGCAGTATATTTATAAACTAATATTTGACAAGATAATGCTTTCCTTAGCATGACAGAAAACCCAAGAGCACTTTAAAAACTGATAATTGTTATTTTTAATGCTTAAAAACAAAGCCAAAAGATTACCAACTGACTTTATTATAGAAAGAGTTGTGAAAATGAATAAGAAAAAGTCTAAAACAATTAGAAAAATGGGCAAAGCACATGACCAGAAACTATACAGGGAAAATAACAAAACTGAATCTTAAACATATGAAAAGATGTTCAATTTGACTCATCATAAGATAAATTAAAACTAAAATGAAAACTCATTTTTCTTTATCAGATGGGCAAAAGGTAAGATATTTGATTAGATGCTACATTGACAAAGACTCAGAGAAATTAGTAGGGGTGTGAATTAGTACAAACTGTACTCTATGGAGACAAGTAAAAAGTGTAAATATTTATTTCCTTTGGCAATTTCACTTCTAGGGATTTTTATACCAGATATACTCAGATGTGTGAAGTTGCATATGCAAAACAAAATTCATTGTGACTTTGTTTGAAAAACAAAACAAATCATCCATTAACATGAGATTGCTTGTATAAATGATGGCACTCATGCACAAGGAAATACTAGGCAGTCATTAAGAGGAGAAAGAGAAGGAGGAGGAAAAGGAGGAGATGTCAAAGAAGAAGAAAAAGTAAGGATAGTCATGAAGAAACTTAATCTCTCTGTTTTCTAATAAAGAATAATATATATTTTTCTGTTAGTACCTGTTTACATTGAAGGCAGGACTTACTACAATCTAGTTCCCCCAAGCGTAGCTCCTTCCTCATCATTACGCCTATATGTTAAGAATTTGACCCTCTTTCGAGAGCAGAAGGATTGGGGACAGAGAATCTTATGAGTAGGCTGACCATAAAATTTACTGTCTAAACTGGGTCACATTTGAAAGTGCAAGATAATATAACTGATGGAAACTGAGATTGTAAATGTATTAGATGGACATCCTATTTATGAACATCCCAGACCATTGAAAATAAAGCCAGTATAGTTTGGGCAGATGATTGTGGGGCATGAGTCAATGCCGCTAGATATTTCATGCTGGAAATGTCAGGGGAAATATATTCAGAAGTCCTGACCAAAGAGCAATGGGGATAAAACACACACACACAACTCATGTGTCTCCTCATCACAGGTGGCTCATTATCTTTACATCCCTTCCATGTGTTTACTTTGGCAAATTAGAGATGCTCTGTAGCCTCTCTACTCTAGATCCACTCAATTCCATATGGGATGTTCCAGATCTGGCCCCTTCTCCCAGGTCCCAAAGTGCTCTCCCTGTGTATACTTATTGCTACTCCCCACTCCTTTTCCCTGTCAATGTAAGGATACTTATATGATCTCCCCTTTTAACTCCCAAATGATAGACTCTGGTGACTTTCCTTTACTTCATAATATCCAGCCATGCAAATCACAATCTTTAGTTTTCAGAATGATTACTTTTGACATGGGCTTCAAGAGCTTAATTTGGAGGTCCAAAAGTAGACATTGTTTCTTTTTCTTTGCATTCCTATTAAAAGCAACCTATTTTATCTCAAGGCCATATGCATGTCTCTGAATAAATAGTGAAATTATCACATATAAAGGTCTTTGGAGAAGAAAAATGTTTCAAGATAATATCTTGCTATAGTCATGCATAAGAAAAAGTATAAAAGTATTTCAAGTGTGAAACCACTTACTAAAACTGGCTCAACTGGTGTGGCGAACATTGAGAATAATAAAGAAACTTTCTACTGAGAGTCTGTTAAAAAAACACAGCATCCTAACCTTCCTACCCAGATTTAAGAAAGCCTGTTCTTTTAGATAGTATCATAATTTGAACTTTTCTTGAAATTTGAGGTCCAGCTAATGTCAATGGGCATGTTTGCATTGCATTCCTATTACTACTATAGATGTAAAGGCCCCTGCTCCTCTCTCCTTTTTAGTACTTTTATCCTCATAATGTTTTTGGATTTTTACTAAAATTATAATGGCCGTTTCTTCCTATACCCCCACACCAAATGGCAAAACTGCACATTCTAGAATAACCATTTCACACTGAACAGTTTTGCTTACAACCTCAACCTTTATAAATTCTGACTTTCTGATCCTTGGCTCTACTGAAAGAAATCCGCTTCGGTCCCTGGATACTGCGTCCACTCAAGTGTTGTCAAATAAAATGTGTTTGTTTTCCCATGTCCCACGTAACACGGGCTTATGGGTGGGTCAGAATTCATCTGACTCCCCTTTGAAACATCTGCACTCTTTATTCCACTCATGTGTAAAATCACTTGCTCATTCAAGGCTCGAAATAACTGGCTCAATTACTTACTGCCCCTCATCCCTACCGTAATGTACCAGACTCTTATCACTCCCAGGTATTGATTGAATTCCCTGGGACCTAGCTCATCATTTCCACCTTACATCAAGACATACCATCCCCTCTTGTTGATGACGCTGTTTGTGTGAATGACTGATACAAAATTAGAATCTCAGAATTTCTGATCTTCAACTTGGTATGTCTTTCTCTGTATTTCTCCTTTCCTTTCCAGAGCCAAGGCACCGTCCCAGATGTTACTACTATTTGCAATTGCTCTGTGGTAAATAAAAATTCATTTACCTCAAAGCTTTATCTCTGTAATCATAAACTTCTATTTTTCCAGAGTATCCTTAATTAACTTCACTCTGACTGCCTCTGCCTTTCACTCAGGTTATTTTATCCTTCAAAGTCTATACACCCCAGATGCCTTTTTTAATCAGCAGGTATTGTGGTGGATCCTTTCACAAGCTCTCTTCTCATTACTCTGAACTCAATCCTACTTGTGTTCTTCAAGGGTATTTTTAAGAAAAATTCTAATAAAGGGTTAGACCCATATGTTATCTACAATATCTCTTAACCTTGGGATATAGCATATGACTTACTGGAAAGAGGGCCAACTTCATTTCCAAATCTAAAGTAATCTTTTTTATTTTCCCATAAATATGTTGGTTGTTCACAATTGGTTTATAATAAATGCTTGCACTTTAAATTTTTAAAACTGATTAATGAGTTTGATTTGGTTTATATGTGTATGTGCCACTGTGGTAAAAATAATTTTTAAAGTTATAAATAGTAAAATTAATGTAATATGATATGATCCTTTAAGAAAGATATCTGTGAACTTCCTTGGTAACAAGGTATAAGGAAAGACATTGCTGACTGAGACACAGACAATTCATTCGGACAGCTGTTATTTTTATGGGAACTCCAACAATGGATGAAAGGGAATCAATAAAATCCATGTAAGAGAGAACTGTAAACAAAATCAGAAGATGAGTGAATACAAGAAAGTTTCTGGAATGATGACAACCACTGGGTGGATTCTTTGCAAATGGTATCTGGTAGGCTGTCTCTGAGGCACCCGGTAAAAGCAGCTGTCTTTAGATGAAGCCTTACTCTCTGTTCATCACGAACTTCTCCTCTTTCTCTTTAGCATTTTGACCCCTGTTGGCTTTTGCCTAAGAAACCATTGATGGTATTTTCAGATATGGGAGTGGGAGTGGGGAGCAGCTGATGATGAGCCTCCAAAGAGAGGTTGGAGGTAAATTAAAAAGGATCTTAAGCATGCATCTAGATTTTATCCTGCAAGATATAGAGAGATGTTTCTGAAGAAGAAATACTGTACCTAGTATACCAGAGGATGCCGGACAGATACCCAGACAGACTGTAAACTTCTTGAACTGTTTGTTCTGTTTAGAATAATGAAGTTCAAAGTAGCATTAGCTGTCCAGGCTGGCATGTCACACACTTGGACACAAAGCACACAGGAAATTAAGATTCCCTAGGTATTTCTTATTTTAAACTCCAATAGTCTTCATGATTGCATACATGCTCAGTTTTATGTTTTATCTACCTAGAAATTTAATTTTATCCTCATTACATTTCATCTTTTGACTTTCACTTTAACCAAAATTAATTAATTCGGCCAATTAATTAATTTGTCTAACATTTTTCTTAGGTATCTACTGAAACCTAGAGACAGTTGCAAACTTTGGTCTTTAAGGATTATAATTTTCATTTCATCCCAAATTTATGACATTAATCTCCTCTTTTCCATTGAGATTGGCAGTGAATTTTTCCCATCTCTGTAATTTTGATAACTACATTTTCCAAATTTTTCTGCATATCCTTAACTCTAGAAAAATCATTTCACAGTGTCATGGTACTTTGCAAAACTTTCTAATTGCTTTTTCAGGTTGTAATGCCCTTGCAATGAATACATAACCTCATAAGGAAAAACAATCCTGTGCGGTTGGTCTTTGACTTCCTTAGGACACATAAGGTGGTATACTTTGTGTGTACTGACTACTAAAAAATTAATTACTTTACTCAACATCTAGGATTTTTGAGACGTGCAATTGAACCTGAATTTACATTGTATCTGCTTTTCAAAATATGTTTAATGATTAATTTTATACAAGCTAATTGTTGGATTAGGTTCCTTCATTGAACATATGTTTGTTAAACTTTTACCTCAGTTTTAACACTAAGTTTAAAAAAAAAACATGTTGCATTATATTGAGGTACTTGCAGTATAGTATACTATGCAGTATTGTATAAATGTGAAAATTCATACAACAAACATTATTTTTATCAGCAAAAAGGTGATGTTTTGAACAGTGATAACAAGAGATCCTTCTGAGGAAATAATCATGTCACAATTGACTAATCCTTTAAATATTTCATCTATTATCAAAGAATTTCTATGTGGTGGGGTGATGGGAAATAAAGGGCTCAAAAAATTTCATGTAATTTTCCAATGGCATTTATAAAACTAATAGGGAGATAGACCAACAAATAATTCCACAAATACAATTATTTTAAGTGCTATGAAGGATAAGTAAAATAAAGTATTGGTGCTGGTTTGAGTCTGTTATGTACCTCATAAAAGTCTGTTCTTTTAATGTTCTTTTAATCTTCTTTTGTGGGGGCAGAGCTATTATGGGTGGGATCTTTTGATTATGTTGTTTCCATGGAGATGTGACCCCATCCATTCAAGGTGGGTCTTAATTAGTTTACTGGAGTCCTTAGGAGAGCTCAGGGAAAGAAAGAGAGCTCAGAGCTGACACAGACGCAGATGCTTGGAAATGCAGACAGAAAGATGTTTGGAGATGCTAAGCTAAGAGATGAAGCCCAGAGTTTGCCCCAGAGAAGCTAACTGAGAACCTACAGACACTTAAAAAGAAAGCCACTGGGATCAGAAGTTGAAAGCAATGCAACCTGGGAGCAAAGGACCAGCAGATGCCAGCCACCTGCTTTCCAGCTGACAGAGGTGTTCCAGATGCCATCGGCCTTTCTTCAGAAGGTATCCTCTTGTTGATGCCTTAGTTTGGACACTTTTATGGACTTAGAAATGTACATTTGTAACCTAATAAATTCCCTTTATAAAAGTCAATCCATTTCTGGTAGATTGCATTTTGGCAGCTTTAGCAAACTGGAACAGTATGTAAAAGCCAGGTTTTTAAAAAAAATATTTTTAAAAGAATCATTTCAGTAAGATCAAAAAGCGATTTATGTCAGGATTGCACAGAACCAGTATCTGAAGGAAAGGGAGGCTCAATAAACTAAAAAAAAAAAAAAAAAAAAAAAGGCATTTTTTTCCATGCCCAAAATGTGATAAATTTGAAAATATGACTTAGTCAGTAGAAAGTTTTCTAATGCCCTATTCTAATGCCCTGAACTTTATTCTGTTTAGCAATCTAATCAATGATCTGAATCAAAACCTAGAGAACACCAAATTTACAAATGATAAAAACCTGAGAGGAATATCAAATTTATTGGATGATATTTGTAGTGAAGGGCCAAATGTACAAGCTGAAAGAAAATGAGGACTCATGGGACAGAGTATTAAGAAATATAATAGAAACTCTTGTGCAGGCATGTTGAACTTGCTGATATCATGCCATTTTTCCAACAGGCCAAACTCTCCCTTCTTTGTATTTGTTGCTATATCCCCCAGTCCATCCTCTGTCATCCTCTTACTTTGTTCAAATTTCTCCTTATCATAGAAGCCTCCTATAATAACCCTTTTAAAAGTAGAATTCACCATGCTAATAATTTTCTACCTCTCTTATCCTGCTGTATTCTTTGGACAGCACATTTCATTTCCTAGCACAATATATAATTCCCTCATGCATTACATTTGTTGTATTCTCTCTGCAACATTTGCCCCCCATGTAAGCACATGTGCATGTGCACACACACAAAAATACATACACACTAAATGTGTACATAATAAAATCAGAACTTTCATTGTTTGTCTTTTACTTTAAATTATTCTATCTTCAGTCTCAAAATTTATGGCAAGAGTAAGTGCTCAATAGATGTTGATTATATGAATTAATTGAACACAGTACTGTAATATATTAGAGTGGAGTGGTTTCGGTCTACCCTATTCTATTTGGGACATAGTTAATATACTATCCTTACTTCCAAACTGTGTGTTTCAAGAAAATCACATTCAGAATAGCCATATCAGGATGGTAAAGGATCTTATGTTATATGAGGAATGGCTGGAGGATTTTATGATCTTCATCAGAAAGATGTCCTGATACTAAGCATATGATTGATATCTTCAAATATCCATGAAGATGGATATAATATTCTATATGATCCCAAGTGTTAAAGTGGGAGCAAATGGAAGTGAAGGCAAAATGCATTTCTCTCACTATAAAGATGAACATTTCAACATTCAGAGCTGTCCACAAGGAGAAAATGTTTAAACTTTATCTGCACAAACTCTTCTCAGGGTTGCTGTAAAAATGATTGAAGCATAGAAAAGGGATTAAAATGAAAGTCTCAGACATATTCAAACCTAATACCCTATGAATTCCATGAAAAATAAAGTTAAAAATATCGAAGGAATAGTATTTACAGAGCTGAAAATTGTAGACGATAGAGACGAAAGAAAATGAAACCTTCTAAGTTTCGTGATTTGAACTTGTAGAAATTGTAGAATACCAAGGAATTTGTTTACTATTATTATTTAAGTATTGAAATAAATTATTTCAGAATAATTAAATGGAATAAAGACTGATTCAAACTTTTGCTGTTGTGTCTTTAAAATTCTGTAAATAAGTATTATGTAGGAATAATAATTTATTCATTATTTCATTTACATTTGTTTTCTCTCTGTTCTTTGGCTCCTTTGTGATGTATTGCTCTGCATTAGCACTTATTTTTACAGTGTCTCAAATAATTTTTCCTTAGAAATAAGCAAAAATATTTTAAGGCAATTTCTCAATTGGGATATTAAAATTGTTCTTAAAACATTATTCTCAAAGACTTAGACAATTATCTTATAAAAGCATAAACATCAATATTGTTTACATACTTAAAAACTATTGCTAAGTTTTAACAGTAAAAACATTTAAAAACAGTCTGTTCTTCATGTTGTTTTCAGTTGTGCTATTGACTGCATGACTAGTTGGATCAATGGCACAGAAATTAGTCATTTATATTGCAAAAATAACAATCAACTGGAAAACAGCTGATTCTATGACTGTTAGTCTTGTGAAAGAACTCATATTATATTAAGGTAGCACTTTTTATAACATCTAGAATAAATTCTAAAGAATAATTAAAGTACCACATATATTTTTATTTGTATTATTGTTTCATTTTTAATGTAATTTTTAAACAAATTCTGAAATCATATCTTAGATGCTATATAGTAGGATTATGTATAAGGGGTTATTTAGTTTGGAAAAAAAATTATTGCTTAGCAGCATTATTCATTACTTCCTTGAAAGAAACTCACATTTAGAGTACAAGCCACATAAAGCTGATCAAATTACTTCTGGGATATTGTGGGGATCGAATCCTGTAACTTTCACAAAAAAAACAAAAGCATGTTCAAGTCTTAATCCACATTCCTGCTGGTGTGAACCCATTAATAGATCAGATCTTTGAAGAAGTTATAAATTAGTTAAGGCGCAGACTCATGTGTGAGTAGGATCTTTGAGGATCCTATTTAGGTGTGACCAAACAGAATGGGGAAGGAAAAAAATTCATATTACTGGAGGCTTTATAAAGAAAGAAAATTCAGACACAGTCAGAAAAATTCACAGGAGGAGACAAGGATATTGCCGTGTGACTGAGGTACTGTATCACCAGAAAGCTACTGACTCCAGGGGAAAGAACAGCCCTGCCAACATCTTGATTTTGGATTTCTAGCCTCCAAACTGTGAGCCAACAAATTCTTGTTGCTGAAACCTGCCCAATGTGTAGTATTTGTCATAGCAGCTCTGGAAAACTATGTTTGAAAACAGCCATTATTAAAAATCAAGATATTCCATTGATTATTAGAAATCAAGATATTCCATTATAGAGAGTAAATAATGAGGCTAATTTAATAGTTAGGTTTGCCTGCCTCTGCTGAATTAAAAAAAAAATAGTTGTTTAAAACAACAATCTGAGTTAGCAATTTAGGCCATTTGACCAGGCAATACTTCTCTGTGTGGTGGTACCTATTGCCACTCAAGCTATTTAGCTGGTTTCTGGGCTGATCTAGAGATGGGAGAGCATTTTCACTCACATGTGAAGTCCCTCGCAGTGACACCTAGAGGGCAAGTTCGTCCAAGTCCCTTTTCCTCCATGCTTATTTTCAGGACCTTTCTAATGGTCCCTCTATTAAGGTAGTATACTACTTCTATGACAGCCCACAGCTCCAAAAGTGGATGCTACAAATGGAGGAAGCAGAACCTGCCAATCCTTGTAAAGGCTGGGTCTGCTTGAACTGGTATAGCATCACCTCCACCATTCTCTATCTTTAGTCACCAGCTGCCCATCTTTAAATGGAGGAGAAATAGAACCCATGGAAAGAATATCAAAGAATGTGTTGCTGTGTTTACTCCAAAGATGAACTGAGTTTTAATGCCTTGGAAAATGTTTTTGACATTCCCTTTAGTAATTAATAAGCCAATTAGGAAATACCTCTTTTTCTCTTCTTATGGCTTTTTTTTTAAATCCATGCTTTCAGTATCAGTAAACATCAAAGTGAGATTTCATTTCAAATCCACTAGCATGCAAACTCAGCAATTTGGGAGTTCAACTTTAGAAAAAGTCAAGTTTGTCTAGACCTTGGTCAGGTTTCTAAATGAAGTGTTTCATTTTTTCTGGATTAGCTGAGACCTAGGTTCACTGTTTCAATTTAATTCGGCTGTCCAGTTTTTACAGTAAATCCTTGAGAATCAACGAGGTTTTGTGATTCCATTTGAGTTTATCACCAGGTTTCTTTGTAAAACATGACAATACTTGTCAAAACCTGGTGAACCCAAAAGAGTTGGCTGAAATTCACCAGTTTTACATTCAATTTGGAAGCTCACTTGGGCTTGGCTGAACATGAACTGTCAAGCTAAATGTGCTGGACTTAAAAAGAGGAAAAATGAAAGCAAATAAGTTAACGCAAATCCATGTAATCAGACACTGTAAGTTGCTATTAATTTCAATAGCAGTTAAAATCAAGACCATTCAGAGGTGAGAGACCAGGTCTAGAACAATTTCTAAAGCAAATGATGTTTGTTCTGAGAGCTGTGCCAACACTTTTTCTAAATTATTTTCCTCTTATTTTAGCAAGGCTCTGATTTCTAGAGTGGTCAGCCTTCCCCACAAATCCCCATGTTCTGAGGTGCTTCTTTGCTCCCTTTCTATGTTAAAGCTTACCTGACTTTACTGCATATATATGTGTTTTTTTTTTTTTTGTCAGAATTGACTGATTTTATGGCCCATGAAGCACATAGCATAATCATCTTAGAGCTTAGTACAGAATCTGACATTATTGCTCCGAGTAAATACATTTATTTTACTTTTTGATAAACTAACATAATATCTTAGTTTATTAGGCACCATGCACATGTAATACATTCTCAGCCCTGCCACTGTAGTGATCTATAAAAACAGAAAACTGCATAATCAATTCAATATGTATTTTAAAGCCATTCTTTAAAATCAAATTCTATCTAAGTTTTCAGTAGTTTAAATTTCATCAGAGAGACAATTAACGCTATTGGCAAATAAAATAACTAAACATATAAAGATGTTAAATGTAGGGAGAAACAGTTAAAATCGTGAGATTTTAAAAATGCAAACCCCATTTCAATTCTATCCAGGAATTAGACTTCCCTATCCCTCTAAGTGCCCATTTATAAAGATTACATCTGTTACTGGTTTCTATTGCTGTGTTACTAATCACCCCAAAATGTAGTCGGCTAAAGCAGCAACAATCTGTCTTTCAGGAATTCGGAAAGGTGAACTAAATGGTTTTGTTTCCAGTTATGTCCTGAAGTTGTGGTCAGTGGCCAGAGCTGGAACAGAGGATTCCTGAGCAGCTTGGGACTAGCCTGTCTCTCTTTCTCTTCATGTCCTCCCAGGGCTTCTTCCTGTGTTCTTTGTCTATGGGCTTGTTGGGCCTCCTCATAAAATGGTGACTTCAGGGCAATCAGTGGTTTAAATGGTATCTGAGGGCTCCAAGTGCATGTATGTGTTCCAGGAACCAGAGAGAAACTTCGTTGACTCTAATGACCTCACCTTAGAAATCATACAATGTCACTTATGCTGCATTCTATTAAATGAGAGTGAATCACAGGACTTCCCAGATTCAAGAAGAAGGGACACAGAACATTTACCCTCCCACCCCGATGGGAGTACTGTCAAAGCCAATTCTTAGAACATGTGGCTTGTGGAATGATGGGCTTTGTTTTACACAAGCACATTTTTTAATAATTAGAATGAAAAAGGAAAAATGTGCAATATTTAAATTAAAAAATGTCCAAGAAATATTCTAAGTACCCTCTGCTATTGTCTTAAGGACTTTCTATACATTTCTCACAGTGTCTCCCACAGGTAGACATTATTTATCTTTAGAGATAGATAAAATCCAGGGAAAAAACACTGAGCTCTTTGGCTTGATGAAGCAATAGTGCTTCTTTGGCATTTTAATCTTGATTAGAGTACTGAATGTGTAAAGTTCTTGTTATTGTTTCATTGACATTCCTCCCATGGACTGTGGAAGCTCAAAAAGTAAGGATCATTCATTTTTATTGATTGTGTTTGGTCAGATATATAAATAAGTGAATTATATTTATCTTGCTAAGGAAGAATGAGAGTTAGCTTTTTTTTTTTTTTCTTTCAATTTGACTCAGAGCCAGTTAAACATGCAAAATAGAGAATTCCAGTTGGTCAGTAATTTCCATTTGAACAGGTGCAAAGTAAAGCTGTCTCAAATTTGAACTGTTTGTATAATACAACAACTATAAATGAACAGCTGAAGAAACTGCAAATGAAAGTCTACTCAGCAAATACTTCAGGTTTGAGGATTTTCAAAAATTAAGAAAAGTAGCATGGTTATTTGCCACCCCTTTATGTTTTGTACACTACCTTGCTTTCATTTTCCTTGCATTCCTTGCATTTTTTTTTGGCAGAAAAAAGTAATAATTAGCTTTCATGACCTCTTATCTTTCATATTATCTCTGGATTTTGTTTTTTATTTTGTTTTGTGTTGTTTTCTCAACTTAACCATGATAATTTGAAAACCATACCCTTAAGAAATTATTTTCTGCTTTTTCCTTATAGTTATGCTAAAGGGTAGCATGTGGCTCGATATGACTGGGAAGTGGTACATATCTCCAACTAAATAATTCAACCAAAATCTAGTAAAAGGGTAAAAATATTTTATTCATGAATATAAAATAGTTAACCAAGTCATTATTCTAACTAAATGCCAATAAATCCCTTGTCTCCTCAGATTTTGCTGGATTGTCCAAAGTATTAATAAAATAGAGCATAACGTTTAGAGTCAGGCATTGATATGGCTTTGAAGTACACACATTTTTAATGATTTTAAGAGGCTGTGGGGAAGAGGTGTAGTACTGGAAATAAATTATAAATCAGGAAATGTAATGCATGACAAAGCATATCATAGCTTCCAATTATTGACTCTAAAGTAAAGAAGACCAGGCGTTAGAATTAATAAAAATATCATTCAGTGTTTTAAATATGTTATAAATTAAACTTACTACCAGTTTACTTCTACATGCTTTACTGAATGTATGCACTATTACATCAGGAAAAGAAAATTAAAATATGGCACTTCGGAATCATTGTGAAATGTACAGACAGGTCACACTGATATTAGTGTTACATTGCTTATTCTCCTAGAGTGATTAGTCTAATTTTCTGGATGCCCAAAAAATAAATTTAAAAAGACAAAATAAAACAGAATGGCATGGTAATTATAATACAATGACATAATATTGTCAAAACTGCTATTCCGGCTCACCCCTGGTGTAATAGTGGGAAGCACAGCCTCTCCAACCAAGAAAAGATGCTTCCCTGGCTTTCATGCTCTTTTTTCCAAAAGCCTAGATTTCTGTCTTCCAAACTCATCTTATCATGCAGATAAAACATCTTTATTGAATACAGAGCATCAGAACATAATATTAATTATCTCTGGGGTACAGAAAAGCATTTTTGTTTGTATTCTTATTTGACCAATTGCCCACGTCCTGGCCCATCTTTCTTTATACTGTTAAGCCTAGCAGAAATCCCCTTTTATAGCCCATGTATCACTCATATTGTTATTTATTATTTTATTTTGAGGTCTTCTCTGTTCCCAGGCATATGTTCAAAAGCACAAAAAATCTGAATACTTAATACTTACTTATTATCTATACTAAATGTATAATCAAAAGTAACTGATAAAGCTTTAATTGTTAGTATGGAAACCCTTGCTATAGAGGTTGAATTAGAAATGTAATAAAACAAGGCACCTTAATCCTTAAGTCAGATGAACATATCACTCAATTTTAAAGTCCCATCAAAACTTTTTATCCAATAAAATCACCTACAGCCATGTTTTGTTTGTTTTTTTATTCCTATTAATTATAATCCCTAGTATGCAATAGGTAGATTTTTCCCATATACCACTTTGTTGTCAGCTCTCTGTGCCAGTGTCATAGCTTAGAAGTATATCATGCAAGCACCTAATCTGTATTTATAGTGCTGATCTGTGGGATACATGCCTTTAAACAACCCCTGTTCACCTTCAATGCAGCTCTGATACATATAATCTCATTAACAAACAATTGTCACCCCTATCCATTCCCAGTGATGGACAACAATATTTACTAACCTCAGAACATAAGATTATGCATAATTCCTCCTCCATTACTTGCAAAAAATTAAGAATCAGATGATTTCATCTACAACTGTTGTATACAGATTGTCATTTTTGCACTCTGTACATGATAATCTAAAGAAATTATATTTTTACAGGAGATGTCTGAAAAATAGAAAGATTTACAAGCAAATATATTTCCTGCCTTAATGGAAACTATTGGTGGGGGGTGGGTTGAGAAGAAGTTTTCAGGGGCTGCAGAGGGAAGGGAAGAATCGTAAGAAAAAGGAGAATTCTCTTTACCACTCTACCTCACAAACTCAAGCTTTCTTGAAAACATTGCTTCAAGAGGGGCATTTTATTTCTGATTACTCTCTGCAAGCACAGACTGTATGCTCTTGAGCAAGGTTGGGGAATTTCCTTCACTGGTAATCTTTCATCCTAGAATAGATAACCATCTGTTCTGGAAAGTTTAGGAGGAAGCGCTTATTCTAGTCAGGTAAAAAAAGAAACAAAACTGTCTCTCTGAAAATTGTGTCTCCCTTTGCTCTATAATTCTTACCTAAGTGTAGAAGAGAAGATAAAGTTATAGATTTGTCCTTAGGACTGGGTTCAGGATTTTGTGTCTTTGAATTTATCACGATTCCAAAGAATCCAGAATAACTTCTGCTAATTATTTTTTCTCATTTCATTTCCTCCACCCTCAGTTCCTCAGCCTTTTTGTATTAAATCAATCACCATCCACCAGACTTGCTTCTACCCTGGGTTATATGATGCATAAGAATAGTCACTCTTATCATTCCCAGGAACAAACATGCACAGGGGATTGCCTTCCTCAATGACCCATAAATCATTGCCTCCATTATTATCTCTGTGTGGGCATTTGAATGTGAGGTATGCCATTTTCTTTCTGTTTATTCACAAGCACATTTCAAAATGCCAATCAAAATCACTGGAAAAACGACTCCTATTGGGATGAAAATGATGGTCTCTGACAGTATTTCGAATTTTTGGTCATGCTCTTCAGTGATACATTTTTATTTTTCTTTAGTCAGAATAATAATTTGTGGAACTAGTGTTTTCAGCAAATGAATTCAGACTCTGTTCTGAAATGTGTCAGTAATCACACTTGAAGAACTACTTTAAGCAATTGTTTTCATGTGATATATCCCGATCACCTTATTTAAAACAGCTTTTTTAATGTTTTGAGTGGTAATAGACTTTACTGTTTCTTCCAACTTTGTAAATTGTTTTAAATAAGATCTTAGTACATTATTCATTAATAAAGAATGTGTTGCAATTCTTTTTCTTCTTTCAAGAACAGTTTCCAATTATTTGAGCTACAGGAATGGAGTTAGAATTACACGTGCTTCTGAAATCCAAAATCTTTTAGGGGAAGAAACACAGAATATGGGGGCTGAACACCTAGCAAGTCAAAGCAGACCCTTCCAATTATTTAATTTGTGCCTTTGAACCAGCAATTTGACCCTTGGAACGGTGGTTTTCTTGTGGCAGGAGAGAGCCAATGCCACTGTTGATAAGGTTTCTAGCACAGCGTGTACTCTTCAGTCAATGCCAACACCATGCTCCCTCCATTTCTCTCCACATCACTCAGTGTAATTTTGCAGATCTGGTGGAATTATGTTCAGAACAAGAGTGTTTTCACTCTATTAAGAGTACAGAAATTATAGAAACCTCATTTAATCAAAACTTTTGCATTAAATAACGTATTCTTCCCACCAGAGATGCAGAATTAATTTTCAGTTTACAAGCATACAACTTAAAAGGTATTGCATTACCTTTATTAAATGAAAAACAAACAGCTTTTCCTTTCTGTTTCGGAAGAGGCATTTGCTTTTAGCCTTCAACTTTTGTTATAATATTTGAATGGTTTTAATGCTTGCACTTATGCTGTTTGAATTTTGGCTTTTAATTGTAAATGAACTGACCACATTGAAAGTATAATTTGGGAAATGCTGAATAAAGTCCATAATCAACCTCAGGTAAACTCAAATTATACTTTAGAAATGGTCTGGTTCAAGCAACTCACTTCACAGATAAGGAAATTAATGTGTGGAACTCTCAGGAAGGTGGGTAGGGGTGTTCAAGGTCATTAAGCATAAAACTATTGGAGGAATTTTTTTTAAGATTATTCAGCAAATGAGGAGATGATCTAGGTAGGACCAAAATGTTGCCTTTTGGTAATGAGTGCAGTGTGATGACTGATACACACAGTCATAAAATAATTTAAATGTCAAAGTAAAATAAAATAAAAATAAAAAACAGCATTGCCATATGTTTAATCTACCTGAATTAATACCTCCACAATTCATATGTTATGTATGTTTCTTCTAGGGCCGTGTGATGGGACCACTAAAGTAGAGTATTGCAGGCACATTAAAAGTCAAGCAGGAGTGCTAAATTGTGTTACCTAAATAGAATGCTCCCTCTGGCATCTGGTTGTCTTGGGGTTAGGCATGATTAAGACATAAAACGTGACAAACATAAATATTATGCAAATGGTAGCTACTGGGAAATTTTGTGGATATAACAGCAGCAAAATATTTTATAAAAGTTTGCCCAAGAGAGCTGAGCTGTGAAGACGGCAGCTATGGTTTGTTTCTCTAAAAACTGAAGAGCTTTCCAAATACCCAAGAGACCTCTTCAAAACAACACATTTTCAAGTAATTTTTTCATTAAAAGTGAAAATTATTTGACCGGTATCACTAAAAACAATTATAATGATTTATTTTCAATACAAGTGAATAATCTTCAAAGGGCTTTTCTTCTGGTGATGGCTCACACTGTCCATTTGCCCTCCCATTTGTACATCTAAGTACATCTGTACTGCTAAGCACAGACGATCAGTACACAAACATCTTTGCCTGCTGTATATCATATCCTTCTTCATTTTCTGGCTCAGAGTTCATGTGTGTTTGAAAACGGCATGATATAATTGTTTTGGCCTGTGTGTGTCAGAGAGGGCATATGGGAAAATTGTTATGGGGGATTTGAAGCACACAGAGGAATGTGTTAAGTAGAGTTGTAAATTAAGAGCCTTTCAGATCAAAGTCACAGTGTGAGAAATTTTAAGAAGATTTGGATGCCCATGACCTATCTGGAAAATGGCAAGTAAAGCAATATTTCTTTTCCCATATGTGACAAAAGAAATTAATGAGTTAAATAATTTGTCTGCAGTTTCCAGATAGTAAATTGACATGTTTAGAATGATGCTTATTTTCTCATCTATTGTCTATACTGTTTATACCATGTCACACTTCATGATGAAGATTGTATCAAGTCATTTCTGTAAAATTTTTGGAAAACATTTAGGCGTGCTTTCACCGACCATTTGATGTTTGATTACTTTTCATTTTTTTTAAAGTAAAATCTAACAGTGCTTTGCACAGAAAGTAAACACAGTAGTCGCAATATGGCTTCAAGTCATTATAGTTAAGTAAAGTACACAATAATTTTACAAAGGCTTATTCCCAGTTAATTATCCAACTAAAGTAAATATAATATTCAAAGTGTATATAGCAGTACATAAAATAAAATCACATTTTTAGAGCCTCATATTCAGAGATCACTTTCTTTCCTTATGGTAGTTTCTTCTGTAGTGAAAACCGTAGAAATGAGGAAGGGCAATTCAGTATTTAATTGAATCAAGTGGGAAACAAAGTTTGAAAATTGAACTGGCTATGTAGTAAGTGTGTGGAGAAAGTATAATGGAGTTGCCAAAAGTACAGTATTAATAGATTTGCAGTATCTAGGATGAGTCATTGATAGCCCATCTGCAGTTTAATTTCTGGGCACCACATGTAAAGAGACATAGACAAACTAGTATTTCTATAGCAGATAATGAAAATGGTGAAGGAAATCATGTTATAATAGGACTTGGCCTAAAAATTGAGGTTTTTAGTCTGGGAATGAGAAGAATCAAGGAAATATAATATCTCAAGTTTAGACATTTCATAATATCGAGATTAAATCAGAAGTACTTGGTAAAAACTGCATGAAAATAACTATGATTTTATATATTATGAGTTATATTCTTTATGAATTATACATTTCTACCTGAAAACATGTTCAGACCCATGGTCATTTCTGTACTTGTACAGCAAATTAGTTCATGGTGGCAATGATGAAACTGTTAGTGAACAGGCAGAACTGTCTGAAACAACTGTTCTGTGATTCCAGAAGCCAGAAAAACTCTGTACAGCATCCAGGGAAGAGAGGATGGAAGAGAGAGATAAACTGGTAAAGAACTGTATTTAGTTTTTCTGCATGGTGGCTACCAGCTCCCATCCCTCACTATCTGTTGACTGCCTTGGGATCCAGTGGCCGGCTAGCTGTGGTGGACAGAAAAGGGCATAAAAATCCCCTGTGTGCAGGGGAAGGGCATATGCAAGCACATGGCTTTTGATTGGAAAATTTGGATCACTGGGTTCCCAACTCTGAGCTACTGTTTCAACCTGTCCTGGACAAAAGCAGCAGGGTTGGAGGCAATGGAAGTTTAAAGACACAAGTGCTTCCTTAAGGCTGTGGAGAACCACTTTCTGAAGGGTGCCATCTGCTGAGCACGTCAGGGAAGTACAGCTTCTGGGAGTTGTCAAAAAGGAATTTTTGGCATCTTTGCTCACCACCTCCACAGGGCACTTTGGAGCCAGTCTGCATCCCCTTCATAGGTCCCTGGACCTGTTTTGGCTGGGAAATACTGACCTGAGAAAGTCCCCTCTGGGGTGAACCTTCATCCAGAATTTGCCTTCCAGGCAAAAGCAGCTATGAAAATGAAAGGACTATTAAAACAAAACAAAACAAAAAATTAAAAACAAAAAACTATAGATGCAAAACTAAAACAAACAGATCCAGATTCCCAGAGAAGAAACAGAAACAGAGGAAAGGAAGCTTTCTCCTAGGGATTAAACAATTGCACAAATAGAGCAATCTTAAAACTTATACCACATATTCAGGGCAACCATCAGATGAAGAAAAGCTGAAAAACTCTGATTGGTTAAACATGGACTATTCTAAAGGTCTAGAATAACAGATAGATAAAGGAATGGGAAAAAAAATGAGTAAAGTCTCAGGGATTTGAATAACATCATGAAATGCACAAACATATGCATCATGGGTGTCCCAGAAGTAGAAGAGATGGTAAAAGGGGTAGAAAGAATACTTAAGAATAATGGCCAAAAAATTTCCAAATCTTATGAAAAACAGAAATACACATGTCCAAGAAGTGCAGCATACTCCATACAGATTAAGTCCTAATAGACCTACTCTGACATACTAATCAGAACGTCAAATGCCAAAGATAAGGAGAGAATCCTGAAAGCAGCAATTTGTCACATATAAGGGAAGCACAATAAGACTAAGTGAAAATTCCTCAGCAGGAACCATTGAGGCAAGAAGGCAGTAGTATGATATATTTAAGGCACTGAAAGAGAAAAACTGCTAGCCAAGAATTATTTATCCAGTAAAACTGTCCTTCAAAAATAAGGGAGAATTTACAATATTCACAGACAAACAGAAACTGAGAGTTCATTGATAAGAGACATATCCTACAAGAAATACTAAAGGGAGTTCTGCAGGCTGAAAGGAAAAGGACATGACAGAGAGGCTTGACATGGAGTTTATAAATGAAGATTATCAGACTATCTCTACAATAATATTTGGGGATTTCAATACACCACTCTCATCAATAGACAGAACATCTTGACAGAGAAGCAATAGAGAAACAGAAAACTTGAATAATATAAATGAACAAGACCTAACAGAACAGTTCACCTCAAAACAGCAGAATATAAATTTTTCTCAGGTGCTTATGAATCCTTCTCCAAGATAGACCAATGTTCAGTTATAAAAAAAAAAGTCTCAATAAATTTAAAAAGATCAAAATTATACAAAGCACATTCTCTGACCATAATGGATTGAGGCCATAAATCAATAACAACTGGAGAACTGGAAAACTAAAAAAAAAAAAAAAAAAAAAAAAAAGGAACTTAAACAATGCAATCTTAAACAATCAGTCCATCAAGAAGAAATTGCAAGGGAAATCAGTAAATATCTCATGATGAATGAAAATGAGAACACAACATATCAAAACTTATGGGATCCAGCAAAGGCAGTGCTGAGAATGAAATTTATTGCCCTAAATGCTTATATTAGCAAAGAAGAAAGAGCAAAAATCAAAGATCTAACTGCACACCTGCAGGAACTAGAAAAAGAACAGAAAACTAATCCCAAAGCAAGAAGAAAGAAAGAAGGAGTAAAAATTGTAGCAGAAATAAATGAAGTTTATAATTAAAGAAAACAATGGAGAGAATTAACAAAACCAGAAATTGGCCCTTTGATAAGTTCAATAAAATTGACAAGCCTCTAGCTAGACTGAGAAAGAAAAAAAGAGAGAAGATGTAAATAAGTAAAATCAGAAATGAGAGGGAGGACATTACTACTGACCCCACAGAAATAAAAGGGATCATAAGAGGATACTGTGAATAGCTATATGCCAACAATTCCATTATTTGAAATGGACAAATTCCTAGAAATGCATAAACAACATACATTGATTCTAGAAGACACAGAAGACCTCGATATACCAATTATAAGTAAAGAGATAGAATCAGTCACCAAACCTCCAACAAAGAAAATTCTACCAATCATTCCAAGAAAAATTAATACCAATTCTCACAAACTCTTCCAAAAAACTGGAGAGGAGGGAACACTACCTAATTCATTTTCTGGAGCAGCATCACCTTAATATCAAGCCAGATAAAGATACTATAAGAAAAGAAAATTATAGACCAATTTCTCTGATGAATATAGACGCAAAACTCTTCAATAAAATACTTGCAAATTGAATCCAACAGCACATTGGAAGAATCATACACCATGATCTAGTGTGTTTTATCCCAGTTGTGCAAGGATGGTTCAACACAAGAAAATCAATTATAGTAATATGCCTTATTAACAAATCAAAGGAGAAAAATACTTAATCATCTTGATCAATGCAGAAAAGGCATTTGACAAAATCCAGTATCCTCACTTGATAAAAATACTTCATAAAATAGGAATAGGAGGAAAATTCCTCAACGTTATAAAGGGAATACATGAAAAAAACACAGCTAACTTCATATTTAATGGTGAAAGATGAAAACTTTCCCTCTAAGATCAGAAACAAGACAAGAATACTCACTGTCACCACTGTTATTCGACATTTTTCTATAGTAGTTAGGCAAGAAAAAGAAAATAAAGGTATCTAAATTGGAAAGGAATAAGTAAAACATTCACTATTTACAGATGGCATGACCCTATAGATAGAAAGTCCTGAAAAATCTGCAACAAAACTACTATAGCTAATAAGCAAGTTCAGCAAAGTGGTGGGGTAGAAGTTCAACATGCAAAAATTGCTAATGTTTCTTTACACTGGTAATGAGCAATGTGTGGAAGAAATCAAGAAAAAAATTCACTTACAATAGAAACTAAAAAAAAAAAAAAAAAATCAAATATCTAAGAATAAATTTAACCAAGATGTAAAGAATTTGTACACAGGTAAATATAAAACATTGCTAAAATAAATCAAAGAAGACCTGAATAAACGGCAGGACATTCTGAGTTCATGGATTAGAGATTAAACATTGTTAAGACGTCAATTCTACCAAAATTGATTTACAAATTCAACAGAATCCCAATTGAATTCCAAGAACTTACTTTGCAGAAATAGAAAAGCCAATTATCTAATTTATTTGGAAGGGTGAGGAGCCCTGAATAGCCAAAAACATCTTGGAGAAGAAGAACGAAGTTGGAAGACTCATACTTCCTGTCTTTAAATCATATTATAAGGCTAAGTGATCAAAACAGCATGGTACTGGGATGAAGATAGATGTATCTATCAATCAATAGAATCAAATTGAGAGTTCAGAAATAGACCCTAACATCTATGGCCAACTGATCTTTGACAAGGCTGCCAAGTCCAGTCAATTTGGGAAGAATAGCCTGTTCAACAAATAGTGATGTGATAACTGGATATCCATATGCAAAAGAATGAAAAACTCCCCTGTCTCACACCCTATGCTGGTTTGAAGCTGTTACATACCCCAGAAAAGGCCATGATCTGTTCGCCTTTTGCTCCATTCCTGTGGGTGTGAACCTACTGTGGGTGGGACACTTTGATTAGGTTGTTTCAACTAGAGTTTTTTTTATGAGAGGATAAAGGACAGAAAAAAAACCAGAGTGCTCAGAGAAACACCCAGAGACCTTGGAGAGAAAGGCCCCAGAGACGCTAAGAGAGGACCCACAAAAGTTCATATAGGACCCACAGAAGTTCATAGAGAAGGCCACTGGAATCAGAAGCTGAAAGCAGCAAGACCCAGGAATGAAGGACCAGCAGATGTTGCCATTTGCCTTCCCAGGTGTTCTAGTTTGCTAATGCTGCTTGAAACCAAAACACCAGAAATGGATTGACTTTTATAAAGGGGGTTTATTTGGTTACAAAGTTACAGCCTTAAGGCCATGAAGTGTCCAAGGTAAGTCATCAACAATCAGGTACCTTCACTGGAGGATGGCCAATGGTGTCCAGAAAACCTCTATTAGCTGTGAAGGCACATGGCTGGAGTCTGCTCCAAGTTCTGGTTTCAAAATGGCTTTCTCCCAGGACGTTCCTCTCTAGGCTGCAGTTCCTCAAAAATGTCGCTCTTAATCGCTCTTGGGGCATTTTCCCTCTCTTAGCTTCTCTGGAGCAAAAGTCTGCTTTCAACGGCCATCTTCAAACTGTCTCTCATCTGCGGCTCCTCTCTCAGCTCGTGTGTGTTCTTCAAAGTGTCCCTCTTGGCTGTAGCAAGCTTGCTCCTTCTGTCTGACCTTATATAGTGCTCCAGTAAACAAATCAAGGCCCACGCCGAATGGGCAGGGCCATGCCTCCATGGAAATTATCCAATCAGAGTTATCACCCACAGTTGGGTGGGTTGCATCTCCATGGAAACACTGAATCAAAGAATTATAATCTAATCAACACTAATATGTCTACCCACACAAGATTACATCAAAGAAAATGGCAGGTAATGGAGAAACCCTGGATGCCAGCAGCCTGTCTTGAGAATCCAGGTATCATCCTGTTGATGCCTTAATTGGAAAAATTCCATGGCCTTAGAACTGTGTATGTGTAAACTAATAAATCCCATTGTAAAAACCATTCCATTTCTGGTATATTGCATTCCAGCAGCTTTAGCAAATCAAAACACGCCATATACCAAAATTAACTGAAAATGGATTTAAAACCTAAATATAAGAACTGAGACCATAAAACTCCTGAGAGAAGGGAAGCATCTTTCAGGTCTTGTGGTAGGCAATGGTTTCTTAGACTTTACATCAAAGGCACAAGCAATGAAAAAAGAATAGATAAATGGGACCTCCTCAAAATTAAAAAAGCTTTTGTCCACCAAAGGATTTGTCAAGAAAGTGAAAAGACAACCTACTCAGTAGGAGAAAATATTTGGAAACCACATATCCAATAAGGATTTAGTATCCAGAATATCTAAAGAAATCCTACACTTGTCCTTTTAGGACAAGCAACCCAATGACAAAATGAGCAAAAGATTTGAATGGATATTTCTATAGAGGGAAAATAAAAGTAGCTAAAAAGCACATGAAAGATGCTCAACATCACTTGTTCTTAAAGAAATGCAAATAAAAACCACAATGAGATATCATTTCATACCTACCAGAATGGCCACTATTTAAAAGAAAAAAAAAATGAACAATAAACTATAAATGTTGGAGAGGATGTGGAGAAATAGGAACAGTTGTATTTTGCTGGTGGGAATGTAAAATGATGCAGCTACTGTGCAAGACATTTTGACCATTCCTCAGGAAACTACGTGTAGAACTGCCATATGATCCATTAATCCCTCTTCAAGGTATATACCTAGAAGAACTGAAATCAGAGACTCAGACATTTAAACACTAATGTTCATAGCAGCATTATTCACAATTATCAAAAGATCAAGCAACACAACTGCCCATCAACTGAAGACAGGATAAGCTAAGTGTGGTTTATACATGCAATGGGCTATTATTCAGCCATAAAGAAGAATGAAGTCCTGATGCATGCAACAACATGGATGAACCTTGAAGACATTACGCTGAGTGAAATAAGCCAGGCACGAAAGGACAAATATCATATGATCTCACTGCTATGAACTAATTATAATAAGCAAACTCATAGAGTTAGAATCTAGAATATAGGTTACCAGGAGATAGAATGGAAATAGAGAATAGGGAGCTGATGCTTAATTTATCTAGATGTTTTATTTAGGTTGATTGTAAAGATTTGGAAATGGATGGTGGTGATGGTAGCCCATCATTGTGAGTGTAATTAACAGCCCTGAATTGCATATGTGAACGTGGTTGAAAGGGAAAGTTTTGGGTTGTGTATGTTACTAGAATAAAAGAAGATAAAACATGGGATTGTATAACACAGTGATTCCTGTTGTGGATGATGGACTTGGGTTAATAGTACTAATGTAGGTATGTTCTTTCATGATTTATAGCAAATGTGTGACACTAATAAAAAGATGTTAACATTAAAGTGGTATATGGGGAAATATACCTAATGTAAACTATAGACTATGGCTAATAGTACAATTTTAATATTCTTTCATCAATTGCAACAAAGACATCACACTAACGCAAAGTGTCAACAGTAGGGGGGAATATTGTATTTTTTACATGACTTGTCAGTAAACCTATTTCTCTAATTAAAAAACTAATGATAACAATTTAAAGAAAGTCATTATGCCAAGTGAAAGAAAGACACAAACCCTACATATGTATGATTCCATTTATATAAAATGTAAATATAAATAAATCTATAGAGACAGAAATAGGTTAGTAGTTTTGTAGGCTGGGGTAGGATTAGAGGGATTGATAGGTGACTGCTAAGAGATGGGGTTTTTCTTTTTGGAATAACAAAAATGTTCTAAAATTGATTCTGGTGATGAAAGCACAAGTCTGTGAATATACTAAAAGTCATTGTACAGTTTGGATGGGTTGTATGGTATGTGAATATATCTCAATAAAACTGCTTTAAAAATTAGTTCATGGTTGTTTGTATTAGGAGCCATGTTAATTGCCAATTCATTGCTACCCATCAGTTGTATTGACCATGTGGCTGACTAAATTGGCCATATAGCCAAAGGAGTATCTTGAATAAAAGCTTTATGGTCTGGTTATTTATATTATTTAGAAATGGGCTGTGTTAAAAAATTCTGCATATACCAATTCTCAAACATTGTGAAGCATATCCATTACTCTGATGTAAAACTTCCTAGTTATAGGAGTAAATTTCTACTAATAGAATTGTACTACAAATCAAATACTACTAGATTTAGCTTCTAAAGTCTGTCTCAAAGGAAATACTGTTTGTTCATGAGATGCACAGGGTAAGAAAGGAGCCTTAGTAGTTTAATGTCTAAGGTTGTGATGATTTCTAGTTTTTTTTTGGTGCAGTTACTTTCTTTTTCATCACAGCTTTCATAATATAAGTGTTTCTATAATTTAAGCAACACTAATACTTATGCCAACGTAATAGCCTGTATTAGTAAAGTGGAGTGGAGAGTTGAGATAACAGCAAATCTAAAGTTTCAATTATTTGTATTATTTCTTTAATATTCCATGTGCTACACAGACCTCATTTTATAAAAGACAGGTTGGGATGGAATACTTTTTTTTTTTTTTTTTACAATATTACTTTTTCTTCTTAGTGTTTCTGATGTTTAACCACTCTAAAAATTGCATTCGTTAGCATGAAAAGGGAGCACAAGGATGCCAAGTAGAGACAATAACAATGAGGGAACAACATTGGTCCTTCTACTCTTTCTTCCATTTCTATTACATGGAAAGCCAGAGTGTCTTTCCAACAAATTCCTTTTTTTTTTTTTCTTTCCTTATATTAGTCTCGAATTGTGTTTCTCTCACTTGCAACCTAGGGTACTGAGTAATACAATTAAACAAATAGATGGCCAAAGGAATTGTAAAAGAGGGGAGTGATAAGGCTCTGGTTTCTAGCAACAGATACAACTTTCCTTTAGTTCTCTTCAAAAGAAAATACTGTTTAGGAACAACTGATGAAAATGAACATGTTTTGGAGGACCTAATTTCTCATGAGTTAGCAAGTGTCATATTGAGGAGAGTCATTGAAAAAAATATGGTCCAGATAGCAGATTCATATAACCCATTCAAATGCATTAAAATTCTTTTGAATTTACACTGGAGTCGTCTTAGCTAATGATGTTAAATGATGATGATACAAATGATCAAAAATAGCTCCTGGGTTTTCTCAGAACCAACAAAGAAGTTAAATTTCCCAAACCCATGTTCTACTTCCTCTTGAAGTTTCTTCTTTTGAAATTCAAATTTCTCCACCAAGACAGCCAATCCAACCTCTGTTTGTTTACACGTGGCTCAATAGAAAACAATGCCCCTATAACCTCTGTAAGGTGGCGCCATCCCTAAATCCATGTAGATTCACAGATTGCTTGCCATCCCTAGAAACTGAAAGCTGCTACATTTTCACAAATGCTTCCTTGCTGCAGCAAATCTTTTGATATTCTGAATAAAATGCTGTTAAACGGGCAAGTTTGACTCCTCTTTGTCTTTTGGCAATGACTTTGACTGAATTTTAAATCTTAGAATATGTTATTTTGTTCCTGGGTAGATACAAGATTCAGAGTTTCTTTTAATAAGGATTCCTTAAATCACTAAATTTAAAAAATACTAAATCTACCCTATTGGTTTGACTGTGCCATTTTAATTTAGGGTAAATTTGATTGTCATGAAAGAACTGGGTTAGAGCTCAGTCTGTTTATTTTGGCTGTCTTCATATTTAATAATATTGTTACCAGCTGACCAGATCATGCAAGTCTACAACTTTTATTTATACCAGAAGACAGCAAACTTTTTCTATAAATGGCCAGATAGCAAATATTTCAGGCTTTGCGGGCCATATTGTCTCTGTTGCACAACTCAACTCTGCTGTTGTAATGTGAAGGTGGCCTTAGACAATACTTACACAAATGATCATGGCTGTGTTCCAGTAAAACTTTACTGATAGACTCTGAAGTCTGAATTTCCTGTAATTTTCATGTGTCTCAAAATATTATAGTTTTGATTTAAAAAAACTATTAAAAATATTAAGCCATACTTATTTGTAGGCCATATTAAAACAGGCAGCAGTGGGCTGGATTTGACTCATGATACACTGATTAAAAAAAACTAATTAGCTGTGCTACAGCTTTTCATTTATATATTGCTTTAATGCCAAGGACGCGAGTAAGGTTGCTTCCTGGTTAAATAATTCAGTTTTTTTTTTTTACATTAGCTTCTTTTTCTACAAAGTATTTAACATTACATTTCATAGATGTCAGAAAAAGTGTAAAAGTTACTTTGGAAAATATCAATTCTGAATTTGCTAACTAGATTTGGAACACTTCCATACAGTTCTTGTTTTCTTAATCCTAATAAAGAGAGCACTAACTTTGTCCTGTGCTTAATCACCTGACAACGTATGCTTTTCTGGCTAAAAGCAAGAGTTCCAAGAATTTTTCTAAGTTAATTTATTTGATTCTAGTGCATTTTTTATTTTTAAGCTTTTGATTTGCTCACTTTTTATACTGGTGTCATCAATAAGCCTGGCTGCAATTCAGGTACTTAGAGCACCATCTAGAGATGAAAAGTTAAAATTAACACTATAATATAAAAAAATCTAAAGAAAAAAAAAAAGGTCCTGAGAAGCAGTGTAACTGGGAGAGAACTTTGCAATTTACAATTAGTGTGCAAATTATATTTTCAGATGATCGGCTCTAAGAAAGTCACACATTCCTAATTGAAAGCAAATACTAGTTTAATGTTGATCCTCTGCATGACTTTTTCAAAAATACATTGATTGAACAGCTTCAGACTATAATTTGCATTCCATGCAAATAATTAAGATAATGAATAGATTACTGTGTACTTAATGATATGCATAAAAACCTCTTATGTTGAGTAGATACATTGAAAAAAATCTCCTAGATACCATTCATATAAACATAAGAATACAGAGCAATCAAAATTAGCATCAAGAATCCCTTCCCTTAAGCTCAAACTAATTTATTCATTATCATAAATATATATTTTTGTTGCTTACAAAAAGCAGAAGTTTGATTCTAGATTTATGAATAAAGTCAGCTCTTTGTTTCTCAGTTTATGGCAAATGATGAAAGGGTAGCAATCAGTTTAAGGTTTTTATTCTAATTTCCCTATTTTATAAACATCTTGATTTACAATGAACCAGCAATCCCGGTATTGTTCTATTGATTTATGTAATAGTGGAGGGGTCAGGCCTATTTTCTCAATTAAACAGCTAATTGACAAAATGAATATTATTATTTTAAAATAAGATTGATAATGCAGCAGATTACATTGGTCCCACCAAAATAATACCTCTCTAATTTTGGCATTTCAATTTAATTGTTTATTCATTCTTTGAAAGAGCAGCTGTGCTCCAGGAAATTGTTAAGGCACTGATAGGTAATAGGTGATGGACTGAACTGATTCTTCCTTTTGCTGCCATTTTATAGTGTCTATTTTATCTAATTCTTGCTCCTAAAATTATATATTTATTTATCATTAATTCTCCTCACTGCCCTCTCATAAATATGGTAAAAATACAAGTTTCTGTTTCACAAATAAAGAGATTAAACAATTTAAATAGTAGATAGGTAATTCAAACCCAGGTGGTTCTGAATTGGAAGAAAATTCTCTTTCTGTTTTCACCTCTTCCTCTAGTGGGGTGAGATGGTTGTCCAGAGTCCCATTGAACATATAAAATAAACTGACATTTGGAATTCATCACAAAAGATGGGAGTCAGGATTACCAGAGTTCAAAGTCCAGGAGACTCTCTTACTATTGGCAAAAAAACATTTGGGAAAGTTGTTAACATTACTTAAAGCCTACTCTACTTGTTTATAAAATGGAGATGATAATCATATTAAATCACAGTTTTAAAATGGTTGTATGAGAAATCTACGTAAAATATTCAGTATCATGCCTGGTATTGGGAAAAATCCCCATTATATTTAAACCATTGCTGTGGGAAACTAAGCAGAGTGTGGAGCCTCTTGATTTTCTGATGGCTGTAATTTCTGGCCTCAGTTGGTCACATGATTCATTAGATTGCATGATAGCTGATAAAAATAGAAAAAAGAAACAAACAACTCATTGATGGAAGAGACTGTTGAGATCATCTCACATGTCTTCCTCCTCTCATTGGTAAGAAAACTGAGGCTGAGAGTGGAGAAGTGACTGCTCAAATTCCACAACTGATTGGAGGAAGTTGCATGTTTCTAATTTGATGTGCGACCAAGACTTCTTCAACTGCATCATGCTGCTGTTTTTTTTAATGCAAAGTTATTGAGATATATTCACACACCATATAATCCATCCACAGTATACAATCAGGTCTCGGGCAAGATGGTGGCATAGAGAGGAGTGGATACTAAGTAGTCCCCCTGGAACTACAAAAAAACAGAAACAACTAGTAAATAATCCAGAATAACTGCAGGGGGACAAACAAGACCATCCACTCATCATACACCAACATGAATTGGGAGGAATGCCTGAGAACACAGCATAAAATCTGTAAGTAAAACCTGCGGATCCAAGTCATGAAACCCCCTCCCCCATAGCCCAAGCTGCAAAGCCTTGTGGTGCCGGAGAGAAGCTCTCTCCCAGCAAGCAAATACAGATCAGCTGAGCTCCAACTGGGGTTTTAAGTAGCGAGTGTGAACTGTTTACTAAAGGTACGCATCCCCGAAAAACAGACAGAGGCTTTGGGTGACGACTGACCTGGGAGAGCCGGAGGGTCACCTTGGACTGGGTCTGAAGGGGACTGTTTCTTTTTCGGCTCAGTGGAGAAAGCCCCAGTCGTTTTCAGTTTCCAGGGCTGTGACTCAGGGAAGGGTGGAGACAGCACAAGCAGAGAGCGAAACCATTGAAATGCTAATGACCTCCACCTAAGGGGTCTGTCTTCTCTAGGAGGAAAGGGGTGGGGCCCTTTCCATTCAGAACCAGACCCCAGAGCCTGGGGGAACATGGCCACACCTCTTCACACCAGTCAAGGATTATAGGCTAACAGGCGTCACCTGCTGGGCAGAAAAGCATAGTGACCTGAGGCATCAAAGGGTGGAGCAATTTTCTAAGACACACCCGCAGGGAAACCAGATGCTGAATATTTCTTCCCTCTGGGACCTGAGCCTGTTCTGGTCTGGGAAAACCTGATTTGGATAACCAAGGAAACCATGCCTAGACAACAGAAAATTACAACCTACACTATGAAAAACAGAGTTATGGCCCAGTCAAAGGAATAAATGTGCACTTCAACTGAGATACAGGAATTTAAACAACTAATGCTAAATCAATTCAAAAAGTTTAGAGAAAACATTGCAAAAGAGATAGAGGCTGTAAAGGAAGCACTGGGCATATATAAGGCAGAAATCGAAAATTCAAAAAAACAACTAGTAGAATCTATGGAAATGAAAGGCACAACACAAGAGATGAAAGACACAATGGAAACATATAGCAGCAGATCTCAAGAGGCAGAAGAAAACACTCAGGAACTGGAGAACAAAACACCTGAAAGCCTACACGCAAAGGAGCAGATGGAGAAAAGAATGAAAAAATATGAGCAACGTCTCCAGGAACTCAAGGATGAAACAATGTACGTATCATTGGTGTCCCAGAAGGAGAAGAGAAAGGATAGGGGGCAGAAGCAATAATAGAGGAAATAATTAATGAAAATTTCCCATCTCTTATGAAAGACATAAAATTACAGATCCAAGAAGCGCAGCATACTCCAAACAGAAGAGATATGAATAGGCCTACGCCAAGACACTTAATAATCAGATTATCAAATGTCAAAGACAAAGATAGAATCCTGAAAGCAGCAAGAGAAAAGCAATCCATTACATGCAAAGGAAGCTTAATAAGACTATGTGCGGATCTCTCAGCAGAAACCATGGAGGCAAGAAGGAAGTGGTGTGATATATTTCAGATCCTGAAAAAGAAAAAACTCCAACCAAGAATCCTATATCCAGCAAAACTGTCCTTCAAATATGAGGGAGAGCTCAAAATATTGTCTGACAAACAGACAATGAGAGACTTTGTGAACAAGACACCTGCCCTACAGGAAATACTAAAGGGAGCACTACAGAGTGATAGAAGACAGGAGTGCGTGGTTTGGAACACAATTTTGGGAGATGGTAGCACAACAATATAAGTACACTGAACAAAGGTAACTATGAATACGTTTGAGAGAGGAAGGTGGGGAGCATGTGAGACACCATAAGAAAGGAGGAAAGATAATGACAGGGACTGTGTAACTTGGTGAAATCTAGAATATTCAACAATTGTGATAAAATGTACAAATATGTTCTTTTATGAGGGAGAATAAGCAAATGTCAACCTTGCAAGGTGTTAAAAATGGGGAGGCATTGAGGGAGGGATGCAATCAGCATAAACTAGAGACTGTAACTAATAGAATCATTGTATTATGCTTCCTTTAATGTAACAAAGGTGATATACCAAGGTGAATGCAGATAAGAGGGGGGGATAGGGGAGGCATGTTAGACACGACATTGGTGGTATTGTCTGATTCTTTATTCTAGTTTGATTTAAGGTTATTTTTCCTTTTGCTGCTTCCTAGCTGTCTGTTTTTTTCCTCTTTCTTTTGCCTCTCTACCTTCTTTGACTCTCCCTCCTGCCTTGTAGAAGAAATGTAGATGCTCTTATATAGATAGTGGTGAAGGTGGTGAATACATAAATGTATGACCATGCAGAAAACCATCGATTATTTACTTGGGATGGAATGTATGGTGAGTGAACAAAACCATATTAAAAAAATGGGTTGATGACAAAACCTCGAGGGCAATATACTGAGTGAAATAAGCCAGACACTTTAGGACAAAATTATTGCAAGGTCTCACTGATAGGAACTAATTATAATATGTAAACTCATAGACATGAAATATAAGGTGCCAAGATATAGGACAAGGCTTAAGAATGGGGAGTGGTTGCTTAGTATGAGCAGAATGTTCAATTAGGATGAACTTAAATGTTTGGAAATGAACAGGTTTGTTGGTAGCAAGATGTAAGAATAACTAACAGTGCTGAATGGTGTGTGAATGAGGTGGAAAGGGGAAGCTCAGAGTCATATATGTCACCAGAAGGAAAGTTGGAGATCAAAAGATGGGAATGTATAAAACTAAATCCTATGGTGGGCAATGTCCATGATCAACTATACAAATACTAGAAATCACTTCCATGAACCAGAACAAATGTATGACAATACAATTAGAAGTTAATAATAGAGGGGCATGTAGGGAAAAACTATATACCTTTTACAAACTATATACTACAGTTAGTAGTATTTCAACATTTTTTCATAAACAGTAACAAATGTACTATATCAATACTACGAGTCAAAAATTGAGGGGGGTTGGTTAGGGATAGGGGAGGATTAGAGTTTCCTTTTCTTTTTTTCTTTTTTCATCTTTCACTTTATTTCTTGTCTGGAGTAATGAAAAGTTTCTAAAAATTGAACAAAAATTAAGTGTGATGGATGCACAGCTGTATGAGGGTACCCAGGGGCAAGTGATTGTACACTTCGGATCTTTGGATAATTGTATGGTATCTGAACAATCTCAATAAAAATGAAAAAAAAAAAAGTATATAATCAATGACTCACAGTATTATATAAGTTGTGCATTCATTACCACAATCAATTTTAGAACGTTTCATTACTCCAAAAAAAAAATAAAAATAAAAAAGAACACCCAAAACATACTGTGCCCCTTATCCCCCCTTTTATTTATTTATTTATTTATTTATTTATTTGTCTTTATTTTATTAGTCATCTGCCCAAACACTGTGTTCAGGGAGTGTCAGTCACAGGGTTCTTACAATCACACAGTTACATGATAAAAGCTATATAGTTATACAGTCATCATGAAGAATCGAGGCTACTGCATAACAGTTCAACAGTTTCAGGTATTTCCTTCTAGCTAATCTAATACACTAGAGACTTAAAGGAATATCTACATAATGCATAAGAATAATGTCTGTATTTGAAATCATAACGCATAAGCATAATGTCTCTATTTGAAATCTCTTAGTCACTGAAACTTTATTTTGTGTCATTTCTTTTCCCCCTTTTGATAAAGAAGGCATTCTTAATCCCACAATGCCAGGGCAAGTCTCATCCCTGGGAGTCATGTCCCACATAGCGGGGAGGGTAGTGAGTATATTTGCAGAGTTGGCTGGGAGAGTGAGGACACATTTAAGTAACAAAAGAGCTTCTCCTCTGGGGGTGACTCTTAGGCATAGTTATAAGTAGGCTTAGCTTTGTCATTGGAGAACTGTGTGTCATAAGGGCAAGCCTCTAGATTAAGATTTTGGCTTAATAAATTGGGAATCCCTATTGCTTAAGAAAATATGCTGCTGTTTTATTCCTAGACATTTTAGTGTCAACATGGACAAAACATGTAATTTTCAAGTCCAGAATAAATTCTTGACTTTTTCCTTCTATCATCAATTTACTGGAGTTAGGTGTGCTATCATACCTATTTAAGATTTTCCAAAGCTAGCTTATAATTTTAGATTCATCTTGTTTTGCCTTCCTAAAACAGTCACTAACTGCCCAGAATCCAGGTAACAAAGGCTGTAAGGGCTTCCATTTTCAGCAGATTTTACCTTTCTGGTTTGCAAGTGTGTTTCTAACTATGTAGATCACAAGAAAAGTAGAGTACCTCCCTTCAACCACCATCAAACACATGCAAATTTTATATATTTATATCACTACAGGTTTGTATTTTACAGCTTTGGTATTTTGCATTAGGGGGCAAATTTCTTCATAGTATAATCAATTAACTTAAGAACCTTCCTTATAATCACAAAATAAATGTTGTATGAGAAAACTGAATGAAAGATAGTCTAGATAATCAAAGTTGGCAATTACAGATCTTCAATTAAATAACTGCTTTCTAACACATATTTTGCTTTATTGCCACCTATGCCATTGAAAAGATACATAATAGTAAGGTAATAGGGGAAAAGTAATCAGAAAAATGTCACTTTAAATGCTTGATTCCTCAGGTTTTAGAGTTTATGGGTTTCTGTCAGTTGCTTGATCTATTTGGAACTCAGTTTTACAATTATACATTGAATATAATATCTGGTCTAGTTAACTCTATAATGCAATGAGGATAAAATAAAATACAATCAATATTGCATATTATTTAATTCTATACTCTCCTTTATACTTTAGCTGTTCAGAACTTAAAGTAAAAATAACAATTACTATTTATAGAAAAGAAAAAGAATAATGGAGAGTCAAGGTAGTCACTTTGAATCTCTCCCAGTATGCAAACCTCTGAGGTAGCCATAAAAGAGTGGGTGTATGTGTATGTGTATGTGTTTGGAGGGGCCGGGGAAGGGGCATGGGGTGTTAATCTGGTATGTAAATCCTAAGAGATCATATTTTAAATTAAAATTTTGGCAATCAGACACAGTTTCAGACAAGGTCAAATTTTTCTTTGTTAATTGCAAAATTAAAAGACCTTGAGCAGAATTTCCCTTTGAGGTTAAGATAATGAATAGGACTGAGACTCTAATTGTTTATCATTTTGGTTCAACTATAACTATAGAGTAGGAGACGGGGAAAAACTGACAAGAAAGAAATGTTCTCCTGTACGTCTTCTTAATGCAGAAAAAGAGAAAAAGATGGCTTAAGCATCTTCTCTTACGAAATACATGCAGTTAAGAAAAACTTGACTTGTAGTTACCTGGAGAATTCCACAAGGTTTTTTTTTCTCTAAATAATTCACAATTAATAGAACTTTCTGAGAGTTAAACTATAAACTGGTTTGTAATGAATCAAAGAAAAGATATACAAGACCATCAGAAATTCCCTGTTAAGCCTTTAAAATTGGATCTGAAATTTAACTTAACTGTAGTACTGAAGTATATAAAGAATTTACCTGTGATAGAAGTTTAGGAAAGGGAGAGCCACAATCATAAATGTTTGCAGTACTTACTGAATCATTATCTAAGGCAAATCTTAGTCAATCTTTTCATCCAAAGATTAGACCCTCTGGTTCGAAAAATATCTCTAGTATAAAGAAATTAGTATCAAGTTAGGTTATGCAGTTGAAAATAAAACAGCTAAATCATACCTCCTTTCAAGAAAGTTGGTATAGCATGTTGCATACAAGTGCAGATTTCTGAAACTGATTCCTTCAGTTCGAATTCTGGCTCCTCCAATATTTCAGCTATTTTACCTGGAATTACTTAACCTTTCTGGCTTTTAGTTTCCTTCTGTGAAATGAGGTTACCAGGAATATCTTCCTCATAGGATTATGGGAAAGGTTAAATTAGATAATGCAAGAAAGCACATAAAATAGTCTTTACATATAAATGTGCTTATATATTACATGACTTTGACCTCCTGGTAGAATTCCATATGTAAAGACAAGCTAATTATAGAACACTCTTTTGTTCCAGATATCAGTCATATGTCTCACTCTAAATGAAATAGCTCCACTTTCTGTGAGTTTAGCTAATGTGAGTCCATCCATTACAGGTGGTTTCACACTGCAGCACCAATCCAGGCCTGATTCTCATTCCAATAAAGCAGATTTCTTAGCCTTTAAGCTCAGGAGAAGTTTTAGACTGTGTTGAACTGAACAAGGTAATGCAGAATTCTGTGAGAAGAGCCAGAGTCTTGGTGAAGTTCTCCTTGTTTTCAAAAGTAATCTTTCTTTGAACTACATTGGGTCACTGGAGTCTCCCTTGACAAATATCTAGTCAGGAAGAAATAAGAAATATATTCTTATGGCAGCTTTCTTCTTGGTGACATGGATGATGTCCAGAAATCACTATTTCCGAATTGGCACTGAACATGATTAATACCCAATTCCATAAGTGCCATTGAACAGCATGTGAATTTTTCTCTTGCTGTGCCTTTTTATCTCTGTTGCCAGATTACATATTTGCTTTTAGTTTCAACAGTTACATTGAAAATTTTAATAAATGGAGCAGCTAAATAAAAAATTTCTTCTGCATCTAAAATTTAAGTATTAGAAATCTGTTTATCAGATGAAATGTTTTAAATTTTCATAGTGATTTCCAACATTGCCAGCAAGCCACCATTTTATTGATTTTGTTTCATCCACTGAATTAATGATTGAAAAAACATTTCATCTGCTAAACTGCACTTATTATTACCATATTTAATAATAATTTATTTGATTCATTTGTTTCCTTAGCTATCTTTCTATAATCTCTCTCTCCCTTTCTTGCATTGTGTACCCAGTAACAACACACTTAGTTAATATAATCACAACAGAAACAATAAAATGTGTTTTGTTCGGATTCATTATGGTTTAACTAAAGTTTTACTAAACTTTTGAAATGCTGAAAAGTCACCTTCAAAAAGACTGGGGACTTCAGAATCTTGAAAATACCTGTATTAAAATTATGAGCCTCATCCTAGAGGTGTTTTTTCCACTTTTCAGCATTATTATTTTATGTTTGCCTTAAGAGTAGAGAAACCAGATATTATTATTATTAGTAATATTGCTATTACTATATGATAAGTAGCTACTAAGGAGAGAAATAGCAATGAATTTTTTTGTGGAAAATAATTCAGTTTGAGAACTTCCTCAAAGCATGACACAAGGAAGTTATGCCAGTCAACCACAATATTTACAAATTGAACCCTTGTCACATCCTTTTCAAAATACATAAATGAGTAAATACATAAATAAACCAATTTATACATTTTCAAAGGAATGTGTCCTCTTTTAATGAGTGCATTCACCAATTTCTCATTTATTTATTCATTTAGTCATACTTTTCTTCAGCAAATAGTGACTGCCAGCTGTTTCCGCAACCTGGATATACACAAATGAATCAGCCATGGTCTTTACCCCAAAGGGCTCATTCTAAAAAGAGAAAGTAACATGCACTAAGAAGTTCAATAGGAAGTTTAGTTACTTAGTGTAATTACATAATGCATACTTGAGTTAGAGGGGTAAAAGATCAATTATTTTGGGGTGAGGGTCAACATTAGTTGATAAAGGATTGAAGACTGTATGGGTCAGGGAGTGATGTCATCAACATGGTGACATGAACAACAACTGAAAACCTCTCTCCAGAGATTCAACGAAAAAAAAAAAAAGACAATTCTGAATTGTTTGAACTTTGGAAGAGGACATAGACTGGAGAAGAACCCTGCAAATGCTGAACTGAAGAAAGAAAAAATATCAGATAGGAATCTTCCATTCCAGACCAGCTGCTCCTTTCCCCTCCCCCTCACTCAATCTCAGTGAGGGAAAGGCACATGATCAGCAGGCAGGACCCCTCCCACCACAGACACAGACTACACTACCTCTCACAACAGTGAGACATACCTCCACTACTTGAAGACCCGGGGACAGGGGAGAACATCTCAAGGCCCAGGTCAGTGGGGGACAAAGAGACTGAGAAAATGTGGACAGAGACTGTGTTTCCAGCCCTGGGTCTGAAAACCCTTCCCCCACCCTTGAGAAAAGCTGCAGATGGTGGCTGTTTCCTTGCCTTGGGGATGGCTGGAGTACTGGATCAGCTGAGGGAGTACTTTGCCACATGTGGAGCTGCACATGGAGCCAGATTTTGGCTGGCAAAGTGAGGGCATAAGAATCCCACAGTTTCAGCTCACCTGCTCACTGTGTAGATGCAGCCTGTGCTCAGAGGCAAAGTAGCCTCTGAGGACAATTATGTTAACTAACAGTGCCATCTGCTGGACAGTCTTAAAGGTGCAACAGAATTGAAACACTTTTAAAAAGATGCTCCAGACCCTTCTTAGGACCACAGGAGCTGTTCTACATGACCTATATGGAAACTCAGCCCTGTTTTGGTTAAGAAATATTGAAGACTCAACTGTCAAAGCAGGACTCTAAAGCAAACCCAGGTCTTGCTGGCCAGTGGAAAACAGCACCACTGTAAGGCAGCAGATTTGTATTACCACACACAGTGAACTTGCTGGGGTACCCAGGGCATACCTCCCATCCCTGTGGCAGACCACAGTGGTTGCCTGATTTTTTGGGTACACTGAGGGGCAGAGCCATCTGACAACTGGCCAGTAGAGAAACAAAGAAAAGATAGAGATCAAGACAACCAGCAAGAAAACCCAAAGCAAAAGAGAAAAAACAACCTCCAGAATAAACTAATCAAGAAAATCAGATGCCCAGACAGCACAAAATCATGAGCTGCACCAGGAAACAAGAAGATATGGCCCAAAGGAACAAACTAACATCTCAACTGAGATTCAGGAGATGAAACAACTTATCAAAGATATTCAAACAAATCTTCTAAATCAAATCAATGACTTGAAAGAAAATGTGACAAAAGAGATGAAGGATATAAAGAAGACACTAAAAGAATCCATGAAATTGAAATAACAAATGGCAGAATTTATGGGAATGAAAGGCACAATAGAAGAGATGAAAACCACTGTGGAGACGTACAACAGCAGACTTGGAGAAGCAGAAGAAGGGATCAGTGAACTAGAGGCAAGGACATTTGAAATAATACACACAAAAGAACAGATAGGGAAAAAAATGGAAAAATATGAGCAGGGTCTCAGGGTACTGAATGACAGCATGAAGCACACAAATATATGGGTTATAGGTGTCCCAGAAGAAGAGAAGGGAAAAGGGGCAGAAAGGATAATAGAAGGAATAATCAATGAAAATTTCCCAACTCTTAAGAAAAACATAAAATTACAGGTCCAAGAAGTGTAGAGTACCCCAAACAGAATTGATCCAAATAGACCTACTCCAAAACTCTTACTAATCAGATTTTCAAATGTCAAAGACAAAGAGAGAATTCTGAAAGCAGCAAGAGAAAAGTGATCCATCACATGAAAGGGAAGCTTGAGACTAAATTCAGATCTCTCAGTAGAAACCATGGAGGTGAGAAGGCAGTGGTGTGATATATTCAAGATACTGAAAGAGAAAAACTGCCAACCGAGAATCCTATATCTAGCAAAGCTGTCCTTCAAAAATGAGGGAAAGTTTAAAGTATTTACAGATAAACAGACACTGAGAGAGTTCATGAACAGGAAACCCACTCTACAGGAAATAGTAAAGGAAGTGCTACAGACAGATAGGAAAAGACAGGAGAGAGAGAGGTTTGGAGAAAAGTGTAGAAATGAAGATACCAGGAGATAGAAAGAGGATAAAGATCAGGCATTTGATGCTGAAGGAGAATAGAATGCTCAAAATGATTAATTGTATAGGTCTAGAAATTGATAGCACAATACTGTGTGATGGTAGCACAATATTGTAAGAACACTGAACAAGGATGACTGTGACTGCAGTTGAAAGAGGAAGGTTAGGGTTATGTATGGCACCAGAAGGACAGATAGAAGATAAAGACTGGGACTGTATAACTTAGTGAAACCTAGAGTGGTCAATGAGTGTGATTTAATGTACAAATATAAGAATGTTTTTATGTGAGGGAGAACAAATGAATGTCAACTTTGCAAGCTTGTAAAAATGGGATAATATTGGGGAAAAGAAATACCATCAATGCAAAATACAGTCAATAGTTAACAGTAACATTGTAATATGCTTCCATTAATTGTAACAAAGGCAATACACCAAAGCTAAATGTCTGTAAGAGGGGATATAAAAGAGGAGTTATGGGATTCTTGGTGTCAATGTTGCTGTCTGACCATTTTATTGTATTTTATTTTAATTTAATTTTATTTTTTTAGTCATTTTTTTCTTTTCTTTTTCTTTTTCTTTTTTTCTCCTATTCCTCTTTCTTTGTGGAAGAAATGGAAATGTTCTCATATAGATTGTGGTGGTGAATGCATAACTATGTGATTTTACAACTTCAATTTCTGTGTTGACACCAAAGGAAGAGATGTTTATTTGGTGTGAAATCTATAATTTCTGTAGCACACTATATAATTTGACTTGTATGGTCAGTTTATTCAAACACGGTAATTACAGGGAAATTTGAATAGGGAGTGAGATCTGGTTGATTTCTATAGGTTAGTGTGAAGCCCCAAAACATCCCAGAATAATTTGGGCAGAGAATAAAAATGTATTTTCAGAGCCCCCTTGAGGGACTGGGGGAAACTGTGGAAATATTAAACTTCCCCACCTGGGAAATTACTGACAAGCACTGGGGATTACCAATTTAGAAGGCTGAGCCCTTGATCTTGGAGCTTGCCCTTGTGAAACTTATTACTGCAAAGAAGAGGCTAAACCTACCTATAATCATGCTTAAGAGTCAACACCAAAGAACCTCTTTTGTTGCTCATAGGTTCTCTCTCTAAGCCAACTCAGCAGGTAAACTCACTGCCCTCCCCCAGTACTTGGGACATGACTCCCAGGGGTTTAAATATTCCTGGCAATATGGGACATAACTCCCAGGGATGAACCTGGACCTAGCATCAAGGTATTGAGAAAGACTTCTTGATGAAAAGGGGGAAGAGAAATGAAACAAAATAAAGTTTCAGTGGCTGAGAAATTTCAAATGGAGTCAAGAAGACATTCTGGAGGTTATTCTTATGCTTTATATTGACATCCCTTTTTAGTTTTTAGTGTATTGGAATAGCTAGAAGGAAACACCTGAAACTGTTGAAATGCAACCCAGTATCCTTGAATAAAATGATTGTATAACTATAATGCTTACAAGGTGTGCCGGTTTGAATGTATTATGTCCCCCAAAAAAAGCCATATTCTTTGATGCGGTCTTGTGGGGCAGACAGAATAGTGGGGATTAAGTTGGAATGTTTGGATTAGGTTGTTTGCATGGAGATGTGCCCCACCCAGATTTGGGAGGTGACTCTGGTGGGATACTCCCATGGAGGTGTGGCCCCACCCATTCGGGGTGGGCCTTGATCAGTGGAGCCATATAAATGAGCTGGCTCAAGGAGAGGAAACGGAGTGCTGCTGTGAGTGACGTTTTGAAGAGGAGCAAGCTTGCTAAAGAGGAATGTCCTGGGAGAAAGCCATTTTGAAACCAGAACTTTGGAGTAGATGCCAGCCACGTGCCTTCCCAGCTAACAGAGGTTTTCCGGACGGCATCTGCCATCCTCCAGTGAAGGTACCTGATTACTGATGTGTTACCTTGGATACTTTATGGCCTTAAGACTGTAACTGTATAGCCAAATAAACCCCCTTTTTATAAAAGCCAATCCATCTCTGGTGTTTTGCATTCTGCAGCATTAGCAAACTAAGACACACGGTGTGACCATGTGATTGTGAAAACCTAGTGGCTCACACTTCCTTTATCCAGTGTGAGGACAGATGAGTAGAAAAATGGGGACAAAAAGTAAATAAATAATAGGGAGGGATGGGGGGATTGGATGTTTTGGGATTTCTTTTTTACTGTTTATTCTTATTCTTATTTTTTTGTGGTAATGAAAATGTTAAAAAATTAATTGTAGTGACGAATACACAACTATATAATGGTACTGTGAACAATTGATTATACACCTTGCATGACTGTATGGTATGTGAATATACATCAATAAAATTGAATTAAAAATAAAGTTGTATGGGTCAAGCTGTGGTTTTATTCACACACACAAATAACACACAGATACATTTATTGCTGAAATACTGAAATGTACATTCAGTTCCATTTTAAACACTCTGTATTCAAAGTGTTTCCCCTTTTATTCTTTCACCCAAATAATGATAGTTGTTTTCTCCTTACTGCTTGTTGTTTGTTTGCAACACACCCCATCATTGTATCCTTTTCTCTGTGCTGATTTTTTCTCCTAATGATGACTTCCTTCTTGGTGTTAGTAGATCCCATATTCTTAACTTCACATGACCACATTGAGAAATAAGGAGTGAAGAAGGAAAGCCACCTCTAAGAGTGAGGTTACTTCTTTCCTAGGTGTATACAGCAAACTCCCTTCCCGTTATGTCTTTGCAGAGTTCAGTAATTTTTCTGGACCCATCTACTTTGCAAGGAGGATGCCCTGCAGAACTTTTCCCTGGCCTGGGTAGAGAGTGAGTAGGCTTAATTTTATCGGATTAACATAATCAGGGTTCCTTTGGTAGATGAGTGTGGGGCCATCCTCCATACAAACTGTCCTGATGCCACATTGGAAGTAATATTGGAAAGATGGTCACAACATCCACCAAAGAGGAGCATTAGACTAAGTTTACTGAATTTTATTTCTCATAAGGTAACTGATAGGACCCCTGGTGACTTTAGGGGGCACAATTTCCATAGAGTGATGTTTTTGGACTTGTAGAAGGCAAGAACAGTGGGAAATAACACAGGATTATTTCACAAAGCTCAGCTGTAAAGAAGAGAGAAAAAGCAATAAAAAGACATGAAGGTCAAAGAAGTGCTTAAAAAATATGAGTGAGGAAGCAACATTTCTTTAAGTGCATAAATTAAGTAATTTCTACATCTCTCTTATTATATATGATAAATAAGGAAAAGTAATATTGAGATGAGAAATATAATGACCAGTGAAATAGCAAAGAAATAAATTATATTTTAATTCCTCTTGGAGTTCAAAATAGTGTTTGATAAAAATATTATTTTCTTATGTATTATTTTAAATATTTGCCATCTGTATTTCCATTTTAATGGATGTTCATTCAATACTTATGAAAATCAAGCTAGTTTTGAACTCTTCTAATTGACTCTTCATTGTACAATTCCTAGAAATTATTCCTTTGACCAGCACTTGAAAAGGACAAAAAATGTTCATGATAAAGAAATAAAGATTCTTTTATTTCTTCATTCATTTAATGAGCATCTACTCTGTGCCAACCTTTGTTAAGGATAGTTAAGCTAGATATGTCTCCTTTCCTAATGAATCTCATTTCACGTAATAACTTTGCTTCTGAGAATATTCACTGACTACAGAGAGAAATTAAAGCTTATCTTAAAACTAAATTAAGTGTTAGTGAATTTGTTTTAAAATGTGAAAGTTTTCTCAGGCCTCAAAAAAGATACGAGGCACATACAATTTATTAATAAAATATATTTTAAATAAGCCATTATCAAAAAATTACATATATATTTAAACTGTATTTATATTCTCTATATTATACCCATACTTGCACACACACAGTCACACATATGTTACAGTGGCAAAGAATTTTCAGTTTCAGGAAGAAGCTTCTTTAATCAATGTCCTGCATTTAAAATTTCAAATCCTTAAAACACTTTTCAGGCATTTACAGTGACTTTTACAATTGTATCAATGAAATGTAAAAATGAACATTAAAGAGTCTAATTATGAGGTGTACAATGTGAATTCTCTAATAATCGGTGTTATGATTTTTAAAGACCAAATTAAACAAAGAAGATAAATAAAACTTGCTCTTTGACCTCCCTGTGGATCAGAAAAGTGTTATGTAGGAAAAATATCAGTATGCAAGTATAGCAGGCCTCATTAGTTTGCCATCTGCCATGGTGGATAGATGCTAAAATGTTGCCATTGTGAGGTTCATTGAGTGGTAAAATTGTAATTAAAAATTATACATATATTAAAGTAAAAAATGCCAGAAAGACACCAGCTGCTCAGTGATGACAAGGATTCCATGACCCTTTGAAAAGATGAGATGAGAACATTAAATATATACATATATATACACACACACACACTATATATAGGAAATACACTAGAATGTGTGCCTTAAGTCTCTTTAAAGAAAATTTCTAATTTCAATTGTTTTTCAACTTACTTAACACTAATTTGGTTCACAATAAGTTTCAGTATTATTCTGTGTTAATAAGGCAAACATTGTTTCTTCTATTAAAATTTGAGATAAATTAAAAATAATAGTAATTATACATCAACTTATATTTATTTAATATGAAATACTTAAACAATAACACCAGCTCTATGTTCTTTACATCAAATTCCCTATTTGACCCCCTCAGTTACTTTAGATAGGTGCCATTTTTAGTCATTATTTGACAGAGGGTCAAAACGAAATCTAGGAAGGTTAAACCATATGACCTCTTTCACATGGCTGTAAATATTAGAATCATGGCTCTGAAACCAGAAATTCTGAATCTCAAGCCCACATTCTTAACCCTTCCTTTCCAATGATTAAGCAAGCTTTTCTATTCATATACAAAAATGAACAATAACTCCTCTCTTCAAGTACAGAAAGGAAAGTCTTATATTCTCCAAGTGTGTATCAGGAAATAACCTGACATGACACTGCCTCCCAATTCCCTTTTATCAACAATTATCAGAAAAATTTCATCAATCTCCTTTATCATTTATTCCCATCATGTAAAGAGCACTGGGAGCAAGCACTTTGCATACATATTTAATAAGATTAATAAATATTCTAAAGACGGCAATTAACCCAACACTAGATCCACCCCATTATTGTCCAAGTCAGATTTCCTTAGGCAATTCAGAGATGAGCTGGAATCAGGAAGATCACTGAAGGGTACTATTCACTAAAGGGTGATGGGAGACACTCGGCAGGTGAACTCACTGCCCTACCCCCTACCTGGGATCTGACTCCCAGGGGTGTAAATCTCCCTGGCAAGGCAGGATATGATTCCTGGGGAAGAATCTGGACCTGGCAATGTGGGATTGAGAACATCTGCTTGACCAAAAGGGGGAAGCGAAATGAAACAAAATAAAGTTACAGTGGCTGAGAGATTTCAAATGGAGTCTAGAGGTCACTCTGGAGGGCGTTCTTCTATGCTATTTGGATATCCTTTTGCAGTTTTTAGTGTATTGGAGTAGCTAGAAGGAAATACCTGAAACTGCTGAACTGCAACCCAGTAGCTTTGATTCTTGAAGACAGTTGCATAACTATGTAGTTTGCATGGTGTGACGGTGTGATTGTGAAAACCTTGTGGCTCACACTCCCTTTATCCAGAGTATGGACAGATGAGTAGAAAAATGGGGAGAAAACTAAATGAAAAATAGAGTGGGATGGGGGTGGTGGTGGAATGCTTTGGGTGTTCTTTCTTACTTTTATTTTTATTCTTATTTTTATTCTTTTTGAGTATGGAAAATGTTCAAAAATTGATTGGGGTGATGAATGTACAACTATATGATGATACTGTGAACAGTTGATTGTACACTGTGGATGATTGTATGGTATATGAATATATTTCAATAAAACTGAATTTAAAAAAAGTGATGGGAGAGTTTGCAAAAGAAGGGTAAGTGGCTAAAATACTCCTTATCCAGAAACTTAGTAAAACAATGACAACAATAAACAAAACAAGACATATCTAGGTCCTCACAATGAAAATAGTCCTTTTTCTCCAAAAATCATCCCAGCATCCAACCAACTTATTTTTTTTTTCCAAGCTAGAAACTTTATTGAGGTATTGAAACTAGTCCTCCATTGATTTGGTCCTATTTTAGAGGAGATTGTGTAAATCCTTTCCCAAACCACAGATGCCAGAAAAGCTCTTCAGCCTAATATTTTTCAATGTATTCATTCAATAGGCATTTACTAAGAACCTACTAGTAGATAAGGCAAGGCATATTAACCTTGGAAACTTTTAGAGTCACTGCTTATATAAAAATTAGATTCTAATAGAAAAGACTAAAAGGAATGAAATAACCGCATAGCAAATGTAGGACTGCACATATAACAAGTGCAATGATGAAGAGTTGCAAAATGAAGCTATCATAGTGGAGTTTTGAGCAATTAAGGAGTAAAGGTAAATCTAGCTTCCTTGAGGAAGCGATAAACTGACATCAGAAAAATTGTGATAAGGAGTTTATCAGGTGATTAGAGGAAGAAGGAATATTCCAGGGAGGGACAACAGTAGGCATAAAGGCCCTTTGACTGTAGGGAGCGGACATGAAAAATACAATGGAGACTAATGTGGGAGAGAGTGAGGGGGGTGTGATGTTGCAAAGGTGAACTTGGGGAGAGGACCAAACATTGAAAGGTTTCAGGAAGGACTGAAGGTTAAATGATCAAAAGTATTATGGTGCATGTCTGTAACATACACACACATGCATATTTGAGAAATCTATATACGATCAGTACTCTGGAACCTTGATTTTGTTTGTGATACCTTATAGAAAGAGTAAGGAGTTAGGAGAGGAAAGACTTCAAAGAACACCAACATTTGAAAGACCTATGGAGCATGAAATTTCAAAAGAGACAAAAAAGGGAACAATTAGTCATATAGAAGTAAAATAAATTGTGAACTGCAAAACAAATGCCAAGAAAAGACAATGCTTCAAAAAAGAAGAGGAGGTAACAGCATCCCATGCTGCCACAAACAATGACAGCAGGTCTGTAGTGCATCCATTGCATTTAAGAACATGGAGGTCATTCTTAATTTTACTAAGATCAAGCTTGTAATCAAATTGGAGAGTTAGTAGTAGAAAGAAATACAGACAACTCTTTGGAATATTTGAGGGAAAAGAAAAGCTTTTTAATAGTACAGGTCTAGGTCTATTTCCCTACAATGTATATTTCCTTTATGCATATTAGCTCTTACAGTGTTGATGAACAACAGAATAATGTCTGCATAATGCATAGCTTGTATTGGTTCATATTAAACTTTTCCAGCATTTTATTATTTTTGAATGATCAGGGACTTTTTTTTCTCACAATTAAGGAGAAAGCCTTACAAATACATAAAGACATTAAAAAACAGATGACCAGGCTGTAGGACTGCTTTCTTTTTTTTTTTTTTTTTTTAAGCACAAGTTTGGTTTGGTGGTTTTAAGATCAGCTCCAGTTTCCACTGTATGAAACTTTCTGCTGTATCTGAGAGTGAATTGTTTTTTTCCATGTGGAAGGTTAAGTAGGTTGATCAGATTTTTAATTAATTTTACTGAAACTGGTCTTTATAAAAAGTGAATGCATTCAATAACCTATCTTTTAAAACAAGAAAAGAGCCCCCAAGGTTCAAGATTACACATAGTCACAGATTGCACCAGCTGGGTGAAAACCCAGGAGAGATTTCAGCTGTGCTACTCTCATTAGCATTGGTATTGTTTTTGTTTAAAAGTTCAACAGTATTGAATGGCTCAATACTAACCCTATTTATTTCCCTTGAACCCTGTTATTTTTGGCATATAATTTTGCACAGAACTTTTCAGGAATGCATATATGATGTTATAGCAATGCCTGTATATAGATGATCTGAAAGCATAACATCTAACAATTACTTAATAAGTTATCACATACTCACCATTGTTCTAAGTAGTTTATACATAATACCTTACTTAATCTTCATGACCAGCAGAGTAGGTACAATAATTATTCCCATTTTTAGATGAGGAAACTGTTATGTGTTCTTTCTTTTTTTTTTTACGTTTTAAATAAATTTGAAGATTTTTAAAGCCCAGGACTCCTTGTAGATTACACTAATATGTTTTTGTTTGAGCTGTGTTCTAACATTCACTTCTCATTTAAGGCTTACCCTGAATATCTTAAGCCTTCTAAGTGAACCTTTTTTCTGCTCCCCAAGACCAATTAAGAAGCCAGTAAATCTCTACTACAAAAACAAATAGCATCCCTTATGTCTTATAGAATTTAAGAATGCATATACAAGTAATAAAATATAATTATAGATAATGCATTTAATATCCATGAGATTGCTATATCGCTTTATTATTTTCTTAACTATTGCCTGTAAATGTGGTATTTATGAGAAAATTTCAGTAATTTGATGTGACTTAGATAGCATTTACAGGAACTACCTTTCCGTTTTCAAGGGTGAAACCCATGTAATAAGAACTGAGGAAACAATCTAACATTACCGATAGAAAAAGCTAATAGAGGGCATAGGAACAGTAAACAAATATGGTGTATTGCTAAACTAAATACAATTTAGGAAATTGAAATAGTGAAATTAAAAACTACTGAGGCATAAAAAAGGAATTTCCACAGTCCATCAGTCACAAAAACACTGTAATATTATGCATTTCCATTATGCCATGATCAAAGACAAACCAACCAAAGTTTGCAAGAAAGGGAAGTTTTTTTCCTAAAGAAAATAATATAAAGTTCCAATTAAAAGGTTAACTGTCACTAATATTTCTATAATGGATTTGAATTATAAATCCCTTTCTTTTATTCTTAGAAATGCTTTGCATTCTTTAACCTTTGAAATAAACTTAGAAAGCAGTTGCCTCTATCACATTCCAAAGAAAGATACACATTTGGAAGCGGTGTGTACAATGGCAATAGCATTAGTCTTCCCCCATGCAAAAATCTTGATTTTGCTTTTATTCCATGTCTCAATCACACTGTTACCTTGGGAAAAGCACGTGAAAGTTTTTGGTCTAAGCTGTCTCTTTGCCAAATGAGAATAATACCTGCCCAACAATTCCCTACAGTGAGAATTAAATGAGTGTCACTTTGTAACTGAAAAGCACTACACAGAAGTCAGGAACGGCTGATACTGACCCTCAGTTTTCCCCAGTTCTATTTTGCACATTAAGCACATATCATTTCACAGACTCAGATTCACATATCCAGGTCCTGATTGTATTTTCATTGTGAGAGCCATGTCTTGTTATCTCAAGTCAGTGTCTTGCCTCTGGTGAGTTGCTGGGTGAAAAAAAACTAGTGAGTATTTCTTTTGAAATATAAGTAAGCTGAATTAAATGAATCATAGCAATTCAAGGACATTATTATATCCAGTTAGGAAACAGAGGACATAAAAAAGGTAGTATAAGTAAGTTTTTAACTGCCTAATTTTGATAAATATTCCTATATGTATTATTTAATTTAAAAAATCTTTTCTTTGGTTTAGAAGCATCCAGATAGATTTTATTTGACTAATAGAAATTCTGATCTACCTTTACTTTTTCACATATTTCTTTGGTGTTCCTTATAGTTAACTTTGCTTGTTTTAAGTGTTCAGTACCTGAAATACAACAATTTTAAGCCTTTACTCTCTCATCTTTCCTCAGAAAAAGATTTGATATGTTTTTTTTTTTTTTTTTTTTTTCTGTTTGGGGTGAAATACCTTGTATATGTTCATTAAAGGAGAATCGTATTTATATTATCAATTCTTTAAGAACATTTGATTGCTTTTAATCCAAAAAGAAGTTTACTTCTCAATTTGTGTTTGTGAAATTTTTGGAGATGTTGCACCACAAAGTTACAGATCTATAATTTAAACCTGATGTCAAGAGAAAAGTTAACATATATTAAAATTTAAAATATGCAGAGCACACAGAATGGCACAAGGACAGGAATAAAACATTCCATGCAACCAATTGTATTTATTTTGTGCATTTTAATGTTTGCTTTCTTCCACCCTACCCCCTACCCTGCTGGGACTCCTTAACACCAATTAAGAGCGACATATTAAACACCAAGAGTTATGTTCTGAACCTCCATAGAGAAGGTTAAGTTCAGGTTACATGTTTTTCTGTGGGAATTAAACTAGTTAAAACTGCTAATGGAGTCATCATAGATTCTTATTTTTCTGAACATCTTTCTCTAGATGTTAATCCAAAGTAAAATGTAAGGTAGAAACACTTTTTGATAGTTCTTAATCTTTTCTACTAATTTGCCAAAATTATTGCAGTTTTAATTACATGAAATCCTACATCATAGGAATCCAGACTAATAAAGTATAAGAAAATATGTGGAAATGGGATAAATACATGACACCTTGTACTCAACATAATGTACTCAGTGACAGAATGGCACAACATATGGAAATCTAAGTATAAAACAGTATGAGTATAAATTTGAAATTAAATAAACAAGTAGTTCTGGGCAAGCAACTGAACTTGAGAAATCTGACTACAGATGTCATTGTAGAAAGAAATCTGGCCCAAAGCTGTAGGAATTAACAAATAGCAGCTGCAATCTAATGTCTATGGGAATATGTGTATATACTTATGAAATATATAAATACATATTTATATATGTCTTATTGCTGGTCACATTGGTTCACCTGGATCCCTGCATCAAGATAACTTCATCAATCTATATTAAGTGGAAGTCATCCAGATCAAATTTGTTCTGTTGTGATTTTTCCTACCAGTGGCCCATATTTTCTTAAGCAATTCTGACAAATTTTTGCAAATAAGTTTACAACTCTCACTTTTATATCACCACTGTTTAAAAGTAAATTTTCATAGCAATAACGAGATAAGAAAAAGACACATAGAGTAGTTGGTTTGGTAGATGGCCATTTATGGGTACATTAAACTTTTATTAGAAATTATTTATTAGAAATTACTTTTCAACAGAGCAGATTATTTTTTTCAGCCAAGAGGAAAATGTATTGAAACATGTTAAAAAGCAATATATACTAATGCTGCAATAGAATTTACATATATAGGAGTAGGTCATGAGACTAGAATAACAGTGTATGAGACATGAGTGGTAAATTGAGTTTCTGTTGCAAAGAACCTTGAATGCCATAAAGAGAAATCTGTACCTAATTTGGTACATAAGTCTGAGCTACTGCAAGTTGTTGCATAAGGGAAAGATATGATTTTAGCCTTATTCAGGCAGATTTGTCAAGCAACATTACCTAGGTTGGATTAAAGAAGAAAGGAAGTAAATACAGTCACTAAAGAGTTTATTAAAATGGTACTAGGATAAACTGAGAATTTTTTTAACATGATTGCAGTAGGAGTAGAATTGAGAGTTCTCAACAGGAGACACAAGGAAGAAGGGTCTACAAAGACCCCATGTATCTCTTCAACACAAGATAGAATGACTTGAGTCCATCGTTAGAGAAAAAATCTCTACTATAGACATGTAAGGAATTCAACATTGTCAGACTTGATGCAGAACACAGCATCTTCAGTACTGAGTACCTCAGCATCTTCAATACTAAGATGCTCTCTTATCATCAGTCCTCATAGATTCTGGACTCCTGCCCTTCTTTCTCTGTCATAAATCTAGGCTCTTACACCTGCTACCCTCTCTTGATGCTGGCTGCCTCTAAATTCTTGTTCTGGTTTGAGATTCTTGAGTACTGCCTCCTCTGAGGCCGCATGCTTGGAAAGCATTGCCTGCTGGAATCCATCTGGGCTGGCAGATCCACCTGCCACTGCAGTGTGCATTGTATGCTGTATGACTGGCTGGGTTTCTGCATCTCTTGCAATTAAATCCACCCAACATACCTAGCATGTTTCATCTCCACAACCTGGACATTTCCAATTCATCTTTTCATTATACCCACCATGCTCTGTATTGCAGTTTTCATGACCTACTTGGAAATTGCCAATTTGTAGTAAACAAAAGATAATAAGAGAGTAGAAGCAGAAAGAGTTAAAAGTGACTCTAAGATTTTTTTTTTTTTTTTTTTTTGGTCATTGGTTGAAACAAATATTAAATGGAAGTCAGAAGGAGGAGAAGGTTTTAAAGAATTTTATAGGAGAAGGATTTATAATATTTAAATAAAATAAAAAGTGTTAAAATATTGTGTTTTGCTTCATTTTCTCCAAATTTGTGCATTGTTTTCATTAAATCAATAATTAAAACATGGGTGTTTTTTTCAATCCCACTTCTTTCCAATGCCATCATTCTAATCAAATAGCTATTTCCTGAGCCGGAACTCCATACAGAATTTTAAATTTGAGTTTTAATCCTCACTCCTCTTCTACCCTCTACTACATTAATTATGCGGACCCTGTGAAGCTACCATCCCATCTTATCAGTATTACAGGATAAGGTTTTAAATATTAAATAATTAAAAATAAATGATGGTTTTCAAAGATATTCCACTTCTTTTTTACATACTGTAAATTATTGATAAATGAATTGCCCTTCCCATTTATATATGAAGGTGATTATTTTAATGACTTGTTTTTAGAGAAATCACAGTACAAGTTAGTCCAATTCACTATGTTTTACTGAAATCCTATCCCCATAATGTAGATGACTTAATTGATCCATTTAAAAACCTTCATATACTACAACAGAAATCCAATTTTGCATGAAGTAGATTTAAAGGACTGGAGCAATGTGCAAATTGCTTTTCTGGAAAACATACATACAATTTTCTAAAAAGATATTAAAATGTCTTTCAATTATAATGGTAAGGATAAGTTGAACAGAGGCTGTGATTGTTTCAATGAATACTCACAGCTGACCAAAAGAAAGTCTTTGATTCTGACATTTTCCTCCAACAAATCTGTTAAAGTTATTCAAAGCTTAGATACAAAACAATGACTGAATTTATTATACTACATATCATCTCAGTTCTATTCCAGCTTTGTGTATTCAGAGAACATTTAAGCAGTTTCAAATCCATATAACTCTATTTTTTCCCTAAAGCATAAAGCCTGACAGAATAGCAATTTTTGACATAATTTTCTTAGGCAGCATAAAATACAAAAAGGGTAATAATAGTTATATCGTGCTCTCTGTCAATTGCTAATTTTGCAAAGTTCAGAGAAGCTTTTGTGAAAATCTCATAAACCATGATTAAAAGTTGCCTTTGCATAAGTCCTCTAAAACAAATGTGTCTGAGGTGCACCAGAATTAAGAAATCCTTCACTCTAATTCTTAATACAGATAATTGCTTAAAAAAAATGAAGTATAATTTTAACTAATTCTCACTGAAGAACAATATGTCACAAGGTAAGTTACATGTTGACACATACAAAAATGGCTAGTATGTATTTGCAATGACTGCTTCAAAGTATGAAGCAACAATTGCAATGACTTAGAGAACTTGTGTCCTAATGAAATCATAATCTTACAATGTTATTAATTATTGCTCTATATCTCACAACTCATGTTGTTTTTGTTGTTATGATTTATATCCAGAATCTTCTATGCAATAGAAAGAAATTACTTATTTAAATTTCAAAGATTTTTTCCATGACATGTTATCTAATAATTGAAAGATGTCATCATATTATACTGGAAATGAGCATAAACAGATATGATTACTCAGAGCAAGCAAAATATTCTACCTTGAGTTCTGGAGAAGGTTCTCACAGAGAAAGGAAACATTGAAATGAATAAGAAATATTTATTGGAAAGCCTATTTTTTGATTATTATTTTTGATAATAATAAACAACAATAATTAGAATGAGGTCTTAAAGAAGGAGAGGAATTTTGCCTGTTAAAAGAAATGGGAAAGTCTGTGTTGGTAGGAATGACCTTTGAGAGCTAAAGCCTGCAGATATAAAGCTGTTTGCTAAATCTTTTGCAGAACTTTGATCGCCAATGATAAATTTTTCACTTACATATTGAAATCTATTAACTTGACCTCTCTTGAAGATAGTTTCTCTAATGCATCAATGAGTAAAAGCCATAGCAAAGGATCAAATGGTTTATCTAAAATAGTTCTCCAGACTGATAAAATGCTTTTATGGCATTCTGCTTGCAAAAAAACTGCCAACTGTTCAAAAGAAGATAAGATTTCCTCTAGACTGGGGTCTGTAATACATAAAGGTTTTGAAAGAGAACTTTTCACATTACTGGTTAATCAACACCACGTATGTAGTGACTCAGACAGCAATTTCCTGGGATAATTTAAACTAGAACAATACCAGAAGCAGCACATTAGTTATTGCATGACAAAAATATATATAGTTCTAACTGAAGAGGTGCTTTTATTTATATACGTGCAGAACAGTAACAGCAAATTAGATTAGAACTAGCATTTTTATTAGTAATTAGAAAAAATACTAAAAATGCCCCTCCCCATGGTTGCATGCAAACTTTCTTTCTTGTACATATTATGCAAGCCAAGAAATTTAACTTTCCCTTAGTTTGGACCCTTCTACTAAGAGCCCTTTTGATTTTATGATTTAGAGTTGTTGCTATTTATGATCTGGGTAAACCCCAAGTTTCCAGGTACAGAATAACTTAGAAGCTTCATGTAGCTTAGTGAAGAGATATTCCCCAGAATCACTCACAAAATACATAAATTCTAAAATTTCATATAATGTTGAAGATGGCACCCCTTTTATACAGGTCCTAGCTCTATTCTTTCCTCCTCTCAGATGTGAGTATATGCTGTCCGAAGGCTAGGCTTACTTTATTTCAGATTTACCTGTTCCTGGGAGAAGGAGAGTGAAATATCTATTTTAACCCCATTATATGTTACTTACATTTTTAATCCAATTTTCTTATTTTCCATTTTAAGAGTAAATGGAAACATGTTTCAAAACACAAAAAAACAAACATACAAGCATAAATCTACATGCACAGAAGTAAAAAAAATGTTTGCTATACACACACAATGGAAATTAGCGGGAATCAGACTATTTACATTGTCAAATGATGTTAATTCTGAAAAAAAAAATTTAGAAATAATCAAATAGTATAGGGAATCTAATATCATTTAACCGAATTTAGAAAAACAAGTTTAAAGGGTGTCAAACAGTTGATTTAAGCGGGCTTTTTGAGGATACTGAATTTTTAAATTGTAGGGATGTATCAGAGTGATAATATCTCTATAATATTATATTGATATGTAACTAATATGGTACATGTGATACTGATTCTTAGCAATTCACATCCCCTAATGGAATATTTTCTCTAAATTATGTGACTTGCAGGAGAGGAAAATATGACAGCATAACAAAATTTTCTAGCATAAAAGTAAAAAAGTCATTACTGGCAAAAATATTTGTTTTTTATTTATTAGAGAAGTTGTGCATATGCAGAACAATCAATTGGCAATAGAACATTTTTATAATTGTACTAGTAATTAGGGTCTATGGCTTAACTTAGGGCTCACTTTGTGTAATATAGTTCCATGGATTATTTTTTAAAATTTTTATTCAGTTACCATATATACAATCTGAAATTTTCCCCTTTAATCTCAGTCAGATATATATTTCAGTGCTATTAATCATGTTCACAATGTTGTGCTATCACCACCATCCATTACCCAAACATTTCTGTCATTTCAAATAGGAACCCTGTACATTTTAAGCCTTCAATTCCCGTTTCCTACCCTGCCCCATCCCCTGGTAAACTGTATTCTAGATTCTGGCTCTCTGAGTTTGCTTATTCTAATTATTTCATATCAGTGAGATCACAAAATATTTACCCTTTTATGTCTGGCTTATTTCACTCAACATGATGCCTTCAAGGTTCATCCACATTGTCTCATGTCATTCCTTTTTAGGGCTGAGTAACATTTTGTTGTACGTATATATCACATTTTATTTATCCATTCATCAGTTTATGGGCACTTGGATTGCTTCCATCTTTTGGCAATTGTGAATAATGATACTATGAACTTCAGTGTGCAAAAATCTGTTCAAGTTCCTGCCTTCAATTATTTTGGATATATACCTAGTAGTGAGATTGTCAGGTCACATGGTAGTTGATGCTTAACTGTCAGCGGAAGCACCAAACTGTCTTCCACAGCAGCTACACCATTTTACATTGCCACCAGCAATGAATGAAAATTCCTATTTCTCCACATCCCTTTCAACACTTGCTATTTTCCATTTTTTTTTTTTTTTTAAATAACAACCACTCTAATGGATGAGAAATGGAATCTCATTGTGGTCATGATCTGCATTTCTCTGATGGCTAATGATGTTGAGCATTTTTTCATGTGCTTTCTGGCCATTTGTGTATCTTATGAGAGATGTCTTTTCAAGTCTTTTGCCCATTTTTTAATTGGGTTGTTTCTCTTTTTGTTGTTAAGTTGAAGGACTGCTTCATATATCCTGGATATTAATCCTTTAACACATATGTGGGTACCAAATATTTTCTCTCATTGTGTAGACTGTTATTTTGCTTTCATGATAAATTCCTTCGAGGCACAAAAATTTTTAATTTTGATGAGACCAAATTTATTTATTTTTTCTTAAGTTGTTTGTACTTTGGGTTAAATTCTAAGAAGCCATTGTCTAACACAAGTTTCTGAAAATGCTTCCCTATGTTTTCTTCTAGGAGTTTTTGATAGTTCTGGCTCTTATATTTAGGTTTTTTGATTTGATTTCTGAGTAAGATGTGAGGTAAAGGTCCTCTTTTTATTTTGCAAGTGGAGATACAGTTTTCACAGGCCCATTTGTTGAAGTCACTATTCTTTTCCAGTTGAGTGGTCTTTACCCCCTTGTCAAAAATCAGTTGGCTGTAAATGTGAGGGCTGATTTCTGGACTCTCAATTTGATTCCATTGGTCTATATATCTGTCTTTCTGCCCATACCATGCTGTTTTGCTTACTGTGGATTTGTAATATGTTTTAAAATTGGAAAGTGTAAGTCCTCCAACTTCTTTCTTCATTTTCAAGATGGCATGGATACTTGGGGCCTCTTAAGCCTCCATATAAATTCGATGGTTGGCTTTTATATTTCTGCAAAGAAAGTTGTTGGAATTTTGATTAGGATTGCATTGAATCTATAAGTCATTTTGGGTAGGATTGCTTTCTTAGCAATATTTAGTCTTCCAATCCATGAACATGGAACGTCATTCCAATTATTTAGGTCTCCTCTATTTTAACAATGTTTTGCAGTTTTCTTTATACAAGTCCTCCCCATCCTTGGTTATATTTATTCCTAGATATTTGATTCTTTTAGTTGCTATTATAAATGGAATTTTTTTCTTGATTTCTTCTCCCAATTGTTCACTGCTTGTGTAAAGAAACACTACTAATGTTGGGGTGTTGATCTTGTACCCCACCACTTTGCTGAATTCATTTATTATCTCTAGGAGCTTTGTTGTGGATTTTTCAGGATTTCCTCTTTATAGGTTCATATCATCTGCAAATAGTGAAAGTTTTACTTCCTCCTTTCCACCATGGATTCCTTTTATTTCTTGCCAAATTGTTCTGGCAAGAACTTCCAGTACAATGTTGAGTAACAGTGGTGACAGTGGACATCCTTGTCTTGTTCCTGATCTTAGAAAGCTTTCAGTCTTTCACCATTAAGTAGGATGTAAGCTGTGGGTTTCTCATACTTGCCATTTACCATGCTGAGGAAGTTTCCTTTTATTCCTAGTGTTCTAAGCATTTTATCAAGAAGGGGTGTGGTATTTTGTCATGTGCCTTTTCCATATCAACTGTGATGATCATGTGTTTTTCTTTCTTCCCTCATTGGGTTAATGTAGTGTATGACATTAATTGATTTTCTTATGTTGAAACAACCTTGTGTACCAGGTATAAATCCCACTTGATTATGGTCTATAATTCTTTTAATGGGCTGTTGGATTCAGTTTGTTAGTATTTTGCTGAGGAATTTTGCATCTATATTCACAAGAGATATTGGATAGTTTTCTTTCCTTTTTGTGCTCTGGGATGAGGGTGATATTTGTCTCTCAGTGAATTAGGGAGTGTTCCCTCCTCTTCAATTTTTGGGAGAGTTTGAGCTGAATCACAGGTAAATCTTAAAACAAACTTAAATCTTCTTGTTTGGTTGAATTCCCCTGTGAAGCCATCGGTCCTGGGCTTTTCTTTGTTGGAAAATTTTTGATTACTGATTCAATCTGTCTGCTAGTAACTGGTTTGTTGAAATCTTCTCTTCTTGAGCCAATGTAGGCAATATTTGTTCTTTAAATAATTTGCCTGTTTCTTCTAGGTTATCTAATTTATTGGCATACAGTGATTCATAGTACCCTCTTACAGTTCTTTTAATTTCAGTGGGGTCAGTAGTAATGCCCCACTTTTCATTTCTGATTTTTGTGATTTATGCCTTCTCTCCTTTTTCCTTTGTTAGTGTAATTAAAGTTTTGTCAATTGTATTGATCTTTTCAAAGAACAAACTGTTGGTTTTTTTGATGTTCTCTATTGTTTTTTTTTCCCCTATTTAATTTCTCTCCACTCTATTCTTTGTATTTCCTTCCTTCTGCTCATTTTGGGTTTAGTTTGCTCTTCTTTTTCTAGTTCTTCCAGTTTTTAGGTTAGGTGTTTGATTTGAAGTATTTCTTCTTTTATAACATAAGCATTTAGACCTATACATTTCCCTTCATTCTACATTTGCTGCATCCCATAAGTTTTGGTGTGCTGTATTTTCTGTTTTCATTTGCATCAAGATATTTCCTAATTGTGCTTGTGATTTTCTCTTCAACCTATTGGTTGTTTAAGAGTATGTTGGTTAATTTCTACATATTTGTGAATTTTGAATTTCTCCCTCAGTTACTGATTTCTAGCTTCATTCCATTGTATGACTTCAAATTTTTGAATTTATTTAGACTTTTTATTTTTTTTTTTTTTAACCTAACATATGGTCTATCCTGGGGAAATATCCATGCACACTCAAAAAGAATGTGTGCTTTCTTTTTGTTTGGTGAAGTATTCTACATATGTCTATTAGGTCTAGTTGGTTTAGAGTATGTTCAAGTCTTGTATTTCCTTATTGATTTTCTGACTAGATTCAATCCATTATTGAAAGTAGTATATTAAAGTCTCCTACTGTTAATGTAGAACTGTCAGTTTTTCCCTTGACAGTTCTACATTAACAGTAGACATTATTGGCTTCATATATTTTAGGGCTCTGCTATTAGGTGTATATATATTTATAATTGTTAAATCTTCTTGTTGAATTATTACCTTTGTCAGTATATAATGACTATCTTTGTCCCTCATAAATGTTTTTGACTTAAAGTCTATTTTAACTTACATTAGCAAAGTTATCCCAGGTCTCTTTTGGTTACTACTTGCATGGTATATGTTTCCCATCCTTTCACTCTCAACCTACTTGTATCATTGAATTTAAGGTGAGTCTCATGAAGAAAGCATATAGTTGGGACATGCTTTTTTATCCCTTCTACAAATTTCTACCTTTGACTAGAGAGTTTAATCAATTTACATTTAAAATCACTATTGCTAATGCGAGATTTTCTTCTGCCATTTTGCTCTTTAGCCTTTTTATATCTTATGCCTTTTTTGTCCCTTAATTTTTAAAGTCTACTTTTATATTTATTAGATTTTTTGTGTGTTGTACCATTTCTGTACCTTCCAATTTCTATCTGGATATTTTTTCCCATCTATTTTCCTTGTGGCTATCATGGGATTACAATTTATCATTCTAAATAAATAACGATCACATTTGGTTTGATAGCAATTTATTTTCAATAGTATACAGATACAATTTTCCTATAGCCTTCTGACACCCACCTTTTTCTTGTACTTGTTACCCCTTATATCTCTGTAGATTATATGCCCAAAACTGTAGATTTATCATTACTTTTTATGCATTGCCATTTTAGCACCTGTAGGAAATAAGAATTGGAGTTATATACCAAACAATACACTACACTAATTCTGGCATTTATAATTACCCAAATGGTTACCTTTACCACGGGTCTTTATTTCTCTGTGCCACTTTGAACCACTATCTACTGTCCTTTCCTCTCAGTCTGAAGAACTCCCTTTATCATTGCTTGTGGGGCAGATCTAGTGATGGTGAACTTCCTCAGAACTTGTTGATCTGTGAATGTCTTAATTTCTGCCTCTTTTTTGAAAGAAAGTCTCACCAGGTATAAAATTCTTTTTGTTAGTTGTTTTCTTTCAGCATTTTAAGTATTTCAACCCATTGCCTTCTTGCCTCCATGGTTTCTGATGAGAAATCAGCACTCGATCTAACTGGGGCTCCCTTGTATATAACACATTGCTTTTCTCTTGCAGTTTTCAGAACTCTCTCCTTGCCTTTTGCATTCTGTAGAGTTATCAATATATGACGGGGTGTATTTTTCTTCGTGTTTATCTTGTTTGGTGTTCTCTGGGCTTCCTGGATGTGCATGTTTATGTCTTCTGCTAAGTTTGGGGAGTTCTCTGTCTTTATTTCAATATGCCCTCTGCCCCTATCTCCCTTCTTCTCCTTCTGTGACTCCAATGATGCATCTATTGCTACCACTGATGGTGTCCCACAGGTGTCTTAGGATATTTTCACATTTTATAATTCATTTTTCTTCCTGTTTCTCAGCCTGAGTTATTTCAAGTGTCTTGTCTTTGTGCTTACTGATTATTTTTTTCTTCTGCTTACTCCAGTCTCTCTTGAAACCCTCCTGGGAATTTTTCATTTCAGTTATTGAGTTCTTCAATTCCAGTGGTTCTGTTTGGTTCCTTTTTAAAATATCTTTACAGTATGATTCTCATATTGCTCATTCATTATTTTCCTGATATCATTTAGTTCCTTATCTGTATTTTCTTTCATCTCCTTGAGCATTTTTTAACATCATTTTCTTCAAGGCTTTGTTTGATGTATCCACATTCTGCTCTTCTTCATTGGTATTTTCTTGGATTTTTATCCTCTTCCATTGTATGGGCCATCATTTACTGTTTCGTTGTTTGTCTTGTACTCCTTTCTGCACAATGAACATTTTAATATGTTAAAGTGTTAACTCTGGGATGTTATCCCCTGAGATGTATGTTGCTGTTGTTGTTGTTTTTACTTTGTTTGGCATTAAAATTTGAAGTATACATAATATTTTAATGGAAAGAAATGCACTAATAATATTTATTTCATTGTGAATTTTATTTTTTGTTTTACATTGACAGTAATACATTCCAGTAAATACAGTGAAGAACTGCTGTTGTGAGATTACTGAGAAAGCCACAAACTCTCTGTTGAGTTGTCCAAGTCTTCTGAGCTGCAACTTGAAGGATGAATAGGAAGAACCAACTGGAAAGAGTGATAGTTCAGGTTTGTGAAAGAGAAATCATGAGCAACTCAGTGTGACTAGAGTATAGACTAACCAAGAGAAATCATTAGAGTTAACTTGTGAGGAATCTCATATGCACCAGGAGGACTTTGCATTTTTTTTCCATGTGTAAAGTAAACTTCCATATTATAAAGTCTTCTTTCTGAGCAGTAACTGGCAGCCCTATGAAAAATACAAAGGGGGAGTTGCAAAGTACTTATTTACAGGGAAAGATAAAAGTACTCAAAAATAATTAGGGGAACTTGTAAGTACACCAGAATAGTGGTTTTAATATTTTGACTGCGACACACAGCAACAAATATATTTCTCATACTAATCCAGTGGGAAACATGTTCATACACTCACACATGTATAGCTATAACAAAAATCTCATGAAATTTTTCTTAACCTTACTGTAATTAATGTGATATAATATTTTCTATTTTGTTCTATTTTCGTTATTAGTAGAAAACGTTGTTATGATCCACAAATTTATTTCTCAGCCAATTAATCGGCTATAATGCACACATTTAAAAATACTGGTTGGGCAAACGGATGAGTTTTTGAATTTAAAAAATGATGATAAAAGGAGAAAATTTCTAAGTACAATTGACATAATAATAATAGCTAACGTTCACTGAGCTACTCATTAGTTAACAATCTCACTTCACAAATTATCTTATTCAATTTTACAAAAACCCCAGAAGGTAGTTGCAATTATTATCCAATTTTACAGATGAAGAACAATGGCAGAGAGAAATGAAGTAACTCATCAGAAATCACATGATTACATGTGAGAGCAGAAATTCAAACTTAGGTTGCCTATGTATCTCAAACTGAAGTTATACTGCTGATGAACTCTGATTAAAGTAGTTATGTGAGATGAGAAAGAAGGAATAGTAATACTCAGATAAAGATAAATCATTTGCATTTAACATTTATGAAATATGAGAATACATTAATGTAGTATGGGTTATGATTACAGCCAATATTACATGGACAGTTATAAAACACAATAAATAATTTCTATAATTGTACAAAATTTGAAAATCTAAATTTCCCCTTAACAAAATAGCCATGAACTGTAAACTTGATGTACACTCAGATTTCTCATTTCATATATCTATACACATGTTTTAAGAGACACAAATATTATATTGAAAAGGTGGAGGAATAAAATACCTGGGTCAAAATTACTTAAAATCTGTAGTGAATGGTAAAGTAGTCCCAAGGGTTTTTTAAGGAATTAGTTAGAAATACTTTTAACTCTCAGCAATTGATTCTAGGGGGAAAAAGCTTTGCTAATATATAATATTTATGGGTATGTGTATTAGTTAGGGTTCTCTAGGGAAACAGAATCAATGAGAGGTGTCTCTATCAGATTTGTAAAAGTGACTCACGCAACTGTGGGTATGCACAAGTCCAAATTCTGTAGAGCAGTCAGCAAACTGTCAACTCCAAGGAAGATGT